>NW_028274810.1:24805564-25426814 GCF_037043125.1 Eumetopias jubatus | reverse complement strand
TAAATAGCAAATAACATGAGGAAAGAAAGACGTTCAGAACATCTCAAAGTGTCTAAAATTGATACTCGTGCTTTAAATTGGTATCTCCTTAAACAAAACTTTTTTGTACAATGTAGATTTATTAATCATAATGCTACTTAATGAAGTGATTTTTTGGTGAAAGAACAAAAACAAAGTTAGCTATAAAACACGACTGTCATTAAGACTTCTGCAATGTAATCAACATCAAGACAGACTTCATGTTTGTATAAAATCTGTTATTATCAGTAAGCACCACCTCATGTGTATCTGAGGGGGTTCATGATAGTTCTCTGGGAATGGGGCTGCTAAACGATAGTTAACAAAAGCCAGAGTCTTCCATCTTGAATCAATACTCCTGGGCTGTAAAAATGTCATGATTTTAATAAATCTACTTCCCTTGACTTACTTTTTTTTGGGGGGGGAAGCAATATTTCCTTCAGTAGTCAGGGAAGTCCACATGCTTCCTTCCTACATTGCTCACCTTCTCCCAGCTGGAAGCCTTAAACTGATTGCACTCTAGAAGGCTGCTTCTACCCCAGTGGGAAATGTATAAAAACTTGATCTCTGAGGCACAAGTTGCCTTAATTTTAAGGTCTTCTTGAAAGTGGTGGCTCTTATGCCTTCCTTTGATCTGTCTTACTCATTATCCTTTCTCTTGCCTTATTGTAAACTTGGCTGCCTCTGAATCTCTTAGCTCCTGAGTGCTTACTAGGTTTTGGTCCAATCTTGCTTTTTTAGCTTAATATGCAGTGTCCTTTACTCCTGAGTCTTTTGTGCCTGTTAATAAATGACTCAGTCTTGTTTGCCAGTTGTTCCAAATATTCTAGGCTAGTTGGATCCATGACTAGACCCTTCACTTCATTGCAGGTAATTCTGGTTTCCAACACTGTTTCTACTCTGCACCGCTAATGCCTGTTATTTTGGTGTGACATTATGCTAGGCAAACTGCGTGATACCACTGATTAAGATCATAGCCTCTCCCTACCCTACTCCTGTGTCTCTCTTTGGGCCAAAGACATTTTCAGTTTATCTTTATGCTATAAGTCAGTAGGCATATAGAAAACCCTGCTATGCTTCTCAAAGTCACTGGGATATGATCGTCTGAGGGTGATTAAAAAAAAATTGTAAAATGCTGTTGCTGCTAGATTTGGGGACTATAACAAGTGATGAGTACAATAAAAGCCACACCAAGTTAAAAAAAAAATACCCACATTTAAAATGTCTTTCCTGCAACCATTCACCAGTGATCCACCTCTTTGTACTGCATATAAGTTTTTTAACTGCCACATGATTGTTGTCATAGACATAAACAATGATACTCCCTGACCTACAACTGATATTTCACTTAGATTTAAATGGCATTGTTTTCTGCTAAAAATTTAAAATTTTTGAAAGGAAGCAATCATTTTATATCATTAACCAACATTAATAACTAAAACTGAAAAACTCAGAGAGAATCAGCTTATGGCAAAATATTGGCAGTTATATAAATGCTTCTTACAGAACTCCTGTAGTTATCTACTTATGCAAGCACCCATGTCTACGCAAATGGTTGAGAATTAAACTCAAATAAAAGTTGGGCAACATAATACAGTATAAAGCAAATATTTCTTTTTGATCAGAGATACAAAATTTTTCTCATAAACAAGTTGATAATTTATTTTAAAGCACTTCTAAAATTATAATGCCACAAGGAAAATAAAAGAGAACAGGGTAAGTTAAATGTATACAGATAATATCAGATTTCAGTCACTTCTGCAGAAGCTTATATCATGCAGTTATTTCTCATAGCTCTCCATGAAATGATGTTACTTCACGACATAATGATTTCCAAACCTGTGAATGTGATGTTTCAGGGACTCAATCCACTGAAGCTGACCTAGCCTTGAAGTCAACCTAGCCTATCCCGTATTTATCGATTCAATTGATAGACCTTAGTTCCAACTCCCTAGCCCGAAGTTACATTTGGCCAAGCTAATTAGAGCAAGATTAAACATCACTTTCAGGACAATGTGGCACCTTGTCACACATGTACTTTATAGGGGCTAGAGTTAAAAGGAGTGAGAGGAATCAAGAACCTTAAACAGAGGACATCTGATGGGCATGTACCAGACCAGTAGCAAAAAGTAAATCTAACTCAGCAGTGATCCTCCCCTTAGACCCCCCAAAAAGAGGTCAAGGAGGTCACTGTGGCTTCAGTTGTATTTTACCACTGATGGGGCTCCCATATTCTTTTCTCTAGCCTTTGGGGTGTCTTGTCCTCCTGAGTTCCTGAATTTCATTCCTCTGGGAAATATAGGTAGTACTATGACTTGTCAGTTGTGTTGGCTTTAAAACCCATATCTTTATATTGTCCCCTCCACAAACATCTGATGGGGTCCTAATCCAGGCAGATTGTGGTCATTGCTCACTGGACCCTGTATTGCATATGAGATAGGGGGTCTGTTAACCCAGCTGCTGGAGGAAGGTTTTATTTCCCAAGGGAAATGCTAGCACATCTGGGGCAATGTGGTCCTCACACTCAGTTTTGGATTCTCTTCCTGGTGACAGACGTCTGCTCTCTGGCAAGGGTAAGAGTAATAATCTGTGGTTAATGTTTTATGAAAAATGTTGGCATGTTGTAACAGAAACAAAGCCTTTCTCTCTCCTTTTTTAATAGGCATACAGAGTTTGTATAAATTAAATTGGACACAGAACAGATCATGAGGGAAATATCAAAGCATTGTTTGGGTGATCTTAATTTAAGTCAATAATTATTTAAGATCAGTAAACGTCTTAAGATTTACCACTTTGAAATGTTTGCTCTTACTTAGCTAAATCACCATGAAAGCAGGACTGCATATCTATTTCCTGATGATAAAATTAATGTTAAGACTGTTTGAGTTAAACATTTCAGTGTTTAGAAATTCTATGCAGAGGATGTGTGTAAATAAATGGAGGGGCTGTGAGATAGCAAGGTGTATCAGGTAGTAACAGTGGCACCGCCATCTTTCTTCAGGACATTGCTTTAACTGTGAAGCTAGAGTAGCCTTCCCTCCAATTACACTGTCATTTTGGAATCTTCCATTCAAAGGCCTCCTTACTGAAATAGGTGTGCACTCTTTAGTAATCACACCTACAAGGAAGGCATCCAAACTACCAAAAAATGGGAATCCTGTAAGGGCCAGGGAAATAACATCTTTGTAGCCTCTTAGAATTGTCAGGTGAAGAAATTCAAATTCATTGACAGCAATTCAATCTCTAGGTCACCAGAGAGTCCAACGAGAGTATGCTTCTAGTTTCCACCTTTAAACCTGTTCACATACAATATATTCTTTTTTCTTTCTCATGGAAAGTTTGGTTGACTGGTAAGACATACTCAGTTAATAGATTAGATGTCATTTAAAATAGAATTAGACAGGTGATTTCTATTTGGATAATTTCAGTTGAAAAGATATGAATTCCAGGCAGAGTAAATAATAGTTTGCAGAAAGGTATGGAGTCAGGAGTTCCCAGGGCACTGAACTGGCTTATTCAGTTTAACCAGAGATTTGGATACACCCAAATGACCCGGAGGAAATAGTGAACAGAGCGCCAGATGCGGGTCAGTGACAAGGGCATGGAAGACTATGGAGCTTGCTAGTTGGTTTCCTCAGGCAACGGCAAATTAAGTATCTTCCCAGTCCCTGATTCCTTTCCTGTAAACAAGGGGGTCAAACTGGAAAATCTTTCAGGTTACCCTCAGTTCTAGAAGTCTGTACTTTACTATGTCACATCATTGACACAAGGCAAAAAAGTAAACAATTTGTGTGAAAAATAAGAAAAAGCTTTAAAACTTGGCATTTTCTGACGGCAGGGGGCAAAAAACCATTTCAAGAGGACTATACAGCTAGTACCTGAGAAGTCCTGAGGAGCATGCTGCCTCTTGCTCTTCCTCTGTGCCTTGTGGAAGATAAAAAAAAGGAAGGTGGCAAGGCATCTTAGCCCACACCTTCCATCTACAACCTCCATCAGCTATTTTTTCTTTTCGTAGCTGATGGAGGGTCTAAGAATTAAAGGTACTGCTGGCTAAAGAAGGCAGTTTACAGACTCTTAGATGTCAGGAACCTAGAAAGGAAGCAAAAATTCTGGCAAGGGTTGGTTTGGATATTTAAAGGTTGATTTGTAGAGGCACATACTGATCAAATCCATGTTTGGGAAAAAGCACTTACCCTTGGTCAAACGTTTGCTGCTATTTACACGAACCACAGAGAGTGTTATAGGAAAGCAAGAAAGCTCTAGTTCCTCACTGCTACATGGCAATGCAGGCCACCTGTGGCCATGTCTTCCCATAGTTCAGGAGAAGTAAGAAAGAGGATGTTTCTGTCAAATCTACCTATTTTTCAAATGTTGGTAATAACTTCGGAAACAAACACAACAGAAAGTTGAGTTTCTTCAGCTTTTGTCTGAATTTACTTTAAAAGTTTCTGCAAGATGGAATTAAAAATAGTCAAAGACAAAAGAGGGGTATTCACCCAATGCCATCAGAACACTTTATATTTAGGAAAAGGAGAAGACCTCAAAGAGGTGCCATTTTATCTGAATTTTATAGAATTGATTATAATTACATTTATAAAGTAATATGCCAGCACAGGAAACTGGCTCACATAGACTGCACATAGACAACTTTAAATCTGAATGTTAAGACATCAGGGAGGCTCCCTTATTCCAGAGAGATGCAACATCTACAAAGTAGATTCAGGTTTGCGTGTGTGTGTGTGTGTGTGTGTGTGTGTGTGTGTGTGTGTGTGTGTGTGTGTGTGTGTGTTTAAGGATTTTTTTTTTTTTTTGACAGAGAGACAGAAAGAGAGAGAGCACAAGCAGGGGGAGTGGGAGAGGAAGAAGCAGGCTTCCTGCTGAACAGGGAGCCCGATGCAGGGCTCGATCCCAGGACCCTGGGGATCATGACCTGAGCAGAAGGCAGACGCTTAACCAACTGAGCCACCCAGGTGCCCCTTGCTTGTGTTTTTATATATTTTGAGAAATGGGAATTTAGACCTACAAAAGACTTTGGAGATAACTTAGTCCTGTATGCACTTTCAGTTCATAATAATATATATTTTAATGCTTACACTGGAATACCAATTTATTAAGAAGTGTTCTCAGTGATTTATCTATCTATATTCAGGCTTACATGCTAATTAAAGCTCAGGCCTTGGCAACTGTTGACCAGATTTGTGACCTGGGAAGCATGGAGGCTTCATTTTTTTGTTGTTGTTGTTTTAGTTTGGTTTGGTTCTTATTTTATTATTGCCCTTGTTGTACAATGGGATAAAAACTCGGCCTATTCAGAGGGTTATTGTGAGGACAAGAAAACTAAATTTTTTTTTCATGTTGTAATATACTCCTGACTCTTTAGAGTGTACACAACTAAAGCTAGAGCATATTTTCACCTTCACTTGAGCATCAAAGTTATGGGGGTTTTTTTCCATTTCACTTTGCAGGAAATATAAATGCAAATTCCCAAGGTCAGCTTGAGATTTTCTTTATTTCTACAAATTCTGTAAATAAATGACTTCTATATATTGTGGAGTAGAGGTTATAGCCTTCTCTGTTCAAAAATTTCACAATATTTGGTCACTTACGGGAACATTTATAAAGAGTTTAAATATATAAATATATATTTAAGTATATACATATGTGGTTAATATAAAATCACTTAGATGCAAAGGCAGTATTTTTCCCTTGTGAAATATTGGTGAGAAAATATATGACATAATGGAGGAAAAAACATGCTTAGAGAGGAAATTATACTATACTGTGATACTCTGCCTCTTCTTAAGGGGCTAAAATTATGATGATTTCTGGAAACACCAGAAGTGGAAAAAGTACAAGAGAGTGTTTCCAATAGGTAAATATTCTAGGCATGGAGCTAATGTCAGTTTGTTTCATTCATGAAGCAAACACTTATCAGGCTCTGGCGATGTGCACGGCACTGCGCCTGGCACACATGGAGTTTCCAAGAGATGGAATGCAGGATCGCACTGCAATGGGGAAGAGGAATTGGAATGGCTTCTCGGTCCACCAACACTGAGTACAAATTTCCCATCCCACCAGCTTACAAGTGTTCAAGACTACAAACCTCAACGAGAAAGGAAGAGGCAATGGGAACAGGAGGTAGATTAAAAAAAAAAAAGAAGTAAAGGAAAAAAAGATGAATAAGCACCAGACATACCTGTGCCCACTCTAAAGAGTCAGATTTACAATAAAGTTTTTTTAATGCACTAATATTCTTCCTTCCCTCCATTTAAGATATCGAACATTCCTGTGTCCTGAGGCAGAGCCATCATTTAAAATATGTTGGAGCAAAAACGATTAAATTTGTTTTATTTTCCAATTCTATGATTTAAAAGAGGATATAATTCAAAAGAAAATTTCTTTTTTTTTAAGCTTTTATTTATTTTTTGATGGAGAGAGAGACAGTGAGAGAGGGAACACAAGCAGGAGGAGTGGGAGAGGGAAAAGCAGGCCCCCCTGCGGAGCAGGGAGCCCAATGCGGGGCTCGATCCCAAGACCCCAGGATCATGACCCTAGCCAAAGGCAAATGCCCAACAACTAAGCCACCCAGGTGCCCCCAAAAGAAAATTTCTAAATGTGGCTGATAAGAACTGGTTTTAGTTTTAGAGATTATAACTAACAAGTGAAATGGCAATGTTCCCAAGTTTCCTTAAGTCTAAGGTATCATGGTTTTTGGAACATATGTTTTCCAAGAGTTTTAGAAATCTTAATACTAACTCAACTACAAAATTTTAATGCTTGGTATCCTCATTCAGCCAAAGGCTGGGCAAAAATTTATGTAGCTAAATAACGCTCTGGAGAGGATGCCCCTAAGACACTTAACAGTGGTTAAGTTCAGATGTGTTCACGGAGCCAAAGCCCACTCTAAAAAATAAGCTCAAGTTTGGGCAACATTTTCAAAATAATTGTCACTTCTGTGGCAAGGAATATATATTAAAATGTATCCTTCTTTAAAACATTAGTCAATAGATTTAAATGTTTCCATAGCTGTTTTTATCCATGTAGCTAGAAAATATCTTTGGTCTAAGTTTCAGATACTGTGCAAGGGTTATAAAGAGAGAACAGTGACCACCTCAGGCCCTGTTCCAGCTGTCCTGTTAGAAGCCTTCCTCATTTCAGTCAAGGTACACATGTTGACACACGGTCACTCAAGCCTTGCCTCACAGAAGTCAGGATCTAATATAATGATATTTTCCCTCTATTGAGTATTTCTGAGGCTTGGTTCTGTCATCACACTGACGATCTTCTGGGTAACCTGTTGTGAGTGGAACACAGGATATACTTGAAAAACATTTGACTAGGCCCTCCCCTCCTGCTGCTACATGAGAATGGTTTCTTCCTAAGTCACAAATCTATTCTGAATGTTAATTAAATATTTACAAGGTACTTTAAAATCCTCCCTGAATGCTAATATGAAAATAGCAACCTAGGTTCATTTGAAGAAGCAGAAATTTTTGCCCTTCCAAATGAAGGGCCTCTGCCCTCTGAGTTTAATTCAAATAATCCAAGGATTTGGAAAAAAGAAAAAAAAAAAAGAATTGAGCACCTACTATGTACAAGGCCCTGTGCCAGACGTAAAGACAAAAGTAGAATTTCCAGGACTAGAAAATTTGTCATAAATGACAACATTTCATATTATTTAATTCACACCATTTCCCTCTGGACTTAAAAGCCAAATTAGATGCAAAACACTCACCTTTTTAGCATGAAGCTTTTACATTGCTCCTTAACATACAACACTGTATCTAGTTACATAAAGATGTAGTATTTTCTACATATTAACATATATTTCCACATTTTATTCATTAGGTTTTGAAAGTATTTTAGCATGAAGGTTCCATTCATTGTATCCCAAAATAAAAATAGCATCAAAGTCTTTTTGCAACTCCCAAAACACAGTTAGGGAATAATGATCATATGCTAAAAAATGTAAAATGCAATTTGTGCTGTGCCCCATTTACTACAAAATCACTACGAACAATGCATTTTGTACAGTATATTGCTCCAGGGAAACTGGATCAGCATCAGGAATGAATAAAGAACATTGCATTTGAAATCAGCTAATTCTGCTTCAGTGCTTTTAAAAACTATTTGTTATGATATTACTTCTTGTCAAGCACATAATGTGGTATTTTCCTCAATAAAACTAAACAGTTGCTGTAATTTCAGTTTCCCTCATTTTCCACTTTTTAAGCACTAAATATTTAAACAATGCAGACCTGGAAGTCTCAAGCCAGTCACCTGATCCATACATCTCCTTTCCTAAGGTAGAGTTACTATCCATACAGGGGCCTGTTCTTGTCCCCCCAGAAATACGTGATGGCAGCTGTTGAGGTCCTTACCTGCCCGCAGGCCAGGCCCATTCCTCTTTCTCCCATGCCATGTGGACATGATAAATTTAACTCCAGGGCATCTGCTCCAGAAGCCTTGACAACGTGGAAGGAACATGCAAGAAAAGGCAAAGCTTTATTTGTGTCTCGATACACTTTCACCATTGGTAATTCAACATAGGTCACATTTGTCAAATTTAAACTCTTCCATTTTCTGCCTGATAGCTAACTTGTGAGGTGTATTCCGACTCTCAAATGAGAGTTATCTGTAACAACAATGATACAACAGCAAATATTCCTTCGGTGCTTGTAAGAGGACACTCACTGCTCTATGTGCTTTGTATTTGTTATCTCTGATTCTCACAGTCCTTGGATTAGTAGGACACCGATTTTGCAGACAAGGAAACCGAAGCCCAAGGGAGTTTGTGACAAACCTGGTATGTTAAGTGACACAGCACAGATTTTAACCCAGATCTGTTTGACATCACATTTAGTCTTCCCTACACAGCTTCTGTTTTTATAGATACAAATCTTACTAATTCTGGATAACTGGTACTGGAAGTCGTAGTGCAAAGAAAAATGTAGTTGGCTACCTGGAATGCATACAAGCAAAATTTAAAACATTTTTTAACTAAGAATCAATTGTGTTGCACTGAAAATAAGTCCATGATAAGAAACATGAAGTGTAAATAATTTTGTCTGTAATAATTAAATAGGATTCCTTTTAATTTAGCTCATTAATTCATTAATACAATGGATCCTGCGAAAATGAACAAAATTGTTCACTCGAAGTCTTCTTAGACTACGTGAAGAATCAGAATTCTTGACCAGTCTCCTGTGAAAAACTCTTTTAAGAACAAGCAAAACACTTTTTAATATGGTAACCAGAGGGATGGGGGATAAACTATAAATGATTCAAGTTTGTATATTATTTTACCTAACTTCTAGAATTTCTCCAATGCCACAATTTCTTTTTAGTAAGGTCAACTAGAGGCTTGAGTCCATTTCCGTAACATTAAACATGTCTGTCACATCACGCAAAGGCTTAAAAATAGAGTTCACTACTTTCTAAGTGTATCATAGACCTGTCTTTAGGCCAACAGCTGTTTCTTCAAGGGTTCACTGTTTTTCCTGATTGTTCAAAATTTTAGCCTCTTTTTTCCTGCTTTATAAATTTTAAGTGGGACCTCAACAAATTGAAGAATTCTAGTTAGCAATTTCTTGGTCGACTTTCTTACCCATCTTATTCATTAGTGAGTCTGCTTTTTCTTTTGCACATTTGTGAGAGCTCATTTGATCATCCAGCCTGTTTTCTAATATGGTTTCATTATGGCTTTTGATTCCCTAATTCAGTTTTAAAATGCTTCTTATTATCTGAACATTACCATGAATCATGCTACTTTTTTTTCCCCTGCTGGTTTGATGGTAAGCATGAACAAAGCACAGCCTAAATTCTGGGTTCTAATCCCAGATCTGCTAAGGAATTGGGGATGCGTTAGGAAGTCAGTTAATCTTGTCTCCAACTACTCAAGTATAAACTGTACATAATAGGACTTATCTAAAAAACATGTCATATGGGAATTACCAGCTTAATTAAAAGATTGTACAATTATATACAGTATCACCCTTTTTTTTAGTCTTAGCTATTTCAAACATTTCCTTTAGACTTCTTTGTTTAGCTGAAATGCAGCAATTAAAAGTAAATCAGTTCAACAACATTTTGGATTAGATAAACTTTAGGTGGCATCTGTATACATATTTACATTATACATCTTTCTTAAAATGTAAGTGGAAGCTTACAATTAGCTGTGATAGTAGATGATAATATCTAACATTTATTGAGTGCTTACAATATGCCAGATACTATACTAGGCTCTTTGCAGTGGGATATATCATTATTCCCATTTTACAAATGATAAAATAGAGGTTACAAAGAATTCAAGGAACTTGCTTTATATCTCACATCTTATAAGTGAGAGTAGGGTCTTGAAACCAAGCATTTTGAGTCCAGAGCCTGTGTTCTTACTATCAAAACTTATTAGCAATCGCTAATTCCAAGGCTGGAGTTGGTACAGTGTGTTAAGAAGATGTAACATTTGACATCCTTAAAGCTTCTAAACTTGAAGTAAAATTAAAATCTTGTAAAACCACCTATCCCCATTAAAGGCTTTTCAGAGACTAATTAATAAAGATTTCCCCAGTATTATGTATATCTATAAACATCGACCCACCAAACACATCTGAAAAGGCCTTTGATTATCTCAAAACTGAGATAATCCTGCTTAAGGTGACACTAAGAGAACAGAAAACATTCATTTGGCCTCTGTTTGAATATTCTCATCACAGGATGTACACCACCTTAAAAGGCAGTTAATTCCATTTCCAAGCAACTATATGCATTCAAAAAGCCTTAATTGCTGAATTAGCATGAAATGTTAAATTAACTGAAACTGGGCATGCATTCTGACTCCTGTTAGTCACAGCTTTTTAGTTTACTCACTTAGCCCAGAGTTTATTCTACCTTACCTAAATGATTACACAATAAAGTACTCTAGTGAAGGCCATGACATAGAAAATCTGCTGTTTCTAATTTCATACATTATCTACTTATCACCCATTTATTTATATGAAGGAGAATGTCTATGTTAATAGCCGGAACTCTGGAGGCATATTTCATGGATTTGAATCCCACTTTTACTACCTACTACATGTGTGGTCTTCGGCATATTATTTGACTCTCCTTCGCTTCAGTTTCCTTGTCTCCAAAAAGTGGAAAACCATCAAAGTAACTCATAGGTTGCTTTTTTAAGTTATAAATCAGCTTAATAAAAGTGAATGACTTAGAACAGTGCCATTGGACTATAGTAAATATTATGCAAGTATAAGCAATTACTGTCTATCAGTTTCTCTGTCTGTCCATCCATCCATCCATCATCTAGCCATCCAATTAGAATCTCCAACCTGCCCTTCCCCAGTCTTCTATAAAAGGATTTAAAGTAACTATTTATACTTCAGCAGGGGAGGGGGAAAGAAAAGGGGAAAAAAAACAATACTAAGTAATTATCAGAATAGTGGTAGCAGTGTAGTTTCTAAAATTCTGAATCACTTTATAAAAACTCTCAGAAAAACTAAGGTAGCAAAACCACAAACCTTTGTACAGTATATACAACAAAATCAGATACAAAATTCTTCCTCTTCTCCCTTTCTTACTTCTCCCTTCCTTCCTGATCAATGTAATTTTTAAGTCATTGGGTGAGACAGAGCAAGGTAGCTGACCAAGAAGATATAGGAGGAGCCTCGAGAACCCAGCGTGGGGTATCAGAGCCCGAGAACAATAAGATGGATGTCCATCTGGAGGGTGGCCTGCTGTAGTATATCAGAGCCCAAGTGGGAAGGAAGGCTTCCATGGGAGGTGGGAGCTGGCAAAAAGCATCAGAGCCCCAGAGGGTCAGGAGGGTGTTCCCTTGGTGGAACACAAAGGTACACTTCTTGAATTTTCTCTTACTTTCGTCTGTTAAAAGAATATAAAATGTCCAATGTTGACCTTCTACATAGCAACACTGTCATCTAGCCTCAACTATCCCAAACTGGAGACACAAGTTCAGGATCTTAAACCTCTCTGAACTGGATTTGGCAAAGGTACACCCTGAATGGGCTTGGGCCTCACTGGACACTAAGTCAGTGACTATCTCTTGTCTGCAAGGAGGCGTCCACCTTTCCTGATCGCATTCTGTGCTGCTAACCGTCACTCTGCAGGGACTTACACCCACCTGCTACTACACATTTCTGTAATACTATCTGCTTTCTACCTCAGCCTACTTGAGATCTCCTCACTCTAACATCAACTTAATTTCACAACACACTGCTAGCCCAAATTCAGGTTAAAAAATGGTAAGAACCTGGCTTTTAAGTGGTTTGTTTGGACCCTCTGCTAGGAATAGTGTGGTCACTTGGTTTTGATAACTGTCCTTCCCCTGGACCTTCCTTGTGTCATCCTACCAATCACGGTCAGACCTTTGGCAATCCCTCATCAGATTCTTGACTTAAAACCTTCTACTTTGTATGTTAATCACCTCAAGTTCATTGGTGCCAAATAAAGTGCCACTCTTCTCATTTATTCTGTAATTGCTTCCTTTTTGTTTGTCACATGTCACTACACCAGCTCTGTACCCCTATTTTAGTTCAACAAATATTTGACAGATACCCACTGGTAAGCAAAACCCTGTGCTTGGATTTAGAGATTAAGCAGTAAACCAGTCAGGAGTCTGCACCCCCAAGGAGCTTGCATTGTAATAAGTAGGACAGACGTTAAAGAGCTAATGACACCATTGCTGATTACTTAATTAAATGCCACAAAGGAAAAGCACAGGCTGAGATACACCTAGATTCTGGGGAGCCTAAAGCTTAAACAAACTGAGGAAACTTTTCTGAGAAAAAAATTATTTAAAATTACAAATATGAAATTTAGGTACAGGGGCTTGGAAGTGACTTGGGCAAGTAAGGGCCCTGAAGCTTATGTTTCATTAGTTTTAATGGTAAGTTGGCTTCTGGGGACAGGAGCTTAGAAGGAGCAAGACAGAGGGTTTAACCTACTGGTCAGGACACTCAGAGTTGAGAAAGAGAGAACATTCTGTGAGTAAGAAAGACTACTCCAGGCCAAGGGAAGAGCAAAGGCTCTTAGCTGGGAGCATGTCAGAGGAGTAAAAGAAGGCCAATGGGTATGGAACGTGGACAACAAACTGAGGATAACACTGGGGAGACAGGCAGGGGCCAGACTATGTAGCACGTCCAGGTCAAGTTAAGGATTTTGCATCTTGAGAAAGATAGTGGGAAGATTTTGGATGGATTGGGGGCAAGAAGATGAGTGGTGCTATCTCAGATAAACTGGGATTAGGGTGGCAGAGACGCCTATGGAGCCACACTCAATTTATACGCTGCTTCGAATCTGATGGCCTTACTTGCCACTCAAGCTTTTGCCACTAGCTTAAAGAGGGACCGCAGGCCCTATTGCTGTTCTCGCAACTCCCGTCACGGCCAGCTCGCACAGCTCCCTCGGCACGAAAGCAGCGCTTTTGCCTCAGCCGTCCGTGCCTGTCCCAGGGGCAGTTCCAGGAATGCCAGTGCCCAGCCGGGCCTGAGCAGGGGGCTTGGGCTTTTCCCTCCAGTTCTGGGTTTAGATCTCACAACACCTCACAAGAAACACAAGAAACATTTCACAACATGGTGCGGCATGTGACTTAGCAGCAGCCCCAAAAGGGGCAGGATACACAATCCCCCAGAAGGGCAGAGGAAAAGAAAGCCCTGGGGTGTGAAATTTGACCAGTCCAAGCAAGTAGACAGAAAGGAAGCAGGAGGTACATCTCACACCCTTCTTCTCCTCTAAACTGTTGGGAGGCAGGATGATTTCACATGGCACTCTCTGTCCCACATGACTGAGCCATCAGCTCCATTTCCTTGGGAAATGGGAGCCAGCTCTGCCATGCACCACACGGGCTCTGCTTTCCCTTCTTCCTACCCCATTTCCCTTTTCTCCCCACTCATACTGCTCTGGGGTTGTAGCCTTCAGTCAAGCATCTTCACGTGAACTTTGACGCAGCCTCTGTTTTCTAAGCTAACGCACATTGAGAAAGAAATGGATCCAAGATCTATTACAATGAGATCAGGATCTATGTAAGACCTGATATTGTGAGTTTTCAGTGTGGTTCAGGTTGGTGTCTTTCTGATCTTTCTGAATGGTATCTTTCTGATACAGCTGAGGCTGTCTTATTCACCTTTGTTCTGGCTGGCAAGAGACCGTGCACACAGTAGGTGCTTCACAGATCTTCCTTTGTATGGAATTGGAATAGGTCATCCGTGACCCAGAAAAGGAGGAAAGACTGTGATCAGATCCCGAAAAACTGAGCAGACCCTAACAATGCTACTGATTTGACACCAAGCTGTAAAAACTCTTCCAGAGGTCACTTCTTTTTCCTGGTGTTCAAAAAACAACAAATTCAAACCAGGTTGAAGAATACATAAAAGATGACATTAAAAGTGTGGTCATTCTTGGGTTAGAGTGAAAAGGAAGGCTTGGTTCAGTATGGTTCTATTTCTAGAAGAAAACAAAACTTTCTAAAAAATATGCACATGATAAAGAAGATACACTGGATATACATTAAAAAACAGCATTCAGTTGAATTTACCATATTTTAAGAATGTACCTAGGTTCTATTTTTTTTAACCACCTACATGGTCTTAAATGTTTATTTAGAATAGTAAAATACAGTGGTAGCCTCTGGTGAAACAAATAAACAAATAAACAAATAATAATGATCGTTCCTTGCACAAACTTTCATTCTGACACAGTTTCTCTGTCTTTACTTTTTCAGGTTCTGGTATGGATTTGGATCTGTCCTGCTGTTACACATGTGTCATTTCTGTTTTCAGATATAATAGTAAAGAGCTCATAACAGATTTCCTCAGTTCCCTATTGTGTAATTCAAAAATTAATCTACTATAAGGAGAGGAACTTCATGAATTTAAAGTATATTCATCATCACATTAAGTCATTTGCTGAACTTAAAACTGGTGCTAGAACAGCTGGTGTGATATCTCTGATTTCTTACCACCCATTATCACCACCCCCAAAGAAATGTACATTGTAAGTGGTACAGTAACTTTGGCTCAAATACTTTTTTGTTTCTGTTGGTTTGTTTTAATGCGGGCTCTTCCAATGTAAAAAAAAAAAAAAAAAAAATCTGTTTTAATCTGTTTTGAAGCATGCATTCATAAAGACAAAACCAACTACTGATTCTATAAAGCATTATGGGATCCCTAGAGGAGCTATGAGGAATCATGCTACCTAATGTCGCCCTCCAGGGGATGTGGAGGCCTGGGGAGAGCTTCTTCAAGTGCTATGCCCTGGGACAGTTCATATTTTAAGATTATAGGGGAGCTTTTTTTTTTTTTTAATTGACACCATCTATAGATTGACCTTGATATGTAGATTGCTTTCCTGTGGAAAGTAACAGACTGGTTTGACTGAAAGGAAAGCATAACTTTTCCTTTTTAAAATTTTTTTCTTTCTTTTTCTCCTCCTTTCTTTCCTTTCTTTTGTTTTTGTTGTTCTTTTTCTTCTTTTTTTTTTTGCTATGCGTACTTAGAAAATGATATTAAATAAAACTGAAATTAAAGAAATAGATATAGAATGTAAGAAATGTGAAAAGCACCTTTAAGATGGTATGTTACTAATTAAAGGTATTTAAAAGTAAAATTTGCTTATTTAAAAGTTGATGCTCATCACTGAAGAAAATATTTAAAGTATCCTATTCTACAGAAAGAGGCAAGCAGCATGATAAAGCCATTCATCATAGTCAGCTTAGAATTGGTAAAGCTCATGCCAAGCACAGGTTCTGTGGAAAATTTCATGGTCAGTTAGGTAAATTCATGTATAAAGTGGCCTCAGCACCAAAGATCATGAAGCCAATTACTGATCATGTTTAATTTCACCCCCTTAAGTCCCAGAAGTCATTTTTCCCCCTCATCGTATTAAGATATCCAAATAAAATGTACACTTTTTGAACACCATAGAAGGTTTCATAGTATTTTATAATGCAGAGTCATTAGTATATAAGTATTGTTAGATGTAGTCTTCTACATTTCTGAGTGGTTTTCAAGAAACCTCAGCTAAAGCTGTCTAGAATATTTTTCATGACAGCATGATGGATATAAGTGTACAATTTTAGGTATGTATTTTTCTATTTGAAATACAAATTTGAGGCACATGGTTAGTTGTTTGCATTTGTGCAAGATTCAATTTATATTATAGAAAACCTGCTGACTAGTGTTCCATTCAGGAGCATTCTGTCTTACCATTTTATGCATGTCTGTATTCAAACTAGAATAGTATTAAATGAACCTTTTATATCTTAAATATTCAAGAGTTTTATATTCAAAATTTCTTCTCGCTGTCAAACTAGTTTGCCTAAAGGCAAGGTAAGATCCTGTTACACTCTCAAAGGTAGAATTAAATTTTATCATGGCATCCATCATAATATACAATTTGCTTAATATGCAAATAAAGAGTATATGGATTCAAAGAATAAAGGATTTTTAGGTAGTGTGTGAAATCCAAGGGACCACTTTTATAGAATAGATTCCTTTTAAATTTACATTTCCATCATTTTAATGAAAACACAGGGTAAACAAATTATAATAGGAATGTTTTAAGTTACCATTTTCCATTCAATTTTACTTCTACTGGGCTATTTTTTCATGGCAGCTCTTTATTTAAAACTAATAAAAATGGAAGAGAAGAAATAAAATAAATATATACTAAAGAAATCATTACCTCAGCCATTTTGGAAAGTTCCATCCAGTCATTTTTGCTGTAACTGCACATGATGCTAGCAATCACGACCTTCAAAAGGAAAAAAAGGAAAGAATGTTAGTTCACATGGTTGTACACAAGGGTGTTTTGCCCACAAGGGTATATTAATATTTACACATATATGTTTATAATGGTAAAGCATATCATAAAAATTAGTTTTTGATCTGTTGAAAGACAAATTATTTAAAAACAGCAGCGTATTATGGTGAGGCAAGGGATGAGATTCAGGGCTTCAGACTTAGGTTAGAGACTCTCATTTACTACCTTTGAATTCTTATGTAAGTTACTTAACTTCTCTGATCGTAAGCATTCTCATTTTTAAAATGGAGACAATGATACTGACTTTGCCAACCTCAGAAAGTGATAGTGGGAATTACATAAATTTGTGTATGTGAAAGGGCTGTCTAAATTATACAATGACATGGAAATCTTCATTAATATAATTACTGGTATAGCTAAAAGTTTTAGGATATGGAAAAGAAAGAAATTAGTGTCTTCTTCAATCATATCTTATTACAACAAGGATAATAATACCTTACATATTCATAGTGCATTATAGTTTTAAACTTTGTTAAATGTTGATTATTTAACTATAGTCTTACAGTAAGCCTATAATAGAGGCTATACAGAGTAGTAGTTACTACTACCTGCTCTGAAGCTGGAATGTCCAGATTAGAACTTTGACTCTATCCCTTACTGTGTAGGCAAATCATTTAGTTTCTTCATTGGTTAAATATGGATAATTGTACTACCTACCCAGAAAAGTGTTAACAGAAATAGCTAAAAACTTATATAGCTCTTATGATGTGCTAGGTACTGTTTTAATGGTTTTTACTTCACTCACTTAATCATTCCCAACATTATTCTTCCCATTTTACAGATGAAGGTGCTGAGGCACTGAGAAGTAAAAGTCACATAGCTAATAAGAAGCAGAAGCAGGACTCAGACCCAGGCAGTTTGACTGGGAGTCTGTGCTTTTAACCACTAGATTTTGCTGGCCCAAAATAAGTATTCAATATACATCAGTAATTTTTTATCATTAGCATTTAAAGACTGAGATTGAGATGCAAAGAGTTTGTGCCAAGCCTAAAGTCACAGATTCTAGTAGAAGGGTCCACTCAAAGTCCTTATGCTCTCACCACATGCAGCTCTTTTTATGTATGTCTAGAAAACAAAACAAAGATATGTTGGAAAAGTTGGATGAATGCTTTCGACATTGAGAGAAACAGAAAATAAGTTGTGACCATATTGGAGAGAGTTCTGAAAGCCATGAAGACAACAAGCCTGTCTGTAACGTTAAGTTAATTTTTTCTCTCCTGAGAGACTATCATCTCCATGAGAGCTGGGACTACTCTGCATCATTCATCATTTTATCTACAATAACCAGTATGGTATTTGGCACACAGTAAGACTGAGTGAATAAATGAATGAGGTCACCAAAGATTTAGGGGAGTTGCTTTATCAGCTCATCCTTTTAAAAGTAAGCAGAAACGAATATCATGAGTCAGAGAAGGAAAAAATAAACAATTGATTAAAACTGTTGGCAAATAATTACTATGAGCCAAAGTGAAGAGTAAGCAGGGCTAATGCGGGTGTTGGTTTGGTGATGGAGAAGAGGATCAGATGTTAGAATACACAGGACTTATGTCCTAGAGGGAGCAATTGAGAAAGAGGAATCAAAAGATCTGAGAGTCTGAATCTGAGGGACCGAGAGAAATCTCAGAACATTAGTCAGATAAAGGTGGGACAATGATAAGAAATAAGAAGCCAGGTTCAGATAGATTCCTCTATACAGAGAGGAACAAAGGGAAGAAAGTAAATGATGAACAAAGGAGGACAATTGAGAATGCCTAATTATTTGGGGACAAGTTCAGGATTCAACATTTGTGTCCAGTGAAGATGCAGCTTTTAAGAATTTGGAGAAAAATGTAATAATGATCCAAGGCCTTTTCTCTAGTGGCTAAAAGAAAGGAGCGGGGGAGTCAAATTCCATGCTTGCCCATTTGCAAACTAAAAAAAGGGTCACCAGGATAAATTATGAACCTTCAGTTAAGAGATAATCTTTCTGCCCTTTCCATGTCATCTAAGATCTCAGGGATATCCTGCCCTGCTCCCCAGTTTGAAATGGACCAGTGAGGAATACCACAGGGTACACCAGATCTTCTAGGACCAAACTAATACCTCCTGGTGAATATCCCTTGCATGAAAAAATAAGGGACTCCATTTGAGAGGAAAATCAACTGGGGGCAGGTGGAACAGATTCCTATTGTCCTCAGTGGCTTCAAGGTCAAGTAAATACAAAACAAACAAATTTTAAAAACAAAACAGTTAATACAGGCACCTGGATAGCTCAGTGAGTTAAGCATCTGCCTTCAGCTCAGATCAAGATCCCAGGGTCCTGGAATCAAGTCCCACATCGGGCTCCTTGCTCAGTGGGGAGCCTGTTTCTCCCTCTCCCCTCTCCCTCTGCTGCTCCCCCTGCTTGTGCTCTCTCTCTCTGTCAAATAAATAAAAATCTTAAAAAAAAAAACCCAAACTAAAAAACCGTTAATACAAAGATTTAGTAAATGGGTGGAGCCCCTAGGCTTGTTGCTAAAACATTAAAGGCAGGGTTAGATCCAAAGATTCACACATGGATGGAGTTCCATGCTAGGGCAAGAAGAATATAAGAGAAAATGAGAAAAGCAGGCAGTAGCTAAATCTCTGGGAGATGAACCTTGTGGGAGCTTGGGTTTTACTATAGGAGCAATGGGGGCCAGTGAAAGGTTTAAAGGAGGGTGATAATATAATCTCATCTACATTTGCAAAAGATGCTTTTCACTAAATTAGAGGGAATGGAGTGAAGGTGTTTTAGGATGAAAACTTGTCCCTACAAGTTAGGTTGAAATAATGTGCCTTGCATAATATCCATAGAGATGCAGAGAAGTGGACAGTTCTGAGCTGGAACCAATAAGACTGGTCAGTGGTTAGATTCAGAAGATGAGAGAAAAGGAGAGATTAAGGATAACCCCTAGATTACTGGCTTGAACTACGGAGTAGAATGTAGACACTTTCCTGAGATGGAACAAGGCCTGGGAAAATAACTAATGGGGGATTATTAAGACGTTCAGTTTTAATATATTACACATAAAATGTCTAGTAAGCATCTCATTAGTGAGGACATAAATTGTATCACTGTATTCATGAATCTAGAATTCACTAAAGAGGGAAGGGATGAAGGTGTACATTTTAGAAACTTCGACATATAACGGTATTCAAAGCTACCTCGTTAGGTGACTTCAAAGGGAAGAGAATGAAATAGATAAAAAGAGGGCCCGGGATGCCACTTGAGAATGTGATGTCACAAATGCCAAGAGGGGTAAGTGTTCCAAAAAGTAAAGAGCAACCCACTCTGGTGAATACTTCTGAGAGTTTGCATAAGAGAACAGAGAATTGTCCGTGCGGTTTGGCAATACAGAAACCATTGGTAACCTTTGCAAGAAGGGTTTCAGTGAAGCAGGGGGGACAGTCATCAGACTGGAATAGGCTGAGTGAACAGAATATGAAGTGGAGAGAAGTGATACACACATCTCTCCCAAGATTTTGGTGGGCTAGTTAAAAGATAAATGGGGCAGTAGATGAAGAGTTATGGGAAGTTTAGTGAGAGATGTTTTTTTTCATAGGCCATATTTGAGTATGTTTTTATGCTTGTGGGAATGATCTGGAAAAGAGGAAGAACCTGCTGAGAAGGCAAGAGGTGATGATGAATCCGTTGCATAAGTAGAGGAAGTAACCTCTGATAAGAGCAGAGGCACTGTTTCCAGTTTGATGGAGTGGAAGAGAAAAGTAGAGACAAAAAATAGGTACGGATACACTTGAGTTTATAGATTTGGTATGGAAAAGGTGAAATTATCCTTCCTGGGGTTTACATTTTCTTAAGTAGTAGATGAGGTCTCTTGACAGGAAAGAGAATGAGGGACAGAGATTTAAAAATATGGGGGAGAGATGGGAGTACTGGAGCTGCCATCCAAGAAAATGGGAAAGCAAGTTTACCAAGAGCGCATGGTTAAGATTCCTAAGGCACGAATGCACATGTATTTAATCAGGACTGGCAATGTTTCTGGAAAGGGAGATTAATTAGTAAAAGCAAAAGGATAAAATGATTTAGAACACTGGAACACAGATCAGAGCCCCTGTTTTACAGAATGTTTTATAATTGAGACCCATCTTATCAAGACAGGTTTTTGGTGCTTTGGTCATTAAAATGTGATGTGTTTCAGGAAAGGGCATTCTTATACCTAATTCTGCTTTACAAAGAATATTTTTAAATCACATTTTTACATAGCTTGACTTTCATTTTGATTCATGAATACTGAATATAACTTAAAATGTATACTCTTTGTGTAGACATCTAATTGCTATGATACATTAATATTCTAAAGCATATAAAATGCCAGCTATAATAATTTATGAATCAAATTTTGCATGTTGTTTGTCCTAGAAAAATCCCTCAAAAGTTAAAAATAGGACACTTATTCTGAAAAAAAAAAGCAAAACAAAACAGTATTGAATGCTTCTATTGTCATCCTTCCTAATTTTTAAATTAAAGAATCACAATTCATGATTAAATTATTTTTAAAATTACTCTTATGGAAATAATAAAATGATTTTATTAAGCATTTTTTTTCAAACTCAATTATAATGAAGTTTGCACATCAGAAATTAAGGTGAAGAACAACATAAAACTTCGAATTGGTTACAAGCTGGCTATCTCCTCAAACTCCCATTTACTTAAAGTGTGTGCTTTAAACACTTATGTTGGCAACACTGTTTTGGTATTCTATAACTATACTATGAACTACATTGGAAATTCAGTCAACAGTTCAGCTTCAAGACAACTTAAATTTTTTAGTAGGGAAAAACTGTGTAGTGACAAAGGTGAACAACTGTAAATTACAAGTACCTGAGTTAGGTTTTGTCAAACAATTTAACAATATTATCCCTTAACACTACTGGGATTATATCCAGGAGGAAAAATAGCATGAGACATGTGATTTCCAAAGACATTTAAACTAAGAAAATGTTTAGTAAATATTAATTAACTGTACAACATTCAAATTTTAACTGTTCTTTATACTGTAGTACAAATAAGCAAAAGTGAGGTTGGTACAATTTTCCTAAAATGTACATATTGAGAATAGGACATTAAAAGTGAAATTCATAAGTTCTTCAAATTTTATACGGGTACTGCTTATTTAATGTATGCAGATGAGAAGAGTATTCTTAAAGTTGTCTTTTCATATTATTTAAAAATTCATCATTTCTTTGTTTATTTTGGGACTAACAAATGTGTTGCTTATACAACTATTCCTAACATACAAAAGTCATATTTCAAGTTAAACAAATATACACATAGTTTCCATAGAAAAATCAGATGTTTTCCACTAGAACAGGAAAAACAACAACAACAAAAAACACTAGACTATTCAGGAACTATAGTAATCGCTGCTTTTTCCTCTTCTTTTGATCACTTCTTTATATATTTCATCTAGTTTTTGTCCCTATTGTGTTTAGGGACTCATCTCCCCAAGGTCACCAGTGACCTCAACAAATATATTAGATAATTTTCCACACAGATCTTTACTGGAACTCTCTTCAGCACTTAGACAGTGAACCACTCCAGCTTGCCAAAACCCTCCTCCATAGGAGCTTTGGAGATACCTCCTTTCCCTACTTGTATTTTTCTTGTTCCTTCTCAGGCTCTTCTACCTCTGGCCACCTTTTACATGATAATGCCCCCAGGGTCTACTTATGGTCCTCTTTTGGTATCACTTCATACACATTCTTAGACATCACATTCGCCATGATTTCAGATAATATTTGTATGTAGAAATTTATAAAGTGTACACCTCCAACCTCTATCTTTCTCCTAAGTTCAAGAACAGCATATCCAACTACCTTCTAACCCCTAGATTCAATTTGCCCAAAATCAAACTTACCCTTCTCTGCCCTGAATTTGCTTATTTCTTCATGTTAAATATACTCCACCCTTTCATCCCAAGTTAGAAAACTAGGAGATTTCTTTTTTCTCTCCCTTTCTCATTGCCTACACCAAGTATACTCCAGTCCACTGGTTCTCAAACTTAGCTAAGCTTTGAAATCCCCTGAAGACAATAGTAATAATAATAATTAATAATAATAATAACCCTAAGGATTCTAAGGTCATTTGTATGTAGTTAGGCCTAGGTATCAGGGTCTTTCAAAGATCTCTGGGTAATTCTATGCACAGGAAAAGTTTGAGAAGTACTGCTCTAGTTTACTTCCCAGTGATCTCTTCTAAGTATTTCCGATTCTTCATCATGACTGTCTTAGTTAAGATGTTCATCACTGCTCCCCTGGATTACTGAAGTAGCTTCCTTATTAGTCTCCCTATCTCTCTTTTCAGCCAATGCCATCTGGCAGATCCTTCTAAAGACACAAACCTGATCATATCACACTTCTTTTTCAACTCCAACTTCAGGATAAAGTCCAGTTTTTTAATAAGCTAGCTATACAAGACCACAATGCTACTTTTACTCCAACCACATTAAATTACTGTTCTTTCTGAATATAACATGTATTCTTCATTCTCCTGACCATATGTCTATTCCTTTTGTCTGAATGAATAAGCAATGGTCCCTGTGCTCTAGGAGCATATGGTATAATAAAGCAGACATATGTAAATTGATACAAAAATAACTATAGTGTATGAGCCAGGATATAATGAGAGAAGAAAGGAAGGGTGATTATTTATACCTGTGTAAATCAGGGAAGATATCCTAGAAAAGCAACTCTTAACAGATTTGGAAATCATCCATGGGTGTTTATTGGAAACTGATTAGAAAGAAAAGAGGCAAGAGTATTCCAGGTGGAGTGAGCAACAGAAGCAAAGGCATGGGATGCCATGTTTAAGGAATATACTCTAAGAAATCTCAAGTAGTTCAATTTAGTGTTGGGGGAAATGAATGGATATACTTCATGGGGGAATGGAGCTGGATGCATAGGTATGAACCAGGTTTATCCAGGCAAGGGTCTAAAACCATGGTCTCCAACCATCTGGGCATTTGGATCTGAATTTTAGATTATTCTAGCCAGTAAATTCCTGCTTCTCATCTGAACATTACCTTCTCTAGGAAGCCTTCGCTGTGTACCCTGCCCCCCTGAATATGTCAGGCATCCCTCTTCTGAAATCCCACAGCATCCTTTCCATTTCTCTGTTACAACATTTATAATATTACATTAAATTGTTGTTTGTGTGTTTTTGAAAAGATGACTGAAGTTTTGGGGGACAGGGCTTTTTTCATTCTCTATATCTCTAGCACCTAATATTAAACCTTGTACATAAGTGGGATTCAATAAATATTTGTTTCAAAGGAATATTGGAATATGTAGCTGAGAAATGGAATTCCAAGTTATGTACATTTTTATTACCAATCCCAATATCGAAATGTAAGTAAATTTCTACATTCTAGAGAGAGAATGAGAAGGACAGATAGGTGGTATAAGGTAAGAGGTTCAGAAACCTCTTATAAAGGATATTTTATATCAAAGAATAATAATCCATTATATATATTTATATATGTACACTTAATGCACATTTTCTGACACATTATCTCATTTATTCCACACAATAATTTTGAATTTAGAAAACATTATACTGAGAATAATGAGCACAGATCATTTATTTTACCAGGGTCAAGTTAATCAATAGCAGAAGCAAGGATTAAGTTCAGGTCTTTTGCCCCCAAGTTCCTCTCTACTACATTAAGACTATACCATATTGATTTTCTATCCTTTCAATTTACATTAGAGATTCCAGTTGATTTTGCATCCTTAACCCTCTTGTGGTAGAGTACTTGGAAAAAAAAAAAGAAGTGTTCCTCTACCTGTATTCATGTTCCTTTGCAATGTCACTGTGTAGCTAACCCATCAAGTAGGCGATTTATTTACCCACCCCTGGAATCTAGACTGACTCTGTGACTTGTTTTGATCAACAGAACATGGCAAAACCAATGTTGTGCAAGTGCCAAACCAAGGCTTGAAGAGGCATTGTCCTCTTCTGCTGACTCTGTTGAAGTCCTGCCTAGCCATGTGATCAAGCTGGAACAGCCTGTTATAGGATCAGAGCACATGGAACAGGGATGAGCCATCTAGCTGAGGCTACCAAAGACCAGCCAGCCCCTAGCCCACCTGGTAGTTGACTACAGATAAAGTGACATGAGCTGAGACAAGAACCATCCAGCTTAGCACAGCCCAAATTGCTAACACACAGAATTCTGAACTAAATTAATAGTTGTTCCAATCCACTAAATTTGGGGTGAAGCATATGTTGTGTACTGACATGTACCAAGCCCTGTGTTAAGCATTTCACATGCATATCTCTAATCCTTAGAACAACATGACAATATAGAAATTATCAACCCCATTTTACAGATAGGGAAAAAAAAAACTTATTTCAAGAGGTTAAACAACTATTCATGGTTGTTCAGCTAATAAGAGTAAATCCAAGTCTTGAATTATCTGGCTATATTTTTTTCCCTCTGAATCATTTTTCTGTGTTCCTTAATCATACATTTATAGAAAACCTTGTGGGTTTATTTTTACACTTGGTGGACTTCATTCAATGCATGACAGTTTTTATTACTTGCATTCTCAGAGGCTAACCTTATTTTGATGTTCTTGGCCAATGCGTGATTTCAATATAACTCCATGAATACCATCTGAGCTTGATAGACAGATGGAACGGCCTAGGAAATCATAAAGTTAGAGGGAAGACCAAGTGAGCAACACCTAATGAGTGATTCGCTGTTTCCTAAGAACTTAAACATGTTAAGGAATGAAGATAGGATAGTGCAGGCCCTTTACAACCTGGCCCCAAATCCACTGCTGTTCTTTATCTTGGCACACCAAACTGAGTCCCCTGTCTATACTGCCCACCAGATGTCTTTTTAGGACATCCCCCATGCTGGTCTTTCTCCTTAAGAGTACCACCCTATTCCTCTGACAGTATATCTCCTATTTATTCTTCAAGGTCTAACTCAGAGCTAATTTCTATCATACCACCTCAATGATCTCCGAGATAGAATCACTGTTTTTATTGCGTATTTGAGTGCAGTACACTTACTTCTATTCCAGTTCCTGTCACAGTGCCTCAAAGATGCATGTTTATTTATACCAATGTCTTCTCTTATGCCATTCAATGGAAGAACAGGCTAATTTTTATTCACCTTTGCTTTTTATCATTTAGTTCAGCATTGTATAGCACCTAATGTACTTTATAAATAAATATCTATAGAAGGAAGGATGGTCTTTTGTTATTTTATTATTAATTTTTAAAAATTTTCTGGTTCATCCCTATAAAGATTATTGTACTTGCTGCAATCATGGAGAATAAACACATATATGAAACTGCCATGACTCCCATATATTTTTATACCTATAGGCCATTTGCTGTCTTCATAGCAAAACTTTGGCACTGACTTTAATCTAAGATGATTAATTGGATTCAAGTTCTATCACTCTTGACCCTTCACTGCAGTTGTAGTAAGTCAACTGAAACCATGAGATTTGAATTTACTGTACACAAAAAAAGGTGTGTTTCCTACATAAAACTGTGTATGAGATTTCATTTTGCTTTTACTTAAAAGGTCATAAAACATTGCCTCTTTTAATGTGGTTCATTCAGGAATACAGCCTTTCAAAGACACATAAAAGGGCTGATTTGAAAAATGTTATGAAGCATCTATATTCCAATTTTAAACTTTTTCTATTTAGAGGCTATAACAAATCTGCATTTAATGAACAGCTTTTATAAATTAATAAGGCTAATAATTAATACAGTGCTAAAATGTAATATAGGAATTTGAAAAAAAAGAGGTTAAAAAGAAAGTAATGAAGACTCAAGATAATTACATGGAGTGATGCACTGCACTAAATAGTTAGGGCACTTCTTCCAATACCATACATAGAGCACATGGGTGTTGTAAAGACTATTGAAACATTTTCTGTAAAGACTTTAAATTCCCAAATGAAACTTTTATGTAAATAGTAAGTGTTATTGTAATTATTTTATGAGATGTAGCTCTTTTGCTCTCATTAACTATGATTGCATGTTTAACGCACATTCAGTTAGATAATTCTGTTGTGTGAGTTAGTGGTATCGTGTCTTAAGTACTGGATGGTAAGCTTCTGGAGGACATAGGCTGGGTCTTCTATCTCAGCATATATTTCTCTTGTGGGCTGGGACTGCCTGTTCTGTTTACCAAAGTACTTGAGCCCTGTGAGGGACTCACAAAAGATTTGTTGAATGTAGAAATAAATAACATAGTTGATGTGCAATATATGCTTGTTAAATGCAATGCTTTTAAGAAGTCAAGGACTTCTAAAAACACACAACTTACTCTTTTCCAAATATATGTTACTATTTTACAGAAATTCTATAGGACAGCTTAAATTCAATTCACTGTGGGACGTGCTGTTCACCGTTGGAAGACTGTGCCCTCACTGCTCCCTCCACATTACATATTCTTTCCCATACATCCACAGGCACTCCCCCACACCTCCTTCCAGTCTCTGCTCAAATGGCGTTGCCTCAGTGACACTCTATTGTAAAGACTGCAAACCATTCCCTCCCAGCCCTATTTTCTTTGCATTGCACTTTCTATCATTTTCTTATTTACTATATTTAATGTCTTTCTCCCGTCAGCTGGGATGTAAACTCCACTAGAGTAAGAATTGTTGTTTTGGATACAAAACAGTGCCAGCATGTAGTAGATGCCCCATACTTGGGAAATGAGTGATCAAATACAAACATATTATTTAATTGTCTTTCTGCATCAGCTACCTGATCTATAAAATGGGAATGATTTGGGTTACCACACTTATTTCATAGTGATTATTCTGAGAATTACATGGTGTTGTGTATTTGACATTAAATACTTTTCAATGAAATCTGATGATAATTTTTATGACGAAGAGAATAATGTCATATTCAGATTTGCCACTTTCTACAATTTAGTTAGAGTGCAAACAATGACATTTTGAAGTAGTGCAATACTTTGGTTTTAAACATCCACAGATAAGACTTTTAAAAATATGTCCTTGGAAAGGGTAGAAAGCATCTTTATATGCTCCTTTGATCTTTCTATACTATCACATTGTGGGCATTTTATATTTGTAAATTAACATATTTTTTAAAAAGGAATGGATCCACAGAATAAAATCTTATAGATAGATTCATATTTTATAGATATTTAAGAATATTTTTAGATTTCACTAAAATGCTAGGAAATTCACTAATATCTAGGACACCTTTTTATTAAGTTATGTTTCTTGGCTCACGTTGCTTTATCAGAATTGAGATTAATTTTTTTTTCCTATTTACCCAGGAAAAATTCTAGGAACTGTGATCCACAACCATGTATATATATATCCCTGATTTGACAGATCCAAAGAGGGCCGCTATTCTAAACAGATGCCATGTTAAAGACAGAGTGCATGCTAGGACCGGCTGCAGTCTTGGGGGAGGAAGGGCTGGGGAGTGGGGTGGGAGTTAGGAATCATGCCCTTTACCTGAGAGGTCTAAAGGGCATGCATTCTCAACCACCAAGCTGTCAGCCTTTCTTATAATGTTCTGCATGAGACCTAAGTATTTCCATTGCACCTGTGTTTCTGCTCTGCCCTTCTGTAAATACTCACTCATCACCTTTCCTCCCCCTGAGGCCATCTCCTTCAGTAGAGAAGGAGCTGAGGGAAAAGTGGCTGACTGAATAAACTAAGGATCCTGTGTACTCTTCTTACACAAATGATCCCATTTTCACTTCTTTTCTGCTCTCCTTTTTTCCTGTTCAACATGTCCCATCCCCACCAATTCCCTCACGTCAATCTGACCTTTCCCTACAGGGAGCTATGTATGGACTCATGCGCTTTCACCTCCTTCATTTTAAGCTGCCACACCTGCCAACAATGGGCACCTTGGTAAACAGCAATAGAAACAAATCCTCTAACACGTTTTGCTTTTCAGGATAATGATTAATGATACTCAATTAATAAAACATTCATTGTATCACTGAATATTGATAAATGATTCCCTTGCCTTAATATGCTGTTGACAAGAATCAACCAAAGATGTTTCACACACTTTGTAAACATCTTAGGATTTCATCTATATTCCATATTTCAGTTCAAAATGTTCCTTCTCAGAAGCTTGGCATACTGATTTACAATAGAAATAATGACAGGACCTTTTTCAAAGTGATTGGAACCTTTCTGGTATAAACTTTATACAGCATAATGAATGTGTTGGCATTTGGTCCTTATTTGCATACTATAAAAATAAAACAGAGTGTACAACAAAGTCCCTGTTAAATTCACATTACCTGTTATATGAAGATACTCAAAAGGCAATGTAACCTAATTAAAATCAAGAAATGGTATTCAAGCCTACTTATATACTTCTAAGATAATACATATGCACTAATATTTGCAATGCATGCAAAGGGTATATACCTCATTAATCACATTGGAAAAAAATCCCCAAATTTCTTTGCTCTAATTAGTCATTTCACAAAATTTTCTAATTGCAGTATCAGCCATTTCAAATGCTGGGCTAAAGTCACTTTTGTCTATAATCAATGCATTAGCAATTCTAATCCAAAGCAAACTCTGAAGGATTTTTGCAGAGCTTAAAATTTGATGTTTTTCACAAGAATATATTGAAAGTTTGAAAATAAAGTATTTTTTTCTCTTAAATGTTCCTTTTTCTCATTGTTCATACTTTCTGTTTTGCTCATGAATGCACAGATGTTGATATCAATGCTGTTTTTAAGGAAAAACAATGAGGTGTTTGTTTTGTAATCTCTTCCTCCTGTCTCCCACATATAATTACATGATCTTGGAAACTTTCAAAACACATAGGAGAAAAGTAGCCTTTTAAAATGAAGTAATTGTATGGCTGGGGTTTGTAGTCCTCTAAATTAAGGGCAGATTATACATTTTTCTTACTATATGTAAGATTTGCCAATTTGAAAGTTTCTTTAAAAAATAAATTTATAAGCATTCACTTGTCTTAGGAATTATTGCATATAGATAAACACAAACAAGAGCTGGGGAAAAAGGTATAAGACTGAAATTTTGGGTCATCAAATGCTTTCTATTTAAATATTTTCTATATATTTTCAAAACATATTATAAAAACTATAGCACTGATTGTTTTAATTACTTACATTAAGGCAAAGAACAGCCTCTAGAATAATTCAATTTAAAAGACAAAGTCTGGTTCAGAACCTTTTGAATTATTTACAACCACCACCAATTGTTCTATCATTTAATGAAGGAAAAGAGAGGTATCCTCCCCTCCCCCACCATCAAGTCATCACAGTAGAATCCTATAAAAGCTTGTGATGAGGATTTTAGTCTCAGATGCAGCCCATGTCCCCACATGTCTCATAAATTCTTCTAATGCATTTTCACATGCATGATCGTGAATGCCTATTCAGTGAAAAGGTTTACCATATGCTACATTTTTCAACTACCAAGAACAAAGGCCAAATGTTTCCTGGCCTTGTGTTTGGAACAAAAAGTATAAAAGCAAAAGAAAAACCTCTTACATTTTTACTAAATAAAAGAATGAATACAGATTGTTAAGACACAGGGGAAGCTTCTTTTGGCACCATGCTGTTCCTTCTTGAGACAAAAGTATTCAATGAGGGACAGATAGGAGAAAAAGAGATGGAAATGTAGTAGTCCTCCTGCTCACCTAATCCATCTTCTTAGTAAAAAAATTTTGTGCTATAGTACAGTATAAAGTGTTTCCTTCAGAATACTTCCAGAGTGATACGGATTTCTGTTGTTTCTTTATGAAGAATTCACAATATAGTAGGTGGTTACTGTCAAGAGTTGTTTTTTTTTTCTTTTCCTCAAGATACTCATAGGTATGCCTCTTGAATCAGGCTAAGCAATCCCTTTCCTTTTTCTCTTTACACATATTCTAATAACTTGGTGTATTATTTCTCAGTAGAAATTATTCAGCCAAGCCAGAAAGATTTATGCATTTGCTAAATGTATACTATATTCCTCCAAATTATCTATGTGAATAATATATGCATATACATACATAGAAAACATACACAGATTATATACACACATACACATATACATTTTCCCCTGAGTTAGCTACCCCGATAAGTCTACAATGAAACAGCCACCTATGAGCCCAAATAACTCAGCCAAAAGAGACACATAGACACACACACACATTAAAAATCCTATAAATTGGAAGAAAAAAATCTTACTATACAAATTTTACCTTAAATTTTTGTCCTTTCTAGGCAAAGTCCTTCTTTTCAAATTGTAATATACTACAATTAATCTTTCTGTCAGTTGGTTACCAGCCTTGGTTGAATGCACAAGCAATTTCTGGTAAAGGACTCACTATACCAAAATTCCATAGCAAATATGCTGTAGGTGCTATGAATCTCATTATATAGGATGCTATCTCTATCTTATACTTACAGTCTCTAAGAAATGCCAGGGAAAATTCACTCAAAGCAAATTAGTGACGACATTTCATGTGTTAAAGGACATGTATAGTTTTGGCATGGTGTCAGTTTCATAGCACCATTTTTCTGACGTGCATCAGAAGGGACCCATAATGGAAAATTAACTTGACTTTCTAACTAGCAGCACAAGATGCTCATCTAAAATACTTGTGCCTTAATAGTGTTTTTCTTCACATATAGAATTACTCTGCCCCACTCCATTTCTTACTGCCCAATATGTTGTAACTATAAAATTTCTAAGAGTCAAGTGGTTCTAGGAGCGAAGCATTTTAGTTCACAACCTGTATCTTACTAAGCTTGCTAACAGAAAGCTGTATTGAATCATTTCTATTGCCTGCCTTGGCTTTTGGTCTGGTTTAAAGGGTCAACTTCTTCATCTGGTCAATTCATCTTAAATAATTTGGTCAGTGAATCTTTTTTTAGGCCACTCTAAATAATCATTATTAAACTAGGTATTTCATTCTTAAAAAAAAAAAAAAAAAACAACTCATCAACCTTCACTACTCTTTTGCTAAATTTACCTTTAACAAATTAAAATTTCTGTACTAGTAGCATGGCTGTTTATACTCCATATGAAGCAACCCTTCATGGAGGGCTGGAGCTATGAGGAAGAAGGAAACACATTCTTTAAGGGAAAAAAAAAACTCCAGGAGACTTGTAGGGTTAAAAGATGGGAAAACTACTATCAGTCTACATATTTTTCAAGGACTTCCTTACTGAATCTAGTGTCATAGTAGTGATCGATTCTAATTTAATCAGTTGATCTTTTCTGTACTTTCCACCCTGGAAAGAAGAGTTCATTTAAAATCATAAAAACTACTAAGCCTCCTAAGTTTTCCACCTTTAAATGAGATACTTATCAATAATATGGAGTCATTCATGTCTTATCACTGTTTTTCCTGACGTCCCTGCACCCCTTCTCTGTGATATAGTTATATTAGCAAGTGTGTGTGTGTGTTTACTACTGTAGCATGTACAACATGTAAAGATATGGATTTTATGAAGTAATGTCTTTTTTAGTTGTTATTTTGTATGTGTTTGTCCTGTCTGCCCAGCAAGTTTATACCCCTTTGATGGTGGGGACTCTTCCTTATATAGCTTATTTTCCTATGTATAGTGTCTTACATATATTAGCTACACTCCTGATTAGTAGTATGACAGCTGTTCAATATCATCTTACTATAAAAAAGATGAAGAAAATGATTAGGATAGCAAGAGCAATCCAATAATCCTGATGCTTAAGGACCATTGACTTTTCCAGTTCTCATTTTGCCAGATTTTGGTATTAAATCAGTTTTTGTTGAGAACCTGAAAAACATGTCCCAATATAGGATGCTTATTAACAAAGAGGGCAATCTAATTCCTTATAGCTTTGAAAGGATTTCAAAGTGTGTCATTCCATTTACCTACAAGGACTAAATTCACATGAAATAGCCTCTCACTCATGTAACGTGGGGCAGAAACTTACTGTCTTGTCAATGGCTCATGTAGAGCTACAAACTGGAATAGGTGAGAGGAAATGTATCCAGTGACTGTGGTAGACAGTGACAGTGCTAGATCCTTCCAGAATCACTGACTGAGTAAATGCTTTGTTGTCTGATTTGTCTTATCCATAAGTTTGATCCATAATCATTTTTAACTTTGAAAATACTATTTTGTTTTAGCTCCTAGGTTCCATTTGAAATGGATCCTAGAATACTTTGAAGCCACCAGCATAGCACTTCTCTTGAAGTACTTCTTGTGGTACTTAGCAGTTGCCAAAATGTCATATTATTGTTGGTGAAAAAGAAAAAAACAAAACAAAACAAAAAACACTTCTACCTGGAAATTATTAGGGATTTATGTCCTATAAAGCTATCTGCAAACACAACATAATTTTAAACAAATATGAAAGTGTTGTTCCATTTATCATTGGGATGATAGGATTAATCGAAACCTTCTCAGATATCCTTAATTTGGAGGTGCTCACCAAATGCCCCTTTACTGAGGCCCTGAGTTCATCTCCAGCCTAAAGGATTTCTTATTGACTCATATTTTCATACCATTGGCTCTCAATATTTATCCTGAAATATAATATAGCCACACCAATATTAATCGATAATGTTGAATTTTCTCAGCAGTGTATGGAAGGATCATGATACTTACTATCTCTCCTGCATGCTAGCTGCTTAACTACTGACAAGAAACATAGTTCCCCAAACTCTACAAGGGAGGTCATAGGATGTAGTGAAAGGACTATGGGCTTCCACACTTACTAGCTGTGGACCATAGGTAAATTTCATAATCTCTTGAATAAATTATTAATGTCTGTGAGCCTCAGTCTCCTTATCTATAACATAGGGTTAATCATGCTGCTTTGGTGAAGTTATTTTATTTTTTTTTAAAGATTTTATTTATTTATTTGACAGAGAGAGACACAGCGAGAGAGGGAACACAAGCAGGGGGAGTGAAAGATGGAGAAGCAGGCCTCCCTCTGAGCAGGGAGCCCGATGCGGGGCTCGATCCCAGGATCCTGGGAACATGACCTGAGCCGAAGGCAGACCCTTAACGACTGAGCCACCCAGGCGCCCCAGTGAAGTTATTTTTTAAAAGCATTTCTATTTATCTGTAAAGAAACGGATTGCTGTCTCTGTCTCTATTGCTATTTCTAACCCCATCTCCATCTCTACTTCTGTATCTGTATTTCTAAGAAATAAACATAAAGTACCCAACAAGTATTAGCTAGTTCCTCTTCCTTTGTAATGATCTAAAATTAGCATATATTTCTTACATACAAATACTGAACCAAATATGTAAATTTCAGTTTTAACAAATAACATATTACAATACATGCCTCTAAACGGTACAATTATGTTAGATGAATGGTTGAGCAAAATATAAGAAATACATTTCTTTTATTACAGCTACATATAGTAAGCTGAATATTCTTTAAATAAATATATTCTGTTGCCTGGTCCATCTGATTTTGATTTTATTTTACTATGTTGTTTTCACTTCAAATTTTTTCATTATTGAAATACAAATATGCTTCTTATTAAAAACTACCTAGAACATCAAATCCCATGCAATAAGAGTGTTAACCATTGTAAACCCTGTCATGTCTCTGAGAAGCAGAGGAATTATCTTGTTATCAATTTAATAATGGAACGTTGAAGTAAATGATGCCATCCACTGACACCAGTAACACTGTCTCTCTGGGGAAATTCATGTCTGTGAGAACTGTCAATCTAGATGGATACGGACATATTAAACATACTTCCTTCAATCCATAAATCAACCCTTTCTGGGATGCCTTAATAAAAACATTCCTTATTTTGATAAAGACAAGCTATGCAGGATATCTTGACATTACTATCTATAATCTCTTTATTTAAAAAAATTTTTTTGGAAGAGGTTAGTAAATAATTTAACATTTTCTTCTCCTTTCTTTTTTTTCTTTAGCATAACCCATATGTAAATATGTTTCTGAGGTTTTAGATGAATAAAGTATTAATAATTACACAGAGATGTAGAAGTAGATAAAAGGTATTGTTTCAGCTATTTGCTCTGGCAAGCTTCCTACAAAATACAGTTTACCTTTGTTGTTTTGCATTGAAATTGCATCTAGTTCTAATTCAGATGGATATAAGACAATTCCTTATATTAAAAATGTCACACATTTTCCCATGAGAAAATATGACAAGAAAAGTAAAAATTATAAATATAAATATATCAATCAAATATATAGTAGTAGAAAAGAATGAAAATATTCTCAGTATAAAAATACATTGTAGGGGCACCTGGGTGGCTCAGTTGATAAGCGTCTGCCTTCGGTTCAGGTCATGATCCCGTTGTCCTGGGATCGAGCCCCATATCGGGCTCCCTGCTCAGCTGGAAGCCTGCTTCTCCCTCTCCCACTCCCCCTGCTTGTGTTCCCTCTCTCACTGTGTCTTTCTCTGTCAAATAAATAAGTAAAGTCTTAATGAAATAAAATAAAATAAAAATAAAATAAAATGAAGTGGTCAAGTAAACAAAACAAAACAAAACAAAACACTGTAAAAACAAGCCGAAAGCAAGAAATCAGTTCAGTTGCATTATTAAATTACCAAGATGTGTTGGTATCTAAGATTGCTGGTGCAGATTAAATTGCATTAGTGGACGTAAGTTTTAGCTGAAGCCAAGAAGCAGTAACATCCTCAATTCTTAAGGACTTTTTTGAAAAAGGAAGCAGGTAAAGTAGGTAGGTATTGATAAAAGGAAAAGAATTTCAAGGTGGAAGTAAGGATTCTAGAAAAGGCTCTTGAAACCACCAACTAATTTTGAACTCGTACTCCCCTCTCTCCAGCCCCAGATGATGCTATTCCAGAGTGAAGAAAGGGCCAGTTTGTCATGAGATCATTCAGTCTGCCCTGGTCCAAATGCCTTCTGGGCAACCCAACTAGATAGCCCCCACACACCAGAAATCTATCTAAAACCAAACCCATCATCCCCCCTCCAGATCTTTCTCCTGCTGCATTCTATCTTCACTGAATTAGGCCATTGAACATACAGTTGTTTGAATAAGAACTGAGAACCATTCAATAGGACTTTGCTACCCTTGCTATTTGAATAGTCACCATCTCTGGAAATTCTAATTCCTATACCATCCTAAAACTCGTCACTTCTTCTGTGACCACCACCTTTGTTGAAGCTGTTCTTATTTATCCTCTGCACCAGGTCCCACTATACCCTCGGTACAAATAGCTACTTAATATATATTACGACTTTAATTCTCACAACATTTTTATAAGACAGGCATCAATCTTCCCATTTTAAAGATTTTTTTAATTAAAAATAACCTTATTAAAGGTTAGAGAATTGAAAGTTTAGAAAAAATGCAATATGGAGAATAAAACTCTATCTCCAACTTTATCATTTGACTCTAGGCAGTTTTCACAAATATGGCCACTATTAATGTAGTTTATCTATATAAAAAATACATTTTTATACCAAATAGACCATATTATGCACAATTGTTCTGCAACTTCATTCCAAAATTTATCTTGGATATTCATTAAATCAGCCTCTATGGATATATTTTTCCTAGTTTTTTAAAATCATTAAATGATATCATAGTAAACATTTTTCTGCACATATGTTAAATTCTTAATTAGAGATTTCTGTGTCAAAAGGCACATGCATTCAAAAATTTTATTGCTATGGTCAAATTATTCTGTAGAAAGGGTTCAGATAATCCCCACTAACAGTGTATGAAAATGCCTATTTTCCCATATTCTATTAATCAGAGTCCTGGCAAGAAACAGATGGTACACCCAATTTGGGTAATTTGAGTAAAGATTAATGAAGGGGCTATTTGCAAAGGTGTAGGCTTGTGCAGGAAAACCACAAAAGACAGTGCAGGATATGAGAGAAGCCAATAGGGAGCCTTTATCACCCCGAGCTCTGAAGTTTGATGAAGAAGGACACCAGACAGGGGCTGAGATTTCAGGAACATGCACAGTGATTCTGCAGGGAAAGGTCCCCTTCTGCCTCAGTTTCTCTGGTCTCCCCTAACTGAGCCCAACTGAAAGCAAGAGAATAGGGTGGCCTATTTGTTGCAGGCCAGCCTTCCAGGTGAAGACACTGTGTGGAAGGGAGGAGAGTAGATATGAGTAGCAAATTGAAAATGTCAACTATACCTTCTAATTTTCTATAGTTGGAAATAAAAAGGCTGTGTAAAAGAAGAGTCTGTGTATACAGGTAAAGCATGTAGATATTTTTATTCTGTCATCTTGGTTTCTGAACTATTATATCCTCCTTTGCTAACTGGTTTTGTTGTCTCCATTCTTGCTTTGCTTCTATCAAGTTTCTAGAGAGCCACTCAGGGATCTTTGCAAAATGCAAGTGAGAGTCTATCATTTCTCTGCATAAAATCTCAGTAGCTCTTCAGATTTCCAGGCTAAAGTTGAAACTCCTAAGCAAGAATAAATGACCCTTCCTAATTGGGCCCCTGTGGTCTTCGGGGCATCTCTCCAACTATCATGCATGCTACCCATGCCTGCTACCCCAAATTGCCTATTTGTATTCAGCATTCAAACAGTACTAAGGCATTCACAGTTCCCAGCTGTAAAACGTTTTCTCACACCTGTATGTGACTGCATTACTCTACCAGCAGTGCCCACTCCTCCTCTGCACACATGCTGACCTCCTAGTCATTCTTCAAGATACCACTCAAGAGTCCCCTCCTCTGGAAGGCTTTTCTTAAGTTATGCACTTGATATTCTCAATCTCTATCTGACATTGTACGTTTCTCACCTGAACATAATTTTTTGAACCTCCTTATTCCTTGCTTACCTCCCTCTTTAGGTTGTGAACAACTTGGGTTTGTTGCTTGCTCATACTTTTCATCTTTCTCTTCGGTATCCAGCACAGACTCTGATGTCTGATGGCCTAGGTGTGAGTCCTGGAGCCTTCACTAATTTGCTGTGAGTACGTGGCAAAGTCTTTGAATTTCTCCACATTTCTTAGTTATAAATGGATATAATCACAGTGCCTTCCTCTTAGGGTTGCTGTGAGAGTTGGAAGAGTTTTAACTTTGCCGAGCCCTTAGCACTATGTCTAGCATAGAAGCTCTGGGTAAAGGTTAAGTCATTAATTTTGTTAGCTCAAGAATGTTTATGTATCATCTCAAGCCACCAAGGATACTATTTCCAAGAGACTCAGCGTGACTATTTGCATGAAAACCCACTAGATTTCCCTGGAGATATGTGAAAAGGTTTTGGGCTTGACACAAAAACTCTAGAGGATATCAAGTTTAAGATTGCTGAGCAAAGAAAAGAAACAAGTGGCTGCCCAAATCTCTGGGTAACCAAGAAACATGAGGGTAGTTATTGTCATTGTCCAGTTATTGTTCACGGCATCATCCATAACACATAAGAGTGCCTAGCACATAACAAGGGGTAATAAATATTCATTGGAAGAATATATATGCCTTGGTTTGGGATGCACACTCCTTATCAGTATGGACCACTTGCTGTGGCCTGAGGTGACAAACAAGCCTGTCTTCTCAGTGCCCAGGGAAATAATGGCAACTCCCCACGGGAAAGGCAACACACCATTCAAAGAACATGGTGACAATTTGATGGTCTGAAAACTGTTATGTCTGGTGGGAGAGTCTCCCTCAGCTTTGAAGACCCCATGGCAGGAGCGATAGAAAGAATGCTTCTAAGAGCAGAGGCAGGAAGAATTTCAACATGAGGTGAGGTTCTGAAATAGTATGAATGAAATAGTAAGACATGTGAAGTACATGGCTTAGGCAGGAGCAAGGAGATACAGAACAGGAGAAACAGGGATTGGAATTCTGGATTAATACGGAGTGCTGCTTCTTAGTCAAATACTCCTGAAATTGTGATTCATTCCTACTCCTTGTTTTTTCTCTGGGAAAAGCAAGAGATGTAGAATCAGCCTCACCATTAATTGTAAGTGGTATTAGAAATAAACTTTTAAAAAGCAAAAATCTAAATTTTGCATTATTATATTATATTAATAAAGGTACCAATATTTGGGTATGGAACTGTTTGTGGAGTTTAGAAAAGGTACATTTCAAACAAATAATACATTCATTAGGAAGAAGTATATGATTAAAGAGAAGAGAGCTTTTACAATTTGATTGTTTAGTTCTTACCAAGGGACCATGAAAATGACTGGATAGAGCCTCAAAGGGCAAATAACTTTGAGTGAGGAGGTTAATGTCACATTGGGAGACTTCCTCTGAGAAGATGTCTGCTGCTGACCAGGGATTGTGGTAGGCTGACCAGGGAGAAGACTATGGAGGCAGCAGACTGAAGGGGAGATAATGTACAGTAAACTTCATTTTAACTTAGATCTGGGGGCACCAAGATGGCTCAGTCAGTGAAGCATCCGACTCTTGGTTTTGGCTCAGGTCATGATCTCAGGATCATGAGATTGAGCCTCATGTCAGGCTCTGCGCTGAGCATGGAACCTGCTTGGGATTCTCTCTCTCCTTCTCTCTACTCCTCCCTGGTCCTGCTCTTTCTAAATAAATAAATAAATAAATAAATAAATAAATAAACAAACAAACAAAGTATAAAACCTTTCTCTTTTTTTTATTATGTTAGTCACCATACAGTACATCATTAAATCCTTTTAAAAAAAATTAGATCTGGGTCTGAGATTTCTCATTTCCAATCCCATGGTGTTACTGGGTCAGTGGCATTTCCCTCAGGTCTTGCAGGTCAGAATAGAGACCTTGAGCACATGACAGGGTGGTGGGCTCTGGTACTTTATTCACTGAACATCTACTATGTGCCAGGAACTACGCTAAGTTCTAGGTATACAACAGGGAAGAAAACAGATGTGATACTGGCATATATACCTCAAGATTACGGTCTGGTGGGGAATAGAAACATTCAAAGAACATAACAAAATGGTGTAGGACTATGAACTGTTATCAGTACAGCAAATAGGTTGCTATGCTAAATAAAGAAGCATATAAATAAACAAACAAACAAATAAAATAATGGGGATTTAAAATAAATCACCCTTTCAGGTAACACTTCCTCATAGAAGTGACCTGCAAGTGGGAATCTGACAGCTGGGTTGGAATTTGTTGGGTTATGAATGGCCAATTTCAAGTAACAGGGATATCACGTACCAAGGCCCAGATGTGGTGAGAGATAGTCGTGTTTATATACACAAAAGAAGACTAGTTTTGCTGTAAGGTAGTAACTAAGGAGGGAATGAAATGAGATGCTGTCAGAGAAGCAGACAGTAGTCACAGTAAAATGTTGATCCTAGCAAGAGAAGCCCTATTGAGATGATTTTACTAGGGATGACTAAAAAACTCTCTAGCTCTCCTATGCTGGCTGTATGTCCATTTTCTTTGCCTCGAGGATGGAGTTAAACAGAACTGAATTCTTGATTTTATTCAAGTGGGTAGGTAACCACACATCCATCGTGTAAGCTCATTTTCTGTCTGGTTCATAGTCTGGCCAAGTGGGAGGAGGGGTATGATTATGGCTAAGCAGAGTGGGTGGAAGGAAAGCAGCAACTTCTTTTGTTGCTTTCCTTTCAGACCTGATATTATCCTAAAGAAGAGAGAACAAAATGACATTGCATCCCTCCTGCTGGGGAGAGTGCAGAATTGGTCATGGGCAATTGTGAGCGCTGAGCTGACATAGTACCCTGGTGACCTGAACGAGTTAATGCATTGTCCAGAAGCTCTAATTTACAACCAGGAAGAATCTGGAGCATTGAGAGGCGGATTGAATAGGTCCATTTTTACCCATTGTGATTTCAGTGACAGGTCCGGTTTGCTCTAGTCTAAAGTGACTCACCAAATCATGCATTCAGACAATTAAATCACTGACCCTTTGACATATTGTAGAATCTCTGCAATGTAACACAGCACTGTCACTTCAGGTTCCAGCTTAATGTGCCCTTTACTTTCCAGTCCTCTTCTCTTTTCAGGCATTCTGCATGCAAAGTCTTCTTTGACACTCATTTTAAAATAAGATATTAATATTGTTTTTTATCTTTCTATTTAGCCTATGAATGCAATACCTACCCTATAAGCTTGTAATAAAAACAGAGATACAACCAGAAATACAGCTAATCCTTTTGATTCTAAGATTTGTACCTCTTTAACACAGCAGTACTAGGTCATATCTGTTTGTCTCTTTGTAGAACTTTCTTAATGTATAATTAATCATTAACATTCATTTTTACCTACTGATGATAAAACACAACTCCAATGAAATATACAGCCAAAAACAATTAAAAGAAAATGCTTCTAGAGCTGTTCATAAAACTAACAGAAATTATATCTGGAAAAAAACTTAGTATTCTTTCAATCAAAGGACATGTGGAAAAGAAGTCCCTATAATAACAGGTGTTCAGGGTTACACGGGAAAGCTCCAGACACAAGGGAAATCTGTCTACACGAGTAGAGATAACAATTGAGAGTGGTAGTTAGAATACTCTTGGCAAAGAAAACATAGACAAGCTACAGATAAGAAAGAGAAACCTATTTAGGAAAAAAGAGCTGCTAGACTCTGAGAGAAGGAGGCTTTGGCCCCACTGGTTAAACTGGGTCACCAGAACCACAGTACAGAGAAAATGGAAATTGGTTATAGTACTACACATCTTCTATTATTTGTTATGCAAATATTTACAGTGAAATTCTCTATAACACTCATTACAGAGTTTGGGCTTGTAATTCTGACTGGATCCTTCTGCCATGTTCGTAAGATCAATTCTAAAGAGCCTTCTTCCCCTTCTCCAGACACTGATATTAGCATATGATCTAGTGGCCCCACGTTCTAGATTCTAATGTCCACAGTGAACAAAACCCTTTTCCAAATGCTGTTTCATTGAAGGTTCAATCTTTCTTAGAGTTTTCTACAACATACAAGCCTAAACAAATAAGAGTTCCAGGCTGGCCATTGGAGCTTCCCATATGATCTTTATTCTTATGTGTTCCAAATGCATAGGCTAACCAGTTCAGTTTTTCAGATTTGAAGCGTTTTTGTATTTAAAAATATATAAGGTTATGACAATAGAATCACATTTATTGAATATAAATTACATGGATAATGAGTCTGCCTTGGAAATTTAGGGCATGTGATAACTATGCTTACGGTAGTATATTATAAAAAATTGATAAAATTTTTTGGAGAATTTATTCATCAATTTAAAATCCCCAGACAATAAATATGTGTTCATTTGGCATACATAATTAATTTTGTTTTATTAAATATAGATTAAAATCAGCAGGACAACTAGATGTTACCCAAATATTTCAACTTAAGAAAAAGAAATGCAAAATATCTGGCCTCCTCCTTACAACAATACAATACAATAGATTATTAAACTGATCTCTTTATTAAACTGATGATTTGCCTATTTAGAACCTTTTGGTAGAACACAATTAGGCAAATCAAGATATTTCAGTGTATCTATAAAAGCAACAATTATCAAAGTAGACAGCAGAACTATTGTATTGGCTTATTAATTAAATATTAGCCAGGAATATTTTATTACTAAAACTATAAAGATATCAAAAGAAAAGAAAAAATTAGAGATTTCTACTCTCCTTTAATGACCACAACTTTTTGAAGACTGTAATCTCCTGTAACAATCCAACTCTCTGTTACTCCAGAGGAAAATTTAGAAAAGACATTTTATAGAAACGGATGTCTATGATTAGTAAGTTTTCATATATGGTTGTGCTTCTACATTACGGATAAACTTCAATGTAGATAAAAGTATATCTGGCATTTTACAAAACAGACATCATCCCAGCATGCAATAGCTTTATTCCAATCCCCTCACTCTAGTCAAATCCTTCTGCATAAGATCCTAAAAATGTTCTCACTTGAAGCTTTGTCAGAATTCTTTTAATTATTCCCTTTTTCAAAGTTTCATTCCTTGCTTGCATTTTAACTGCACAATTTCATACACATTATACATACTGGATGCCGTTAGCTAAAGAATAAATCTACATCTTCTGAATTCTTTACAACTACAATCAAAGAACCTAGTAAAGTAAAAATAAAAAATCATAACATACATTACTTATGAGTGGTGCACACAGATGTTTGTTATGCTATTTTCTATAATTTTCACTATTTTCTTTTTTTTTAATTAAAAGCATTAATTGAAATTGGTGTTTATTGAATATAGGCTGTAAAAGAAGGGTTGTAGAACCAGGAGTGGGCTGAGAGTTGGAGAGAACAGAGAGGAATTAAGAGGCAAGAGCTCATGGAGAAGTCTAAAAGCACATGCGATGGAGGAGACAGAAAGCAGGGGCTTTAGTTCAGATAACAGTATCTCAGCTTTCAAGATGGTAGAGGTGGGACCTCTCCTTAGGAAAACAAGACCAGGCGCTCTCTATGGAAGAAAACTAGTGAGACATGATGACAAAAGTAACCAGGGCACAGAAAGTCAAGATGTGGTAACAAAAACCACAAGCATTGATGTTGAAGTTGCCTAGGATGACGGCAGATAAAGATTAAAAGTCATATGATAAAGTTCTCATGGATATTTGTAGGTGAGAAGGAAGAAGAGAAGGCAAAGGACCCATGTGGCCGTAGGACAGGAAGAGTGTGGCTTAATCTCATGACATATGGCTCAATGGCAAGGCATAGTTGATTACATACCTAGCAGTGGAAGAGGGAATCCAGAAGGGTGCTGGATACAACTACTGGCTTGAGAATAGATAAGTAGATGTGTAGTGGTGGGGAGGGGAGGCAGGGAGAATGGAAAAAAAAATGACTTCAATTTGAGAGAGTTTTGAAGAATGCTCCCCTTTTTTAGAGGAAATAGATATTTTATTGAGGTAGATATTAGGAATCCAGGAAAATATTAAGGTTATCAGGAGATGTCAAAAAGATACATACAAGTTTCAGAGAGAAGAGTAAATAGAAGGAAGTTCCTCTAGGAAAGAACAAATTTAAGTCCTATCGGGTGATAACTGATTAGAGGGAATTAACCTGCAGCAGTGGTGCAGGACTCTTATGAAAACATAAGGAGTGTAAATAAATCAGTACCTGTTCATGTTCAGGCCATTTAAGACTATACAGGATTTTGTTTTATATAATGTTCCTCCAAATGCCTATGACATGGGCGATTTCAGATTCAGACCTGGTAGAAGGACTTCATCATCAATGCAGTATAGAATATGCAAATTAAGTTGTTTTGATCCTGCATTATTTCATATTTAATCTTCAAACATGTTCTTTGGGAAAATTCTTATTAACAACCACTGACTTTGGACACCATGACACAAAAGGAGAGGCATAGAGCCAAGGATTTGTTCTGTATTTTCTTGTTCGTTTTTGAAATTAATTATCTAATTGTCAGTATATCCATCTGAAAGAGAAGCCTTCTGATATTGGAAGTGTTGAGAATTAGACAAAAATGACCTTCCCCCCCCCTCATTATCACCTCAAGACCCAACATAAACCAACTCCTATTTTTGCTTGGCCAAATGACTGACATTTCTGTGTGCCCAAAGATCTATACCTTCATCACAGACAAGCTTTAATACAAAACTCCTGTTTGTCTATTCTAGGAAATTACTAAGAAAGCATAACCCCAATCCTTCACTCTACACTAGGTACCAAAATAATTTCACAGCTGATTTAAAACTCTTACCCTCATCTTCATGCCCCAAGTGCAATGTGACCTGTCTAGCCAGGAAACTAACAGAGCATTCTCTCCCTTCCTCTTTCTGCAGTGTGTTCTCCAGCTCCCAGCGGTGGTCTGTTCCCATAGTTAACCTCACAGACAAGATAAAGCTTTCTTGCCCAATGAAGCAAGAAGAAAAAAATCTCTCTCTGAAAATGTACCTCTGTCTCAAATTTTTTTTCCAGAAATAGATATTAATCCTGCCCCTTTGCCCACTCAGCCAATAGTCAAAGAACCTCAGAATATAAAAATTCTCAGTAATTTTCTATGTTGCTCCCATCAAACCATTTCAATACATATGCCTAAAATGGAGTAGGGAATAGAAAATAGTATGTATTCACCTCTGGAATGATCTCATATATTTTCTGAGCAAGAGATCCCACTGGCTTCTCTTATGTGCAATTCAAAGATGCCTAAAGAAATGACTAAGTATTTATGGTTCAGTTAAAATGTAAAAGCGTTTTCTTCTACTATTCAATACCTACTGCAAAAATACTACTGCAATGTAAGTTACATATTACAAAAGTGATTTCTCAGCCATGGGGAGAGATCCATTTAATCAAATCATTGTCAGAAATGTAGCATCTTGGGGGCGGGGTTCAGGCCCGGGTCGGGGCCTCTCAGGTCCCAGCCCGCAAGAGATGCCTGCGCGGGTGGATCGCTGCGCGACCTTTGTTCGCATACCTGCGCCTGGGGGTTCTCAGGCTGCGGTAGTGTAGGCGGCTCCTCTTCGGAGCCGCATTTCATTAATGCGGGGAGTCCTCACCGTTCTGCTCTAACAGATTAGGAAACGGAGACTCAGGCCAGCGAGCGCCTCGGCCCGCGCAGCCCGCGGGAGACGGCGCTAGGAGGCACATCCACAGCTGTCTCCTCTCTAAAAAAAGATTGTACCTAAACCCGGCGACCTAGCCCACCCAGCACTGAGCCAGGGGGCATCGCCGTCAAGTATAACGTGGAATCCGGTTTGTCGTGGGGCACTTGTGTTTCCGGGATTCTTCGTGTTTCTTCAGCCTTCTTGGGGGACGCTTCATAATGGTCCACCTTTGTAGTTCCCTACATGTTTCCTAGTTCCACAGAAAATGCATAGATCTCAGGTTCTGAAATGATCTGAGAAATGAAATTTCTTCCCATGTAACTGGGAATCTTTGATCTCAAAGTGGAGAGAGAGAGAGCGTGCGAGCACAGGCAGGGGGAGCGGCAGAGAGAGAGGGAGAAGCAGGCCTCCCGCTGAGCAGGGAGCCCGATGCGGGGCTCGATCCCGGGACCCGGAGGTCATGACCTGAGCCGAAGGCAGACGCTTAACCGACTGAGCCATCCAGGTGCGCCAGTGTTTATATTTTCTTCTCAATCTCTGTTCTGTTTGAGAATTAATAATGTTATTTAGTTGATTGTTTATTGGCAATGTATATGGTAACTTATGAAGGCTGTTATACAAATCAAGAGTAACAATGTAATATTGGAATTAATATACCCAAGTAGGAATAAGCTTAATTAGTGTGCTGTGATATAGTGATATCATTTTACTTCCTTGAAATTACATCTTAATAACTTATTATTTTAGGTTTTGTATTTTCTTCTTTTTGTAGCTGCTTTAGGTATAAGGTTAGGTTGAGATTTTTCTTGCTTCTTGAGGTAGGCCTGTTTTGCTGAAACCTCCCTTTTAGAATCGCTTTTCCTGCATCCCAAAGATTATTGTTTTCATTTTTATTAGACTGTTATTATTTTCGTTATTATTGGACTATTGTGTTTTCATTTTCATTTGTTTCCATGTAATTTTTGATTTCTTCTTTGATTTCTTGGTTGACCCATTCATTGTTCCTAGCATGTTATTTAACCTCCATGTATTTGTGCTCTTTCCAGATTTTTTCTTGTGGTTGATTTATAGTTTCATAGTGTTGTGGTAGAAAAGATGCATGGTATAACTTTGATCTTTCTGAATTTGTTGAGACTTGTTTTGTGGCCCAATATGTGATCCATTCTGCAGAATGTTCCATGTGTCCTTGAGAAGAATGTGTATTCCGCAGTTTTAGGATGGAATGTTCTGAATATATCCGTTAAATCCAAAAAAAAAAAAAAAAAAAGAAATGTAGCATCTTCAGGGCTGCGATAAGATCGCCCAACCTCTTTTTTTAGGATGGGACTGGGACTTGCCCAAGTCCATATAGTTGGCAACAGAACTGTGAAAGACTGTAGTTTTCCCAGACCCTGGCCCAGCATTTATTCATTTATTCCCTTAGCTCCATGATGTTCCCCCAAATCCATCCTTCCCATCCCCCTGGCCAAACTTCAGGCTTCCTAGTCTATGAAATAGTTGCTTAAAATTCTTTTGGAAAGAAAGTCAGTTCTTCAAATTCTAAACATGAAAAACAAAAAGACCCCACCGAAAGTTAATAGTCAACAAATATTTATTTATGTGATTATAATGTACCAGGCACTGTAGAACAAAATTAATAAGATGGAAGCAGTGAAGGTAGTAAGGCAGATTTTGTTCATAGAGGGAAGTTTCAGAGTTTGAGCTCATTACTTATAAGTAACAAGGGGATTATGTGTTAATACGCAGTTAAGACTGAAAAGTCCAATCGACCAGCCAAGAAACAACAACTAAAAGCAAAACAACAAAATCTATCTATCAAAATCTATCAAAAAATAACTTGATAACATCTCTTACACAAATAAATGATTCATATAATTTGAAAATAAACACATTCAAAATCTCACGAGTCCTTAATTTTTTTTCAGGGTGTGTGGGTGTTTTTAAGTTTGTCATGTGAATACCAGTAAGGAAGGTTTCTTTTCAAAATGTGCATATGGTTATGACAAAACCGCTGTATTAATTTGAATTGAGAAAATGGCTTGCTTTGTTAATATTGGGTAAATAAGGTATTATAATTTTTAAAGCCTTTAGAAATTTTACAAGGATGCAAATGACAACAAAATATCATCTCAGGAAAATTTAAGAGCATAAGCAGTAAAATAGTGAGCATTTTTAGAAGTGGATATGAGACATAAATTTGGATTTTGGTAGAATTAATACAAATTACTATGAGGCTTTTATAACTGTGCAGAGATATGTTAATCAGTGTAACATGATATACATCTTAGTAAATTTGAGTTAATGAAGACAATAAAATTGTACTATGAGTATGATTGGAAAGATGAATATGCTTTATAACTTCTTTTATTTCACATAATTTCATTTTATATTTTACATAATCAACTTGTATCCTCCTTAAATTTTTAGTAAATCAATAATATATTGGTAAAATATCTTTATATAAGAAATAGAGTTAGCGTAAATTAGTCTGCCTTAATCCTAAATAGAAAGAAATATCTATCATAGTTTGCAATTTATTCTTTTTTTCTTTCCTCTTTCTTCTTCATTTTTTTTGCTTTTTGCTTTTTTGGTCAGAAGGTATGATTAGGTAGACACTGTCACAGGTGACTGTGTTATCTATTGGAGAGACTAAAAACTTTGGAGTTTGATTCCTGGCTTTGACCCCTTCTAGCGTTTTTATCTTGGGTGAGTTACCTTTTAGTTTTCAGGATTAGTTCCCACATTTGTAAAGTGAGGAAAATAACACCTCCTGTTTAAAATTGTGATGAGCATTAGCGATCAAGTATGTTTATTACTCAGCATAGCAACTGGCACATGATGGATAGTTATTACTAATGAATTTAGTCATCATTAATTATTATACCCTGACTAACAGATATTTGCAACATATAATTCTAAAGGATGTGCTCCTGGGTTTTAATACTATTCTCTTTGATGTGTTTTATTTGATGGGGGGAGAGGGAAAAGGGTGGATAGCAATAACCCAAAACACATATCTAGAAAAAAAGGCATGGTGTCCCTAATAAATGTGGACAAACTGAATGCTAATTTGCATAACTTTGGGACCAATATCTCTAACCTTCATTTTTCTCCTTAGTAAACAAACAGATTGAGCCAGATGATACTTGATAATTAATGATTCAAAGATTCTCTGGCATTCAAGGACTCTATGATTAACAATTCAGTTATGTTTATTGAGAATGCTAAAGAATGGCAATTCCAGTTTTTTCTACTAACATCAGATTTCCCTCTAAGATTAGAAGACTGTTCTAGTGATAATTGGGAGTGAATTTTAATATAAATCAGAAAATCACAGGAGCTGCATAGAAGTTCTTTAGTTAGAACTATGCACATCAAATATTGCCCTTGGAGAATTCTAGTGTGTGATTTGATATATTCTATGTAATCAGTTACTGATAGACTTTGACAGATTTGGTCATCTGTTTCCTAGACTCAGCCAACATGGCCTAGGGGACATGGATTTTAAATAAGAATAATAATTTAAACAAAGTATTTTGACAGTTGCCTTAAAAAAAAAAAAAAACAAACCTTTTATGACAAATGTCCTTTATGTTGCTGATTTTTATAGAGTATTGAAAATTTTAAGAAATGTCCACTTCCACATGAAATTTAATAAATGTTATAATGTACATGAAAAAGAAGCAGTTGAACTGTACTGGGCATGTGGCATGGTCGTAGGAACACCGAGACCGTTGTCTTCAGGGAACAGAGACCTATATGCAAAGAATGGTAAGACAGGGTGATATACACATTGATAGGAGTAAGATTATTCTTCCCCACATCTGGTTCCTCTTATCAAAATTCTAGTTTACATCTATCTATACACCTTTTTATATCTGTAAAAATTACCTATATGTGAATCAATCCTTTTCAGAATGTAGAAAAAGTGGAGCATGAGGGTCCAAGAGAAAAAAGAAAGATAAATAATTCATAGCAGAAAAGGCTTAGGAGTTTTTGCCAGATGATCTTGGGAAAGACAATATAAAATGGAGCCTTAGAATTAGAACTGACCCTTAGAAGAATATATTCATTCATTTTTCCTAAGAAACATTAATTGAAAAAAAAAAAAAAGATACACTAATTGAGCTCCTACTATGCACTAGCTACCATTCAAGGAGGTTGAGATTCGGGAATAAAAGAGAAAAAATTAAAAAGATATCTACCCTGATGAAACTTATACTCTAGAGAAGGAATAAGTTTTGTGAGAAAGGAGACCTTGTCTTTCTAGTTCAATACTATGTTCTAAAATAGTGTCTAATACTTAGCATATATTGAAAAAAATTGGTAGAATAAAATAAAAATAAAGAGATACTTTCAATAGTAAAGAGTATTATTGGGGTTTGGGATAGGAGACTGCCTTCCACATGATGGTCAAGGAAGGCCACTATAAGATGGTACCATTTGAATTAATTTATGTCTAAATCTTTTATTTTTTATAAGATCGAATTACATCAATGCTAGAGTAGTTGATATTGTCCCACAGATATCAAACACTGTGACATGTATTTCTTTGATTTTTCAGTTTGGGTAACATCTATTACTCTGTCTTTCAACTTCACTGATTCTTCCCTCTGCCATATCCAGGCTCCCATAAAGCCTATTCCACTAATTTTTCATTTCTGACAGAGTATTCTTCATTTATTTCCATTTGGATCTTTTTAATGCTTTACAACTCTGATAAAATCCTGTATGTTCCCATGAATCCTCTTCCACTGGTTTTTTTTTTTTTTTTTTTCACATTTATCATGGTAATTTTAAAGTCTCTACCTGATAATTCCATTTCTATCTCTGGATCTGCTTCTACAGACAACTTGTAAGAAAACCTTCTTGACACTGGGTCACATTGGTTTTTTCTTTCATGTCTTATAATTTTTTATTATATGCCAGATAGTTTGTACAAAAGAACAGTAGAAGGATGCCTGGGTGATTCAGTTGGTTAAGCATCTGACTTTTGATTTTGGTTCAGGACATGATCTCAGGGTTGTGAGATGGAGCCCCAAGTTGGGCTCCAGGCTGGGCATGGAGCCTGCTTAAGAGTCTCTCTCTCCCTCTGCTCCTCCCATGGCCAGAAAGAACAGTAGAGACTTACATAAATAATAATTACCCCCAGAAAAGGGTGCACCTCTTCTATTATTAGGTTGCTAATGTAGGAGACTGAGTTGGTGAAATCTGTTGTTGAGTCTGGGCTTTGTTGTGGTTTTCCTTAGATTCAGCTTTCCACTGGCTTCAAACATTTTGATGGCTGAATCAGAACTCTTCTTTTCAGTAGGACTTGGGAATTGAGCCCCAGAAAGCCTCCAGAGTCTCTTTATTACAATTAGGCCAGCCACCAACTTTCCAAACCAAGGGGTATCTTTTGCTGCTTACAGACCAGCTGCCAGCTTTTTGTGTTGCTAAGGAGTTCTCTTGGCTCTGCAGTCCCACACTGGCTTTCTGTGCTTCAGACTATCTTTCTGCTGACCTTGCCTTCCTTAAACCTTCAAAAGAGCCACTGCAGCACAATAGGTGAAGGCCTAGAATGCCTTGCAGCCCAAGCCTTCAGCAGGGCTCTGCCTTGTTACTGGAGAAGGCTGTGCTTACCTTAGAGAGGCTCTCTCTGTTAGGCTGCTTTGGCCCCACATCTGGTAGGCTACTCAATTAAGTAACATGGGAACGAGTTGGTTGCTAGAGGCTGACAAGGTCTGTGTCTGGGCTCCTTATATTTTCACACATCAGACCACTCCAAACACATCCATTAAATGTTCTTTAAAATTTCACTGGTTTCTCTATGATGACTTCCTTACCCTCTCACCATTCCTGCAGGGTGCAAAACAGTCATGTGTTTCTTCTCTCTGAAAAAGAACTTCTCATTCTCGGGAATTTAGTTTATACAGGTTAATTTGCATTCTCAGATCTCTGCTATTTTTTTTTAAGATTTTATTTATTTATTTGAGAGACAGAGTACAAGCAAGGGGGAGGGGCAGAGGGACAAACAGACTCCCCACTGAGCACAGAGCCTGACAAGGGAGTTGATCCCAAGACCCTGAGATCATGACCTGAGCTGAAAGTCAGACGCTTTACTGACTGAGCTACCCAGGTGCCCCTCTGCTAGGTTTTTAAAAACCAGATTTTGCAGTTTATCTGACTTGTTCTGCTTGTTAGGGTGGGAGTGGCGAGTTCTCTGGTTTTCTACATCCAAAGGAGAAGTAGAAGTCCTGCCTGAATGTCAAAGTCACAATCTAACCATACTGCATCTATCCTAGCTGTTTGAGTTTGAGTTGGGAAATTCGTAGAAGGTGTTAAGCAGAGACAAAGGCAACAAACTCTGCATCAAGACATGTCACAAAACCCAGCAGTTAAATAGTAGGTAGGAAAGTATATGAAATGTGAAGTATTTGAGGTGCAATCGCAGTCTAAGTAACAATAAGAATTATTGGTATGTAGTGTTATGTGTCATTGTTTCTGTTGAGTTCTACACTGTTTCCAACAATTCATTAAAAAACTGATCACACACATAGCTTTTCCAATCTATAAATGTGTTCACTTCCTACACTAAGACACCTTCCCCTGTACTTTGTAACCCCAGAGCCATACCTAAATTTACAATTTAAACTAAATCAAGCACAAACAGTCACTGATCATTTTAATACTGGGGGTTTTAAAGGACACATTATGAAGAAATTAAAATGCAAAAAGCAGCACAAAGTTAAATTAAATTATTTATTATGGAAAGATTAGTCAATCTAGTTACTTCCCTAAATTCTGCATGAATAAAATATTACACAAAATTTCCTTTTGGGTGATCAGTATATAGATCAGAAACTCCCTGAAGAAGCTATATTAATAAAGTTAACTTATTCCTTATTAATGCTCCAGGCATTTTAACAACATGTGAAGTGAAATATCCACCTCAAAAATGACTTTAATGGTAAGTTACTTCTTTGCTTCACATATACAATGGATAATCAGTTCAGGAAAACTCAAAGGGAGAAAAAATAGCCAACTGTGAAATTCACAAATACTTTTCTTGGATTGGGTACAAATGCTATTCAGGCCAATACCAGGGATGCATAAATTCCTTCTATCCTATTTACAATCCAGTCTTGATTAGTTAGGAGCTCATTTTCCAGTTTGTGAATTATCTGGGTCTTTGATTCTTCTCTTCCCTCTGGCTGATTACCTTTACCATTTCTCTGCTCATTAGCACCTCCACCAGAAGGGGAAGAAAATCCAGGTGAAAAGAAAAAGCGAATCATACATGAACATTTTTGACTACTCTGAAGCTTGACTTTTAAGAAATAATTTTCTATTGTGTGTATACGTCAGATGTTCTGTTATCAATTTGAAATTCTACCATTCACAATCTGAGAGAAATCCTTGAGAAATTACTTACCTTCATCTAGCTATTAGATTACAGTATGAAATGATGATGATATTCATGCCTTCCTTACAAAGTTATTATGAGATCAGCTCGGAGAAATAGAAATTTGTGTACTACAAATGGCTATACAAAATTAATAAGTTATTATGTTTTGAATTCCTAAAATCCCTTTTTCAATTCTTGCTTCTTTGCCTTGGGAAAAAGCTCATTGCCAAAAGATGTTTGTTTTTTTTCTTTTTCTTCTGTTCTTTTTTTTTTTTTTTAATCTTACCTTTTATGTCTAACATGATTATGAAATGCATTCTTGGTATAAAACTAGAAGATACTGGTAAAAATATCATGTTGTTATTGATGAATTCCATTCATTAAGTCTTCCCTGTTACTGAAATGGATAATTGCAAGTTGCCTGTATAAATATGTATTATTCCTACTAAAATGGCCCTCATTCTAATGTATATTTTTATAACTTTGGTTTTTAAAATGAAGATAAATCCACAGAATACAATTTTCAGTCATTTGGAGGGTTCATTGTACATGTTTGTTCTATCAAAGTTTACCTCACTTGTAAGAATGTTTGATTTGCCTGGTGATTAAATTAGTTGTCCAAGGCCTCTGTGACCATTCTCCTTTTAGCTGGTTTACAATTAATTAGATCTTATTTGTGGGTCTCAGATACAGCCTCAAATTCTGCTTAAATGGAATCAATTATCCAACCATAAATAATGGTCAAAAATCAAAAACAGTCATTATAGCACAGTATACAAACCTTTAAAACAGCACCGCTAAGGGTTTTTTTGTTTGTTTTAACTATCTTAAAAAATAAAGAGAATACTTTCAAGTAAATGTCTTAAAAGACCTAAGGCGAAAATATGAAAATAGTTCCTTGTGTAAAATAAATCTCTGGAATATTCCCTGTAGGGTACAATGTAAAAGAATAAAATGACTAGTGGCAAAAAAAGAAGCTGGGGGAAAAATGTTGTCTATCAGCAAGCTCCCATCCCTCCCCCAAAAGTAAAATAAGATAAGTAGTTTGTAACAAAGTAAATGCAACACATGTAATTGTAGTACCTTATGTTAAATAAAAACCTTTATATTACCTCCTACTTTTAAGCCTGCCATAAAAAAACTGGTGCTTTTTTCTAAGATGTTTTTAAATGGGCCCTTTAAGATAAAAATATATATTTTATGGACTTGCAGGGGGCAAGGGGAGGAGAGTAGAAGGTTTTACTTTATCCTTTCTCTCTCCTGGTTTCTCGAATATTTTAAGAGAAGAATGCATTTGAGTTGCGTTCTCCACAAAAACATTAGAATGATGAGAGATTACCAAATTGGTATTAAGGAAGTGAGCCTACTGAACAAAACTCCAGCTGTTTGAGTATGGACTTCGTTTCATTTTATGACATGGTCTGGTTATGTAACAAACATATATAATTTATAAATTGTTTCCATTGCCTCTATCTATAAATTAGCTCTATGAGCTAATTTATACCAAAAAAGAGTTTAAATTCAATGTATCATCACCATCCCCAGGGTCTCTTTCAACATGGTTCAGTGTGTTCCATGCCATACTTCCAAATGGAGGAGACAATATTGTTACCCAAAAGGCAGCCTGACAAATTACAAAGTAAAGGGGAGTTTGAGAAAAAGTATGTTGTAGGCAGTTATTCAGGGGCTTCTTGTTCTCCATTAATCTATTTGTATATTTATTTTTATGCCAGTATCACCCTATCTTGATTCCTGTAGTTTTAAAGTAAGTCTTGAAATGAGAAAGTTTTAGACTTCCAAATTGGTTCTTTTTTAAATGGTTTTGGCTACTATAAATTCCATAGGAATTTCAAAATCAGCTTGTGAAATTCCACCAAAAAAATAATGCCAACATTTTGATTAGGATTACATATTATCTTTACATCAGTATGGGGAAACTTGACATCTTAACAATACAAACTCTTCCAATCACTGAACACAGTAGCACCTCCCATTTATTTAGGTCATCTTTAATTTCTATCAGTAATATTTTGTAGTTTTCAGAGTTCATGTCTTTCACATCTTTGTCAGATTTATCCCTATTTCATGTGTCTGCTGCTATTGATATATTAATATGATATATTTATTTCAGTTTCCAGTTGTCTATTGCCAGCATATAAAAAGTATTATTGATTTTTATAAGTTGACCTTGTATCTTGTAGCCTTGCTAATAAACTCATTTATTATTTAAAGTAATATTTTGACAGACCATGACCAGGATGTGGTGAGTTAGGCATTCTCCTGGGGTACAGAATTTAAGAGAGTACAAGAAAAGTTGGTAATGAAGACAAACGCTATTTTAATGTAATATTTTTAAAAAATCAAATCTGAAGGCACCTGGGTGGCTCAGGAGGTTGTCTGCTTTCAGCTCAGGTCATGATCCCAGAGTCCTGGGATAAAGCCCCGCACTGGGCTTCCTGCTGAGCAGGGAGCCTGCTTCTCCCTCTGCCTGCCACTCCCCCTGCTTGTGCTCTCCCTCCCTCCCTCTCTGTCAAATAAATATATAAAATCTTAAAAAAAAAACAAAATCAAATCTGAAAACAACAGCCTGTAAGCTAGCTGCCTGCTTTTGTAAATAAAGTGGTTTTTACTGGTACACTTAATCACATTTTCTACGTAAACAATCATGTCATCTGTGAATAAAAACAGTTTTACTTCTTCCTTTGAAATCTGCATATCTTTTTTTGTTGTTGTTGTCATTCTCTTATTTAACAGCACAGAAACTTTAGCACAATGTGGAATAGAAGTGGTGAGAGCAGATACCCTTATTTCTCTTAGAAAGAAAATGTTCAGTCTTTCACCATCACCTATGATGTTAGCTTTGGATTTTTTGTTTGTTTTTATTGCTTTTCACTGGGTGAAGGAATTACCCTTCTATTCTTAGTTTGCTGAAATTTCTTTTAAACTAGAAACAGATTTTTAGATTTCTTCAATATTTTTTTGTTTGGTTTATGGAGATAATTATACAATTTATATTGTTGTTGTCATTGTTGCTATTATTTAGTTTGTCACTTCTGTGAATTACAATATTCTCAAATGTTAAACTTACTCAGAATTTTTGGGATAGACCTCATTTGGTCATAATATAATCTTTATAAATTATTGGATTATATTTGTTAAATTTTGCTTAGAACTTTTGCATCTATGTTCACGAAGGACAATGGTCCATATTTTTCCTGTCTTTTGTCTAGTTGTGGTACTAGGGTGTTGGCACCATAGATTGAGTTGGGAAGTATTCCCTCTGTATTACTTTTCTGAATGAGTGTGTGTAGAATTGGCATTATTCTTTCATAAATGGTTGACAGAATCTACTTGTGAAGCCATCTGGGCCTACTGTTTTCTTCATGGATATGTTTGGAACTATAAATTCAATTTCTTTAACATTATCTATTGCTTCTTGATTAAGCTTTGATACTTTGTGTCTTTCAAGGAATCTGACCAGTTTATTTGCATAAAATTGTTGATAATACTCTATAGTTTTTCTTTTAATATCCATAGAATCTGCAGTGGTGCTACTTCTCTCATTTCCTATACTGATAATTTGTGTTTCTTCTCTCCTTTTTTCTTCATCAATCAGGCTGTTTTATCAATTTTAGTTGTTCTTGCAAGGAATTTTGCAAAGCTTTACTTTCCTTGATATTCTCTATTGTTTTTTCTTGCTATCTTATTAATTTCCTCCACTGATCTTCATTATATCCTTATTTTATTTACTTTGAGTTTAGTTTGTTCTTCTTGTTCTAGTATTTAGAGGTGGAAGTTGTAATAATTAATTTGAGACTTTCCTTCATTTCGGATATATGTGTTGGATGCGATAAATTTCCCTACTAGTAATGCTTTTATGACATAGCACAAATTTTAATATTTTATATTTTAATTTTCATTCAATTCAAAATAATTTTAATTTCTCTTATGATTTTTTCCTTTATTCAAAGATTGTTTAGATGTATTATTTATTTTTTAAATATTTTGGGGATTTTCCAAATACATGCCTGTTGTGGTCAGAATACATACCTTGGATGAACTGAATTCTTTAAAATTATTAAGACTTCTTTTGTTGCACAGAATATGGCCTATTTTAGTAAATGGTATGGATGTATTTGAAAAGACTGTGTATTCTGTTGCCATTGGATGACATGTCCTATAGATGTCAATTCGATAAGTTGATAGCATTTTTCAAGTTTTGAATAGCCTCACTCTATTGTTTTATTAATTATTTACCGGTAGGTATGGGAATCAACTGTGATTCTGAGTTTTTTATTGCTCCTTCCTGTTCTATCAGTTTTTGCTTCATGTATCTTAAAATTTTGTTACTAAGTGCATAAACCTTAGGATTGCTATCATTTCTGGATGGATAGACCATTTCATCATTATAAAATGGTCCTTTTGGTCCCTGGTAATAATCTTTGCTTTGATATCTACTTTGTTATTAATATTAAGAGATTTTATTTGATTAGAGTTATCACGGTACATCTTTTTCCATTGCTTCAATTTTCTCCTATTTGTGTCTTCATATTTAAAATTGTTTTTCTTGTAAACAGTATATATAGTTGAGTCATGCTTTTTCATCCAATCTGAAAATCTCTGCCTTTTAATTGGGGATGTTTAGACCATTTATATTTAATGTGATTTTGATATGGTTAGGTTTAACTCTATCATCTTACTACGGGGTTTCTATTTGCATTGTCTCTTTTTTATAGCCTTTCTTTTTCTGCCTTCTTTTGGTTTGAGTACTCTGTATGATTCTATTTTATACCTCTATTGTTGCTTTTTAGCTATAATTCTCAAGCATTATTTTATTGGTTGTTTAGAGCTTAGGGCATACATCTGTAAATTATCAGTCTACCTTCAAGTGATAAAAAACTTTACATAAAGTGTTAGAAGCTTACAGTAGTATATTTCCATTTATTCCTCACAAATTTTGTACAATTACAATACAAAATGTAATACTTAATATATTTTATAAATCACAGACTGTTTTATATTTTTGTTTAAACAACCAATTCTCTTATAAAGTGAATTAAATAAAAGCTATTTATAGTTACAAATTCCGGTACTTTTCATTTCTTTGTGTAGATCCATATTTCAACCTAGCATCATTTTACTTTCTGACTAAAACATTTTAAAAAATATTTCCTGTGGTGCCAATCCCTCAGTGATGAATTCTTTTAGTCTTTTTCTCTTTGGAAAATACACATCTGTATTTTTGAGAGATATGTTGCTGAATTTTGAAATCTAGATTAACAGTTGTCATTTTTTCTCTTTCAGCACTTGAAAGTTGTTGTCTTCTAGCCTGCATTGTTTCTGACGACAAATCAAAACAATAACCTTTATATTTATTCTTCTGTACGGAACAGGCTTTTTGTCTTTACTTTTAGAATTTCTCTTTATCATTGGTTTGATTAATTTGATTATGATGTATTCCTTGGTGTAATTTTCTTCATGTTTCTTATGCCAGGGGCTCAAGTTTCTTGGTTTTTTTGTTTGTTTGGCAGGTGAGAAGGCTTGTAGTTTTATGAAAAACTGGGAAAATTGGGGCCATTTTTTTCTTCAAACTTTGAAAATTCAGTACATATTAGACCACTTGAAGTTGTCCCTAGCTCACTAACAGTATGTTTACTCCCCACTCCCCAACACCCCCACCCCCACATGCATTCTACTTTAGATAGTTTTTATTGCTACATCTTTAAGTTGACTTATCATTTTTTCTGCAATGCCTAATATGCTGTTAATAACTACCAGGGTATTTTTCATCTTATTCATTGCAGTTTTCTCTGGTTTAGTGGAGTTTTGTTTGTTTGTTTGTTTGTTTTTATCTATGTTCCATCTCTTAGTTTTTGAACATATGGAATATAGTTGTAATGACACTTTAATGCATTTGTCTGCTAATTTTAACATCTCATCAGTTCTGGCATCTGAAACCTGGCATCTGAAAACCAATCTTTCAATTGGTTTTCCTCTTATTTTGGGTTATATTTTCCTACTTTCTTACATGATACATAATTTTTTAAATTGAAATTCAATTAACCAACACATAGTTTATCATTAGTTTCAGATGTAGTGTTCAACAATTCATCAGTTGTGTATAACACCCAGTGCTCATCACATCATGTGCCTTCCTTAATGCCCAGCACTCAGTTACACCATCCCCCAACCCACCTCCTCTCCAGAAACCCTCAGCTTGTTTCCCATAGTTAAGAGTCTTTCCCTCTCCAATTCTCCCCTGCTTGTGTTCCCTCTCTCAGTCTCTCTCTGTCAAATAAATAAAATCTTAAAAAAAAAAAAAAAGTCTCTCATGGTTTGTCTCCCTCTTTGATAGGTAATTTTTAATTGAATGCCAGACACTGTGAAGTTTGTATTATTTGGTCCTAGATATTTTTGTATTCCTATATTCTTGAATTTTGTTCTGAGTTGCAGTTAAGTCACTTGGAGATATTCTGATTGTTTCTTGCTTTTAAGGTTTGTTGGGCATGACTAAAGCAGTGCTCACCCTGTGGCTAATTGTATATCATAGGGTTTTCCAGTCTGGCTAGCAGGAAGAGTCATTATTCCCAGATCCATTTAAGAATTGAGTACTAGTCCCTCTAATCCATTCAGAAAGTTCTTTCTGCAGTCCCTCGTAACTCACTCACATGCATGAGCTGATCTGTACTCTGCTGAATACTCAAGAAAGACCTTCTGCCAGTTTCTGGAATACGCTCTGTTATGTAGCTCTCTGCTTTCTGGTGCTCTGACTTGTGAATTCTAGCCATCTTGGTCTCCCTGGACTTTCACTTCTATCTCCTCAACTCACATCCCTGGGTTCTGCTCCCTGCAATGTGGCCTGGAAACCTTCTTGAGCAATGGCAGAGCTCATTTACTAAGTTTTCCATCTCTCAGTGACTACTATCTTTATTGACTGATGTTCCAGGTCTTAAAAACTGTTTTTTCATATATTTTATAAGGTTTTTTTTTTTTTATGTTGCTGTTTCAATTGGGATGGTAAATCCAGTCCCCATTACTCCATCTAAACTGCAGCTAATGTTTTCTTTTAAGAAACTAGGAATATCCTATCTCAAAACAAAAAAACAAAAAAACAAAAAAAACTTGGCTACATGGAGCCAGAAACTAATCACAGAAATATGAGCTACATTATGTATTCTGATTCATTTTGGCTACTCTTGCTTTGTGGAATCAAACATATTTTAAATTTTCTTTGTTTCTATGCTGATACTAAGAAAATAACTCATTATTTGAGTCTTGTTTTAATTGGAAACTAAGTCAAAAGAATGAATGATATTAAAGCACAGAAGTATAATGAATACAACACTGAACAAAGAATCAGACTTTACATTCTATATGACATATAATAAACTCAGGCTCAGAAGAATCACTAAAAAGTATATTTAGTGAGTTAGCTTTTAATTTTTTAGTTGGTAATTATTTCTAAAATAGTGACTTTTATATGAATTGTTCAAAAATGCTTTGAAAATCAACTGGCAATATACTTCAAGAGCTCTAAACATGCTGTTACCTTTGACTTACCAAATCCCTCTCTCAGAATATTTTATGGAAACTAATTAGTATTTTAAGATGGACTAAAAGCCAAATGGATAAAGGTATCCTATGCAATATAATTTATAGTGGTGAATAACTGCAACGTACCAAACATGTTACATATAATATCTCATTTAATATGTACAACCTCTGAGAATAGTTATTGTCATTGCACAGATGAGGAAGTTGAGGTTGAGAGTGCCAATAAATAGCAAGTCAAAGGACATGCTGAAATTCAAACCCATTCTGACCTAAAACCTCATGCCTTTAGTTCTTAGAGTCTATCAAGTCTAGGAAAATGAAAACAGATATTTGTTAGGATAATTGGATATGGACTGTTTTACCTCCATCCACCCTAACTTTTTAAATTTCCATTACTATTATGATTCATTTTTATTTTATTTTTTGTAGACTAGGTATTTTTAAAAAAATCAATAAAGTAATGTCATCAGATAACTGTCCTGGATTTTAGCAAAGAAGGGAGGTTGGGAAGTATTTATGTCCTCTAGAATTCATGGTGGAAAGAAGGAAGGAGTTTCCTGGGGATATACTAGCCTTCCCTTCAATACCTGCTCTAGCAGTTTCTTAATTTATTTAAAATAAATCAACATGGGGGGGCACCTGGGTGGCTCAGTCATTAAGCGTCTGCCTTCGGCTTAGGTCATGATCCCAGGGTCCTGGGATGGAGCCCCGCATCGGGCTCCCTGCCCGGCGGGAAGCCTGCTTCTCCCTCTCCCATTCCCCCTGCTTGTGTTCCCTCTCTCGCTATATCTCTCTGTCAGATAAATAAAATATTAAAAAAAATAAAATAAGTCAACATGGGAATGTGTAGAATTGACAGAAACAGAGACTTGACAAGGTTAAAAAATTCCAGAGGGAGCAAAGGAGGAACCCCTCCAGTGCAGGGATACCTATATTTCTGTTGGTAAATATCCTCTTCAGGATATGAGGGGGAAGGGCCAAGGTGATGTTTATGCTTTATAAGCTCTGTGATAAGAAAGCAATGGTTTAATAAAAAATGAAAGTAAAAATAACAACCCTGTACTGGTCATTGTTGGCCTGACAACATACATATTATAGTTTTATCTGTTACTAAATTTTATCTTTCTAAATAGATGGAGGGGGAGGTAACAAAATCCCCTTATTCCTAATGAGTGAGACTTAATTATAAATAATCCAAAGAAAAGAAAGCCTGCTTCTGCTGAGTCAGCCTTCATAGTGCCTATAAGAAGACTGTAAGAGTTATAGGGTGATGAACATCCACTGATGAAGCAGTGAGCATCCTCCGTGCTTAGAGGATACATAGATCCAACTGAATGTCTTGACTCCCTATTTTCAAATACAGAACTTAAGAGGGGACCCGGTAACAGTTCAAACCAAGGTCCACATTGAGTCACTGACATTGTTTTCTAAAGTCAGCTACATTCCTGCAAAGCAGTAAGTATTGAGCTATAAAATATCCTGCGCTGGGACTAATGACAAAATAATGGTTTGCTGATGACAGACTTCTTTCTTTGTCCAATAAAAAGATTTTGTTTTCTATTTGAGAGTCTGTGGTTAAGAGAGCTCAATGTAATTGACCCTCTGAGTGGGTGGGTAAAGGAGGACTGAAATAACATATTACTCCTAATTCCTCAGGTTCTTTAGAGCCAAGTAATGGGAAGATTTTCAGTTCCAGGGACTTCACTTACTAGCTGTGTGACACAGCGCCTCGTGCAATGCAATATTTCAAAAAGTCAGTTTCCTCATCTATAAACTGAGGAAAAACTCTGCTTCACAGATACATGAAGCCCACAGTTCCTAGCATGTATAGAAGGCTCTCAAGTTCTGATACAGGACTTTTATAAATATTTAATGATGTATGTCAAGGGTTATGAATGATGCTGGTTTTATACGCAGTAGAATTAATTGATGAAGTTTATAAAAAAATACACACCACACACACACACACACACACACACACACACACACACACACACACTCACCGATGTATACTCATTGTATCCATGTCAGAATTTCTGAAATGACTGAACTAGGACAGGGTCTAACCATAAAAACCTTTTCTGAAGCTCCCCAAGTGATTCTATATCACAGAACTGAGAACCACTGGACATAGGTTCTTAATCTGAGGTCCACAGAATTCTTGACAGAATGCAGGAAATTCATGAACTTGGATGGGAAAAAATTAGACCTTTATTTTCACTAACCTCTGCTGAAATTTAGTGTTTCCTCATGAATACAACAAACCACAGTACCACTATCAATACCTGTAACTTTGCACCAACGGAAGCCACAGAAAATCACCATACAGTTGTCACAGATATCTCACTGTGTCACTGATAGTCACCATTATATGTCAGAATTGCAATAGTTATTAGATCTGCCATGAGCCTGTGTTTTTAGTGACTTATTAAAGAGGAACATGAGTTACTATATCATATTCTTTAAAATGAGTTGAGCATTCTATTTTAATACAATGGGAATCCTTTGCATACTATTGAATTGGGTTTTACATATTCAAAAACATTCTGAAGAAAGGCTCTTAGGCTTCACATGGGTATATAAGGAGTCCATGGCATACACGTAGGGTTAAGGACTCTGCATTTAGAGGCTATTGGTCAGGAAAGCACTTTCAGGAATGCTGATGAAGAACAACTTCTTTGGAATCATTTTGAACTTAATGTGCGCAATGCTGATTTCTCAGTAATGAACTGAGAAAGGGTTTCAGTAGAATGAGGTGTATTGTAATAGAAGTATATTTACATATCAATTGTTCTTCCTTTATTAATTTCTCTAACAAAGCCATCACTCCCTTTTCTAGCTTTACCAGCTAATTCAATGCTGAATCCCTATCTTTCGCCTAACTCTTACTTTAGCTGCCACAAATGATAGAAAATGTCAGTCTTTGTTTGCTAATTCAGTGCATTCAGACAAAATGCAGCATGTATTTTTTTGGTAAAAAAATTTTTTTCGAAGCCTAAAATATACGGTTTCTAAGGCTTTTGCAGTGAGAATGAAAGGATTCACTTAAAATTGATTTCTGTAAGCCCTAATTATACAGTACATTTCATAATAAGCATTGCAAAATCTCAGCTTAGGAACAAAAAAAAAAAAACTCTTAGTAATAATTGTCACTACAATGATCAGTGTGCCAAATTTAATTCACAGATAAATAAAAGGAAACCTTGAAAGCTGGGCAGAAGTCTATTATAAGTGTAGGCTTTGGTGTAACTCTGTGATAGTTAAGAAACAAGCCCTTACAATATATTTCAGTCCTCAATGCCTTTATATTCAAGATGTTCTTCCAGCTGTCTTCTCCAGTTCGCGGCCAACTCGTGCCTATTCTCTCCGGAAAGAGAGATACTAGCTGCTGATATCAGCTGGCCTACATCCCTTCCCCACAACCCCCAGGATAGTTTCTTTTTCAGAAAAGTTAGCCCTTGCTTAGAAGCTGCCACAGTGGGTTGAATTATCTGATCCCTGTCATTAAAGGTGGCAGCCACACACTCGAGAATGATGTGGGAAAACTCCAGTGAGAGTGATAATTAAACTTGGAAAATGAAGGGTCACCTTCTTTCATTCAGCTCATTGGGTTTGGCATCAGAGTAATTCCAAAACAGTGGGGGATATTCTACTCTCAGCATGGCAATATCTAGGTGCAACACATTATTTCTATGGGTTCAAATGGGAATGCCATTTTAATTGTATTTAAAATGTTATCTTTGATATGGGGAATAAAAATGTTAGAAATCAGTTCTAACAATATAGAAAAAGAAAAATGAGTATAATCTAAATGGTGAAAGGATTAGAATCAAGAAATGCAAGCATTGTTTTCTCAGAAGAAAAAGCATTATAGGAGAAGAAAATTGTTTCCAGGGAAATTGAAAAGAACATTGAAATGTGCCTCTTCTTTCTACTTGACTGTGGAATCACAAAGTGAAGGTTTCATCTCAGCTTTCTTGTCTACTTACAGTCATTTCTTGGAGGCCATTATTGAACATCTCACTCCTGCCCAGAAGAGGGTAGACAGAACTTAAGACAAGCCATTGGTGGGAGTTCTGTTCCAGGAAAAATGATTTTTTTCAGATACACTGGTGTATCTAAATACTATAGAAGCAATATTTGGGGAAATTATATTTCATGCTATTCTTATGTTGCATTAAAAAGTAATACTGAAATTTTAAAGGCCTGAAATGATACTGCAGTAAGTACATTAGAGAACACTATCATTAGGAGCACAGATGCTAAAAGCAAGTTTCAAGTTCAAATTCTGGATTCACTGTATATAATAACCCCCCTGATCCATGGGGAATATGTTCCAAGACCCCCAGTGGATACCTGAAACTAAGGGTAGCACTGAACCCTCTAAATACTATGCTTTTTCCTATACATACATACCTACGATAAAGGTTTAGTTTACAAATTAGGCACAATAAGAGATTAACAACAATAACTAATAATAAAATAGAACAATTATAACAACATACTGTAGTAAAAGTTGTGTGAATGTGATCTTTCTCTCTCTCTCTCAAAATCCCATATTGTACTGTCTTCACTCTTCTAGTGATGATGTAAGATGTTAAAGTGCCCATGTGATGAGATGAAGTGAGGGGAATAACATAAGCACTGTGACATAGCTTTAAGCAACGGCTGACTTTCCAACAATACATCAGAAGGACGATCATTTGCTTTCAGACCGTGGTTGACTGCCGGTAACTAAAACCATGGAAACTGTAGCTGTGGATGAGGGAGGAACCACTGTAATAGCTGTGGAACCCTGGGCATGCTACCTAACTTCTGTGTTTCCTCTTGGTTTTCTCCCTGTGAAATGGGGAAAGTAATAGTACTTATCTTATAAGATTGTTTAAAGACTGAGTTTTAAAATATATAAGGCATTTATAACAGTACCAAGCACAGTTTAATCTTATAAGAGCTCAAGTTTATGGTTATTATGTTATTGCATGTTCAGTACCTAGTATAACACTTAAACCCGTAGACCATGTTTAGAAATATATTAATAGGGATGCCTGGGTGGCTTAGTCGGTTTAGCATCTGCCTTCGGCTCAGGTCATGATTCCAGGGTCCTGGGATCAAGTCCTGCATCGGGCTCCCTGCCCAGCAGGGAGCCTGCTTCTCCCTCTGCCTGCCACTCCCCCCTGCTTGTGCTCTCGCTCTGACAAATAAATAAATAAAATCTTAAATATACATATATATATATATATAATTCTTATTATTATTTATTGACCCACTTTTTGTCCTCATCATTCTGAGAAAAGCTTCACACAAAATTTGGATCCTTTAAAAAACAAATAGCTCAACATAATTGTTATTAGAGTTGATTGTATAACGTGAACAGAGATGATTTGCAACATCATTCTCAGAAAGTGAACGATTCCTAATGAACAGAAGCTATAGGTTTCATATGGGTCTTAATAGTACCCTTCATATCTGAAGGTTTGACTTGAGGAAGATTAATTATATTCTATGTGCCTTCACTTTGCTTCAATGTAAGAAAACTTTGAAACAATTAGGACTTTCTAAAACATAAAAAACAAAAACAAAGCTTGATGGGTTAGACAATAGTATGATAACAAAAGTCCTTTTGTAAGATTTTCTAATGTATTGGTTTGTGGGAAAATATCCACAAATTTCATTAGATTTTAAAATATTTATCATTGGAATACTTAAACCATTCCAATTTGTCTTTGAATCTTTTCTACAAATAAAGACACACATGGCTCAAACCTCAATCTCCATTCATCACCAGCTCTGAGAGAGAAAATAAGGGGGGCAGGGGGAATGTGTGTGTCTGTGTGTGTGTGTGTGTGTGTGTATGTGTGTGTACATGCATATATGTGCATTGAGGTGAGGGAAGGAGAGAAAAAATGAATGAATGACATCAAGGACAACTCTAACCATCTATTGAAGAGAAAATACCATCCATAGGTTAAAGAACTACTGGCAACATAGAGAAATGAAATATATGTAATCTTTGTTCACCGTACTTTTAAAGAAAGGGTTTTATAAAAAAAACAGTGACTCATTCAGTATAAAGGTATTAAAATTATTTGGTAAATTATTTCCCACTGAAAAAATATAAATACACTATATACAAAGATATTCTGCTTCTGCTTCAGGTTTATATTTAAAATGATTTATAGTCTGCAATTTCTTCCTAAGGTCATCACCTTCATAAATACTAGCCACATCCAGTGAAAATCAACTCAATAAAATGAGTATTTCATTTCTCTTCCTCCTGCTTATGTAGATACTTCTTCCATCTGCATGGCACCCATTTATAACAAAGCCTCACATTGTGCAGATTTTTATGAGTTCTTGAGCTTTTCTTTCTTTTTTATCTTCCTATGCATCAGCAAAGCAACTGGCAGATTCTTTAATAAAATATATTATACACATTAATATTTATAAGCCTATGAATTGGATGTTTAAATAAACATTCACCAACTTATGCCAATTCTTTTGTTTTAGACGTTAAATCACACTTACATTGTCTGGAAAGTCAGCTTTTAGTTCAGTGACACTTTGACACCAATATGCAGCCGTTTTTTCACTGATGAGCTCAATATTCAGGAAGGAGCTTTGTCCAGGGCCATACATGGGGCCGGAGGTAGTCCCTCGGATGATTCTAGGCGAAACATTTGTCACAATGTCCTGATAAAAGAGTAAAGATATTGGGTCTCCTTCTGACAAAGAAAAACTACAATCTTTATTCTATGCTCATTTCCATATGACAATATTTTACCAAGTCCTTTCTCACATTTTTACAGAAGGATTTTAAAAAATATATTTTAAATTACACATGAACATAAACTACTTCCAAATAAAAGAGTAAAATATTTGTTAGCTTTATTTAAATTACTTCCCGTAATTGCAAAGTTAGCATAGTAAAAAAAATAAAAATATGTAAATTAATTTACACTGGTTTGGGTATACATATTTTAATTTGTTTGCAATTAAATAATAAATAAAAACTTGATAAGTAAAATGTAAGAATATCATTTCAGTCTATCCAAACACCTTCAATGAGATTTTTAACTCCAATAAAAGCTAATGTTTTGTAAAGAAAAAAAATATTTTTCTTAAAAGGTAATTCCAGTGTAAATCATCCAAGGAGTACATATTAGTACTACTGGCTCATCAAACTTCAACACATACTCTAACAAACTAACTGGGTCGCTCAACTTACCTATAGGATTCTAACTATAAATTCACATTCAATGAGAACTCATTTCTCCCAAGACTGAAATGAGGATATCAATAACTTCCTGATAACTATAAACAGTAAACAGTCAAATTAACTTGCTTGTTAAGTGTAATTAACAATGCACAACTGCCTCTAAAGCTGTATTAACAAAGAAGAGTAACATTCTTATGTTACTAAAAACTAAAAAGAAACAAAGAAGAAAAATGTTTCTTTAGCCAACTTCCAATTAAAATTAATTTTGAGTAAAGGTCATTTAGTTAAGGATTTATCAGAATTAGTCATTTAAGTACCCCTCCTCACCATCTTGTCACTTTTAGTGAGATAACATGAACCCCCATTAGTATATAGCAATTAAGGTCAATTTACATATTTTAATTAAGAACCACCCCATATAAAACAATTAGCGTAATAGGCATACTAACTGGATTTCATAACATTTAGACGTTTTTCCAACTAGATAGACAGGAAACCTTAATTAGCATTAATTAGTGCTGATCTGCATATGTTTGATAAGGCATACCCTTGCCACAAAAGATTATTTATTCCTGAATCTGCCAAATGCTACAGTTGCAGAGGATGAAAGGACTTTTCTTCACATTGCATGTTAATTTCTGGCAATTTACATTCACTTTTACATTTGAATTAGTATATTATAAAATAAATGGTATAAATGTTACAATAAGCCTCCTTAAATATGTACATTTTAACTTATAGGAATCCTGCCAGTTAATGTTTTACTAATTAAGCCATTCCACTTCTATTGTAATTGTGGGCAACACCACCAGCCTTACTTTGATTTGCTATTGTCAAACAGTGTTCCACAATCTTATAATGGGTAAAATGACAAGTAGAGTCACTGTAGGAAGTTTGAGCCTAGTGGGTCAAATTTCTGTCTTGGCAAATGCTTCAGTGCATGCTCTGCATCCCTGCAGGTGGCTTCTGTGCAGCTTCCCCAGGTAGGTACTCTCGTGCTGCCATGGTCTGAGGAGACAATTCTAGGAACAAGTAAAGCTGGTTTTCTTCCATACTCCAATTTTCAAGAGCCACACTCTTTAAGCTTTGAGGTCCTCATTTCCTCTGCTCTACCCCCTACCCTAAAAGCCTTTTACCTAGATAAATCCATTCTAGGCCACAGGTTGTGCTCTGCATAGGAAAACCTGGCCAAGGAGGTTAACGGAGACCTCTTTCAGTTCATCAACTCATGTGCCCTGGCACTGAGTAGTTCCACAAATGAAGGGGCACCTATTTTAAATGATCATTTTATAGTTTAATGGCACCTCCTGCTTATTGAATGAAACATGTTAGCAGCATCCCTGTTCCTGCCCATTCTTCTTCAGGTCTTATCTTAGACTTCAGCTTCTTTGAGAAATCTTTTGATCTCTCCAACATCATCAAGTCTTAATAAGCTGCTCTGACTCATGCCACCATCACAATATATACCTTCCCCAACTGGCATTCATAACATCTTGCATTGTGACTGTCTATATTCTGGTCTGAACCTTCCACTAAGAGCGTAAGGTATGGAAGAGAAGACACTATCTTGTTTGCTATTACACGCCCAGCTTCTAGCCTGGCCTTTAGTAGGTGCTCAAATAATGTTTTTTTAAAGAAGCCTAGAGCAAAATCGTAGGCATTAGAATGGGTCTTGCCCTGAGGGATGGGAACTATACAGGATTTACTGCTGGCTTTATACTGTTGCTGAACAGACATGTGGGTTTGGGCTTACGTTCAAATTTCAGGTACTGGTTCTTTGCTTAGATTCTTTCCTACCAGTCTGTTACTCTAGAATGGGGGACTTTCCTTGCTTCCCCTGATAGCTCAGGGACCCCTTCTCTGAATACAGCTCCCCGCCACCAACTACAGCTAGATCCTGGAAGTAGTGTGCTTGACATAGGTTGTCCATTACTCCACCTCTCCCCATCTCAGCCATCTCAGCCTACTGCAGAGCCTCGATGACAGGAAGTATGCTTGAACTTCATCACCCTGTAGCTTCTAAGATCTCCCTGATTGTTGGCCCTAACTTGCTGGGTTTATCCAGTCTCTGGGATCCAAACACAATGGCCTCATTCAAATACAATCTGACTCTAGGGTTCTCTGAGTCAGGTGGATGTGAATTCTAACCTGGTCCATGGCTACCTATGGGATTTCTTAGCCAATGAACTTATTAGGATCTTAACCAACTATAGTTGCTTCTTGTATCCACCCCCTAGTAGGCTGGGCCCACATCTTCACAGTATGTTTAGGATTTTTTTGAGTATAATAAAATAAAAAAGACACAGGATGGAAGAATTGCACCCATACTGAGTAAGGAAAATCTCAATGGTCCAGTAATTCTAAGCCATATGCTTTTTCACAATAACCCTCCTCATAACAATTAGGTCAACGACTCACAATGGCCAAAGGGTCAATAAAGTGACAAGATTTAATTGGAGGACAGTCAAGCAAATGCTTCTTTCTTAAAATGCCCCACTTTAGTGGTAACTCAAAACCTAAAATTTTGCCATTAGAGATTTTTCCTTTGTGTACTGTGACTTCAGTTTAATTTTAATGTTATGGTTGTTTTATTTTTCTCTTCTCTAATCTGGTATTAAACTGTAAATATACCACGGGAGAATTTTCAATGATCTTAACAAAGATCAAACAGGAAGTACAAGGCAAATCAAAGGGAAATTTCATCTACTTTATAATAGGGGTTGCTTATTCCTTTATGTTGATTTATGACAGGCAGTGTTTCTCTAACCAGGTCAGTTTTCTCTCTCCTTAACTCAAGCAAAGAAAAAAGATACTGAACAACTGCCCAAACTACATATGCCTACTGTGTAGAGCTTGTCAACTATCAGTGAGTCAATTGTTGCCATCCTAGCAATTTAAAAATTCAGCATATTCCAAATTCAACAAAAGTGCCCAGATTCCAAGATTGTCACCCAGTGATGAATCAGTAATAGAAATTTTATTCTAGGCTTTCTTTCCCAAATTCATTCATATTTTCTACTTTGTCAAAAAAACCTTCTCCACAGACTTAAGACTTCTTAGAATTGTTAAATTAAGTGGAAGATGAATGAAAATGGATACAACCAATTATCCTGGGTTATATGATTATAGAGATAGAGCTTCAATAATTGGGCAATAACTTACTAAAGCTTTTGACCTGGGAATACTAGAATTTGAGCATGATTTTATAAGATAATATTTTGCTTTAATATTTAATAGCTAAATTATATTAGCATTGCTAAGGGAGTTAATATAACAAAATAAACATATTCAGAATACTTAGAACAAATGAATTCATCCTCTATAACAAAGAAGATGAATTACCATAGTCCTAATCTTCAGTGCATTAACAATATACAGATTTTTAAAAATTGATATTTATAGATAGGGAAATGTTAGGTGATAGCTCTGCTTTATGTGATATTGTAACTACCATTATAAAATTAAGCGTTAGTGACCTCTTCACATTTGAAGTGATACTAGTGATTTTTCAGCATTAGTAAAGAGATTTAAATGGTAAACAGGCTGATTATATTTGCTTGTTTAAGTTCAGTTACTTGACCTCTCTTATCCTAAAAAAAAAAACCTATCAGGTTTCCATGGTTACCACCAGATCAAGATAGTCACAATGGCCTCAGTGAACAGAAAAAGAAACTTTGCAGAAATGTCTTGGTAAGAGGCTAGGAAAAGAACTGGGATCCAAAAAAGTTGAATGAAAATGAAAACTAAAATTTTCAGAGTGAGCCGCAGTTACTGTACCACAACAGATTGACTTAAAATTTGTTGAGTGAAAAGAGCAAGCTGTGGAAAAATATATAGAATATGATACCTAAAACAAACAAACAACACAACATGCTGTTTAGTGAAACATTTATGTGACCAAATATAAGTAAGAGAATAATTAAAAATAATTAAGGAGAGTGGATGCTCTGGAAGAACTGGGGATGGTGGAGCAAGGATGATTCTTAAAAGTATTAGTGATATATAATTTTAAAAAAGTTTTACTGCTGAACTGTAGAAACACATTAGTAAAATGAGAAATCTGTTTAATGAACTTTATGGTATCATAGTGCATATTGTTATAAGCTACAGAGAAAGCTGTATCAGTTTACCCGAAAACCTGTCACTTAAATCTTAGGGGTAAGTTGTTCCTTTTTTTAATTTCCAAAATCCTGCTGTAAACTGGTTGTTTCTGTCAAACAAATCTTTTAATTAATCAGTCTTATAAGCTAGAATTTCAAAAATTAAATGTACTGCATGACAAACTGTCTTCTAAAATATACCACTTTCTGTATTACTGGAATTTATATACATTATTCCAGAGTAGAGGAGAATCATTTTGCAAATAAATCTAACAACAAATATCCTGTTACATAATATGGTTCTATCATTATAAATCTGGCGTACGGCTACCCTGGGAATAACAAAAAGTAAAATAAAATTCAACAGTGGCCCAGTTTCCAGTGCAACTCCGCCATTATGAAAGAACTCTCTAACATTTTATTTTCTTCATGAACTAAGTATATTAATATTTGATTACTCCCCAAAATAAATGTTATGGTCAGAATAATCTCTACTTCGTTGTTTTGGGGGTACGGAATGGGTAGGATGAGAATTGGTTTTTAATACCTCAATTTTTCCATCCTAGGGTCTTATATAAAGATAGCACTCAAAAACCTGAAATTGTGATGAAAGTCACCCCTTTGTCATCAGGAACTTTAAATCTGTCTACCCACATGGAAAACACAGTAAACATGAGTAACAGTGTTATCTAGAAATACAAGATAAATTATCAGAGAAATAGTGGCATCGAAATGTAGAAAAAAATAATAGTTTAGATTTTTATAGCACAGATCTTTCACATACATCATTTTATGTGATCTTCATGATTCTGTCATCATGCTGCTAATACTAAAACTGAGGCTTAGAGAAATTAAAGGTACTTGTCCCCTGCTGCCCAGCTCTGTTTAAGCATTAGAGATGAGACTAGAATTCAGGTGCATTTATGTGATACGAATAATATTAGTGACCGCTTAACATTTGATGCAGGTGATACCAATTAGCACTAATTTTAGTTGCAAGAAAAGTCAATTTAAGCAAGTTAAAAAAATTTTTTTTTCTAAGTGGAATGTGGTATTTACTTTAAGGAAAAGGAATTAATTCCCATAACAGGAAGGAAATGCATTTCAAAATGTTTCTCTCTTTTCTCTGTTTCTATTTGCATAGCTCTTCATTCTTCCCTCTTTCTATAGAGGGCTTCCTCTGTTACAGTTCAAGTTCATATGATGGAACCATAGGCCCCTGACAGGTTCCAGGTTATAAGGTATAGGCATAGTCAGGCTCAAATCTTGTAATCTCTCAGGCCCAATTTTACCCGGGTGGCAGAGACTATAATGGGCTTAACTTGGGTTTGATATTCACTCCTTGTCTAATTAACAATATTTAGCAGGGTAGAATTAATTAGGATTCATATATATTCTCCTATAAACAAAGATGTTGTAATTGAGAACTAAGCAAATAGTTTTAAAGGAGTCTTAAAGAATCTGCTATACCGGGACGAGTCTTTGCATGGTTCATCTTAGAAAGCTTAGAAGAAAATACCATACAGACACTGATATAGTATAATTAACTAGGAAAGTGGATGCAAAATGGACAAAATTATTATCATGTAATGAAATGAACTTTCCACAGTCTTGAATAAACCATGACAACCCATTTCCTATTCCTTTGGCCCCAAACCTTGCAAGATCAAAATTGTAAGAACTCTAAAAATCCTCTCATGTTTTTGGTTATGTTGGGAATTCTGTGATTCCAGCGTGTTGGTGTGCTGAAGATTGTCCACACAGACAGCGTGGCTGAACTGACATGACGGATACCCTGTGTGTGAAGGGTAAGAGAGTAGAAGTAAAAGGAAAAACAAACAACACGTTGTGTTCTAGAATGAATAGAAAAACCATTCACAACCTGATTAGGCTTAAAGAGGGGAACAATGAATAGAAACTGAATATACTGAATGTCTCCTATATGTCAAGGAAGGACACTCACATACTCTCTAGTGCTCACTTCGGATCAAACGCCCCCCACCTCTTAGTGTCAAACATCTAGAGGATTTGGTATCTCACACTGCTCAAGTATGGAGATTAATTTTTTGAATTTTATTTATGTCATATTAGTAAAATATTCAATCACCGACTTGTGTAGCCTTTTGTCTTTCCTCTTGCCCTTTTTCAAAGAGCTTATAACTTTGTGAACAGGACACCAAAAAGTAATTTGTTTTGCTCTTTGACTTTCCCATGTGTCAAACTGGCTTTACTATATGCTTCACTATATGACAGAGAGGCTGTAGGATTGTAAGTGAAATAGTACATATCTGGCATGTGGTATTTGATAAATACATATTTATTCATTCATCAGCTCATCAGCTTCAGGAACAGTAAAAATAGAAGAGTTCTGGCACCTGGCCTTAACTAGTACATGGGCTGAAGCTGAGAAAGCAACAGGAAATGAGGATGGGAAGATTGTAGAGCTGGGTCAGATTAGAGAGTCCTGAATGACTGTTTTAAGGAGTTCAAACTTTTTTAGGCAGGCTTTGAGAATCCATTGTGTTCTGTCTCCTATTCAAGTTATTAATACCAATAGCTCACAGCAGCTGTGCATTCACAGAGATAAGTTTTACAAGGAACAGATGAAGAGCTTTTTCAGAGCTGATATCAGATGGATTAGAACGTGATTAATCAACAGACAGACTGATTAAATTATTGGGTTCACTGTTCAGATAAGAGGTTTTGGATACACTCTGCCAAACTGTAATTAACTTAGAAATTTCTGCTGGCCTGCTTATAAGATGATCATGTGATATGCTTTGAAGAAATCTTTTAAGGCCCAGAACAGCAGCTGTGAAGGTGTAAGCATGAGTCAAGTTTAATAATTATTAATCATCTTCAAGTATTAAAGCAGAATTTTCATTGAAAATGATAAATATTTTTAAAAACTTTGCTTTTTATAAAACTTGTATAAATCTTCTAGCTTTATTCTAGAAGTCACTGTAAATGAAATGGCTATTATTTAAGGAAGGAAGCATCTAAAAGAATCAGACAGGAGTTTTCCATTTCTGCAGTATGGATAACAAGATATTGAGAAAAAACTCTCACACTATAGTACATTTAAACATACGGGACAGGGATAAGAAAAAACAAAAGATGAACAACTGAACTGGTGTCAAAATAAGTAAATTTCTTCAGGATCAAAAATGACAACAAAGCAGAGATTCATAAGGACAAACTAACCGGTAGGGTGGTGTCTGTTTTCAATGTTTCTGCTGGTCCCTGGTGGCCTAGAACCTGATTTCTAATGGCTTATGAACACCTGAGAAAGCAGAAAAAGTCAGGGCCGAACTGTAACTTAGGACAAACAAAAAGCGATGCTCTTAATTTGTGAACTAGAAAACAACCGGAGGGCAATGGTGGAGTAAGTGTCCATTTTAACCTTAATTATGGATGAAAAAGAAAACACGTCTCCCTTACAATTTCAAACTTGTGTGGGCTGCAAAACTTCAAGTTGAAAGTTTGGTTTAAAGGTGGCTCCTGCAAGATCAAAATTGTAAGAACTCTTTAAAAATCCTCTCATGTTTTAGGTTACAATGGGACTTCTGTGATTCCAGTGTGTTGGTGTGCTGAAGACTGTCAGCACAGTCTTCTCCTAGGAGAAACAATCTCAAACTGTCTCTGGAGGGATTTTTTACCCCAGGTATCAAGAAATTCTCATCAATAAATTTCCGTGGAAAGTGGACTCATAACAGAAGAATTCTGCTAAACAAATGAGAAAAAAATATCCTAAGTGAGAGCCAGTAGTAAGAAAAAGCTACAAAATCATATACACAAAAGAATACAGATGCTGACATTGTACGATATAGAATATGAATGTTTAATATGTTTGAAAAATAAAGGAGGGACTTGAATGTATAATCAAAGAATAAGAAACTGAAAACAACATGAAAATTTAATATATAAGCAAAAGAAATTTCTAGAAATTAAAAATACATATAGTACAAATTGGGAAAACAGAACCTTAATATTTTGTGGTAAACAAGAGATTGGACCTAGCTGAAGGGAATTAGTCCACTTGGTATCTGTGGGAAGATTAAATGGGATGCAAAACATGATATGGAGCTTGAGAGGCATGGAAAATAGAGTGAGAATGAAAGGAGAAATCTAACTGGGGCTCCCAACAAGATAATGGGGAGTCTTGAAAGATGCAATAGTTCAAAAGATATTGTTAGAGATTCAGTAGAATTAATGAGAGACGCCAACCTTCAAATTCAGGGAAAACAACAAACTCAAGGCAAAAAAAAATTTTTTAACTGACATCTTGTAGCAAATAAAATACCAAAAACAAAGAGAAAACTTAAGTAGCCAGAGAAAGAAAAGATTGCATACAAAGGAAAAGGAGATTGATAGTGAGTTTCCTGACAGTGCCAATGAAAGTCAGAAGAGAGTGAAATATTTTCTCTAAAGAAGGAATGTTAAAATAATAATAATAATTAATTTAAAAAATGAAAAAAAAGGAAAGAATGTTAACTGAGAATTGCATAACTTCAAAATCATAACTCAAGAATGAGGATAAAATAATCACATTTTTTAACAAAAGGAAAGATGAGCAAATAGTAGACAGCAGAGAAAATGAATGAGTTAATGCTAATTCAAACTAGAATGGATGTGAAAAACAAAACACTGAACAATAAGAATAAATCAAGTTGTATAAAAATGTAAGCTGTATGATTATATTAAATGAAATATAAAAACAGGCAAAACTAAACAGCATACTATTTAGATACATATGTGGTAAAACATATACAAAAGCAAGAAAATGATGATGACAAAATCTAAGTCACTGATGAAGAAGCAGAAGGCTAGCTGAAAACAAAGCATAAGCTGACACGTGCAACTTTCCCTCCACCCCCCACTCCTGGGTGGGACTTGTGTGACATTCTTCCAGGAAGCTCCCAACTATCTTAATGTTAATACCTTGCTAGAGGGGAAAACAACCTTAGCTTGACAATGGCAAGGGCTCTGGTATCTTGTAGGTCAATCCTCTTGCATATGAAAGTTGTTTTGAAAACCTCCCTTTTTTCTTACCTCCCCCAACCCCATAGTATATAATCAGTCATCCCTCACAACCCCCGGTGCAGCAGCTCTTTTTGCCCTCGGGTCCTGTCTTCGCGCTTTAATAAAACCACCATTTTGCACCAAAGACGTCTCAAGAATTCTTTCTTGGTCATCGGCTCCGGACCACACCCCACCGAACCTTACCTGTATTCCAAAACCACATCATCATGACCTCTAGAGGGAAGGTAAAGGGCTATATTTGAGTAGGGGTACATAGCGTCAAACGTACAGGAATATCTTAGGTTTCTCTTTGTGTGAAATGTGAAAAAAGGTATTCATTTTATTTTTTTCTTAAAATGTATATCTAAACTATACACATTCTTTTGTATACAGACTATGTTTCATACGGAAAATAAAAGAAGTTAGGATGCAGACCTGAAGATGGTATTATTCTAGAGGCAGCTAGCTAAGACTCTAAGACTGGTATGTGCTGCCTCAGAATTGCCACCCGTGTTTATATATGGCCCTGAATGATGTCTTAGGAAGAGTACTACTTCTGGTCATTTCTCTAACAAAATGATGAGATTGTATGACATGATCCCTTACACCACTTTTAGCTGATACTCATTAGGATAATAAAAAAGTCATTTATCTATAAAACATACAAATCAAAACATTTCAGATGGGAAGTGTTACTATCTGAAACCTTTTTTGGCCTAGGACACAAATTTATGATTTAGGGGTAATCTCAAACTCATTAAAATCACTTCAGGTAACACACACATCTGGTTGTCTTTGCATGTCTTAGGTAATCCTCCCCAACAATATCCTACTGACCAAAATGGGAAGACGCAGTATGAGGGAGAAAAAAAAAAAAAGAAAAAGTTTATTTCTGCAAAACCATTCAGTTAACAAAAAAATCATTCATTTGAGCAAATACACAAAGTCAAACTCTCCTAAATATAAGTTAAGCAGCCATGAGATTTAATAATTGAAATAATAAAGTTTAAAGTCTGCTTTCTCATAATTCTAACACCCTTACCCAATAGCATTCTTTCATATATTAGGCTATAAAGTTGCTTGTATTATAATTACAAAACACCATTTAAAGAATGTATTATGTCCTACAGCACTTAGCCTTGACAAACAATTACTGGATATCACATTCAACTGAATAAAAAAAGCAATCTTTATCACAGGTTAAAATTAGCCTTGGAACAATAAATGCTTTCAAAGCTATTGTAAACTCCAAACTGCTTTGCACCAGTCTCTTTTGAGGAAATGCAAACAAGTAAACTGAAGGACATTTGAAAAACTTCCTGTGTCCTCTAAAGTTTTTTCAATTTTTACTTATTTATTTTTAGTTTCATAGGGATAATCATGTTACATTTAAAAGGTGAGCATTATGGCTTCATAGGGAAAGATTTTACAAATTAGAATCGAAAAACAAAAACAAATAACCAAGCAAACAAAGAAACTCAGAATTCTGGACTTCAGAATGTGTTATTCATAAATAGGACTCTATTATCAGGACCACTTTTTTGGCTTTATTGTAGAAAAGAAAATTAAACAGCAAAGTCTATGCATTGGGTGGGATTCAGGATATGCGACCCCAAAATATGGCATCTTGGCATATTAAAGATCTTAAACTGAAGGAATTTTTAAAAAGCGGCAGAAGCAGGAAAGTCACTCTGAGCTCACACCCTGGCTCTTCATCTTTGACACAGGTCTTAAAACTCCCCTGTGAAAAATACTCTCCTTGTAGCAGGAGGGAAGACATTCTTATCACTAGAGACGGGGAGTTTTGGGCCAAGAAATCTGTAGAGACAAACCTTTTTAAACTCATCCTTATCTTCCTAGTTACTTCTTTATCACTTGCTACCCCTAACCCATACCCCTCTGTCTTGTCACTTCTTCACAAATGTATTGTTTCTTTGTCTAAAAGGTATAACAGGTTCCTGCTCTGGTCAGTTCAGGTTTTCAGTCTCTTGTGAAGGCTCCCATGTACATGTAAAAATTCAATAAAATATGTATGCTTTTCTCCTGTGAATCTGTCTTTGTCAGTTTAATTTTCAGACCCAGCCAGGGACCCTAAGAAGGTTGAGAAAAACTTTTTCCTCCCTTGTAAGTAGAATTGTCAGTTCGTTCAAACCCAGTCTTCTGAGATAATATATATTCTTAGCTATTCATTCTTCGGAAGACAGTATGAAATGTAGAATTTTAACATTTAAACTACTTAATGAATTACTTTAATCATGATAGCTATTAATTCTGAAAATGGTATAATCAAAATCATAATAAGGCAGATGGAAATGCTGGATATAACCATAAAATAAACATTCTTATGGGTTACCCTAAAATAAACTGGATCATGGTAGAGATGTTACAATCAAAATCTTCTGATCCTTTTGCTTAAAATACTGATTTCAGACTCTACCACTAACTTACTAAAGTAACCTTGGAGATCATTAGAGGGTGAGAAGAAACAATACGGTGGTCAGTTTTCCTTTGGGTTATAATCACATTCTGACTTTAAGTGTATTCAAAATTAATTAATTAATTAACAATAACACAACAATAAATACCTTTAAGTGGCAATTAATTTAGTCACTTAAATGCTTGTGTGGGTGTCAAGATTGATAAAAGCATCTCAAATGAAAGCTTATATTTATATAGTGGTCTATACTTATCATCTCTGATTCCACATATACAATGAAAGTTAACATTCTTCAACATCCTATGAAATAAGAGAACATTTTCCAACGGTATTTTCTGAGCTATTTGGGGATGAATGGGGAGTTCTGTGACCAGACCATTTTGGGAAACCATGGAGGAGATAGCTTCTCTTGGTGACTCACAATGCACCTAAGCATGTTAAAGGCCTTGAGGTATCCAGTACTAGACCTACCTGTCTATAACTCTGTTTCTCATAAACCTGTTGAATTCTAAAACTCTTTTTCGTGTATTACCAATTAATATCCTGCAGGACACTTATACTTTATAGAAAACAGATTATGACATATAGGGTAGTGGTCTCCAAAAGTTTTTGATCATGTATCCATCAATAAAAGCAACCTTTTGACTATGCATCTCCAAGTAAAAAAGAAAGTAAAAAAGTAAAAAAAAGAAATCAGAAAAAAGAGATAAACATAATATTAATAGATATTTTCATACATTCTTACCATATCCTAGTGCTTTAGAGACCTCTGAACCCACAGTGGATGGAGGGTATTGAAAAAGGTATGTCTGGAGTGCAAAAAGAAAAGGTATCTGTCCAGAGAGGACTAAAATTTTGCCTTACAAAGATTAGGAATTTTGTCTAGAGTGGGGGTCAGTAAAATTAAACTTCTATTGTAAAGAGTCAGATAGTGAATATTTCAGGGTTTGTAGTAATATATCTATCACTCAAATACTAAACTCTGTCACTGTTATAAGAAAGTAGTCATAGACAAAATGTAACAAATAAGAATGTCTGTATTCCAGTGAAAATTTATTTATGGACGATAAAATCTGAATTTCATAGGTTATGTATTGAACAGCTGCTTATTTTTTACTGCTACTTATATGAATTTCATATAACGTTCACAAGTCACATATATTAATCTTCTTTTGATTTTTTCCCCCAACCATTTAAAAAATGTAAAAATCAATGTTAGCTCATAGGCTGTACAAACAACAGGCTGCGGGCCAGATTTGGCCAGTGGGCCATATTCACAGATCATTTTCCCCAAGTGTGAAGGAGGAGATTAAAGAGGAAAGCCGAGGATGACTACAGAGGATGAGGTAAAGTACCATACTGATTTTCCTACTAAGCTTTAAGGGTGAAACATGAATAGTCAAAGGTGATTCTGTTTTGTAAAGTTTAGTAGGGCTTAAAACATTTAAGCTGCTTGACAAAAAGTAGCAATAAAAAATAAACAGCTGGTCAATATACAACTGATTACTAAAGAAAATTTATAAAGGAAGTAGTTCAAAATATTTTTTAAAAAGGATGATGTTTTTTGACAAGTTTTCAGAAATCTCCAAAATTAGTCAGAGCTGGCTCCATGGTCCTTATGGCCCTTTGGCATAAGTACTAATGTTTATCAGCAGGAATTGTTTTTGCAAAAATGGTATAAGTGAATTGCCTTTTAATATATTGACCTCATTAGGAACAAAATGTAGTGCTAATATCTGTTTCATAGCACTATATAAAATTATTTTCAAGTTTAGGTGAGGGTTACACAAACATCATAGGTCTCCAGAAGCCTTTTATGTGATAAATTTAAATGTAATAAAACCTCATGGTTCTGATTACCAAAGGCTAAAGAATGAGTAATTTATACACTGCAGGCCTATTGAGGTACAACTTTGTCTGCTAAAATAGCCCTAGGGGAAGATAAAATTGAAAAGACAAAGAACAGATAAATGAAATGCCACTATTTTCTCACAAATCTTTTTGGTTGTGGTTAATTTAAAAAAAAAAGTATTATGACTGATTTTATGGTAGTGAAAATAAAATGAGAGTTATAAGCAACACTGTTTAGTACTAGCTATAGAGAAGAGAATTTGAAATTCATTCATTAGCATATTGATAAGTTTGTATAACAAAATTAAATTCTACTAAGGGTTCACAACTCAGACTGGAGATACTAACCGTAGCACCATATTATGATCTTATAATTGAATTACAATGTCTTGGATCAATTTCATAATTGGAGTAATTGCAAAATCTTATTTTTTAAAAATGGTTACAAACCTAATTTACAGAGAAATATGGAAGGTCCCAGGTACCTGAACCGTAATAAGCAAGGGATCTGATTGCTTCCTTAAGTAAGATGGAGGATATAAACTAGAACTAGCACTTAAATAACTGCTTATTCACATGGAAAAGACTTTCTAATTTTATACAAAAGGGCTCTATCCCCAGCCAGGGCATGTGCATCATGTTTACAAATAAAGGATGGAGAGCTATATATAGACCTGAACATAGACACAGAGAGGTCATATTTATTGAATGTGCTGATAGTATTGAGAGGAATTAGAAGAAAGTACTTTAATGGACTAAGAGACCAGATTAAGAGACAGGTTAATACTGATTATCCCAAACCTACTTCCACCCATTTCACCTGCAATTTTGGAGACTTTTTTTTGATAAAAAGAGGCAGTAAGGTATATTAGTTAAAAAAGAGAAGGGGCGCGGGGCTGGTTCAGTCAGAAGAACATGCTACTGTTGATCTCAGGAGTGTGAGTTCAAGCCCCACACTCAGTGTAGAGATTAAACAAACAAACAAACAAGTTTTTTAAAAAAGAATAAAGTCAAACTACTTGAGTTCACATCTAATTATTTCATCATATTAGCTGGGCCACCTAGACAAATAACACAAATAAAGCTCTTTCTTACTTCACTTTCCTTGTTGGTAAAATGAGATAGAGATAACATTTCCAAAAGTTATCTTGGATAAGCTAAAATGAGGCACATGTAAAGTGTTTAGAATAGTCTGTGACACAATACAAATAATTCAAATAATACAAATAATGCCAATAATTATTATAATTCCATGGTCTTCTGTACATTAATATTCTTTACCCTCCTGTAGTTCTAATATATGCAATATAATATGGATGTCTACCTTACTGTTGATGAATTGATGCGGGTTTTGGGGACGGTGTGCATAGCTCTAAGTAGTACATCTGCACCCAGATATTGGGGGAACTCTGGTCTTGGGGATGGGGGTTCTGAGTGCTAACTTGCTGCAGCTGCAATGTTAGTGATACAATTAGTGATGTTAGTGATACAATTGGACCACCAACAGATTATAAGATTTCTGAATTAGTTCTCCTGATAACATGTCACACTGCTTGTTCTGGAAAAGGGAAAGGATTTGAGCTGGAGATGGTGAGTGCTACAATGTGGAAAAGATCCAGGCCATATAAAACCTTTTTAAACACCTTTGAGTAACCCTGAGATGCTTACATCACTGATGAAAGTGTGTATGATGAGATCAGTAAAGTTTCCTCAAAAACTATAAATTGCACTATCTCTATCTTCAATATGTTTTACAGGGAGATCATTAAAATCAAGGTGGGGATCTCAGGACAGGGGGAAAAATGCTAGAGTCAAAGAGGGAGACCGATATGTAGGATATAGAATCAAACTCCAAAGAGATGTTGATGGGCCAGAGTGATAGATTTTATTTAATAACATGTAATAAGTAAGTATACTTTGGGTCTAACACTCCAAATACACATGAAGAAGATAGAGAAGACACAGTTCATCAGCTAAAAAGCTTAATAAAATACTAGCTTTTATTTTAATATGGCTCAAAAAAGGAAAGGAGGCTACACAAAAAACTAGTGCATATATTAGTAGAAAAGTGTACTGGAGAAAGAAATGTGATCCCCCCCACCCCCACCTTTTCAGAGCAGTTCAGAGTACTACCTCCAGTTTTGGACAAATGAGAACACTTTCAGTGGAAAACAATAGCAACAGAAAAGGTTAAGAGACAAAGTGACATCATATAGGGAACAGTTAAAAGAAATAGCATATTTAGCTTGGATTAACTAAAACAAGGGATATATAGAAGCTTTTATCACTTATCTGAAGGACAGTCATACAGAGGAAGTTTAGACAGTTTTGAATCACCTTAAGATGGGGTAACCTGCACAATAATTAAAAACTATTCAAAAGCATTTCAGTACTTTCTAACATCCAAAGCTATTTAAAGAGGCAATCATTTGTCCCTAGAGTTCTTCTTACCTGAAGTATTTGAGAATAGTGTAGTCGATACCTATTGGATTATCAATGAAACACATCTTTTCCAGTATTGCCTCTTCTCTCCTTCACCCACTTGGTTACCAAAGCCAAACACACAACTTTAGATTGATTCAGAGACAATCATTTTAGAAGAGTCCAGACATGGTTCCAATTTTTTATTATATTTTCTTCCTTATTCAACTGCCTTCTTGTCTTTGGGATCTGTGGGACATCCCTTTATATTTTTTACTTCAACTAAGTTGTTGCAACCCAAACGAGACTAACATACCTATTAACAAGAGTACTAATTAATAGTGATGGGATTAAGACTATAAATCCACTTTCAGCTGATATTTTGTATTTGTATGATATCCTATTTTCAATAAACATCATTTTTAAGGGCAGGGTTTGGAAATTTTCTCAAAAACCTCCACCTTTACCCAAATAGCCTTAAAAAGGAATAAAATAAGATAAAATGTTCTCCAAATCATTGATACTGAATTTTTGAAAATTCCCTATTTGCCCCTTCCCCAGCTCCTGGCAACCACCATTCTATACTCTCCTTCTATGAGTTTGACTATTTTAGATACTTTACATAAGTGGAATTATGCAATATTTGTCCTCCTGTGATTGGCTTATAATCACTTAGCATAATGTTCTCTAGGTTCATCCATGTTGTCACAAATGGCAGGACTTCCTTCTCTTTTTCTGGCTGAATAATATTTTATTATATGTATATGCCACATTTTCTTTATCCATTCATCCACCAATGGACATATGGGTTGTCTCCAAATCTTGGCTATTGTGAATAATGCAGCAATGAACATGAGGGTGCAGATATCCTCATTTCAAACTTTGAGATCTTCATTTCAATTCTTTTGGATATATATCCAGAAGTGGGATTGTTGGATCACATGGTAGCTCTATTTTAATTTTTGAGGAACCTCCATAATATTTCTCATAGTAACTATACCATTCTATATTCCCACCAATAGAATATAAGGGTTCCAGTTTCTCCACAACCTCACCAACACTTATGGCTTGAGTGTGTGTGTGTGTGTTTGTTTTATAATGGTCAACCTATCAGGTATGAGGTGATATTTAAATGGTGATTTTGATCCACATTTCCTTGACTATTAGTGATGGGTCTAAAGTTTCTGTTATGCAAGATGAGTACATTTTAGAGATTTGTACAAAATTTCACCTATAGCTATAACAATATGGTATTGTACACTTCAAAATATGTTAAGTGGATAGATCTCATGTTAAGTGTTCTTACCAAAAAAAAAAAAAAAAAAAAAATCCATAAGAGAACACAAGGAAATTTTGGGGGGTAAAGAAAATGTTAGTACCCTGGTTGTGGTGATAGAATGAGTGTATGCATATGCCCAAACTCATCAAGATGTATATATTAAATATATGCAAATTTTTGTATATCAACTATGCCTCAATAAAACTTAAAAAATGATACTGAATTTTTGAACAGATATTAAATATGGATCATCAGTCACTTACATGACAAATTCCAAGTTATAATGAAATCTTCTTCTAATGATGAACAATGCAGTGTAGGGGAAAAGAATGGTAACATAATCATTTCATTTCCTGAGCAAATATGAACATTAACACAGTGAAGTACAAATGCTAATATAGCCCAATTATACACATTCTCAATGTTTGACTAAATATTTGAAAACATATCAAAGATATATTTAAAATTAGATATCGATCAGGAGTACTGGCAGGCATATTTCACTTTTTAAATTTCTAGGGACTATCTCTAGTAACTTCTGGAATTTGGTATTCTTTGATTAGTGTTTAGGTATAAAGTCAACTATCCTTAAAACAATGTACAGATTAATATTACTCCTACTAATTGTATATTAGATATTTTTAATATACTTATTCACTTAGCAATAATTTTTTTTTTTTAAATCCAGAGAACTTTATTTTATTTTTTTTTAAAGATTTTATTTATTTATTTGAGAGAGAGAGAGAAACAGCATGAGAGGGGAAAGGGTCAGAGGGAGAAGCAGGCTCCGCGCCGAGCCGGGACCCCGATGTGGGACTCGATCCCGGGACTCCGGGATCATGACCTGAGCCGAAGGCAGTCGCTTAACCAACTGAGCCACCCAGGCGCCCACTTAGCAATAATTTAGAGGGCAATTACTCTCTATCAGTTACTATCCATTAAAATTAATAAATAACCCCAAAATAAATGATAGAGATGAGGCATGTGTTATTCATATTTAGGTACAAAGTGTCATGCTGGTATATAATGTAGACACTACATACAGACATGTACTTTTATCGCTATGAATATATTTCCTAATTTTTTGTTTAGTCTGAATGAGACATACATAATATGATTCTAACAGGTCTTGGTATTTTTCTTATGTAGAATTGTATAAATTATGAATAAAATGCAATTCTATTTTTGCTCTTACTAACAGAATCCTGATATTTTTTAGGGGACAGTGTACCCAATTTAAGACTTGCCTCTCTAAATTCCTTTCCACCAAGGGGAGGCCATCATCTGGCCAGTGAAAAACAATCTGAGAATTTCTGAAAAAGCTTTGCTTCCCTGATATACATATTGCACTTCTTGCTTTTCTTCTATTTCTTTCTGCCTGAAAAACCTCTCTCAGTAGCAGCATTAAATGCTGGAAAGCAAGAAATAATGCCTTCAAATTTTTGAAGAGACATTTGAAGCTAGAAATTTTAAATCTGCAAAAATTCTAAAAATACACCTACTACACACTCTTTCTGACGAAGTTTCTGGAGGCTCAGTTTTAGGAAAATGATAGCTCAAACCAAGAAAGGAAGAAATGGGATTCAGGATACATGGAGAGTAGCACACAGTAATCTGAAGACTCAGAAATATGAGTCCAGATTAGAAAAACAGAAGTTGGTCTCCAGAAGATAGAATAAAACTGACTGAGCTTTTGGAACTTTGTGTGGAAAAAGTATTTACATATATATGTAAAAAATCAGGTTAAATACACTTAAAAAATAATGATAGTTTTATAAAAAATGTTTTTAAGATGCAATTATTAAGTCCATGTAAAACAAACATTTGTAAGACAAAGGAAACGCAATCATTGCACTTGCCTCGGGTCAACAATGAACAATATTTACACAGACATAGTAAGATGAACATTAATTGAGAACTAAAACATCAGGAACTATAATAGGAAGTCAATGGAAAATATCTAGCTTTAAAAAGCTGCAACATAAATGTCTTATTTAGAAGCATGGATTTAAAAAACCTAAAAAGTGGTAAGAACTGAAAGTAGCTGCTTTGCAAGAACAAAAATAGAAAGTATGTAAAGATGGGGTAGGGGACAAATGAATTTCGTAAAAGTACTTTTAGTATTATTTGATGTTTAACCTTGTGTACATATTACTTTGCAAAAGGCAAACTTTAGTTTTAAGAAAAAGTTATAAAAAGTAGGCTAAAAGAAAATGTGATATGAAAACCAATATATTAAAGATTACTATCCATTCTGTGCAAAAATGTTCCTCAAATGTTGTTAGAGGCAATTGACTCAATAGAAAAATAGTCAATATTTGTCAATTCTTCCTCAATAAGGTTGGTGGGGGAGAAAAATAGTCAAAGGATGTGCAGTCATTTCATAGAAGAAAAGGAAATACCAACAATGTGAAGAAGTGTTCAACTTTACTAGCAGTCAGGAAAATGCACATAAGAACCAGGGGATACCATTTTTCACTAACAGGATTTTGCAAGATGGAAACACTTTAAAAGAGGAATAATAAACGGTATTGGAGGTGATAGTGAGGATGGATGCTCTTACATTATTGAATGCATGAATTGCTAGCACATTTTTGGAAATTAATTTTCAGTGTTTTTCAAATTAAATAATATATATACAGTTGACCCTTGAAAAACATGGGTTTGAACAGAGCAGGTCCACTTATATATGGATTTTTTCAATAAATATACATATAGTACTTTGTACTTTTTCTTCCTTATGATTTTCTTAATAACATTTTCTTTTCTCTAGCTTACTTTACTGTAAGAATACAGTATACAATACATATAACATACAAAAATATGTGTTAATTGACTTTTTCTGTTATCAGTAAGACTACTTCTATCAATAGCAGTCTATTAGTAGTTAAATTTTAGGGGAGTCAAAAGTTATACATGGATTTTTACTGTGTGGGTTGGCATCCCTAACCCCTTGAATTGTGCAAGGGTCAACTATGCTTCTGAACCAGCATTCTCTTTTTAAGCATCTAGTATAGAAGGAAGTAATAGTACGGGGACCCAATATGCACATTTCATAGTAAAAAAATTTCTAAAATCCAAATGTGCATCAAGAAAGAAATAGTTAGATAAATGATGCCATATCCAATCCATACAACAAGAACGAAGCAGCTATTAAAAAAATGAGTGAATATCAATGATATACTTGCCTTCAAGGAACTTACATTCTACTATGCGAGTTAGACAAACAGATCAATAAACCATGTGTCTTAAAATATAACTATTTTATTGGAATCTTAAAAACCTGACGAAGTTAAAACTATCTCTTAAAATAAGAAGCCATGGTTCCTTTTATTGTTTCATTTGACTAATTGATACCTGCATTGACATTGATTTTTATCTAACAAATTTTTTAAATTATCAGTGCCTCTCAGAAAATGTATGAGTTCTACTTTCTCCCTGTTTTTGAATATATTTTCATTCACACAGAGATATGTTTAGACATACACACAGTCACACATATTCCTAGAGAATGATAAAGAGCACTGAGGGTGGATTATAAAACATCACTGCACTGAAAGTATTTTTTTCCACACTGCATTCACTAAAGCAGAAGCATTTGCTTTTCCTATGGGGAGCAGGATGAAAAAAAGGTCTATCACATTAAAAGTTATAAAAGGTATATTATATGTCAACTTGACAACAATTGAAGCAGCACAGTACCATTGTTGAGAGAGAGGTTCACGGGAATATATATTCCAGATATAAAGATTTACTGTCAATCAGTGAACTATACAGTTATTTAATATGTGGATGTATCCAGTTCTTCCCATTGCATTTAACTGTCTTATTCCTCCTTTAAAGTGGTGTTATCCACCTGAACACATACTCAATTACATTTTCCACTAAGGATGAACTGCTAAAATCAATGCACACATCACAGACACCTATATTTTTCTTTCTCCATTAGAGTTTAAGATTGCTACAATTCTATAAGTATTGACTGACATCATTAGATTATTTAGGGTGAAGAACTTGAGTCAAAGATACTATTTCCATGTGAGTACTCTAATAGAAAATATACACTCCAATTCCACTGTGTGTGTTTTTTGTTGGTGGTGGTTTTCTGTTTTTGTTTTGTTTTGTTTTTTAGTAAGGGTTGAGCCAGATTAGGCGCACCTGGCTAAAAAACTGATTTGGATAAATAAAGGATATGTGCAAGCCAGTTTCATTAGTGATGACAGGGAAGAATTTTATTATTAATATTGGGAATCAAAGATAGTAAATTCAGTTCTCATAACATGAGTAGCAACTGAAGGAACAGTCTGCATTTCTGTGTTGATTGGTACTAAAGAGAATATCCCCTGCCTACCTTTGACATCACCTCTTACTTCCTATTATGGAAGTTAAGATTTTAGTCCTTTGTATAACCTCTCCCACAAATCTATTCTCCACCAAGCTCCCAACATACCTGAAACCACTTCCAGGTAAAACTGCAATCAACAGTTCTATGTTTGTAGCTATGTGAACACTGGTTCATTGAGGTAACAGTGGTCTAAAATCTCTCCTTTTCTTTCCTTGTACCAGTCTCTCCTCCCACTCCCACCCAAGTTAAATGTTCTTTCTTCATTTACTTGATTTTTCTGAATTACAGGCTGACTCTCTCCACATGCCATGGTAACTCCATAAAAGGGCTCATAATCTGATTTCCTACAAAGTCAAATTTATCAGATAATTGAGCAGTTTCATTTTTTTCCTGAGAAATTCTTCCTAGAGGTTCTTAACGGCCTGATTCTACAATGCTCTCAAGGTGTACTGTTCACCTCTCATCTTGGAATTTTCCTTTGCAGTCCTACCAGAAATTCCTTCTGACTCAGCCCAGCGTTAGCTCCCTTCATTTATTTCCTTGTTTGGTGTAGCATATTCTCTAGTAGCTTCCTGAGAAAGGGCTTATGGGAAGTAAATGTACTTGTCTTCCCTTCATTTCTGATTGATATTTTAGTTAGTGCAGAATTCAATATTAAACACAATATTCCTTAGATTTTTAAAGATATTGTCTAATTCCTAAGGTTGTTTTTTAGGATTCTCCTTTCTTCTTACAGTAGTCCCCCCTTATCCACGTTTTTGCTTTCTATAGTGTCAGTTACCCCATGGTCAGCTGCAGTGAAGAAGCTGATGATCCTCCTTCCAAAATAATGACAGAGGGTCAACAGTAGCCTAACACTACATCACACTGCTTATGTCATTCACTTCATCTCATCTCATCCGTGTAGGCGTTTTATCATCTCACATCATCACAAGAAGAATGCAGTACAATAGGATATTTTGAGAGAGGGACAGAGAAACCACATTCACATAACTTTTATTCTAGTATAATTATCATAATTGCTCTATTCCATTATTAGTTGTTGCTGTTAATCTCTTACTGTCTTAATTCATAAATTAAACTTTATCATACCTATATATATATATAGGAAAAAGCATAGTATATTTGGGGTTTTGTACTATCTGTGGTTTCAGGCATCCACTGGGGGTCTTGGAATATAAGGGAGGGGACCCCTGTATGTGGCTTGCTTATTTTATCTCTTAAAATCTCCTAGGGTTGGGGCACTTGGGTGGCTCAGTTGGTTAAGCATCAGACTCTTGATTTCAGCTTAGGTCATAATCTCAGGGTCATGAGATCCAACCCTGTGTTGAGCTCTGTGCTCAGCCAGTAGTCGGCTTCTCTCCCTCTCCTTCTGCCCCTCCCCTCTTCTCGCATGCTAACTCTCTCTCTAAAATAAATAAATTAATTAAATCTAAATAAATAAATAAGTAAATAAATAAATAAATAAATAAAATCTCCTGGACCTTCTTCCTAAACCTGTATTCAGAAATCTTATGATGATTAACATTAGTTTATCAATATGGGTTTTTCTTATTTCATTGTGTACCAGTGGCCCCACCCATGTTCTTCATTTCTGGAGCATTTCCCTGTATTATTATCTTCAAAACTGCCTTTCCTTACTTGCTTTCAGTTCTTCCTGCAGAATCCCCATTCTTAGAATACTGAGCCTATTAGTCACATTCTCTATTTTTTTCTATCTTTTCTATCCTATTTTCAATTTTGCCATTTTGTTTTACTTTTTGGAAGATGTTCACAACTTTACCTTCCCACTTTCATAACACATATTTACTTTCTGCTATCATAGTTTTAATTTCAAATACTTACACTATTTCTCTGCATTGAAGCTCTATTATTTTTCTACTCACTGTATTCACTTGGGTAACTGTAACTTCATTTTTATTTTTAATTATTACGATCCCTCTCTTTTATGTTAAGACACTTTCCTTATTTCTCTTTTGTCTGGCTACTTTTAAGGTCTTCTCTTTGTCTTTGATTTTCTGTAATTTCACTATGGTGAGTCTAAATAAGAGTTTGTTCATTTATTTGTTATTCACTGACCTTCTTGAATCTATGGATTAGATTTTCAACATTTATGAATATTCTGAACCATTCCCTCTCTGCAAATGTTGACTCCTCCCCCTTTTGTCTCTTTTCTTGAACTCTGATCTTTTCTAGTTTAGAACTGCTTATTACATATTCCATACATTTTAATACAGGTTTACTTCATTTTACTGTGCTTTGCAGGTATTGTGTTTTTTAAAAATTGAAGGTTTGTGGCAACCCTGTGTCAAGTAAGTCTACCGGCACCATTTTTTTTTTTCCAGCAGCATTTGTTCACTTGTGCCTCTGTGTCACATTTTGGGAATTCTTGCACCATTTCAAACTTTTATTATTATCATATTTGTTATGCTGAACTGTAATCAGTGATCTTTTGATGTCAATATAATTGTTTTGGGGCACCACAAACCGTGCCATTATAAGACAGCAAAATTAATTGATAAATGTTGTGTGTGTTCTGACTGCTCCACCAATCAGCTGTTCCCCCATTTCTCTCACTCTCTGGGCCTCCCTATTCCTTGCAGTATAACAATATTGAAATTAGGTCAGTTGATAATCCTACAATTGCCTCTTAAGTGTTCAACTGAAAGGAAGAGTCACATGTCTCTCACTGTAAATCAAAAGCTAGGCATGATTAAGTTTAATGAGGAAAGTATGTTGAAAGCCAAGCTAGGCCAAAAACTAGCTTTCTTGCACCAAAAAGCCAAATTGTGAATGCAAAGGAAAAGTTCTTGAAGGAAATTAAAAGTGCTACTCCAGGGGTGCCTGGGTGGCTCATTTGTTAAGTGTCTGCCTTTGGCGCAGGTCATGATCCCAGGGTCCTGGGATCAAGCCCTGCATCGGGCTCCCTGCTCAGCAGGAAGCCTGCTTCTCCCTCTCCCATTCCCCCTGCTGTGTTCCATCTCTTGCTGTCTCTCTCTCTGTCAAATAAATAAAATTAAAAAAAAAAAAAGTGCTACTCCAGTGGACACATGAATGATAAGAAAGTGAAACAACTTTATTGCTGATACGGACAAAATTTTAGTGGTCTGGATAGACCAAACCAGCTACAACATTCCTTTAAACCAAAGCCTAATCCAGAGCAAGGCCCTAACTCTCTTCAATTCTTTGAAAGCTGGGAGAGGTGAGAAAGCTGCAGAAGAAAAGTCTGAAGCTAGCAAAGGTTGGTTCATGAAGTTTAAGGAAAGAAACCATCTCTGTAACATAAAAGTACAAATTGAAGAAGCAAGTACTGATGTAGAAGCTGCAGGAGGTTATCCAAAAGATCTAGTTAAGAAATTAAAGAAGTTAAAGCAGATGGCTATACTAAACAACAGATTTTTCAATGTAGATAAAAGTCTTCTATTGGAAGAAGATGCCATATAGGACTTTCATAGCTAGAGAGGAGAAGTCATTGTCTGGCTTCACAAAGCTTCAAAATACAGGCTGACTCTCTTGTTAGGGGCTAATACAGCTCGTGACTTGAATTTGAAGCCACTGCTCATTGACCATTCTCAAAATCTAGGGCCCGTAAGAATTATGCTAAGTTGACTCTGCCTGTGCTCTGTAAACAGCAAAGCCTGGATGACAGCATTTCTGTTTGCAGAATGGTTTACTGAATATTTTAAGCCTGCTTTTGAGACCTCCTGTTCAGAAAAAAGATTCCTTTCAGAATATTACTGCTCATTGATAATGTACCTGGATCACCCAAGGTCTCTGATGGAGCAGGACAATGAGATTAATGTTTTCATGCTCCCTAACACAACATCCATTCAGTAGCCCATGAATCAACAAGTAATTTCAACTTTCAAGTTTGCTTATTTAAAAAATACATTTTGTAGGGCTCTAGATGCCATAGTGAAAACTGTCTCTCTCTCTCTCTCTCTCTCTGATGAATAAATAAAATCTTTAAAAAAAAAAGCTGGAGGTATCACAATCCTTGATTTCAAATTATACTACAAATATATAGTAATCAAAACAGCATGGTCTGGCACAAAAATAGAAACATAGATCAATGGAACAGAATTGAGAGCCCAGAAGTAAACCCACACTTACATGCTCAATTAATCTATGATATAAGAAGCACAACTATACTATGAGAAAAAGTCTCCTCAGTAGTGTTGGGAAAACTGGACAGCTACATGCAAAGAATGAAACTAAGTCGCTTTCTTACACCATACATAAAAATAAACTCAGAATGGATTAAAGATATAAATGTAATACCTGACAGCATAAAACTCTTAAAAGGTAGGCAGCAGTCTCTTGGGCATCAACTTTAGCAATATTTTTGTGGATATGTTTTGCCAGGCCAGGGAAATAAAATAAAAAAAATGAACAATTGAAACTACATCAAATTAAAAAGCTTTTGTCTAATAGAAGAAACCAAAATGGACTAAAGACCTAACTGTGAGAAAGGAAACCATAAAAATCCTAGAACACAGGCAGTAACTTCTCTAATATTGGCTTTAACAACATTTTTCTAGATCTAACTCCAAAGGCAAGGGAAACAAAAGCAAAAATAAAATATTGTGACTATACCAAATAGTAAAAGCTTTTGCACAGCGAAGGAAACCAACAACAAAACAAAAAGGCAACCTACTGAGTGGGAAAATATGTTTGCAAATCGTCTGGTAAGGAGTTAATATCTGAAATATACAAAGAATTTATACAACTCAGTATCCAAAAAAAAAAAAGCCCAGAAATAATCCAGTTGAATAGACATTTCTCCAGAGAAGTCATACAGGTGGCCAACAGACACATGAAAAAGATACTCAGCATCACTCATTAGCAGGGAAATACAAATCAAAACTACAGTGAGAGATGGCCTCACACCTGTCAGAATGGCTAGAATCAGGAAGACAAGAAATAACAAGTGTTAGGGAGGATACAGAGAAAAGGGACCCCTTGTGCCCTGTTTGTGGGAATGTAAATTAGTGCAGACATTCTGGAAAACATGATGGAGATTCCTCAAAAAGCTAATCCTCTCCTAATATAATGATAATGACAAAATACATTAATAGTGTTAGCCTCTGGCAAGCACTTACTATGTCCTAAACACTTGCTTAGATTTTACTTGTATCACATGCTATAAAAGTACCTGACACATGGGCAAACTCAGTAAATTACAGTTACAAATATTCCACTACAACAATTTTACAAATAAAGAGACTAAAACTTGGAGTTGAAGTAACTTGCACAAAATCCCCTACCAAATTGGAGAACTGGGCTTTAATTATTAGTTCATCATTCAACCAGTATTTGATTCTTCCTCTAAACATGCACTTTAATAACTTACTAAATACCAAGACATGTATCTATTACTTTATCATTATGTGAAATTGACCACTGTGTGATATTGGTTGGACAAGTCACTTACCCTTCTGTGACTCAATTTCCTTCCTATAAAGTATTGATAATTTAAATACCTTCACTTCTTCACTGAATATTCACAATTCCTTATGGTAGATATCTCCTCTGCTCTACCACTTACTAATGGTTTCACTAGAACAACCTTTCTGTGTCCCATGTCCTCCTCTATTTCATGAGACTAATATTAATATATACTGCATAGAATTGTTGTGGAGATTTAATGAGTTATTTCACCTACAGCACCTGAGACTTACACATAGGAATTGTTTTCAATCAGGTAAGTACCTAATGGAAGGGGGAAGGGAGCAGACATGAATGGTTTTACCCCGAAACTAAAAAAAAAAAAAAAAAAAAAACTAAATATCACAAATACTGTGTAACTATGAGGGCTCGCTACTCTTCTGTATCTCTTTTTTAACTGCTACAGATGCCATTTTTAAAGAATAAAGGGAGACACGTGTTGTGTAGTAGAAAAGCATTGCTTTTGGAGTTAAATAAACCTGAGCAAGAACTCTGGCCTCACTATTTAATAGCTGTGTGACCCTGAGTAATCTACTTACTTTTCTGGGACTCTTGTTTCCCTAATTGTAACATTATGAAACAATATGAAAAAATATAAAATTCTTATTTCTAAGTGCTGTCATGAAGATTAAATCAGATGATTCATGTCATAATAACATATATAAATTGTTTCAGTCATATTTTCCACTGTACAGTTTTTAGAGGAAGGAAGCTCTACAAAAAGATTTGATCTCGGGGTTTTACACCCTCAGATTAAGCATTTCCCCCCCAAAAGCACCATCAGCAGATTCTCCAACCAACTTCCATGGTAGTACTGCCATTGGGAAGGCATTTTTAAGCTGGTTTAAACAGCCACAGTTACGGATACAGCTCATATATTTAGTGGCAGATTTCCCTTTTGTGGCCCAATGCCTCAAAAAGATCTCTTCTGATACAGTATTTTTAATTCATTGACACTTGTCAAAGAGACAATATCAGGTTTTATTTCAAATTTGTGCCATCCCGTTGCTGTGCGATACTTGACATCACAGGATATGATGCAATTCTCCACATATTAAGCTTGATACAGTCCTAAATTTGCACTCCAAGCCCTCACTGACTTCAACGGGGCTTCGACTCCTGGAATGATTGCAGAGCAAGTCATTTTGATATAATGTAATTTTTTTAAGTAGCTTTTTTCCATAAGTAGATACATGCTGCGAATAGCAAACTACCTGCACAGCATACACACAGCAGTCAGTAATCCTGCTCCTTGTCAAAACATTTTCTGTTCTTATGTGAGTGTTGACTGTGGTGAGAGACTTTAAAAAGATTTTAAGGAAAATCACTGCAGCCACACTCTACTCCCTATTAGCATAATAAAATTTGAGGAGCTTCATTAAAATCCATTCTTACAGAACCACACCTTGCATCCTTTATTACAATAAATTAGCTATCAATTGGACTATCGACCTTCTATGTATGTAAATCACAGCATGTTTTCCTTCACTTTAAAATCAGCTTTTGTTTCCAAATGATTTATTTTGCCAGTTGATCACAGTCTGAACATACACCATAAATCATGAAGAGCACAGTCTGCAGATACATGTTTCAAGTTCAAGCAGCAATGATCTGCTACTTATAATCCCGAAGACAATAAACATTTTTATCCAATCAACCACAGAGTCTAAAGAAATTCAAAGAATGGAAAGTCTTTGAAATATACAGGCTTTTGGATATCAAATTACCTTTGAAACCCCCCACCCAGAAGTATCTCTAACAAAATCCATTTGAAATACTGCTTCAATATTCTAAAAAATCAATAATTTAAACCACAGGTTGAACATTTTTACTGCTTCCACGGCAGACTGTCATTTTTCGAAATGAAAATGCTAATGATACCGAAGGGGAAAGCACTAAGCAGAAGAGATGCATGAATGAAACCTTGGATTGGCTAGACCTGCTGGTTTGATCTCTTTCTCCCTCACTCATCTGTGACAAAATGTCTTTTAAAATCAACAACTTTCATTTCAGTGTTTCTAAAAAATGCACTTCTCTGTTGTACATTACATCCTTCTCTATAGGAAGTTAAGGAATGTGCTGGAGCAAGACATTTTATAGTAAATATGAATACAGAATGTAATATCAAGCAGGCTGTATTATTTCAGCATAATCTATAATGTTGGGACACCTTTAAAATATTGCACCGAACACTGGGGAGAAGATAATCCCCTACTACCAAGGATTTTCATATTCATACCACCGTACTAAAACACAAGTAGTGAAGGAAGCCAAGGAAATCCAGAGCCCAGAGGAGCTCAATTCAGAAGAAACTTTTTCATTGCCTCTCAAATTGTCTACAGTGTTTAAATTTTTAAGAGATAAAGGTGTGAGTTCAGGGTCATCTCCTTCTCTATGGGGGTCCTGGATTTGAATCTGCTCTACCTGACAGACGATCTTGCTAGTAAAGTAGGTGAATCCTGGAGTAAAATCATTTTTGTCCAAAAGCAGGTAAATGGGATGGGATGTGAAACATTCTTACCGGAACATAGGCCATAGAAATAAAACCAACAAAACAATGATTATCAATGAATAGTCAGAGATTATCCCAAGAGCTATGGACTTATGAGGGAGAAAGCTTGTCCCACAAAATAAGGTGGTTATGAGGAGGCCCAGAGTCAATCTTTTAACAGGTTTCTCACTTCTTTTCTGAAAACCTGCAGCAACTTCAACTTGCAGCCAAATGATGGCAAAAGAACACTACTGATCAATTTTTATCATACGATAAATCATATCACATTTCCATCTAGAAGAATAAAAAATCCTAATATGAAATAGAAGAAATTCAGTGTTTGCTGATTGTCTGCTGTCTTTGTGGCACCGAACCATGACTGTAGGGGATGTAAAAAAACAAGGGGATTCGGAAATTATTAAGCCGCAGTTTGTCCATGCAGTGGGGATTATGACATCTAACATAGTGAGTTGCTGGTAGTGAGAGAGAAAGTGTACATTACATGGGTTTCAGAATGCCTGGCATGTAATATGTACACAATAAATACCCAGTGTTACTTTTTCAGAGGAAGATGGATCTGCTACTCAAATGATTCTAAGGAAAAATAAAAATGTTCTAATGAAACATGTAGCACGGGAGAACAGAAGGGAGCTAATGGTTCGCCCACTCCATTTTACAAGGCTACATAAACAATGTGTTAGGGACAGAGCTGCAATTTTTGTCTCCCTCCTGTTAAAGCGGTAAGTTCTAGAACTCCAAAGGTTTATGGGAACACAGTTTTGAGGGAAGAGAAGGTCTCCAGAGAGGGTCACATCTATACTGACTCTGGAGGGCAAATTAAGTGCTCGAGAGGCCAGACGTGGGAGACGGCTCTTCAGACAGAAGCACGCTGCATAAACAAGCACTGGGGGGAGGCAGAACATGGCACCTGCAGTGAACATGCAGACTGCCCTCAAGCAGGTTTTTCTTGAGCAGTGAGCAGCCTCAACTTCATGTGTGCAAGCATGGTCTGGAGACCACATGATAACAAGAACATGTGGGCTCTGAGAAATCAGATAAGGCTACTGAGGGGACACTTACATTTAAAAAATCTTAACCCTCTGTTATTTAGCCTTTTTGTGAAAAGGTACAGATGGAATGAAGGTTAAGAAAATACTGGGTTGTGGTGACAGAGGGCCTTGTATGACACACTAAGGAGTATGAACTTTGTCCTACAGGTAGACAGTGGAGAGACATGTCCAAATATACTTTAGGGAGATAAATTTGGTTGCAAATAAGCACATTGATTTCTGTCAGTAGACGCATGGAAATCAGACCTTTTAAGAGGTTCACGCAATGTTCTAAGTGAGGATAAATGAGGTCTTGAGTAATGAAAGTCAGCGTGGGAATGGAAGATACATATTTATGTACTGTTCTGGATTTGGCAACTGATTCTATGGAAATGATCAATACCCCCTTTGAGAAAGAAGGGGAGGGGAAGAGAGGAAAAAAAAGAGAAGAACAGGAAGAAGGGGGGTTGAGGGAGAGACAGGGTTCACATGTGAAATCAAAGGTTTAGTAAATTTGCCTTTCAAAGCTGCATCAAATTATTTGTTCCATTGTTGATTTTATTATTATTGATTATGTTATTATTACATTAGCATTTGAGTCTGGGAAGTGCTGTAAGACAGTTCGTTAATAATTTGTCATGACACCTCTGTGAGTGGGAGGATGACACACATCATTATCATTATGATGAAGATTTTCTTTTACAGCTGGTATCATGATAAATGATTTACAGATAAACATAGCAATACTCAAGTTATTTATATCAAGTTAATTAATCATATTGATTTAACATCCTGTTAACTTTTCCCCTTTGGATGTTAGTTTTAGATCTAATTTTAGAATAATTACATTGAGTTCAAACTTTAGAACTCTACATTAGTGCTTATATCTCATCTGAGAAATTATTAACATTTTCAGTTCAATTTTAATAACGGCAATTCCTCTATTAGGGTGACCTTTTCCTTCCAAATATTTGAAGTAATTATAGTTGGAGAATAAAAGTACCCATTGACAGTTTTCTTTTGATATTGAAAAGTTCTGCTTCAGTGAATGGCATAGAACACCAAAATCATGTTTTTCTCCTCCTATTATATTCACTTTCTTTGTGAATGGAACAACCATAAACAGCTGCCAAGTTAAAGATCTTGGAGTCATTCTTGCCTTCTCCCTCCCCATCCCTACCTTCATGCAACCAAACATCAAGCTGGTACTTGATTCTCCTTTATACCTTTCAAACAGGTTCACCTTACTCCAGCCCCAACCTTGAGACAATAGCATTTCTTCCCTAGTATACTGCATCTGTACACACCATGAAGTTGCCATGTTTGTCACCACGCTAAACTCAGCGCCTGAGCAGTGTCTGGAAATTGAGTGGTTTGTTATGAAATACTTGTAGAATGAATACATGGATCCTCTCCCACTCTTACGTGGCTATTTGCTAAATACTTTATACCCTATCAGAGAAACCTTTCTCAAAAGCACATCCAAGCCTGTCACGTCATTCTCAGCATAATGTCCATTTGTTATCCTTTAAGATAAAGTCTAAACTCTTAATGAACAAGGCCCTTTATTATCTGGTTCTAGTCTAGCTTTCCCTCTTCTCATTACATCATCCTTCTAGTGAAGCTCAACTCCCACTTCCATTGGGCTTTCCCTCTCTGCTTAACTTTGCACACGCGACTCAGTCATGCCACGTCCCTCTTCTTCCCAGAGGCACTATTCAGGACTCCTCTTAGACTCATCTATTTTCCAGTGACACCCCTTGCCTCCAGCTTGGTCTGGTGCCTCCTCTGGATTTTTACAGCTCTAGTTTCTTCCCCTCTACCGTGTTTTACAAAGCATGGGAATTGGCTGCTGGTGCATCTTACCACAAGACTTCAAGTTCTCTGAGAGCAAGGACAGAGTCATAGTTCTATAATACATGAACCACAAAAATGAACAGAGAACTATAGTGACCATAAAATACTACAAAAATACAGTGATAAGAGTACCAAGTACACGGTAGGAGAGTGTCCAATCACCGTCTATATGAACCTGAACAGAGCTGTTACTAAGACTAATTCTCCTCATCCGTCTATGGGAACTCTTAGACTAGAGCAAGAGCTGAGGCAAATCTTTTTTAAGTCTCACAGTCTGTGCATTTGGACCCAGAATGATAAAACCACTAAGCAGGGCAGCAGAGACGAGGGAAGAACATCTGATTCAGACCCTAGAGTCATAGTGCTTATCCTTGCTATCTAGAGCATATTAATTGTTTCTCCTAGGCGTTAATTCACTACGTTACGCTCAAAATTTAGCTTGGAACATTTATTCATATCCTCGAACTACATAAATGACCAAATAGCAAGAGACTACTCTTTGATTATATGCCACCTTGTAACATTTTCTTTCAAAGGCCAAGAACCCAAATAAACTGGCCTATTCTTCAGAGGTTGCCTAGATCCCCAATTCCCCAAAGTCAATTTTCAGACTTGCTCTTACATCATGCCTTCAGTGGAAGTGGGTCAGCCTTTCCTGATGACCATACTTTCTGGAATTAGAGAGAAGAATGAAAAATCGCAGCTACTTTAACTGTTAGTTCTATTGACTCGTTGTTATGGTGATACGCTATTAAGAATATTAACGCAATTATTAGGCCTTCATACTTTTACTATTTTAGTTATCACTTATAGTAGGAGTCAATATTACAATGAGAAACAACTTCACACTCATTCTGACGGCTATAATGAAAAAAGCAATGTTGGTGAGTATGTGAAGAAATCGGGGCGCCTGGGTGGCTCAGTTGGTTAAGCGACTGCCTTCGGCTCAGGTCACCATCCTGGAGTCCCGGGATCGAGTCCCACATCGGGCTCCCAGCTCGGCGGGGAGTCTGCTTCTCCCTCGGACCCTCCCCCCTCTCATGCTCTCTCTCTCTCTCTATTTCATTCTCTCTCTCAAATAAATAAAATCTTAAAAAAAAAAAGAAATTAGAGACCTCATACATTGCTAGTGGAAAGTATACTGTGCAGCCACTTTGGAGAACAGTTTGGCAGCTCATCAAAAAGTTAAATATACAGTTACCACATCACCCAGTAATTCTGCAACTAAGTATATCTGAAAGAGAACTGGATATATACATCCACTCAAAAACTTATAAATGAATATTCAAGAAAATACTACTTATAATGGGCAATAAGTAGGAAAAAAACCCAAATAGTCATGAACCAATGAATAGATAAACAAAACGTAGTTTATCCACAAAAAAGGAATGACGTTTGATACATGATACAACATGGAAGATCTCTGAAAATATGCTAAGTAAAGCAACCAGATACAAAAGGTCACATACTGTATGAGCACATTTATACAAAATGTCCAAAATAGGCAAATCCATGGAGATAGAATGTACATTCGTGGTCTCCAGGGGCGAGGGGATGTGGAGAATGGGTAGTGACTGCTAACAGGTATGGGGTTCTTTTCAGGAGTGATGGAAACACTCTGAAATTAATTAGATAATGGTGAAAGTTACATATTTTAAAAGAGTAAACTTTATGGTATGTAAATTATAAAAGAAAACAAAAGTGTTTTAGAATGAGGTTGATGGCTAAGGTTTCTAAATATTGTTATTTCTTTACTTTGCATTTTTTAAATAATAAGGATAAAATTTTCTAAGGAATTGAAAAAGAAATTGAGATTACATAACACACATATAGACATGTATGTTAGGTACATGTGTATATGTAAATATAAATACATATGTGCCAATTTAGAGTATTATAAGAAGTTCTTAACAGATGATGACATATAGAACATATTCTTTTGATAGCTATATATTAATGGAAACCATTAATATAGATTAGATTTTGACTTAAGAGAAAAAAACATTGACATTTATATGTAAACATAAAGGAGGACTTTTTCTTGAAGGTTATGCCTTGTAAAAATTCTTCCTTAAAACTTTAATTACAATGATAGATAGATCTACTTGATTTCTTTTTATGCAAACTTTTATCACTTATAATAAATCAACTTTTTATATTATCTCTCTGAGGAATAAAATGAAAAACTGAGTAGATCAAAATATAGAATGGTTGAAGTTGCAACATCTGACCTCCATCTGATTTTTCTCCCTCAGGAGATATATCTTTAAATAAGCAATTTCAATGTTTAGCCTTGTATTCCCTTTGGTAAATTCACTTTTCTTCTATCTTGCATAATTTCTTTATAAAGACTTCATAACCTAAGACTCCACACAGAATGAATATGATTTTTTTTACTCTTGAAATAAAGAATACTTTATTTTACATCTTTTTTATATCTGTGATTTAATATTTTAATGTATTGCTTTAAAACAGGTTGAAAAACACCTTTTCTCCTTAGATAGTAAATATTTTCATTTACCATGCATATATCTCCAAGGTTAATGCTAATTCAAAGACATTTTAGAGAGCACATAGTATGTATTTTTCTCCTTCTATTTAAAAACATAGTAGATACAGAACTTCAAATTCTCTATGGAAAACAGTGAGAAAAAATATATGCATATCCATCCAATCACAGGCAGACACACATTTTATTTGCTAAGAAAGCAGAAAAAAATGTTGATATCATAATTTCAGTTAAAGCCTTCTTATCTTTTAGATATCTAGCTTTGAAATGTTAGAATTTTTTCTTGTTTTATTAACACAAAAGTACAAATCCAAGATTTATTGTGCACCTGTAGCCTTTTGTTTCAACTGCAACCTATAATCCACAAAAATTTTGGAATCTGGGTGGTAAGTGGTAACAGAAGTGATCATTTGCATCAGGTCCTTTATAAAGAGGTGACATGTATGCGTACCTAAATTCATTTATAAAGGGCCTGTATTCTTCAATGGATTAGTTTACTTACAGAGAGAATTTTCATGTATTTCAATCATAGATAACTTTTTGAAACAGAAAGTTAAACTTCCTCAGCTATGAAGAACAATAATAGCAGCAAAACAAACCCCCTGGAGCTTCTAGTTTTAAAGGCACTCAAATTTTGCAGGTAATTCATATCCATTCAGAAATGAAAAACATTTAATAAGATATTGACATATTCTATTTTTACATTTTACTAAATTATAAGCAAAAGCTAGTTGCATGGTAAAATCATATAAATGATAAAACTGAAATTTTCTCATTAAAAAAAATGTCTTGGGGTGCCTGAGTGGCTCAATTGGTTAAGCGTCCAGCTCTTGATTTCGGTTCAGGTCATGATCTCAAGGTTATGAGACAGATCCCTGCACTGGGCTCTGCACTGGGCATGGAGCCTGTTTAAGATTCTCTCTCTCCCTTCTCCTCTGCCCCTCCCCAGCCGGTGCACTCGTGCTCTCTAATTAATTAATTAATTAAATGTTTTGTTTCTTTAAAGTATTATCCAAACATATCTGTATTATGTCTAATATTTTATGGTTCTTAGTGATGCATAAATTAAAAATTAAATAATGAACTCAAAGTTCTTATTTCAGTTGTCTTTTAATCAGTCACATTTGTCATCTTTTCATTTTTTCATAAAAGAGGCGATTTTTCCCTTAGATGGAGGGGATTTTCATAATTTTTTGCGTATGAACAGCAAATAACATATGTTAAAAAGAGGAACTGCAAAAACGCAACGTGTATAGTAATTTAATGTGATATAGTGTATCAGGGCTGATACATGGCAAGCCAGCAGCATATTTTACATGTTGAAGCACATTTTAAGCCTTCCTTTACTCACATAATTTAGGCTTCAGATGTATTTGTCAATTGCTCACTGCAGAATAGCTGCAGAACTGAAACAAAACCTTCAGTATAAAAATGACAACCCTTTTGTTTCCACTAAATCCTTATTCTGTCATCCACTGGCAGTGAGCTTTCCAGTCATGTTCTCTGCCAGTCCTTACCAGTTTGCCAATTACACAAGCTGCTTCCCAGACATCAGACACAAATTCCACAAGACTGCTGTGCAAGCGTACCCTAATTAACCATCAGCTTAATTAGACAATTTACTGTGTAATTAGCAGGCAATTAGTCAACACCTCTCAGATCTTATTGACTGCTGTGACAGCCTTTCCGTCTCTCCACATTCCAATACACAACAGCGACCATGTTTCTAGCACTCTTCAATCCGGTACGACATGGCTCTGGATGGAGAAGTGGGTAATATTACATAACAAAGGAAAAAAATCAATATGTAGCCTGTCCAATTATTGAACTCTTTATAAACTTGTCTTTTATTTAATACTAGAAGTCCAATATTAAAGATATTTTAAGTCCCCGCTCCAAAAATGGCTATAAAGTTTACTTCTTAATATGTTTTATTTCATGTTTTAATGTAAAACACTTTCAGTTGAGTGTACTATGAATTATGTCCCATGACTGGCTATGCTTATAATAATTTGACTGACTTTTCTGATATGTGTGTACCAGCCCTATTCGATTAAATCCCATTAATGTTAATAGCAGGTACAGACAAAAATCCCACTTACACTGAGGGAAGGTGTTCTAGGATTGGGCAGCATTTTCTCGTTTTCTTTCAATGAACTATGAAGAGGGTCAGACACCGGGAATCACAACGTGGGTGTTTTAACATTTACATTAACATTTATTAATTTTGCATGAAAAAGCATTTTTAAAAATGTTCTTCTCTGAGCCCATGTGCATGTCACATAACATCCATTGCTCTTTGCAGTGAAATTTCTGACCCCTATAAACTACTTCCCATTTTCTGAAGATTTTATGATTGGTAACTAATGAGATCCCAACAGCTAGAAGGAAGAACAATTCTTTACCTTCTTTCTTTTCAGAAAATTAAAGAAGATGAATTTTATTGAATGTTTTTTTTTTAAAGTCATAAAATCTCCTATTAATGGAAAGGAAAAGAAAGGAAGAATACGCAACCATCACTTCATAGTTTAATTGGTTAGTTGGCATCTACATTTCCCGATAGCTGATAAACTACGATAAGAATAAATTACTTGTTACAATGGAATTATTCCTATATTATTTACACATTTCCATTAGCAATAATTTTCTCTTTTTTACTTTTTGAATATAAGGGTCTGAAAATTCCAGGCAAGGAGAACAGTTAGTGAAGTTGAGAATGACTTATTGAAGCAACCTAGAAAAGGTCATTATGGCTCTAGCTTAATTGGTACAGGTGAAGTAGAATGAGAGATAGGCAGGAGCCCGATGATAAAGTGATTGTACAGGATTTTGGATCTTATTTGAAGAGCTTTGGGAAGCTGCTGGAATATTTTAAGCAAAGGAGGGACATGATATGATTTATGTTATAAGAGACCACCTAGGCCATGTTCTGGAGGCTGCAATGTAGGACCAGAGCAGAGTGCAAGCCGGGAGGCTCTTTTGGAGGCTGGAAGAGCATTCAGTGAGAAATGATGGGGACTTGGATGTGGGTGGTACTGGTGAGGAAGAGTCCTTAAATGAGAGGGGCAAAATTACATGATTTTATATGCTTTAATAAATGATTACATAACTACTAATGTTTAAATTTGGTACACAGATTGTGGTAACAATAACTTTTACTGATATGGTGTTTTACATGTTACAAATCATTTTTACGTCTTTTATTTTTTAAAATTTCCAACTGAGTATTGCTAAAATACTGTAAGAAAGGGGAAGCAGGTATTGTCTTAAATTATTAGTGAGCATGCTGAGGTTTAGAGAAGTTAAGTAATTTACTGACAGTCACATTACTTAGGAAAGAGATGACCCTCGACACTTTCTTCCAAATAAAGAGAAATGGTTGTAATACTTGAATAATAACTACTTTGATTTGCTGTGAAAACCACGACTGAAAATTTAGGGTAAAAAATCCTTCCAGCCTTCTGCATGCAATCTCATTTTTCTCTCTTAATACATACTTTTCTTTGTGTAAATTCATAGCACCATTGGTGCTATAACATTTCTCCTTGTATTGATCAAAAGAAGATTTCAAAATACAATATAATGTTTGTTTATTCACCCTCTGAAAAACCATATACTAAGTGGCTGCTTACCTTACGCTGGCTATGGCAGAAAATCCAAGTATCCTTGTGGCAACCTCACAGAACTCCAGCTACAGGGAACATAACTGAGCAAGGGCCCCAACTCTTCTGCTGTGAGATCCATCCCTGCATTGTACTGCATTCCCCTGCCTCAGCCAATTATGGAACAGGACAGAGACTAAGGCAGGCTCTCCTGAGACCTGAGGACTTCTCAAAGACTTCCCTGAAACTTCCTTAGATGTAAGCCACTCTAGGATGCTTCCTCTGCACCTTCTTGCCTCTCTCCCTTACCTGGGGTGTTGTCTGCTGCTGAAAAATGAGATAAAAGAGATGCAACTATAGCTTGACCAGCCTGCATTCCTAGGATGTCAGGTTTGCCCTGCAAATGTAAAATTTTCCTGTGGACCAGTTAAGAGACCTATATAAAATAAGTTAATGTGAGGTCACTCTAGGTCTATTCAGTAGGGACTCCTGAAAAAGCAAAGGGGTCTCAGCAGAAAAAAGGTAAATAATTCAAGGGTTCCTAGGAGTTGTGTAGGGAATAAGTTAAAACCAAAGATTCAAAAGGGCCACAAGGGAAAGTTCCCTAATGGAGAAAATTGTGAAGACCCATGACAGCACCCAAGAAAAAAGAGCCTAAAAATATGTCTCCTAAAGAAGAATATTATAGCTGTACAAAATTATATTTATCCAAAAAGTGAAATTGTTCATCATGAAATAGTGGTATGTCCCAATTTAATGTAGTGCTAAACAATGCACTACATTCCAAAACACATCTATCTTACTGATTAGATTAGGGAAAGAGTCAATCAACATGTACTTTCCAGTTCCTTCATTTGCAAAGCCTGAAGGTCACAGGACCTGCCTTCCAGGGGCTTACATTCAAGAAGGAAAAAAAGAAACAAACACATAAAATGCAGTCTATCTTACGTCGACTGAATAAAATTTTATAAAAGCTCAGAGACTGAGAAGAAGATAACCACTGGTCAACAACCATTGGATCATCAGTGGCCTTTTAATATTTGAGTAGGAGAAGAAATTGTCTTAAGGAGGAAAAATGGTAAAATTAAGCTATAGATGACACAAACATAATAAGACTAGTGATTAGACTGGTTTAATCAGAAAAGAGAGACTGTGTGAGAAAACGTCGAAGATATTACTAAAAATGGTGACTAGGAGTTACGTTATGATTAAAAGCAAATTCCAAATTGAATTAAGTAATTCCTCTGCTTAAAACCTCTTCAGGTTCTCTGTTGTCTATACAATCACATTTAAATTCCTAGCCTAACACACCTTTCCCCTAGTCTCTCCAGCTACATATACCACCTTGTGATACATATGCTGAATCTTACTTAAGATTTAGCAGCTGAATCTTAACTATGCGTGGCACTCTCATGACCATGAATGTCCATGTGCTATCCTTTCTGCCTAGAGTAAAGATGAAGCTCAAATGTGAAGTCATTTTTCTTTTTAACAACTGGAGGAAACACAAGCAACAGGACAGACTGGACAAAAGATACAATTTTGTCAATCTGATGAACTGTCTAAAACCATGCAAGGATCACCTTATTAGTAGTGATAATTTGATTTCTTCTTCTTTTCCAAATAGTCCCTGGAACTTTTATATGATACATCATATTGTCTGCCTTCTACATTTTTCCAGTACATCTTGTAAGTTATAATGTAAGTATGGAATTGTATACCGAGGTTGCTTCTGCCCTCATTGTGCATATCCAGTAGAGTCTTAATAAAAAACAACCTCTTAGAGATGCAAAAAAAAAAAAAAAAAAGAATGGAGAGAGCAGAAAATACTGCTTATTAAGTAACATTTTTAGTCTAAGACTCTCTGTTGCCTTATGTCAACATTCAGTCTTTTGGTGTATACTCTGAACTAGATAGAGTTTAAGGTTTTCTAGAGCAAAGACCATTCACACACACACACACACACACACACACACACACACACACACACACACACTCCATGAATGATCAGCGCCTAATAAATGTGTGTTGAGTGAATGAGATCAAAAAGAGGGCATATAAAGGACATTAGCAACAGCTCTCAGAATACATCTAGTCTAGACCAAATACCTAAAAGTGACAATTTACTTGATGGTACTTTTAGATAAATTTTAACTTTGAGGGTGAATTGGCAGAAGAGGAATGATAAGTTTTCCAAACATGTGGGATACCATGGAAAAACTTACAAATGAGTAAACAGAGCAGGATAAAAAGAGCAGTGGACTTAGCTGAAGTAAAAGAAGCAGATGGAGAAGTCCAGTAAGTAAAGGTAATTGGACGGTAAGTAGTAAAGGTAAAGGAAGTTTGGCTGACTATTTCTCTAAAAAAGCAGTCACTTCCTTAAGCATCTAATGGGACCTCATTTTATAAACAGTGCTGATTGAGTATGAAGCCAACTGCAAGTCATGTAAGAGAAAGGAGCATAGAGAGAACTGCAATTTAAAACTAAGTCTTACAATAAAATGGTCCATGTAGGTATGTCTTTAATAAAAACCTGACAGTGAGGTAATCACTGGGTTTTATATTTCAACTATTTCAGTGAAGGATAAAGAATACCCCTATGTAGTAATGACTAGAATCTTGTTAAAAATCAATGAAGAAAATACAAAGGCAATGAGTGTATTATGGAATTCAAGCCATTTTAATTTCAACCAAGGCCCAATCAGCCAAACATAGCCAGATATGGATATATTTGACTACTTAAATTAAAAATCTGCAAAAGAATTATGTGAGAAAGGAAAAGAGTAAAATCAGTTTCTCAATCAGCAGGACTGTACTTTATGAAAATTTCCATTAGCCATAATTATGAGGATTTTCCATGAACCTTGACACGAGTTACTTTAAAACAAAACAAGACAAATAAAACTCCCAAAGTTGAAAAGTATTTTCCAATACAGGTTAGGTTCCTCTACGTGCTAACCCAAATCAAAACTGTGCACGTTAATTTATATTATTAAAAAGTCTATTTGAGTCTCACCTTGTCCACTCTACCAAAATGATTAACTAATTAACAAGTGTGAAATCACAGCCTAAAATGGAAAAGAAGTGAAGACATAATTATATTGGAAAATTGGCTGGTCTGCTTCATAGTCAACTAGCCCAATTGTGAAATAAAAGGTAAAAAAGATTGGGAGCAATTTAAATAACTTTAATAATGTACCTGGTTAAAAATATTACTTTGGCTACAATTAAAGGATTTATAGTTAATATTAGAAGTGTATGCATTTAGCCTGTGTTTGGAAACATCATAATCCATATTTTCTATTGAGCAAACCAAGTCTGGCATACATAGCACGGTTGAAAACAATGATTAGTTTAGAACTGTGGGGAAAGATGTGGAATATTTTTTACTAGATCCTAACTTGCAAGATTTAGTTTCCATATTGGAAGTGTACACACAAATGGACATGCAGGGATATGCGTGTTCTTTTGCTGTTGATGAGATCAGGGTTGCTTCATAGAAAAGCTTGCTAAAATAGTCTTGAAGTGAGCATTTGGATGAAATCTCCTATAGGACTATTACATGTGAACTGTAGCCTTTTAATAAGCCCATTCTTTATAATTTGAGGATGAGTCAATATTAATAATTTCAATACAATAAATCTAAATAACAATTGAAGAACCTAACCAGGTGAAAATAAAATTATTAGCACACAGAAATCACTTATGGTTTTAGAATGTTAAAAGTCTCCCAGATGAGAAGTTTACATTGAATTTGTTTAAATAATTATAACTCCTTAGTTAATGCGTAAGTATATACCATGAGAACAATACTGCACGATAAATAGAAATTAATTATGCACCAAATTTGAAGCTAGAACTATAACAGGGAAAATAATGCACTGGACAGTTGTTCATTTATTGTTTCATAGACTTTCACAATAATGTAGTGTAGAAACTCAAAAACAATAAAATAAATCAGTTTGACTTAATGTTTAAAAAGATTCAGATCTTTATTTCTAATAAGGCCTTTTAAAATGAGTTACAAGAGTAAATTGTAGTCTTTTGTATTGTAATCCAAAGAGAATTTTCTGAGCTCTAAAGTATTATTACATAGCATATTTGTGAAATTTTTCTTAACAGCTCCAAATATTATTTTTAGCATTTATAGTCCTGACAATGTTATTCCCGAATTCCTGTCTGGTTGATAGGTGCTAGCAATTTGTGCAAATGTACGAACTTCCCCTCAATTAAGATAATGTGGATCGAAACAAGTTTCTTGAAATCCACATGGGAGAACAGACAACCTACATGGTAAAAAGTCTGCAAACCTTATTATAGAAAGGAAAACAGGACTATTTAGAAAGTAAAAAGAAAAGGCTTGTTGATAGGACATGAGAGCTGTCTCCAAGTAACTGAAGGGCTGTCATGTGGAATTGTGGTTCAAATTAGAATCCTATAATTATTCATTCATCTAACAAGTATGTATTGCATCCTTCCTATCTGCCAGACATAGTTCTTGGCACTGGGCATACACTAGTGAGCAAGAAAGACAACATCCCTCTTCTTATAAACCTTACTTCAAATGGCCAAAACAGAAAAATAAACAAGTAAACAAATACATGATCAAGAGACTGGTAATTTCATATGGTGGTAAGTGCAGTGAAGAAAAACAAAATACAAAAACAGGGAAATGTGGCACAGGAAGATTGAGTTTTGAGCAGTCAGCACAGACTTCTCTGATGAGGTAATTTTTGATCTGAGAACTGAATGAGAAGCAAGAGCTATATGTACAAAGATCCAAGGGCAGAGCATTCCAGACAGAGCAAACACTAGCAAAATGGTCTAAGAGAGGGAGGACCCTGCCATGTTGGGGGAGTAGAAAGAGGGTCAGTGTGGCTAAAGAAAATTGGCACAGAAGGAGATTGGCTTTTGGCAAAGGATGGACAGTGGATTCCCAGAAGGTTTTATTATTTTTTTCTTTTTCAAGTTTTTATTAAATTCTAGTTAGCATACAGTGTAATATTAGTTTCAGGTGTAGCATTTAGTGATTCATCCCTCCCAGAATGTTTTAATTCAAAAGTCTCTCTCTGTGACACTATACATAAAACCAAAATAGAAATAAAATCATAGCGGCGCCTGGGTGGCTCAACTGGTTAAGTGACTGCCTTTGGCTCAGGTCATGATCCCAGAGTCCCGGAATCGAGTCCCACATCAGGCTCCCTGCTCAGCGAGGAACTTGCTTCTCCCTCTGACCCTCCCCCCTCTCATGTACTCTCTCTCTCATTCTCACTCTCTCAAATAAATAAATAAATAAATCTTAAAAAAAAAAGAAATAAAATCATAGGTGCTGCTCTATGAGGTAGGGGATAGAAGGCCCTCAGTGCACCTGCTCAGCTGAACTCCAGTTGTCTGCCAAACACTGATGGAGTCAAACTGCCTTCAGTTTAGACATAAAATAACAAGATACAGAGAGGATAAGTTAGAAAATATGATCTAGAGGAAAGCATCTGGATTTGTATCAAATAGACCTTGGTTCAATCCTGGTGCTGTTGCTGTGGATATCAGCCTTTGGATGGGAGGAGCTATTTCCATGGTCCCAAATCCTGGTCTGGCCTTGTGACTTGCTCTAACCAACAAAATGAGAGTGGAAATTATATTGTGCAACTTCTGAGCCTCAGACTCATAACTTCCACTCTTACATTTTTAGAATACAGCCGCTTTGTGAACAAGCTCTGTACAGTCTCTTTGAAGATGAGACCATATGGAGATCCAGGCCCAGATATGCCAGCTGAGGTTCCAAGCACGTGAAGAAAGCCATCAAGGACCAGCAGCCACCAAGTCTGTCAACTAACTGCAAATGCATGAGTGAGAACAACTAATGTCATATGGGGCAAAGTCAAGCCCACCCAGCTGCGCCCTGACCAGATTGCCAAACTATAGAACCAAGAGCAGATTACTTGTTGCTTTAAGCTACTAAATTGTGCTTTGATATGCAGCAAGAGATAAGTAATACAGAAATTGGTTATGTTTGCTAACATAATGGAATCTAAAACATGTGGCATTGGCTTTCGAAATGAGAAGGGGGCAGAGACCTCCTTTGGAAAATCAAGAGTCGGCAGTTAGTAAAGGCTGGAAAATGGTGAACAAACTGTTAGTGGAGGCTTGAAATGCTGTGTGAAAATTGTTACTGGAGACTGGGAAAAGGGTGGCCTGTATTATGTAGTGACAGAAAAATTGGCAATAATATCTCTGGTGATAATTCAGAAGATGGAAAATGTACATAATGCATGTGTGGATCTGACTGAAGAAATATCTAGACAAAACACTGAAAGTGTCGGTTGAATGTTTCTACTCAAGAATAATAAGGTACTGTAAGAGAGAAATTAGCTAAAAAAGGATATATTTAATTTGCTAAGCAACCTTAGAGCAGGCCTTGCTGTGTTAGAAAATAAAATTATTCTTAGTCTTTTTTCTACTCTGGGAGGAAAAGATTTTCAAAGTAAGAAATGACCTTAGGGTAAAGATCACATCAAAAGTGGTGCTATATGATCCTTTGTCAAGATTTTAGAAAGATTTAAAGCAGGTCCTAGTAGATTCTCTCAGGTAGACAATATCGATTCTAAGAATCTTAAGGACATTGTGCCACAACAGGAGAAATATCCAAAATGGAGAAAAATCTGTCTCAAAAAGAACTATGAATGTGGCTTTAGGGCACGTAGTCAGCCCTTAATAGATTCAAAAAGTTTTTAAGCAAGTTTTCTGATGATGTGATTAAAAACTAGGACTAAAAGGGGCAATTGAAATAAAGAGAATAGGGGTTCTTAACTTTCTCTGGCAACTAATAGGTTGAAAAAGTTACTCAACTGCCAAGAATGGCCATCACTGGCCATTTCTTAAACAAAACAGAACACAACTCAGAGGACAGAATAAGAGCCCAGAGGACAGAGCCAAGAGCTGTTAGGAACGATGGATTAGGGGACCATTACCAGGGAGCAGAATGGGGTCCTACTCAAGGAACATCCTCTCGCCTCCCATGAGGCACGAGAGATAATAAAGAGATGGAGAGAGGAACTCAGCATTCTGAGCAATTACAGCAACTCCAGTTGAGGGTCCATATGTATGAATGAGGCCATCTTGCCAGTCCCCGGGCATCCCTCCAACTGACTGAAAATGCATGAATGAGCCCAAGGGACACTTTGTGAAGCAGAAGAACTGCCCACCTGAGTCAGCCAAACTGCCAATGCACATGATTGTGAGCAAATAAATAATTTTTCTAAGTCCTGGGCAATTGGTTTAACTTTCTCACTCTATTATTTCATATGAAAAAAATTTTTTCAATACTATGTTATAGGGATATCATGAAAATTCAAAGCATAACTTCTGAAAAACATTTGGCAATGTCTATACTTTCTAAGCACTCAATAAATGGTAGTTAATTATGTGTATAATAATGATAATTTTAACAACAACAATGTATAATATTAAACAGTTTGTGCAAGGTAGTGATTTAGAATAGAAGCAGCTTTGGACAGAGAATGGACTCTCCCAGGCCAAAGTTGTTTTCCCTAGACATCACTGCCTCTCCATACTTGTTAGCCTTTCTCTAGGGTATTTATTTACTTGGGGGAAAAAAAAAACACCATATTTAAAAATCAACAATTCATTTATGCTAATAAGTTAGACTAATTCTTTCCATGGTGTCTCTGAGGGCAGAACTATAAAACATGGATGGAACTTATGAGAAAAGCCAATTTGGGGTCAATAAAAGAAGATATTCCTAAAATAGGGTTTTCCATAGCTATAACAGGTTTCTTTGTCTTAAAGATCGAGCATATTTCTTGTTACTAAAAGCACTCCAAAACAAGTTACACTTACTCCGTCATAGCTATTGACACATAAGCTTAGATAGTTGGCCAGATGATTTTTATTTCCCTTCCTAAAACTGTGCAATACATATTCTGTTTTCTCAAAAAAATCTCTGTATTTTAAAGACTCTTAAGTCTTAAAACACTACCCATGCATTTAAAAACTCCACTGACATTTTCATTTTCAGACATGTATAGATGCACTACAGAAAGCAACATGGGATATGAAAATTTTAAATTGGCCTTTTCTCCTTTGATTGAGATCAATACTCAGAACAGTCAATTTTTTATGTGTTAACTGTTTATATGACTGAAAACAAAATAGAAACTCAATATGCTTTTGCCAAAAATCTATTTACTCATTTATTGATTCATTTATCCAACGAATATTTATGAAACATTTATCAAACTCTTCCTATACACTAAACATTGTGTTATGTGGTATAAGGTGGTATTTTATGGAAAAAGCTATCAATATTTGATTCCAAAGAAATAATGAAGAACCTTAAATATTTCTCAGTTTTTAGTTTTTGGTATTTTATGTTGAGAGACTCACTGTATGTGCACCTATTGGTGTAATCATCTGATACTTACTAAAACAAAACATATGCATTCAAGATATTTTCTCACTAAAAATCAATCACAAGTTTATTCTAATATCTATACTATATACTTTATAAATGAAATGAATTTTTGCTTAGGTTTGAATTTGATTTGGAATAATACTAAACACTTCTGAGTTTATCTATGTATCTATGTAGTGATAAAGATGTATGCAACTTGCAGTCACAGATTACATATTTGCAGTATATAATACGTAGATGCCTGAGAACAAAATTTATGATATAATTCACAAAAATAAAATCTTTTTATCTATTTCCTGTCAGTATAATGTGGACATAGGTCAGGAGGTTCTTTTATGTGCAGTCTAAATAATTTTTAATATTACCAGTTAAACACAGCATTTCTCTGGTTTGTCATTATAGTTTAGCTTTAATTAAGCTTGACCTTGATTTCTCTCCCACCTTTTTTTATTTAAACATGAATGCAGAAGGGGGGGAAATCGGAGGGGGAGATGAACCTTGAGAGACTATGGACTCTGAGAAATGAACTGAGGGTTCTAGAGGGGAGGGGGCTGGGGGGATGGGTTAGCCTGGTGATGGGTATTAAAGAGGGCACGTACTGAATGGAGCACTGGGTGTTATACGCAAACAATGAATCATGGAACACTACATCAAAAACTAATGATGTAATGTATGGTGATTAACAATAAAAAAAGTTAAAAACATGAATGCAATATATACTTATATGTAAAAATAATTTTAATTATATTCTCAATATCATTTTATGATGATATTTTAAATATCATCTTTATCAAACATAAACAGAATCTCAAGAAAGGCAATCTACATATTTTGGGACATTCCAGGGAAGACTGATTTGGGAAGGAAGAATATAGTTAATAAAAGCCATCTTTGATGTTATTTAACACAAAAGCAAACATAGATCTTTTTATATTTGACATTAAAAATCTGATCATTTGCCTCCCTAAGAAACCACATACAGCTTTTATACAGACTGCACAGTAAAGAATAATAATATTTCTGTTTACTGAGATATCAACTGGCATTTCACTGTAAGTCAATGGTCTATCGTTGCTACAGCATATTAGACCTCAATCGGGCATCTACAAATGTCAAGAGTATAAAAAAAGTATAGGATGAAAATCAAAAGCATGTTCCGAACTCCCAAAAAAATTTAAAAAAAGGGAAACAAAGTTCACCTAAACATATTTGCTGCAGAAATCACTGCAATATTCAGCTGTCAATCTAGAAAAACAACGAGGGAGCCACCCTGTCAGTAGGACACGATAATAAAATTTCCAGCAGATGTTCAGGCAGGGCTCTAATTTTTACTGAACTCCCTTGATAAGTATTTAATTTCTTTATCATATTCAGGCTCGGCAAATTGTTCTTCATCAAAACTGTATTGTGAAATATTAATATTTCATATGATAACAAAACTCCATAGAATAACCTTTGTCATATTAAGAGCATTCAAATTTCAAATGTCAAGCTTCTGAATTTTAACACATTTTAAGTAGATTCTTGAATTGGCATAATAAATTATAATAAGGGTAATCTAAATTGGTATGCTATAATGTGACACAAATATATAGAACATATAATATTTCAATAGATGTCTTTAGTAAGAGGCTGTGGGGAAAACGTGTTTCTACCTACTGAGTTGTATGCTACAACATTTCATCAGTAAGAAAGCATAGACGCTCATAAGACAATTTCACATTCACAACAGGTTTAATCACTAATTAGGGACAATATAAGAAACAAAACAGAACAAAACAAAAACCCTGGATTTCTATGAAACAAACTGACTACTTTGCAAAACCACCTATGGGAAACAACTGTTTTTGAAAATGGCATTATGTCATTATAATCTGCAAAAATACATTTAAAATAGTCTGTACAAATATTCTGTTCTACCCACCATCAAAGCAAGTAACAGAGAGCTTCCTAAGGAAGCCCCCAACATTATGTTTTATATGCTAAATTTAATTTGCATTTGTTCCTTACTCTCCCTTTGAACCAGCATCACAGACTTGTGAATTGACAGATTAAATTCAAATTGAAGGTTTAGAAGGAAGTTAGCTTCCACATTTATTTCTGCTGGTGATCCTAATAAAGGCAACTGCTCCTAGGTTACTGAAAGAGACAGCATCACAAATCAATGCATGTTACCAAGAGAGTAAAGACAGATGTCTCTGATTAATCAGAATTCAATTTTTTGCAAGCAAACGGCAAATTCAAAGCAAACACTTTTTCCTACAGTTCTTCACTTGTACCTGATTAGCCACCTATTTCTGCTTACATATAAAATTTTTAAAACACTGTAACTATAATGTAGTCATTAAATGGTATCAGAGACTCAGTTTTTCTCAGCAGATTAAACATTTGATAACAGCTTCCGAGTTATTCTTCAAGGATGAATTGAAACAAAGACCAATATACCATCAATATTCTACAAAGCTGTAAACAATTGATTAATGATATTTTAAAGCTGAATCCAGTAAGTTCTGTTTATCTTTACACTTTAACCAGAGTATTTCTAAATATTCAGCCAATTTATTTGAAAAAAGAACCTCCCTTTAGTTATTTAAATGTAAAAACATTTATGAAATTTTTTCTGCCCTGGTTTTTCTAACTCTTGAGGATTCTCTAGATTTTGTTCATCACACTTACACAGAGCCTCTCGTAAAGCTAAGTGTCAGAATAAGACAGCTGTAATGTTTTAGCCACACTAATGCCAGCTATTGATCCTAGTAAGAGGAGAAAGAAGGAGAGAATGTGCTTAATGGGGCATATTTGTTCTCTATTATTTTCTTTGCCTACGGATAAGGCTGATTTAAATAATGATACACTTTCTCAGTCACTAGATTCACACATTCTTACACATTAATTATTACTAACTACCAGTTACTACTAAATACATTGATAGATTTAGCATTTAAAATTTTATCAATAAAGGATCTAAGAATGTTAAATTCTGCTGTGCTTTTCTAATTCAAAACCATATAAGAATGCAACCTTCTGTTGTTTAATTCATGCTCCTTTCAAGACATGAATTTATACACTTTGTGTACTTTAAGAAATTAATCTGAACCATAATATGTACTTTATTTTCTACTAAGTATGTCCATTTATGGTGCGAATACAAAGTCATCATGCCAAATTAAAGTCAGGTATATGTACTTTGAAAAAAGTTTCTGTATTTAAAAGTTCAAGAAGAATCTTATTATCAAAACAAATGAGGTACACTGAGTGATTCTTTTTGACATGAACTGGGTCCCAGGATTATGTACAAACCAAATCCATAGTCTCTCCAACTCTGAGTTCAGGCAGATGTCCTCAATCACACACATCCAGAAATCACAAAATAATTAATGCCAAAATAGGAATTCATGAGTTTGTGATTATTACATGAAATACCGACTTTTGTAATATATACATGTTTGATGCTTCCTGTACAAAACAAAATGGGAATACATGCCCTTTCATGGGACAGAAAGATTGGAAAAGAAAATAAAAACTAACTTGGACTAATAGGTCTTGTCCAGTAGTTGAGTAACTATTATTTCTTGGTCAGGAAAATCCTTTTTTTTTAAAGATTTTATTTATTTATTTGGGAGAGAAAGAATGAGAGATAGAGAGCATGAGAGGGAAGAGGGTCAGAGGGAGAAGCAGACTCCCTGCTGAGCAGGGAGCCCGATGTGGGACTTGATCCCGGGACTCCAGGATCATGACCTGAGCTGTAGGCAGTTGCTTAACCCACTGAGCCACCCAGGTGCCCTGGTCAGGAAAATCTTGCCGTCATAATATTTCTGCTCTAATTAAAATACATGATAGACATTTAAACATGACTTCAAAAGTCTTTTCTTACCTTATCAAGAGAGAAAGTTTTGGTCAGGGCAAAACCCCATCCAGCTTCAAAAGCTCTTCGGATCATTGATGTACTGGTAGCTGGAGTAGCACTAGCAAGACCAAAAGGGTTTATAAACTTCAGTCCAGCCATTTCCACACTAATGTCCACCAGATCAACAGGAGTGTAAAAGAGGGGCAGTTCAGGCTTGGCAGCAACCGTAGCTCCATATTGCGACTGCAAAAAACAAATAGCCAATAACTTCTTGCATCAGACCTGATTTTTCCAAACAATCTTTGACAAAAATCACTTCAACACACCATTCAAATTAATATAGATTATCTTGGTCTGTTTACAATGATGAAAACTGGCAAAAAAATGTCAGTTAGCAGTGAACCAAATTCATATAATAGCATCTTTTTTCTAATTTAAAAGGCATTATAGAGAGTATCAACAGAAATAAAATCAATTAAATAAACAAACAAAAAACTCTATTTAAAACATACGGAGATTCAAACACAAAAGGGAAAAATTTCAGAATTTATCTCCCTCTCCCTGGTCCCATAATCCAGACTTTTTGTACTTAATTTGTGGAAAATGTCTTTAGTGCTCAGAGATATGGGCAACAGAAAGTCAGGAGGCCCAAATTCAATTTCGAGTAGTCTCACTTCTTCTGTTTATGAGATTTTAGGAAAGCCACCTAATCTGTCCGTGCCTTTTCTCCTCTACCGTTTTCAGTAGAGCAGCGGGAATGCTGGTTGCTTAATGTCGTACCTCCTAGGGGTATTGGAAAAGGCAGGCGATCATAAGCCATAGGAAGACATCTAATTTGGAAAGTGGGGAATGTACTCATGTGCAAGAGGAGAGTTTCTTTTTTCAGAACCCAAACCAGTACCAAAACAGTCAATGTCGGGAAACCTGCAACTGGCTCTCAAAACTGGAAAATTTCCTTTGTTAAAAGAACACAGTAATAAAATTACCTTGCATTATGAAAACACTTATACAAAGTGCATGGCACACTGAAGACGGTAGGTACTTGCTAAATGTTGTCTCTTCCTGGCTGGGGAGGTTATTAAAGATCTCATCAGGCCTTTGGTTAATAAAGTGTCTGTCTCTGTCTCTTTCCTTTTCTCCCTCCTTCTCTTTCTCTCTGTTTATCTCTGAAAGACAAATAATTCTGCCAAATATAAAAAAGGATGAATTTTTTAAGCCAAACTGAAGGGATAGGGCTAGTTAATTCTAAAGTAAGAACTCCTTTCCCTTGTGAACCATCACTCAAAGGAAAAGTTGTTTGAGCATAACCTTAATTTTACAGGAGTGTGTCTTATGTAGATAAAAATTGCCATGACTTGCATACAAATTATTTCTGGACCTCCACCACTTATAATGCAAAGTAAAGTTCACTTAATATGTAAAAAGGCATCAAACTTGTCAAGTGAAAGACTAATGTATCTCCTGCACCTACAAAGAGGTGCCTGAACATATCAAAGCTTCAGCCATGGCAGGCATCTTCTGCCAGGAATGTTCTGGGTTTCAAGGCACATTTCTGAATACTGGTCAGTCCTGTTCTGAATATTATTTCTCCTGTCCTCATGTGGAGTTGTAATACTATTAAAAAGATTAGCAAAGACAAAGGTATAATGTATAATATAGGGAATATGTTAATTTGATCCATGTCTGTGTGTGTGTGTGTCTGTGTGTGTGTGTCTGTGTGTGTGTGTGTCTGTGTGAATTTGTACAGGGGTACATGAGGGGAAAAACATCTTTGATATGATTTTTCTCAGCTGTGCAATCATAGTTTAAATTGAATCAGGCAAATTTAGGTTAGACTAAGGAAGATTTTCCAGACACCATGGACTGGTCAACACTGGGAAAAATCTAGATGTACTTTTCGTATCTGAGGAATCTTAGAAATTGCAGGCAAGTTTGTGTCTGATGCTCAGAGCAGAAATGCATATGGTTCCATATTCTTATTTAGGTGAGGTGAATGACACTACTAGTTTTCTTCTCTTTTTAAGGTTTTGTACTGAAATATCTAATCTCTTCAATCTTACAGATGAATTTGTTTGTTATAATCATAGCTATACGGCATTAGGCAACAACAGCCCAAGGAGGTAGATAGAGACGTATAGTTCAACTTGCATTTCTTAATTTATGTAGTTTAAAATAAATAAGGCATTGCCCTGAAATTATTAAGATGGTTGCTGCCTTAATACTAAAAAGGGAATGACAGGGACAAACCTCTCAAGATTTTCCTTAAGCTTCAAAATAAAAATATAAAACCAACAAACCAAAGCAAACAACAACTAACAAAAAGTAAACACACACACAAAACTTTCAGATGAGAAGTACAGGTTCTTATAAAATATGTATTTATTTTGACAAAAATACTACTGATGTGTATGCAAATATGATATAATCTAAAATCTTTACTTGTAATAGGCAGTTGTTTTTCATATTGCGCATACAGCGCTTTTGTTTTGTCTTTGAGACTTTTTACCACAGTGTGGTGCTACAGCAACCTAGTCTGTCCAACCTCATAATTTACTCATGCCCAATGTATGCTTCCTTTTCTGAAGTTTAAAAGCCTGTTCCCCTCTCTACCCTTGCTCAGACAACTTAAGCATTTCAAATTTCAGCTCTCACCATGAGGCTAATTCCTCCCAAATCCCATTCATAACCTTCAAACTCAGATTTCCAAGAGACTTCAAGACCTTTGGATATGGATGTTTTGTCATTAATTCAAACTCAACTGCTTCAAAGTGTATCTCATATTCTCTTCTAAAGAATATGTTATCCAGATTTTCAATTTCAGACAATACTATTTTTCCATCATCCAATTGTGTTCATAAATAACAGTTGTCAGAAACAGCCTAGATTATGTTAACCATACTGGAATTAAAATAAAAAACTTAATTGAAAGAAAGAAAGAAAGAAAGAAAGAAAGAAAGAAAGAAAGAAAGAAAGAAAGAAAAGAAAGAAAAAGTAAGAAAGAAAGAAACAACCTAGATGTTGAGCAATGAAGATTAGTTCACCAATAATACCACTGTAAAAAGGAATGTTACACTGGCATCAGACTGATATAGAAACTGACACAAGGAAAAAAAATGTACTGGCATGAAAGAGTGTTTATCCTGTACTAAGTAAAAAAATAGTGGGTTAACATTATATGTAAGTCCAAAAGTTTTCAGTAAAAAATAAGGAAACAAATAAATATTTAATATATATAATAGTATATGTTATTATGTGTATTGCTATATGCTTCTCTGTTTACCCATCTATCATAAAGAGTAAATACCAATATGTTAACTAGTGTTATCTGAACTGGGTGGGATTGGTATGACCTTTAATTTTTAAATTTTTGCTCATTTTATCTTTTATACTTTCAATACTAAACATAAATTAATTTATATGAAACAAACAGAATTAAAGGTAGATTAAAAATAATTTTCTAAAAGAATCAATGAAAAACCAGTAAGTGAAGATCAAGGTAAACAAACTACTCTTTAGTTTCCTCTACAGATTGCCCCAAATCAATCCTTTCAGCTATATTTAGTATTACACATAAACTTATGAACATTTAGAACTAGAACAATCAAAGAGATGATCAACCTTAAAAGCTTTATTTTATAAAATGAAAACTAAGGGTAAAGGAGGTTAAGTGAGTACAACCTATAAGTTATTCAGCTAGTGGCAAAGCCAGAATAAAGCGTGTATTTTTTCTATTTTGTTGGTCAATTTTCCTTCCAGCACCTTAAGCCATCTCTCAGAAATCAAATGTTTCAGTCATTCTTCCTCAAAAATACTCTGTGCCATCCTGCCTCTGCACCCTTTCCCATTCCATCTCTCTCTTCTCGACCTAGTATAACATTTCCCAATCTAAAGCACTCCCTGGCCACGGTAGATAAATAATTTTATCTGGACTACTCCCAGGGCATAAAAAAATAACATTATTTCAATTTACTAATTACACTGAAAATATTTGGTTATATGTTTAATCACTAATATGCTAAAACTTATCCACATCTTCAGGAAACCAAATTCAAATTTTTTTTCATGGCATATACTGATTGCTTCCATAATGTAGTGCCATTGAACTCAGACACAATTCTTAACATTCATATAAAACTATTTTCGTTCATGTATTTATTGAGAACTTGATGTTATAGAGATGAACAGAACAGACAGGTCTCTGGAGCTCACAAACAGAAGAATGTAAATAAAGCTACCAACCAACCTGTGACACACGGAATTAAAACCACAGATAGTTCATCACACTGCTACATGTCTCCATGCATTATTTTATGTATTTCCACTGTCCTCACATAGAATCCAAGTTTTCTTCACCCATCAAATGATTATTCATCTCTCCAAACTCAGTTCATTTATGCAAGTATATGCTTCCTGGGGTACTTCCTTAAAGCATTCCATACCCTTGTCAAATATATCTTCCTGTCATCTCTGCTATGTTGCAATTTAAAATATGCCTGTACCTCAGTAGTCATCATATGGGGCTGTACATGTTGATTTTCTCTTCAAACAGAACATAAGCTCCTTGAGGGCAGTGATCATCTTATTCAAATGAGTATCTCCATTAGAATTAGAAATATATGTAAATATATTTATATATATATATATATATATTTATATTATATATATATATATATTATATATATATATATATATTTATATATATATATATAAATACCCTTAAAGGCAACTCTGCCGTCTTAGAGACAAAGGTAAATAAAATCACTTTTCCCCGTGGCAACCTTTAAATATGTTTTATTTTTTTTATTTTTAAAGATTTTATTTATTTATTTGAGAGAGAGAATGAGAGAGAGAGAGAGAGAGAGCACATGAGAGGGGGGAGGGTCAGAGGGAGAAGCAGACTCCCCGCTGAGCAGGGAGCCCGATGTGGGACTCGATCCCTGGACTCCAGGATCATGACCTGAGCCAAAGGCAGTCGCTTAACCAACTGAGCCACCCAGGCGCCCAACCTTTAAGTATGTTTTAAAGAACTATCACATTCTTTCCAAATCTCCTTTTACCCCAGGGTAAGCATTTATAGCTTCATAATTATTTTTCAAACACAGTGCTTTTTGACATTTTCATTGTCCTTTGTTGGATATCTCATTTACTTTTCCATTCTGAAATTGAGAACTGTGCTAACATAGTTGAAAGGGTTAATTACAAGAACTTGAATTTATGTGATTTCCTCTTTCCTTTCCCTTTCTAAAACAGGCACTGTCTTATAATTTGGACATTACCATGATTTCTTTGGTTGTTCAAAATATACTTAATGGAAATGCAAAACAAAACAAAAAAAAACCCCACAGAATCAAAAGAAGATAAAGTGATAAAGAATTGAGAGGAGGACGGGGCGGGGGCAGGGAGGTAAAAATAGAGATTAAGGAAAAGTGAGATGTCGAGCAGATTTTTAGTGTAAAGGTAAAAAGTGATTATTTCTTCTATAGAAGCCACTCAGACATTAAGAGACACTGCAAATGAGAGGGATGTCTAAAGATGACTTTTTAGAAGGTTTGATTTTCCCTCTCAGAATTTTTTAAGGGGAGACTGAGTGAGGATTTTAGTCACTTAAAATTCCATGTAAAAAAATTATCTGCATAACATGCATAAACCATGAGAGGTCCCAAATTTATATGGGTTACACTTAAATTTTCTCATTTCATTTCCACCTACAAAATCCTTCAAGGCTCTTCACTACCTGCAGAATATAGCACCAGCTCCTGAGCATTATATAAACCTAGCTGTAATCTGGGCTCTTCCCCACTCCCCATACTTTCTAATTTCCTCTTTCAGCCTTTCTAATCTCATCAACTACCACTCCCTCACAACATTTTATGCTTCCATTTATTAAACTACTTATAATTTCTCAAACAAAAAAATATCCTTAATGTACATATGCATTTTGACTCCCCCCCCCAAAAAAATTGTCCTTTCCTGTCTGGCTTTTCTGCTTTGACAATTCCAACCAATCTTCAAAGAGTCAGTCCTGTTGTCATCTTCACTATGAAACCTGCCTGGCTATCCACAAGCAAAGTTGTTCCGTTATCATACTCTGCACTTGTTAGTTTCCATTTATGTGTCTCCTACCTAATTTAATTTAAGCACCTAGCATAAGATTTGGCAGAAAGATGCTCAAAATATTAGTTGGATATGTCAGACTAGTGATCTTTACTTAGTCTCTTTTTTACATCAGTCCCCAGTAAGATGATAATCAACTTACATGAAATCATCATCAAATGCATTCCAGATATATATTCCATTAGTCTGATTCTAATCTAGACTAACATTCAACTCTTACCATTGGAAGACTGTCGAGTTTAGCAAAGGCACTAAGAAGAATTATTTAATGCAATGATACATAACTACTCTGGGCAATTAACATTCTGTATCAGGCACATAAAGTGACATAAACATTTACTGACCTCACAATTTTGCTAGGATCTAGTTTAAAATGAAACATTTTTCTGCCCCACATGATGTTTAACTTCCGGCTTAGATCAGATTTGTTCGATTGCAACCAATAGAAACTAGCCTCAGATGGCTGTTAAGAGCGAGGGTACAGAAGCATCTCATTAAACTCAGGAATGCAGTTAAGCCTCTAGGAAAGGCTGGGGATCCTCATGGAAAGCCATATAATCTGTCTCTCCCTCTCTCTGCTCTTCTACATGCTTCTAGTTTAGTCTTCTGTCTCTGCCAACTGGCTTCCTCTGATTCTTTATGCAGAATGGTTGCTATTCTATAGGTCTAGCCCAGTCATTTTTAACTCTACATATTAAAAACATTTGAAGAGTTTTAAAAATTCTGATGTCCTGGTCAGCCAGACTCCACACTAATTACATCAGAATTGCTTGGAGTATGGCTCAAGCAATAGTAGTTTTTGAATACTCTTCAAGGAATTGAACTGTGTGGGACGCGTGGGTGGCTCAGTCAGTTAAGCGTCTGCCTTTGGCTCAGGTCATGATCCTGGGGTCTTGGGATCGAGTCCCACCATCAGGCTCCTTGCTCCTTGGGGAGCCTGCTTCTCCCTCTGCCTCTGCCTCTCTCTCTCTCTCTGTCTCTCATGAATAAACAAATGAAATCCTTAAAAAAAAGGAATTGAATTGTGCATCCAAGGCTGAGAATTGCTTCTTTAGCCATGTCAATGCTCCCCCTAATTCCTAATTCTCAAATGAGAAATTCAAGTTTGGTCATGATTGCATTACATGTCTACTTTATTAAAATAAATGGCTACCAGGGGCCTGTTCAAGAGAATAAAGTATTATTATAAGGTGGGCAGATACTCTACAAAGTGCCTGTATGGGGACTTTTATCTGCTGATAAAGTAACAATTCTGACAGCCATCGTTACATTGTCCAAATATTGAGGCCTACTGTAAAAACAGGACACTTAGTTTATTCTCAGAATCAGTAAGATACTTGTCTACTTGTAAAGAATACTTAGGTCAGACCCAGTGAGAAGTGTTTTGTACTTACTCTCTCCTTATGATCACAACTCTTCAAATTAGGCATTATTCTACTGAAAATGAGGGAAGTGAGGCTCAAAGAAAATAAGCAACTTCTTCAAGGATAAGAAGCCAATAAGTAATAGAGTGAGACTTGAATTCAAAGCTTACACAGCCCACATTATATCAAGCTGCTCTTATTTACATAAACAATATTCTTCTAAAGTATTAATGTCCTCAAAATTGGAAACTGATCTGAAAATTATTCACAATGATTTGACTGAACACACACAACACATATACACACAAAGAAAAAACTATTGTCAAAAATAAAAAGTATATTCCATTCAGATATTGATAAGATAATCAAGTATAATGCCTTTCATTTCAGAATGAAAATAAAAACAAATACAATCTTAAACTGTAATGGCCTATTATTTTATTATTACATTATTAATCTTTATCACTGGTATTCTCCTACTATACCTGGCTGGGTCATGGAATTATACACAGAGAAATTTGCATGTATAATGGTTATGTTGTTGAGGAAAAGCAAATCACATCATAATTATGTATCCCAATTGCATTTTTCCCTAATTTGTTTTACTAGAATGAAAATTAAAAAAAAAAAAAAAAGCATTGGTAGGGTTTTATTTGATTGAAGAAGAGAAAATAACTACCACTATGTTCCATCCGATTTAAAATCATCAAACAGCTTTCACTTACTCATTTTATTTATATTTCATTGTGATATAACTACAATGGTTCCTAATTTGGGGTACAGCTGCTCTAGAAGCATGCATTCTGAGATTATTTTAAGGCAAAGAATAAATAACATTGTATAGCCACTTAGGACTAGATTAATTCATAGGCTGGATTTATGCATTAATTAACTCCAGGTCAGTTACTTTGCCCTTTGAAGAAATATCTATAGAGGGGAAAAACTTGCAAAGCAGAAATTAATTTGGATTAGCTGCTTCCATGGTGGAAAGTCCTAGGTAGAGCGATTACAGTTATGACATAAAATCAGATTTCGTTTCTCCATTTTGAGAAATTACTATTTGTAATGAAAATTTTAGAAAAGATATGAGGGTATAGAAAAGTTTCTAAAAATAATGAACCCATTTTATTCACTTCTTTAAAGGATTATATTCACATTGCTCTTAATAAGATATTTGTAACCTGAGTGCAGAATTAAGCTACAAAATTAAACATTAACTCAAATCCATGTGATCTTTTTCATCTAAACTTTACCTCCACCCCCAACTACCAGCTCTTAAGCAACTTAAGGTAGTGTCATGCAAAAATTCCTCCTCCTCAACAAAAAAACTATTCCTCCCTTAGTTTTCCCCATTTACTTTATGACACTACCATTCGTTCAGCCTAAACTAAAAATCTGTGTATTATTCTTGATACTTCTTTTCTTTCATCCTCCATTTTTCTTCCACCAGCAAATCTTCTAATGACTCTATCTTCAAAAGATATGAATCCACATACTTCTTTCTATAATCATTGCCATTATTATCTCTTACTGGGATTATTTCTTACTGTTTCTTCCATTTTCCTTGCCTCCTACTAGAATCTACTCTTTACTTTGCACCAGAGCCTTTTAAAAACACAAATTTGATTGTTTAAAACTTTTCATTCATTTCCCATTGCACTTTGTTAACATTCAAACTATTATAGCCTACAGGATCATTCATGAACTGGCCCTGTCCCCCCTTACCAAACTGACCTTATGCCACTCGCTATCTTTGTTAATATACCTATCAGTCACATATGACATCCACTAAACTCTATCTTTCCCTGGGTGTTTGCAATTGCTATTCTCTCTTCCTGGCAGGCTCTTTTTTATTCTTCTGTTTCCATTTAAACTTTACTCCCACTGCCAGGTACCAGCGCTTTTTAGCAACTGCTATGGACTGAATTGTATTCCCCCAGAATTCACATGTTGAAGCCCTAACACCAAAGGGATATTATTTTGAGATTGGGCTTTGACTAGTAACTTAAGTTTAGATGAGGTCATAGAGGTAAGGCCCTCATGATGGGATTAGTAGCTCTATGAGAAGAGACACATGTGGGAACACAGTGAGAAGGCAGCCATCTACAGCTAGGAGAACTCTCACCAGAACCCAACCATATTGGTACCCTGATCTCAAACTTTCAGCCTCTAGAACTGGGAGAATATAAATACCTAGTGCTTAAGCCACCTAGCTTATGGTAAATTGTTATGGCAACCCAAGCTGAATAATACAGCAACCTAAGGTAGAATCACCAATAGGCCAAGTGAACTTGTAAAATGTGCTTCCTAAATCTCATGTGTCCCATGATCTAAAATGTTTCCTAGCCATTTTCGATCTTTCAACAATATTTATGAAGTGCTTACTATATGGTGGGCATTGTGACCAGGTGCTTAAAAAATAGCAGTAAACAAGTACATTTTCTGGTTTCATGGATTTTACATTACAGGATGATGGTGGGAGAAGTAATCAAAAATATAGATAAGTGTGTGTGTGTGTGTGTGTGCGCGCGCACGCCTGTGTTTATGTGTGATGTTATGATTTATAATAAGAATATATATTTGGTCTTCGTCCTGCTTCTAACTCCTAAAATCCTCAGAATTTCCTGAGTGATGAGAGCAGACAGTGTCTTTTTTTATGTTAATGGATGAAAGCACCTAAGGATGGGGGCTGGTTGCCAGGAGAATCCGCCACATGGTCCAATGTTTGGAACTTTCTATTCCATCCCTTTGACCTCATGACCTCCTGACCTCTAGGGATGTGACAGGGGCTGGAGGTTGAATCATGATTTAATCAATCGTGACTATGCAATAAAGCCTCCATAAAAAACCAAAAGGACAGGGTTCAGAGAGTTTCCAGGTTGGTATACAGGTGGAGATCGGGTAGAGAGGTGCACCTGGAGAGGGGATGGAAGCTCTGCACCCTTTCTCCATACCTGCCCTGCGCATCTCTTCCACCCAGCTGCTCCTGGATTATATCCTTTTATAATAAACCAGTGAGCTAGTAAGTACAGTGCTTCTCTGAGTTCTGTGAGCCACTCTAGCAAATATTGAACTCAAGGAGGCAATCATGGGAGCCTCTGATCTATAGCCAGTTGGTCAGAAGTACAGGTAACAACCTGGACTTAGGATTGGCATCCTGAGTTGGAAGGGATCATTGGAATCTCCAATCTACAGCTTGTTGGTAAGAAACACAGGTGGTAACCTGGGCTTGTGACTGGCATGTGAAGTGGCAGGGGAGGGCAGAAGGTGGGACAGTCTAGCAGAACTGTGGTTACCTGTGGGATCTGATGCTTTTTCAAGGTAGATAGTGTTGGAATTGACTTAAATGGTAGAATATCCAACTGGTGTCCCAAGTATTGCTTTGCAGCATGGGGAACCCCTACCCCCTCATATACATACATTGCAATTGGGTTCAGGAACCCAAAATAGTGTGTTTTCAAGTGGCTTCTCCTCAGAAACAGGATGCAGAGTATATGTGGGTTAGGCAGTAGTGTGGCTAGGGGCAGGGACACAAGTTTCCACTTGGTGACCACGAAGCCTTCTTTAATAAAGTAACTTCTGAGCAGATGTGAGAAGGAGGTGAGCAGAGTTATGCATATACCAACAGTTTTGGTATACGCTCTGACTTTGAAATGAATGTTTCAATTTATCAACTGAGCTACTGCAATAACATTGGTTTCTTTTACCTTCTACTAATTATAATATCATTCATTAAGAAAATAGCACATAGACTATTACACAGAGGTCCTATGTCATAAAACCCGAAGGGTTTGGCAAAAGGATAAACTAGTGAATTAACTTTAAGAAGTGGTTTGTAAGTTAGCCAAGGACCCACACCTCACCCAAAAATAACATGTTGACAAATTTTCAAAAGTGTCAATCAGTCAGGTAACAATTGCAATATTCACAGGCCTGGAGGCAAAGGTGGTGACACTGCTGACAAGATGTCAATGACTAGTGTAAGAAAAGCCTGGTGACCAGCACAGGGTGGTGCCTGACAGCAAATCCATGTAGCACAAAGAAGTCAGCATGATCAAGGTGAGAGTGATGAAGGTAAATAAAAGAAGCTGACATTTAAGAAAGGTGACAACAGCAATGTTAAATATTAAGACTTAGAATAAAAAGCTCAAAATTGTAAGTCAACAACCTACCAGGCAAAACCTGATTTTTGTGTTAACCTATTAACCCGTGTATTTCTGGGAGGAGAAGTCGCTGAAATAGGCTAAGGTGGGGATGGATTGCAGGGAAAAACTAAGACAGTTGTATAGATGTTACTTTTGGACCCGAAACAGGTCAGTTAGGCCACTTTGAAACTTGCTTGTCTCACCCTGAAAACACTGATTGAAAAGGATGGCGGTGAGGATCACAGGAGAAAAATTACAATGCGCTGGTATGCTCATTTTTATCCTTCTGTTTCCATGATAACTGTACCCCAACCACGTGTTTGAGCAGTCCACGTAGATATTTATCATCAATGAACCAAGTGAATTTGTATAGTCTGGCTCGTGTGCCCCATAATCTAAAACATTTCCTCGGCACATTCAATTTTTCAGTCGTAGTTATCAAGTGCCTGCCATACGGTAGGCATTTTATTGGTCAACCACCTACTATCTGGTAGGCATTGTTCTAGGCACCGAGGCTATGAGAGAACAAAACTGACAAAAAATCACTTTGAAGGCTACCTTCCCATGGGATGTTGTCTGGTATATAGTGAGCATGCAGTGCATGAAAAGGGATCCAAAAATGAAGTAAGATCATTTTGAAGACTAGTTGCATGGATTATAGAAGTCTAGTGCCATTGTTCTCATCCTGACTCTGGCACAGAGTTCTCTGATGATTGGCAGGGACTTACCTATGTGTTCTGCCTTCCATTATGCTCAACTGAAGCTCAACCAAAGGACACGGGGAGGAAGGGGCAGGATGATTATTGAGAAGAACAGTAGGGCTGAAAATGGAAAAGCCTCGGCTCTAGCCCCAGCAGGCCTTACCATCAACACCTAAACAGAGGCATTACATTTCTCCTGTTCTAGGATCTATGGATGCTATTGCTGTCTTTATCTCTTTGGGGATCTTTAACATATTTATTTTAAATCCCTTTTAGAGAGTTCTATTATGGTTCTTTTCTCCTGAGTGAATTTTCCTATGAGTTGAGTTGACTCTTTTTAAAATCTGTTTCTCAGCTTTCTGACCCATATGTTAAGTGGTTGAGTCAAACATTTCCAGAGTCATAGCCATCTCAACAAAATTTAGCATACATTTTTTAATTTGTAAAATGGGGAAAAAATAGTTACTCAGGCAGGCATAATTTTTTGAGTATGACGTGCATGTTAAGCCTCTAAAAAGATAATCAGCATATAATAGGTATTTGATAAATTAGATTCTTTACTTTAAACATATATAATTTGTGTTTCAGAAGCATAAAAAACTATAATTTTGTCTTTTTTATGGATAAAGATAGTGAAGCTCAAGATAATGCATTTGAGATTTTAAACATTTTTTAAGTCCTTGAGCTGAGAATTCCACCTCTGTGACTACATTGTGCTGTCTCAGAGCCATAACTGAGATAACCAAAAGGCAGTGTGACATTCCCAAAGGTCCAAAGGCAGAATTAATGAGTAATTAAGTCAGAATTTGAACCCAGGTCCCCTGACCTCTAGGCTTTCCTTCTACCACCTGTATCTAGATATTTTTTAATTTAATCCTTTGCAACTTGTATAAGACTCAACTTTACTAAATCACTGAATGTAGCAGAACAAAGTTCTGATTAAAATTTTTGCATTTAAATTTCCACCAGCAAGCTAAAGATTCTCGGTGCTTTGTTCTACTGTGATATTTTCATGAGTGCCACACAGCCCCAGGCATCAAGGTGTTGGAGATTTGGCATGGAATTCCTAACACCTATAGCCCATCTGGACCAAGTGACCTTGTAGTGGCTAATTTCTTTCATACTCCCTCAGCACCTACTGAGGTCAGGTTCAGTATGGCATGGATCAGATTTTTCAGTTATTTTTTCCAACCATTCTAATCTTGAGTTATCTGCCTGAAGTAACAATCTACTGCTATATTGGTAAGGATATATTCTGTCTTTATGGACACAATTTCATTTTAAATTACTTTTCAGGTCAAACACTGCCATTTAATAAAGGTTTGGAACCCTATATAAAGTCAATAAAAGGCATTAAAATCACTTATTAGTCATGGTATTTTCTTTCCCTATCACCACCTACACAGTTTTGTTTTCATAGCTCCCTTGGATATAGGCTCATTCCTCATTTTTTTCTTGATTTCCTTTTACAAAATCCCCCTTCATACACAAAAAGCTACACATTTTTACAAACAGAAATTTTAATAGAAAAAAAGTCAAGCTTCTGATCCTTAATAATTATTTTTGAAGTATTTAGCTAGGGAATTCATCAAAAATTAACATGGTTGTACCATCAAAAAGGCAAACTCTACAGACAGTCTATGGGATTTACTGTATGCTTATTTATAAACACTTGAAACAGACTTCATTTTTCAATGACTATAAGCAAATTTAACTTGGCTACTTCTCACTGGAAGGGATAAAAATGAGATCACATTCACTTTTGATTCTAGTTCAGTCTAAAGGCACAGTTTACCAATGAGAAATCGGGCTGAAATCATTTCAATATAGTGATCCTGACCAAGTGGAAAAACAGCATGGAAACAGAATTTAGCCATGACATACTTCAATATTATTTTTTGGAGTCTATTACTATCTCAAACTGAATCCATGATGATTTAAAACTGTCTTTTTATTGATATTCATTGTTTTTCAACCTGACGGTGGCCAATGATTCATATCAATCTTCTTTTAACATAGGAATTAAAGAGTCTGCAATATATCTTAAACTGAAGGACACTTTTCAATAGGTCTCAAGATTTTAATACAGTTGTCATTTGAAAAGCCTTACCTCCTCTCAGTTGGAGAGGGGTTTAGAAAAGAAGAAGCCAGCTCCGTCGATAAGATTGTTTTTATCTGAAGCAGTGAAGGATTCAAAAATTAGTATGACATATCGATGATGCCTCTTTTTTTTTTTTAAGGCATTTTTATTCTCTAAGTGCAGGAACACTGCAGTTGGCTGTCAATCATTAAACTACAAAATGAAGTCCTTTGCCTGGCAAGGAGATCTGCAACTATACCAATACTGGTAAACTAACCACCAAATTATAGCCTTTTCTCTTGCCTCACCCAGATTTCACAGGGGCTGCACACCCAAATAAATGCCTCTTGGCTACCCATTCATCTAACAGCTGGAAAGATGACACTTGACATTTGGAAACTTTCCTGTGAAGATTGCTGCAAGGCTTTCCCATTAGCTTCCTGGTGAGACTGTAAGGTCGAATAAGCTGCCTCAAAACCTGCAAAGGGTAACGGAAATGCTCTAATATTAAGCCTGTGCAATTTAAATTTCTAATTCTCAAATCATAGTTCTTCAGATATTGTAGAAACCACTGGTACATTTCAGGGCAAAAGAATGCCTTTGAAGATGTGAAATTAAAATGATATTTTAAGCAATGATAATGATAACAAGTGTCTTTAAAGTTGGCACTTAAGTTCTTCCAAGCACGGAGACTTGGACATAGATAAGTCCCTCCAAGTTTGATTTCTAAAATCCCAGACTGTCATATTTTTAGCCACTGCTCATCTTTTTCAGAGCAGTAATCTTTAATATGAGCCACAGTAGCTATCATTCTTTAGATTTGATTTCCGCATCATAAAAATTATCAGAGATAGCTTTAAAATCCTTACAATCCAACAACGTGGGTTCTTTTTGAAAATCAGTGAGCCTGCTATAAAATAAAAATGTAAATATTCCATCATGAAGAAAATGCTGTGATCTTATAAATCTTTCAAATATAAACATATGCCTTTGTCCTCTTTAGAAAGGTAATTCCTTTAAAAGAGATCCCCAAATTAAAAAGTTTTAATAACCTGACTGTTCACTAAAGATATCAGAAAGACAAAATCCCTCACACAATCTCCAACCCTAAAAGTGGCAGAAGGTGAAAGATTTCATTTATTGATATGAATGCACATAATTCAATTAGCTTTATAGCAATGATCCTTCCACACTGTGCTCAATTTTTAATTCCCCGTCTTCAAAGTGTCCATACAATTTTCTATTCTTGTTTGTTAACTCAGTATTTTTCATGTGAAAGATTGACAAGAATGAATAGGCCTCTCTAAATGTTCAGTCATATGTCCAAATGTAGATAAAATTAATAATATGATTAAAAGGGAAAATGAAACATTTAAAAAATATATGCAGAAGGGCAATGAAGAATCAGGAGACATGAATGATGTCACTTTCAATCTTGAATTAATCACCATCTGGGAGTGAAATAACTTTTTAGAAGTCAATTTAGTGATGCTGAATTGTACCTCATTAGCAACAATGACAGAAAGGGATTCCTATGGATGTGCATCTCATGGCCTCACATCACAAACCAACACAAGTGCAAGCCTCGCTTCCCTCTGTCATTTTGTCAACAAATCCACCAAAAAGAGTCTCAGCTCCAAAAAATGGAATCCTTAGCTATGATTGGACTCCTCCTTACTCTTCAAACTAAAATCACAACTACCATCTTGTATTCATTCACTCAATGGTGAGACTATGGCATGAATCTCTCTCCACTAGGTATTGAAATCACAAATTCATTTCACATAGCCTACTGAACTGCCATCAGATGATAATGACTTTCTGTCACTCTTGACCTGGGGCAGATTTGAACTAGTGACCAAGAGGTTAAAGGCTCTGTATCTCATTACCAATCCCCTGAGATACCTAGTTCCCTCAACAACTACTGATTCTCTTGAGACTCAATCGAACCAAAAGAAAACACACAAAAACCTCAAGTAGGAGAAAAGCTGATCATCAATGCAAGGAATTTATAATAGTTTTGAAGAACTTTACAAACATCTGTTTCAAAATGTACCCATATACCATATACAACTGAGTAGAACCACATTAACTGTGGTCACTGTAACCTCCATTAAAATATCATATAAGCTTCACTGTAGAGCTGGAAAACACTGTAGAAAGCTAAAACCTAAAAGACACCTGTGCTCTGTGAGCCTATAGGGTTAAGAAAGACATTTTAGACCCAGTACGATGCCAGAATATTTATGTGTGTATCTTGTGCATATGTTCTTAGATAATTCTGCTACAAGAATTAGTTTTGAGGGGGATTGACAAGTTGCAAAGAATAACACAGATTCATAAACAAAATAATCAAAACAGTATCAGGCACCTTAATGTGGATACTTATTATAGGAATACAGCATGTTTAATAAAGGATAAAGTTTGAGGAAGAAAAAAAAGAATATCATTTGGGAAGATGCACGTAGGCAAACTCATGTATATAGTAGAACCACTGAACTAAACCAAAAAAATAACTTTTTGTTGTTGCTAAAAGCTGACCTCAAATGGTGGCAGCGAATAAACAGTACTGTGTAACCATTCAACTTCAATTCAGTGATTCCTAAAGTCACTTGTAAACACAGCAACCAAAACTTTTTTTTCTAAAATATGTTTAATGTCCCAATGCCTCCTTTCTTATCCTCTGCAGTTTCTCAGAAAGAATTCTACCTGAAAGAAAAGAGGTCTTCTTTTCCTTTTCATTTCTTGTCTATATTTGAAGAATCTCTACATAACTTCTTTATTTGAATTTCTATCTCTTACCTATTCTTTCCATATTTATCCTTCCACTAATAACTCTTGTCTTTTGTCAAGACAAGCTGCTTCTCTTGCAGCAACATATAAGTTTACTCGATCCCTTCCTCTCCCAGTAATAAATACTGGGGTGTTTTAATGTTGCATCTAAAAGATAGTAAATATAAGACAGAATTCCGAATCACAGAATAATGACATGGAGGACTGCTCTAAAGATGTAATCAAATCCACAGGTTTTGAAATGATAATTTTCATATATTTGGACTGATTTTATTTGACAAAATGTCTCATGTTGGTAAGATCATCTTCTCAGAACTACCATGACTACTTCAAGGAAAACGAGCTTCTAACCTAGGTTTAGAATTTAGAAGCATTTAGCCTGTGTTCTATTTACAAGTTTGCTCTTAGTGGAATACTTAGCATGGCAAGATAACATATAGCCTTTTTTCCTCTACTTTTTTGTGATGGAATGTGTATATATGTTGATACTAAAAGTAAATGCCCAATTTTCTAAACAATTGTATTTTGGTAAATTACTTATTTTTTTTCAATTAATAATACCATTTTGTAAATACATTTTGTATTAAAACTTGTCTTTGGTAAAGAAGGACCTTAGGCACCAGATGGGTTTCCCTTAACAAGTTGGTTGCACCTACCAGACTCACCGGACGAATTTCCTCTCTCCTGCTCCTCTGTGAGATAAAAAGGAAGCGAAAGGAGTGCCAAATCTCTGTAATGAGGAGGGTACCTGTGCATCTGTTCCTACTTCCCCACTTGAGTTGTATGCTTATTGGATCAGCTATTTGTGTTGGTTATAAATTTATGTAAATTAAAACTGTATAAATTGAAGAGCTCTATGAATATGAAAAGAAAGGGGGTTGAGTCTGTGAAAACTAAGTTGAATATTTTCAAAAGCTATGATAAAGGTGAATTGCTAAAAAAGAAGTTGCTATCAAATTAGACGTGGGTTAAACAAATGAAATAACTGACGGGCAACCATACAAAAATCTAGGAAATTGCTCTGTGTTTCTTGAAGGTATAGCTCCACTTTAAAAAACAAAACCAGAAGTTGTAGGCAGCATATTATAAACAGATTTACACAAGAAACATAATAAGAACCCTAACCATAAATTTAAAAAGAACTTGTTGGTTCTGCTTTTTTTTTTAAATGAAAAGGAGAGACTATCTATGTGTTTTAAAATAAAATGACATGCTTAACATATGTATATATCCTTTCTATAACTCCCCGTTTAACTTTTTCAGATTAATAAACTAATTATTGATTTTTGTTTCCTAGACTAAGAGAACTTTTTTATATTCCTCTGTTTTTTTTAAATGAATGTTCTGGATTTAACCAACTTATTGTTAATGAATTTCTGGATTTACCTATATAATTAAAGTGCCTCATCTTTATCCTCAATTAACAATTAAATTTAGGTCTTTAATCATATTAATTGAGCTAATTATCCCTCTATTTTATTTCCCTGGAAGTTAGGAGATATGGAATAATCTTAGAACTTTTCTAGTCACTTAATCATTCTGGTTAAGGTATATATATATTTTTTAAAGATTTTATTTATTTATTTGAGAGAGAGAGAATGAGAGATAGAGAGCACGAGAGGGAAGAGGGTCAGAGGGAGAAGCAGACTCCCTGCTGAGCAGGGAGCCTGATGTGGGACTCGATCCCAGGACTCCAGGATCATGACCTGAGCCGAAGGCAGTAGCTTAACCAACTGAGCCACCCAGGCGCCCCTGGTTAAGGTATATTTTTAACCAGAACTAAGTTATACATAAGCTATAGCCTCCAATCACAATCTTCTGATTTCAGTTTCAACTACAGAGGAACTCTCAGGCAGAGTTCTAATGCATTATTTTATTTTTAAATCTTAACACATCCTGCAGGGGAAGATGTCTAGGGCTGCAGATGATTAGCAAGAACGAGGATCCAGATTTGAAAAGTATCAGGAAAGTAGTTCAGTCCAGGGGAAAAAATAAATAGACATACGTATGTTCAAATCCTGGCTTCGTTACTAAGACGATACTTAACCTAGAATAGTTTTCTTTAACTACTGAGACTTTATTTTTGAAAGCTAAGAAATAAAGATAATGATACCCATGGGGGTGCCTGGGTAGCTCAGCCAGTTAAACCTCCAACTCTTGATTTTGGCTCAGGTCATTATCTCAGGGTTGAGATCCAGCCCCATGTTGGGCCCCAAGCTCAGTGTAGAGTCCACTTGAGATTCTCTCTCTCTCCCTCTCTCTCCATCTGCCCCTCCCTCCACTCACTCTCTCCCTCTCTTTCTCTCCTTCTGAAATAAATAAATAAATAAATAAATAAATAAATAAATAAATAAAATCTTTAAAGAAATAAAAATATAAAGATAATGATACCCATTGTAACCAAAACATACACAATGTATAACAGAGGTTAACAAATAGTAGCTGTTATTACAATGAAAGTAAATATAACAGGTATGTTCCAATGAGGGTAAAAATCAGGGAGTACTTCTTTTGTGAGTCTTTTCCAACAATTCTAGTCAATACTGATCTCTGCTCTTGGACTACTTTAGTATTTATTGGTTGTAGTAAAATTAGCTTTCAATTTTATTATATGCCTGTTCTCTATTTCACATGGTAATCCTTGCATTCACACGTTGCTAAAAGCACCTTTCGAAGAAAGGTTGATGGGTTCAGGTGGGTAATTTCTTTTTTTCCTAGTACAGAACTTTTTATCTATCCATCTGTCCACACACATGCACACATGCATACAGACACGCACACACAGACACACACATGCACACGGGCTAAATAAATAAATCCACCGGAAAGATGCAAGTGAAAGTGCAATAAATTTTAAAATCAATAGATTTTTTTGTTTGTTTGTTTAGCTACATTTTTTTGGTTATATACTCTTTCTTTGGGTTCCCTCTCAAAATTATCTTAGATATTCAGTAATTCTTATTCAAGAAGAAGAAAAAAATTCAAATATGCCTCGACTCCTACTAACATCATAGTATTATAAACAACAAAGGTGAAGTCATATTGGATCATTTATTAGCACAACTAAGTAAAGACAAGTAAGTTTAATATCATAAAATAAAGACTTTTAGGGGCGCCTGGGAAGTTCAGTCTGGTTAAGCATCTGCCTTCAGCTCAGGTCACGATCTCAGGGTCCTGGGATCGAGCCCAGCCCTACATCCATCCACTGGGCTCCCCGCTCAGCCGGGAGCCTGCTTCTCCCTCTCTCCCACCCTACTTCATGGTCTCTTTCACTATCTCTCTTTCCCTCAAATAAATAAGTAAAATCTTTAAAAAAACAATAATAAAATAAAGACTTTTAAAGAGGGAAACATTGACAAATTGGAAAATGTTTCTCTCTATATTAATACAAGATCTGACACTATCACTTCTTTATGTAAACAACTCCTATCACATTTTTGCCTCATTATGAACCCCAAATTATAATCCTAAACTGGGTATTCTTATCATGTCCTAACCCCAGTATAATCACAGATCTTTTCTCCCATTTTTTCCTACATATTCTCTATGTTCAGGGCCTCCACTAACCCAGAATGCCTTTTGGTGAAATTGGAAGAAGCCACTGCACAGGTGTAAGTCTTAACAGCACAAGCAGAAAGCACCTTTGTGACAATTCAAGGCAGGCACTCCTTCCTCTGAGTAGAAGCGGCACAACCAAAGATACCACTGTTAGGTGAGTGGAGCTCGGTCAGAATTTCAGCCAGCTAGTACCTGTATCTGGGCACCCCTGGGCGGTGAGCAAGCTCTACAGTCTTAGTCAGTGCCCCCTTTAAGTTCCACCAATTCAAATCACTCAGTTTTTCTTATCCTACCTCTTCATTTGTTATCTTGATTTTTGTGAAGCCTTTGCTGACTCCACATCCTGATACCCACATCCAGATAGAATCAATCACATTATCTCTTCCATGCTACCCTGTGCCTTTACATTTTTTTATTACTGAGTTTATTATATTGTATTAGATGTGTGTTTACACCACTGTCTTCCCTACCAGACTGTGAGATTATTAATGGCAAGTTTCATGTTTCAATTCATATTCATAAACCTACAGATTAGTACTATCTGAAGTTGAAAGCACTATTTTTTTAAAAAAATTATTTATTGAATGAATCCATGCATGAATGACTGCAAGGATAGAGAGGTGGATGTATATGGATGAAAAAATAAATGGTTAAATAAAATGCTTTCATAATTACCAGAAATAGCCTCTTTGAATCTTTGTCTGTTAAAATCCTATACTATGCTTTCTATTCAAAATCTCCTATTTTATAATTGTTCTCTAATACCATTTTAACATCTCTAATTATTATTGCTCATTTATTAATAAATAGTTTATTTACCCCTAAAAAGACCATGTCCTGAAGTGATGAAGTCACTTGCTTCAGGTCACACAGTTCCAAAGTGTTGGAACTGGGTTTGAAATCAGGTCTGTTTAATTCAGAGCCCAAATTTCTAACTGCTGTATTTTACCTCTCCTCATTTATTCACTTTGGTACTCTCCCAAAGTCAAGTGTTTGGGGCCCAACAGCTGGTACTCAATAAATGGTAACTGATCAAATTAACTAATGAAATTTAAGTGAAGCTCTCTTCAGACAACTATGGGAATCACTGAAACCCCAACAGGGCTATCTTTAAACAATCACATGTGTCTGAAAAAGCATACTACAAATAAATTCAAAATATCCAATTGCAATGATTGCATGCATGAATTAATACTATAATGTGTGTATTAAATCATTTTTAAAGTACACTATCTAGTGTTCTATTTCACCCCAAACTAATGTAAAACATAAGACAAGCAGTGATAAACCTTCATTCATGAATACACTTCAGGCATTAGGAAATTTTTCTTAACGGATGTTGCATTTGAAGGAAACATTATTTATTTACAGTGTTAATGAACTTACAAACTCATTAGTTTTCTTAACTCCTCTTTAAATTCCTTTACAACGAATTCTCTTCTTCTACGTATTTTTCCTATTTAATAGATGAATACACTCTTTATTTTGAGGGCATAACAATAAACAAGCATGGCCACTGGCTTGTGCAGAGGCAGACCGGTGGGCAGGCTTTAGTCAAGGAAACAGGCTGCTACAGAGCACACAGGAGGACCATGTTCCTGAAAGAGGCGGAGGCTACAGAGCACACAGGAGGACCATGTTCCTGGAAGAGGAGGAAGCAAGACCTGAAGGACAGGTAGGATCAAGACAGATGCAATGAGGGGAGTAGGGGAAGGGCCTGGATTCAGGAGAAGTCTTGGTGTGCTAGGGGAAATTCAAGTTAGCATCACAAGCTAAGGAGATTACGCTTTATCTGGAGTGCAAAGAGGAGCTTCTGAAGGGTTTTAAATGAAGAAATGAGGATCAAACTGTACTCCAGAAAGATGACTCTGGCTGCAGTATAGGCTCATTAGATTTGACAAGGGAAGAAGTGGAGGCAGTTTAAGAGGCAATAGAAGCCAGAACTAAGTTAATGACAGTGTGGAGAGAGAAAAATCTCACTTTGTCTATATGCTCCTTTTTAGTCTTATCACTGCTTAGCACTTCGCAACCAATAGGCAGGAAGGTAGAAGTGTTGATTTTACTTGACAGAGATATACCTGCTTTCCATTTCTACTCCATCTTTAAAATGCAATTCAACACTTTGTTTGACAAGTCTAAAGCCTTCAGCCAAAACCACAACTCTTACTGGTCAGGAATTTTTTATTTTATATTTCAAACTCTATCATTCCTAGCAATGTGTATTTTTAAAGCACACACACTTTTCTTTTTCATACCTAAAAGTCTGTTTCTTTCCTTTTATGAGTAAGTGGAAGCTAAATAAAATGATTGCTCATTTTTTTCAGTACACATTTATTAGATTCAGGGAAGTAAAAAGATAAGAATAAAGTCAAAAGAAAAACACCCTTAGGAATCCTTTCGAATGGTAATTGTGAAGTATGACAAAACCACAATCATCAAAAATATAGTAAATATTCTCTATGTACTTTAATCTAAAAGCTATAAATGGATTTAAATCTTTAGAAAAAGAATTAATACATGCCATTTTCCACCGTCCCTCATTCAATTTCACCTTTCAAATCTGTTTAGTATCTGCCTTCCCGCCATTTTCACTCCTGAAAGCTGAATTCATGTATTCACTAGGTTTCATCTGGCCTAGCACAAGAGCCTTTTCTCTTATCTCCTGATTCTACTCTCATTTCTTCAAGAAGTTAACAGAATGGTCAGTGAGATGTCTGGTCAAACAAAAATTGTATTCAGCACAAAAAAACAAGCAAATTAAAGTAAGTGTATGAAAGAGTCTTTACAGAGGTGGAATTGACCAGATATGTACATGAGAGAGAGAGAGAGAGAGAGAGAGAGAGAGAGAAGAGGAAAATAAAATTTAGATAAATAGTTCATAAGTAAAGATGTGTGCAACAGTGTTATTTTATAATGAGAAAAATATGTGTGTGTAAACACACTAGTGTAAATCTTTCAACCATATTTTCTTAAGAAGTAGCTTATTCTGAGATTGTATTGTTTGCTACTTTTCTCATAAACTTTCTTGTTATTTCTTGTATATATAATATAGTAAATGTTACCATTTCATGTGTTTAAGTGGCTGCTTTAATGCCATTACACAGTAAAAGAAGAAGCTATCAGGCCTATTTTGGTTTCAAAATTGATTTTGAAAACTGTATTAGTCTGAGTAATCTAGAAGTCAGTAATCTAGAAGCCTGAGGAATACTGATTTAGAGGCTTTGAAGCTGGGTATCAGAAACATTAAACACTGGAGATGGAACAGGTTTGGGAGAGTATGTTTAGTTTAACAGCAATGAATTAGAAGTGTAGGTAACCAAGTGCTGTTCAGTGAACCTGAAATACGCATCCGGCACACGAGTGAAGATTATCAGCAGACAGCTGGACCATGGAAGAACACAGATGGAAATACAAATGAGGGAGTTATGCAGAGGTGCAACTGGGACCATTGAGAGTGCTGTGACAGGAAGAGTAAAATGAGGAAATAGAAAGATAGGGTGATAAGTTTTGCAGCAGAAAGCGCAAAAGGAGCCAAATCAGGAGTCCATCCTGGGCAGCTGAACCGCTCCGCTGTGTATTTCGGAGGCCATGGAGACTCTCCAAAGTATAGGTGCTACAGAGACTGGGGCTAGAGCTACTACCAACTTTGCTCCTTTGGGTTCCCAGGTTTCTGCCTGTTAAAATTGCATTCCTTTCCCCTTTTTTCCCTACCCTCATCCCTTTTGACTGATTTGGACAGCATTCTTATTTTAGATTTGTCATCTCCACAAAACGCTGTTTCCTAAATCACACTTTTGTCTCTATGCATGACCTGTAGGCTGGTTACACCCATTTTTAGAGCCCAGGGATACCAACTACACCCCAGACCACAACATCCCAAGCCCCACTACTCAGAGACGCCGGGCTGAGGTGGGATTAGGTCAGTGAATTGAACTTAAAAAAATATGGTATAATCAATATAAAGTCCAGGCTGTACCTGGTAGGTAAGAAGTCCTGCATGGGTTATAGAAAAAAATAGGAGGACAACCATAAAGTCTAAGTGGTCATGGCAAAGAGGAAGAAAAATATTCAAGGAGACCTTAAAGACAAAGTGAATTTTGTTAGCATGTGGGAAACAAACAAAAGAAACTGAATGAAGAGAGGCAGACAGCATGTTATGAATAGAGTCTCCCGAATAAGAAAGAAAGAAGAATTTTATTAATAAGAGCAAACTTTTCCAGAAATATTTTATATAAAGGAGATCACTGTACCTACATTTAATTAAATTGCAGAGCAAGAAGAAAACAAAGCATTTTGTCAAAAAGTGAGACAACTGAGATCTAGTAATTACGGCTTTTCTCTTCCCCATGACCACCCAGTTACTGTAAGAGTACGTTAAACTTTATATTTTATCATTTTTACATTATGCATTTGTTTCATGAGACTAAAGAGTGAAAAATTACAATTGAAATTTATAAAATATTTTTCTTTTCAATTAGGTGCATATAATTTGGGGAATGGATAGGAACTCATCTGATTCAAATGGACAGACAATATAGTTTTCTAGACTGTGTAAGATCATTAGGAATATAGATCTTATCAGCCATCATATTGTGTACCATCCAGATTTGATAAATGTATTATCTGTGTCTTTAAGCCATTGATAAATATTTCGAACACAGCAGAACTAATAACTTCATGGCATTTCCCTGCAGAAATGCACACTGAATTTTCAATCAACTAAACAGTTGTGCTATCCAGTAAAAAAATTTTATCCAAGTAAATATATATACATGTATATGTCATATATTACCATATATAAATGCTCATATGAATGTGTAGCAAAAATAAATGAAGAAGTATATATCCATTGGAAAAAATTAGCTAAAAGTGACGGCAAGTGCCTACCTGTATATATTTGTGAATGTACCAAGAAGCTTGCTTTCCATCATTCACTGATTCCACTGTAGTATTAGCCACACCAACAATATCACCACCTGCAAACACCCATGGTTCACTGGTTTGCATAGTTTCTGGATCTACTTCTGGGAGATCCCATCTGTTAAATTTTAGAGGGCTCAAGGCTTCTTTTACTGGAAGAAAAAAAAAAGTAAAAGACAAGAGGCAATGACTAATCTGTGCATCACGTAACTATAATTTGAAAATTAAGAAAAATTATGACTTAATTATTGTTCTAGGGATTCAAACAACTGTTTTTAATGAACCATAAAAATGGAAAGTTAATGAAATATCTGAGTTAATAATACATTCAAAGCATACTGACTTAATCAATTCAAAGTATACCTCACATGTAGGTTTTAAAGACTACAGATTTGGGCAATATGTCAAATCTGGTATTTATGTCTAGGAAGTACAGATCCAAGAAGAAGGGAAGTACAGCCTCTTAAATATTTTAATGTGTATAAAATCCATTTAAATCCGTTTAAATGAATTTTCTAAAATTTCCTTTGTCCACACCATTATTTTCACAAATATATTACTCTTATGATCCTAAACTTGTTCCTGTGTGTAACAGGTAAAAGTTATATTGTGAATTTGGGTCAATGGCCAGTCTCTTCCATTCACAACAAGAAATTTTATAGATTAAACAAGACAAAGTCCTATATTTTCACCAAATTATTTGCCCCTAATGTTAGGCAATTCAAAGGACCCAGATTATAGCTACATTAGCCACCAGTTTCTATTTTATAAAAATCAACAAACGCGAACACTACCATTGGTTCCTTGTGGATATTGCTTTGTAAAAGAATTTTAAGTTATTTGCTGTGTTCCAATGAATCTAAATGTGTCATGGAACAAGAAAGAGTTTGAGTTCCTGTAAGAAAAATATATCGAAAGGAATATCTTTTTTTTTAAAGATTTTATTTATTTATTCATGAGAGACAGAGACAGAGAGAGAGAGAGAAGCAGAGGGAGAAGCAGGCTCCCCGCTGAGCAGGGAGCCGGATGCGGGACTCGATCCCAGGACCCTGGGATCATGACCTGAGCCGAAGGCAGAGACGCTTAACCATCTGAGCCACCCAGGCGCCCTCAAAAGGAATATCTTATAATAGACACATAATCCTGATAATTGGAAGAGATCAAAGAATGTAAGTTACAGAAAGGGTTCATCAAGAGAAGAAGGGCAGAAAGACAGTATCATCATCTATAATGGAGCAAACTGAGCGAATGTTTAGGATTAAATGTTCCCTCCAGGTATTCATGTCATGAATTTTAAGTACAGCATCTCAGGACAGACTTATGGAGCTATTCTTTACTTTAATTCAAAAGAGAACATAACAACTTAAATAGACTGTAAAATTTTGGAACACAAAAGTTAGTTCTTAAACAGATTAATGAGTCAATTTTAAAATAAAACAACCAGATATAAAAAAAAGTATTCTGATACCTAAAACCATTTCTCCTAAACAATAATAGAAAAGCAAGACATAAAAATAAACCTTTGTAGTTTTCTACCTGAAGAATATTAGACTTTTAGAAAACTATTAAGGAATTACTGTTGATTATGTGTTCCCCACAAGACTGTAGGTTCCATGAGAATAGCAATGTGTCCATGCTGCTGACCACTGTACCACAAAGCCTACTACAGCACTTGGAGCACAGGAAAGACTCAATTCAATGCATGAGTGGATGGATGGATGGATGGATGAATGAATGAATGAATGAATGAATGAAATGAAAGAATGAACAGATGGGTAAATGCTATTGTGCTCAGGTTTTTATTTAAAAATATGATAGTGTTTATATCTTTGATGTGATTTCACCTTTCATCGAGAGTAAAATTAAATATTCATGTAATTATTTTCAATGCAGAATGGCATTTTGAGAAGATTTTTCTAATGTCTTTAAAGGTCACATGAAAAGACACCTTTATCATTTATTCCCCATCGCATACAGATCATCACTACCATCTGTTGACAGTTAACTTGAGTTACAAAAAAGTCAATAGTGAGCATGGCTTGTAAATTCAACCTATTACAATAATAATGGTAACTGGAACACACCACCACTGAATGGTTTATGTAATGGGAGATAGAGAGAGAGAGAGAGTAAAAAATAATTCCCCTGTAAGAAATGACCTTATTTGTCCAAGACTTTGATGCAACGTTTTTCTATATAGAGAACTGAAATAAAGATTTTTAAATGAGAAGGAATCCAAAATTATTTCACCAGGAGATCAAAGCCCTTTTATACATTTTCCTCATTTTTTTTTTTTTTTTTCTGGAGTATCCTTGAAGGTTAGCACAGATTTCAGTCTAAACTTGAGCAAGGCAGGGATTATGCCTTAGTTATCTTTGATTTCCCATAGCAGCTATTAGAGTCAAAGACATATATACTGTGAAGTTTTTGAAGCTTAAGCTTCAGGGTCTCTCACTTGCATGGTCCTCTTTTAAGGCCCTGTGCCTAAATTTGAATTTGTAATTTTTTTTCCTTTTTTTATAAAGGAGTCCTCAAATTATATAAGCTTCAGTCCTCACAAAAACTGAATTAACCCTTGAGTACAGTGCATTATACACAACAGGTGCCGACTAAATGCCTGCTGAACTAACGTGAAGTCCTTAGTATGTGTTATAATTTCTTATGACTTAATGTAAATAGTATGATTTACTTTAATATTAGAGCTCCATCACTAACTCAGTGAATAAATAGTCAGGAAATGTTACTGTAAGTTTAATAAGTAAATCTTGTATTTCTTAAAATATTTAGCACCGACACCATAAGCCACCCTAGGAGCATTTATTTGTGAATTCAAAAGCACTATTCTATTCATGGGTCTTTCCATGATGTATGCATTGTATGATTTTATGTCCCTAAACATTCATACATACTCATGTTTACTTTTCAAAATATGCTCTTTCCTCAATATCTGACTTAATTTTACCTTGAAATCTTGGACCTGAATATTAACTGTTTTAATTACTTTATCATTTGTAATATCCAGCTAACCTCACTAATAATCAACTCCCTGACACTGTGTTCCAAAAAAGAAAAGGATTTTTCTTTCGTATTGAAAATTATCTCAGCCCCCTTTTAAAAACTATCTACTCAATTCCCCCCCCCCAATCTTTTTAGAGGCCTTCAAGTTTAGCATGTCTATAGTTTCATTTAAAAAATAAATAGAAAAAACAATGAGGTCAAGCAGTTGGTTATGATGTTATTAATATATTACAGCAAAGCTTACATCAATCAAAATAGAGATCATCTGTTTCCACTTTAATATCCATATGTTGACTCGTCAATATCTACAAAGGATCTTTGGAAAAACAGAACATGGAGAATTTATATGAATAAGAAAAGAAATGCTACAGTAGGTAAAAAACATTTTCTACCAGTGGCACTAAGCAGCTAATGCAAGAATGACTGTTCATTACAACGTGAACATCAAATGATTAGGATCATTTCCCTGTTGGCACAGTGGGCTCTATATTTAAGTATATGATCTATATGCGTCCATTTATATATTTGTGTATACATAAATTTCAACGTTTATAATAAACTAGAGATAAAGGAAGGGGGAGATAATCCATTAATTCATTGAAACTTTGGCTCAGATTATGAATTCAAATAACACCTTTCATGATTTCAAGGACTCTTTTGAGATACAGTAGATCTTTCTATTATCTAACCGTATTTTGTAAGCTCCAAAGTATTCAATTTAGAACTCAAATAGAGGATTCGGTGAAAAAAATCCATATGTATTTTATGCATAATTTGTCAGAAGTTCATTTATTTAGCTGCTTCTTATGAGGAAGACTTTCATCCTCCTCATCATTGTAACTATCCTTCTATGAACTCCTCACAGCTAGCTTCCATCTCTGCTGATACATTTAACTTGAAATACAATGAAAATAAATCTCAGAAGCACATCTTCTGTTCTGCCTTTATCTAGTTTGGAAGGAGTGAAAGCGTAAGTGGATGAAAAATGTATATTTACATTTGCAAACCAAATAACTGCTTGCCATTTCCTATGAAGTGTTAAATGAATATTAATAGAAGGATTGTATTTTTTCTTCCTTGTTTATAAAATAACGGGAGTGAGGGGAGAGGGATTTTCTGTTATGATATGCGTACTTTTCCCACAGATTTCCATGAAGTTGCATCTTGACGGAGACTGCAGCATATGTCCCAGTGGCTCCATAGTTGAACAGAAAAAGAACTTGAAAAAGAACCCTAAAACATGCTTATTCACAGCCTCTATTATTCTGCAAATGGGACAGAAATGTGTTAAGTGATATGGTGCCTGGAATTTTATGCAGTCTTTAAAAAGAACAAAAACATCCTTAATTCATACCAAACATTCAAGATTTATGTTAATTTTCTGCTTTAATTACTACTATGTTCAAATGAGCTTATTTAAAAAACAAAGACACTCTGAGGTGGCTTTAAAACAAGAAATGGTTTTGAAATAAGAACTTTTAGTCAATTTAATGTTATGCATGAAATGATTTTTTTATATAGACTTAATTGTATTGTGACACACAAGTTCTTCGATAAGCCACAGCTTAAAATTGCAGAAACCGTCCCTCAGGGACACATCACTAGCAGATGCAGATTGCCAAGGTCAATTAAACTGATGTAGCTGTGCTGTCATATATGTAGAAGAGAAACCCACGAGCATATGACAAGTATATTTCTCAGGATTTATAAAAAGATGTCAAGAATGTTATATTTTAGTACATAAATATAAATTAATTCTGCATAAACAATAAAACAATACAACAGAAATCATAACGAAGAAGGATTATTAGTATTCTTTGGAGTGTCTGATATGCCATGAAACAATGAGGGAGGCTAAAAAATTTCAACATTTATAATAAAATGATATCTTGAAAACATGGATGAATTCATCTATATGTTTGTTGTTTAATTCTGCATAACCTATTAGCCAGTAAGACCGAAGCACAACGAAACAAAAAGGCGAGCTGAGGCAATAATCTCAGTAATTCAGAGCTGAAAGCAAAATCTCACCAAGAGCAAATGAATTCTAATTACAGGGCTGGGATCTCAGAGTTCCGTTTCAATAAAACAACCTGGGGTAAGGAAGGGACAGACCCAGAGAATGCCTTCCACTGACAATATCAAGTCTGGGTGGCATGAGCTTTTTTTCACATCTCCCTTCTGCATCTAAGTAATTGAATCAATATGCAGACACAATGGAACCCACAGTGAAGCTTCATCATTGTCCTTCTCTAAACCCCTCAAGTGTTAACCTTGATTCTGCACCTTCCCACTCCTCCAGGACCTCAAATATCATCTCTGACTCTCTTTAGAATATTGCATTTCTCCTCTTTCCCGTCTCCTCTCATCTCTTATTTTGAAAAACTTTAGTTTTGGCATGGTTCTCTTTTCTCATTCTAACCTCCTCCTTCACCTAGTTTTAAGAGTAATTTACACTGACTTTCTTCACCACCCAATTATTCCTTCCCGGCTGTCCCTTTAATGGAAATATGATCTCCATGGTCCCTAAATTCTGTGACCTCAGTCTTCCTCCCTTCTGCCTTCCTGTAGCGTCCGATCCTTTTATCACATTCATTTTGATCTCTTTCTTTGATTTGCAGAATGCTACTCTATTCAGGCTCTCCTTATCTTTAAACTGTCCATCTTGGGCTCTGGCTCCTCCTCATCTCATCTTCTTCTTCCCAGATTGAGTCATGTGCCTTTAACTTCATCTCTACGAAAATGACTTTAGTCACAACCTTGAGCTCTTTTATTCTGGCACTTTTAGCTGCCTCAGAGGTTCCCGTGTGGATGCTATACTGTCCCTTCCAAATCATCCCAAACCCAGCTTACAAGATTCTCTTGGGCCTTTCACCATTTCATGACTGATATTAGTAAGCTTGCTCTTTTGTATCTTCTACTCATTGTGACCACCATTTATACCTTGTGTCTTCTCCTCAAATTTTGACGGACCAAGCTCCTTTTTTCTTGCCCCCCACTGTCAGGAGAAGGTCTTCCCTTATACTTCATAAAGAACATTGAACCTATTATATGGGTACTCTTTGGTCATCCCATTGTCCAAACTATAAACCTACTGATCTGTGTCCACTCTACCTCTCCTCCTTTTTTTTTTTTTTTTTAAAGAGTGTGGGGTGTAGGGGAGAGGGGCAAAGGGAGAGGGAGAGAGAGAATCTTAAGCAGGCTCCATGTCCAGCACAGGCACAGAGCTCTGCACAGAGCCCCACCCAGGGCTCAATGTGAGGCTGGATCTCACAACCCTGGGGTCACCACCTGAACCAAAATCAAGAGGCTGATGCTTAACAGACTGAGCCACCCAGGTGCCCTATCTTCCTTCTTATTTATAATAATTAAAGAACTCTCCCTCTCATCAAAGGCCAGTCCTTCCATATGAGCCCTAGGATCCTCTATTTTACTTTGTAGGCATTTTGCTCCCTAGATTACATATTCTATTATCAGCCCCTCCCTCTGAGTTGTTTCTCATAAGCACGTACATACATGTACAGTATTTTCCATTTTTAAACCATTCCAGATCTGCATTTGCCTCCCAAAACTTCAGTAAAACTCTTTTCACTAAGATGACTAATTAGAGCGAGGTCACCACATCCAGTGACTCTCCTCAGTGATCACCTTATTTCAAGACCAGACTAGGGTGAGGTGAGTGAGGCACCCGAAGAATAAAACTTCAGAAGGTCCTCAGGCTCAGGACCTTAGGCTCAAATGCAGGTGGGCACCTCACTTGTCTCACCCTAATTGTGGCACTGCCTTCCTCCAATTCTCAGCAGCATTTAACAGATGACCTCTTCCTCCTCATAAATGTCCCTTTGCTTGGCTTCCATGACACCACACTTTCTGATTTTCCACTTGCCTCCATGATCACTCTTCAATCTCCACTCCTGCTTTTTCCTATTCTTCTTTCTCAAAAGACCTAGAAATAAATCTTAAAAATCTTGGCATAATCTTTGGTTCTTCTCTCTCCGATGATCTCAACATCCAGTCAGTTACCATGTTCTGACAATTCATGCAAATGAAATTCCCTAGACTCCCTAGGTACTTCTTACATCTCATTTATATCATCCTCACCTAATGAAGAAGATTAAGAAAAGCAATCAACATTTATTAATCCCTTGTATGAGGCAGGAATGATGCTGTATATTTCTATATAATAATCTCATTTAGACCACAAAACAACTCTTTAAGGTAGATATTATCATCTTAAATATAGCCAAGGGGTGGCAGAGCTGGTATTCGAATCCAGTTATTTCTGACTCCAAAGCCCTCCTTGCAATTGACTTTTGGGGTAGGGACAAGAAGCAGCCAGGAATGGGCCAAAAATAGTCTCTTAAAGTTTCACAACTGGGGACCATGGGAGTAACGAAAATGAAGCGGGGGTGGGGGAGGGGATAGCAAAGAATTCTAATCTTGACCAGCTTTACAGATAATAGCCTTTAGGTCAACTCCTCCAATGGAAACTTTTCCCGTTTTGAATTTAACTGACTGTTAACCTAGTCACAATGTGACTTGATTTTAGTTGCTTTGCCTCCATCACTTCTTGAGTTTAGAGACCATAACTGAGTCAGCTCCTTCCCCAGCATCTAGCACAAATTGGCACACAAGAGGACTCGATGAATATTTTTTAGTTGAAAAAATGTAATAGTTGTTCATTCCATTCCATTTATTTAGAACTCACATTGTCCTGTCTTGATTATTTTTCATGTAGATCATTTTCCACAGTTACAGACAGCTCACTGTAGAGAGGAAATCCAAATATTTTTCCTTTTTTAAAAAAAAAGTTTCTAAAAAAACTTCTATAGTGACAAACACACTGACTAGGGAAGAATATGCACTTGGTTATTTCTTTTGATTGATTTAATTATTCAATTTCCCTACTGCTATGGTTAAATAATGTTCAGTTTATATATGCTTGTAGAATTCAGGCAGTGGGAAAGTACAGATTTAATTTTCCTCCCCTCCATACTTGAAACAAGCTTAGGCTCCCCAAGTTAAATACAAAAAAATGGATGTCAATAATAGCCTGTAGCAACTCCTTTTGTTTTACTTGTATTCTACAGGGAGTCTTTTCTCATTTCCTAAACTGACCAACTAATCAATTAATAAAATTGTCCAAGCACTTCACCTTGATTTGCTTATTTCTCTGCAATAATTCCATCTATTTGAAACCCTAAACTCCTTGAAGATTTCATTTTATTTTATCTGGGAGAGATCTCCACAAGGAGGTCATTGTCCTTGAAGGAAATATATGGGGATTGTTTTCAAATTCTCTGTTGGATTCCCAAATGCTGTCCTTTGATTTGCTTATTTATATTCAATGATACCATCTACTTAAGACTACAAACTCCTGGAAGGAATAGATCATCCTTTAATCTGATTTGGACCATAATCATCATAATTCTATGCACATTTAGGTGCTTAATACTTCTTGATAACTAGGAGTCTGTGGAAAAAGTAGAAAGGCTACTGAAATATTTTATATATACTTCCCAGTGAAAGAACCTTTTAAAATGCTGAATGATACCATCAAATGATATAAATAATTAAAGAAAGGGATTAAGAAAAATGTTTAATATAAAATCCCCCCATTTGCTGCATTTAAAGCACAAATAAAAACAAATAGGAAGCCAGTAGTAAATTATACTACTGGAGAAAACAATATTATTAAAATATAAGTGAATACTGAAAAATATTTTAATTAACAAAATAAATCAAACGGAAAAGATTCTCTAAATAGAGCTTTAAAAGTAAGTCTATGTGTGTTTGACTGCCATGACTAATTATGTATCCATGTAATGTGTGTTCAATTTGGGCTTATTTAAATAGCAGAAATGCTCATTAGCTGCAGTATATCTGTGAAGCTTCAGTAAACAGTTTAATGGTTTTTATGTTTAACCAATTTCATAAGTTCCTGTAATTTTAGCTTTAGCAGCTCATTAATGTTATTTTTTGATATCCATCTTACGACTTTTTTTCCCCCTTGTCAATCGGCTGTAGGCATACTTCAATGCAAACTTAAAACATAAAATAGAATATATTTTAAACAATTTTAATACATAAGTAAATGCATAATTCAAAAATACGGCTTCTTTATATAGAGCATGAGTTGTACTACCATGCAGTCAAGAAATATCTTTGGTATTGGCGAAGGTTATTGCATTCACAATGATAATAATGACGAACATTTACTGAGAATGCCTCCATGAACACACGGCTGGTTCTGACCTAGGCAACATATATATGGTCTCTCCGAATCCTCACAGAATAGATGCTATTTCAATTATACAGCTGAGAAAACTGAGAGTGAGGTAAGTTACTCAAGTCACACTCTTACGGTTTGAACCTAACTACAAATTAGCTGTGGATGTACCAACTAGAAAAGCCTGGAGGTCTTCAGGGGAATTTGGAGATAGATATACACCTAGAACTCAGGAGAGAGCTCTGTACCTTGGGACTAGACATAGTCATAAGGATGGATAAAGTTAATAAAAAACATAAATCCAGGTAAGAGTCCACCAGTTATTTTTTAAAGTGGCAGCAAGCACAACCTGAACTAAAGCCAGAGGGGGAATCATCAGCATTTCATGAGACTCAAGGTATTTCTGAGCCACACAAGCCAAGAAGAGATCATTTCAAGAAATGTAAAATACAAGAGAAATGTAAGGTAGGTAACTAGATTTGGTGATTTGAAGTTCAATGAGCAGTAAAAAGATGGGATTTGCCGGTAAATGATGAAAGCAAAAGGCAGTTAAAGGGGGTTAAGGGCAGAGGATCTGGCAAATACAGCAAGGCAAATAGAGCAAGGCAGTGCATACAGGACACTCTTTCAGGAGTTTAATCATGATTGCATAGGAAAAATTAAGGTACTAGCCTGCATTCATTCATTCAATGAGCAAACACTTATTGTCTACCATGTACTAAATCCTGCTGTAGGCAGTATAGTAAACTGTAATAAGGGACCTGTCCTTGTGGGGTATACATTTCAGTTGACATAAAATAAGAAAGTGAACAAGTAAGTGAATTGTATGATAGTGAAGATGGTCATGAAGAGAATTACACGGAAGGGGGTGTTACATGCTGAGGGGAGTACGAAGGGGGACAGGTGCTTTAGATCTAGGGAGACGGAGGGTCATGGAGGGCTCTTTAGTGAGATGACATCTGAGCTAAAACATGAAGGGGAAGAATGGGCCAGCATGTGAAGACCTCGAGGCAGATCACTGCAGGCAGAGGGAAGCATTGCGGAGGCATTAGGGTGAGGTGAGTAGGAGGAAGGGAGGCTTTATGTGGGTGAAAGAAAGGAAGCAAGGTAAGAAGAGGTGAGGGGACCTGAGGGAGAAGTAGGGGTTTCATCAGGGAGGGCTTCATAAGCTCTGAGAAGAACTATATTCTAAATAAAGTAGGAAACCACTGGAGGGTTTGGAATAGGGGAATGACATGATATAATTTCTGTTTATAAGGGCTGATTCTGGTAGGATTATACGGAAGCAAGAGAAAAAGCAAGATGACCAGTAAGGAGGCTATCTTCTTAATGCAAGTGAGAGTGTCCAGCATCTGACCGTTCCCTCAACAGAATGAAGGTTTGCTGGCCTTCATATGACACTTGACATAAATACCACTCTCATATGTTTTCGTCTTTACTGTGGATCTTCTGTAGGGACATTCTGAATAAAGCAGTCATTTCATTCTATTCTGGTCCTCCCAACGTGGTCATCCCAATATTCATCCACCTCTTCATTTATTCATTCATTCATCCATTTATTCAATGACTGCTTGGGACTGTGCTGGGTACTTTGGATTAAAATATGAATAAACTACCCTACAGTCCTATTGTTAATATAATTTAGACTATATAAGATATACAGAGAGAAGGAGGAGAAGAGCAGGAGCCAAAATGGACACACACATTTCCATCTTCCCTCTGTGTATGAGGAAAACATATTTCATCAGCATGCCCCTTTAGATTTCTAGTACCCACCAACTTTGGAATAAAATTTAGATGCCTCAGCCTAACATTAAAACCATTTTGTGAATTAGCAATGATATGTTTTCCCACCTTTACAGTTTCTCATTATGATCTAGACAAAATGACTACTCTGTATACATATCTACCTATTCACTGTGCTAAAATGTGCTTTCCCTATCTGCCCTCTTAAGTCCTGCCCCATCCTCATCTCCACTACAAATGCCGTGGCTTCCATAAAACTTTCTTTGATTCTTAGAGCTGGAAGTCACCTCTCCACCTTGAATGTTACACTAACAGGGAATCTGTTACTCCTTGTGTCACTATCTATCTAATGGCATTTTTATTTAGGTGCATTTTTCTCCCCCTATTAGACTGAAAGCTCCAGTAGACAGGGACAGTATATTCATTTTTGTGTACCCACGAGAACCTAACACAGAACCCAATATACTTAGCAAATACAGAATGAAAGAATGGGAAATAAGGTCCCACAAGTATGTAGGAGAGAAGATTAAAAGGGTGTCAAAATTAAATTAAGTTATTTGGTTTCAATCCCACCATCAGTGGGACGGGGGTAGTAATTTTAGATTCGTACATAGGAGAATAATGCCTTGATATTAGTGACGGAGAAGTGCATTTGGCAGCAGTGTGCAAATATAGGGGGAAATGCTGGGCCATATTAAACCAAGTGCTTTGTCAATACACTTTTCAGAGGACTTGGAAAATCACTGGATATTTGTCAAGCATGGGGCGCATAATATGCCTGACACTCTTTCATGCATTCGTATATAAAAACAAATGGCTAGTGAATAAAGGTCTTTTGAAAACACTTAAAAGAGATTCATAATTACAAAATATAAGTATGGCTAGCATGAAAAAATGATTCGCATTAGTCTGTATAAATGTTGGGTGGGACCTCCGAATGGATGTTAATATTAATGCTGGCTTTCTCCTCCAGCAATGCCAGCACATTTGGGACATCTAGTAAATTCCATGTACATAGTCCATTTGAATTGAGTAGCTAGCTCTCATATTTAGGAGATAGGTATTAAATATGATTCAATGTAATTTTCCAATTTATACAATTAAAACTTACACTTTTGTAGGTCAGTAACTTATTTAACCACAGACTATCTTAAATTAGGTATATTGTTATTTTTATTTTGTGCTTTAAGCCAAAAATACAAATGCAAAGTCACTAACAACAAAACAATCTGCAACACAAAATATGTATTACTAAGAACAGAAGTATAAAGTATGCATCATTACTTTATGATTTAACTAAATTTTGCATCTTGATTTAACATTGCATAGCAACTTAGTGTAGTTCAATATTTCATACGAATATTAGATTTCAGAATAAACTTTTACTATATCATAGCTAACTAGTATTTAAAAGACAAATATAACAGGCCATGGTCAAAAAAGCTCCGGACATCTAGTACATTCACTATATGTTGAATAACATCGGCTATGTTTTATGATTTCTGTTCTCTGAAACAATTGTTATTTTTCCATTTTCTACCTTCTTTCCCCAGCAAAAGTTGTTTCATGCCACTGCTCTACCTCTTGAATGTAATCTTTGATTTGATGGAAAACTACTGATTTATCCACTGTCTCCCTCTAAGAATGCATATGCTATCAACCACTAGTGAAACCTGGAAAATAAAGATAAGGGAAGGCTCTGAACAGAGCTATTCACTGGGGAAACAAACCTATTCCTATGCAGTTATTAGAGGGAAGTAAAATAATTACAGAAATATCATGTTGTACTTCAAATGGGTGTCTAAGGCAGGTGTAAGTGATGTGATGTTGATTTCAAGTCACTTAACACTGTTATCAGCCTCACCTCCTTCCCCATCACCTCCACCCTTTTAAAATAATTCCAAAGGAAAACTCTGCCAAGATTCCATTATTTTGGTTGGTTATTCTGCAAAAATGTCAGCACTTGCATTAGATTCCACCACTTCATCCTCACTTCCAGTCAGAAAAATATAGGATAATTAGGGCAATTTTTAAGAAAACATGTACAGTTTTAGTATTGGGTTCCTGAGAATGCTTCTTGCCCAAAATATAGTTGAAAGCAAGACACTGTGCAGGGAAGACTAAAAAGAGTTCATTCTCATCGTGGGACCAAACATTAAAGGAGATATTAATGTTTTATCACTGAGGCATTATGAAATGAAATGGTACTGTAAGGAGCCACACACATCAGTAAGAGAGTAAAGGTACAGAATCATGGAATAAAAAGTGTCTTGACACCACGTCTTCCTTGAGATATTTACCATCTGAAAAGCAGATGGTAAATATAAAAGTCAGCAAACTGACTTTTCCCCTTCATAATGTGGTAGGTGAGATGTTTCTGGAATTCCAGAAGAAATGCCACATATCCTCTCTTATCATACTTTTAAGAAGGTGTTATCCAAACTACCGGCTATGACAGCTTTCATTCTTTAATTCAATCAGTGAGTAGCACTGTCCTAGGTACTGCGTTATGACAGCGAAAAAACAAGACAAATGATATGTAATGATTTCCAATGTCTGTTTTCAATCATTCTCTATTTTCTTAGTTCTAGTGCCGTTTCCAGTTCAATGAGTGAGCAAATCCAAATGCAACAAGTCACCATTTCCCTCAGATCTGTTCCATCTGCTGTGTTCCTGAATGCTATCAGGCTTATGAACATCTGATCAAACTACCATGCTAGATACTCCACATGCAACCTTTTTAATCAAACAGATGACCAAATCATGACTCTTCTATTTAAGAAATATGTCTTGTTCTCAATGTTCTTCTGGAGTTCTACCTACTTCTTTTTTTTTTTTTTTTTTTTTTTACATTACTGCCCCTGTGGAGCAACATGCTTCTTTCATACTCCTGATGCCTCTTTCCATTTGGGGAAACGATCATTGTTATAACACTAGTGGTGTCTCTCTGTCTCTTACCTGTCCTCAAAAAGCTGAAATTAGTAATCATAATTTGTGAATCGGAAGGAGAAATTAGGCATGCATGAATCACTTTTGTCATGCCTATCGCTTTGGAAGCTGCCCATTTGGGCACAGGTTCTCTCCCTTCCTTAGTACTGACAATCCTACTGGGGCACTTTCCCATTAGGGGATCTATATTGTGGGATCATACCCATGATTGAGTGAACAACTGCCTAATTCAGGTGCTCAATACTAGAAAACACATTTGTCTTCTGAAATGAACCACTTCAAAGATGATTTCATGGTTTCTAATTCCCAACTATTTGAAGAATATACAAATGGTACAAAATCCAAGCACCTATCAGTCTTATCTCATTAACAATAAAGATCTCGGGGCACCTGGGTGGCTCAGTCATTAGGCATCTGCCTTCGGCTCAGGTCATGATCCCAGAGTCCTGGGATTGAGCCCCGCATTGGGCTCCCTCCTCAGCGGGAAGCCTGCTTCTCCCCCTCCCACTCCCCTTGCTTGTGTTTCCTCTCTCTCTCTCTCTGTCAAATAAATAAATAAAAATTAAAAAAAAAACAATAAAGATCTCTCCCATATCTAAGCCTTCCATTTGTCATGTGGATGTCTATAGAATATAATGCAAAATCCCTAGTTTAGCATATAAGTCTCTTGACTCCACATAAGCTTTTAGCCATATTTCCTGCCACCTTTTTTCTATCCATGTTCCACCCTTACTTTATCAAACATCATCTGCTCCAGCTAAGCAGAATTTCTCACCATTGTCTGGTCACATGAAACCGTTTGTCAGCTTACACTTTTGTGTATAATAGTCCCTCTAACAGGGAAACTCCTACTGAAGCTCCAAAACCCAGTCCAAATGTGATCTCAAAATCAGCACATCATGTTGCAATGTACGTATGTACGTGCCTGTTTCTCCCATTAGCCTGTGGATCCCTGAAGTGAAAGACTCTCTTTTACTCATATTTGAGTAAATAGCACTTGGACAATGCATATAACATAGTTGGACATTAAGAAATGTTTGCTGCATGATGAATCATGAGAGGATGAATGGTAAAAATCATAAAATAAAAAGTTCAATTTTAGAAACAAAAATGGAAAATTCAGACCTTCATTTATAAAGATGAGAACATGCATGAAATAAGTAGGCTGATGACAACTTTCGAAAGACATGATTTTTTTATATATATAGCTTTTTAAGATGACTGTAAAAGGACTGCCTAATCTAACAGTGTGGTGTTGAGCAAGTTGCATAATCTCCCTGGGGCTCCCTCCCTTCCACCCCCATTCCACCTGGAAACTCCTACATACCCCTCAAAGTTCAATTTACAACCCACTTCCTCTAGGAAGCTTCCCTGAACCCTCAGACTGTGTTCTGTGCTTTCCTCCAGCACAATTTATCATCATTGTGTGGCTCCCCCGTTAAACTGCATTTCTGGAGACAAGGTTTTGCATTGCCTTTTCACCACTTTATCCCTAGAACCTAAGCTCAGTACCTGGAATAGCAGGCTATCAGAGGTTACTAGTTAAACAAATAAGCCTGTGAAATGAGGGGACTAGAATATATGATTTCTGAAGTCCCTTCCAGGACGTTGGGAAATAGAAAGAAAAGTCCCATGCAAGTTACTGTGCTGTAACATGTCCAATAAGTTACACTGGAGTGCCAACTTTAGTTTTCAATTCTATCTCATCCATTCTCAGTTCTATTAATCATTAGTAAGCCCCTTCCTCTAACATTTGTGCCATCAACCAAAAAGTTCTCCTGTCTCTGATGAAGTCCAGTATTCCACAGTCTGTTCCTTGAAACTTTGTTGCAAATATTTATTTATTAAAAAAAAATGCATACAACAGTGAAAATTTACCAAGTATGGCATAGTCTCAACTCAGTACCCAATCCTTCCCCCTCCTCTTTATTTTTGGTAGGGGAGAAGAGGAATTGTGCAAGCTGAAGGCCACAAAAAAGTAGACAATTGTTCAAAGAAAATTTGCTCAATTACTAAGTGCAACCAGTAGCTTCTGGAGGAGATGTTTCATTGTTCAAAAAGTGGAAGACACTAGTTTAAAGGCGGGGGGCGGGGGGGGCGGGGCGTTATTAAAATGGCATAGTGTTTCCAACTCCCTCAGTGAATTACCATAATAAGGAATAAAACAAGTAAAACATATAGATGCTACGTCTTTTAAAGTACAGGTAACTATTATTACCAGGCTCATCTAGTGCTCACTTAAAAGACTTTTTCCTAGATTTTCTTTAACACATAAGGAACTGAGGAAAAATGGACACATTTGAAAAATTCCTGAAAGTCTGCATTGTCAGGGTCTCGTGCATGCCATTTCTTGCCTAACTGGCAATTTCTAGCTCTGACTTCGGCCAGGATAAGGCACATTAACCCACAGCCTGCACTTTTTCTCAGTAGGGGGGCAAGTGAATCAAAGCTACATTCGAATCTTTGATTTACCCCATGAGGTTTTAAAACTTTTCTGAGAGATTTCCAATAAAAGGAACTGGTAAGTGATTTTAAAATCTTTTTCCCCCCAAAAACTCCCCTTATTAAACTAATTGCAATTAATGGCATCAAGGGAGTTGGTTGCTGAGGGTTTCACTAAAGATTCAGAAAACTAGGCTTTGTGTTTTCTTGTTATTTCTAGCGACATGAATAGAAAGAAAATGTAGGCACTGAGTGAAGTATATAAACTCCTTTCCTAGAAGGGCCACACATTCCTTGCTGTACCTAGAGAGTTCAGTCACTTTGTCATTTGCTCTCCGGAGCAGTGCCATGTAGCACTATGCTGAATCGGCTTCAATGTCACCATTCAGCCTATCTTTTCCTTCCAAAAACATAGGTTTTTAATCTTATTATATCATCCCATAACTTTCAAGCACTTAAAACTCAAACTTAGTATCCTCAAAAGTGCTTCTCTCTCTCTCTTTCTTAAAAGTAACAATGATCAATCAAAAAACTAAGCGAATGAAAAACTGGCCCAATTTCACCATTTTTAAGAGGAAAAAAGTTATTAAAAATCCTTTGCTCTTTAAATACCTAATTTAGGGGCACTTGGGTGGTGCAGTCAGTTAAGTGTCTGACTCTTCATTTTGGCTCAGGTCATGCATGATCTCAGGGTCCTGAGATTGAGTCCCGTGTCAGGCTCTGCACTCAGCACAGAGTCTGCTTGAGATCCTTTCTCCCTCTCCCAGCCCCTCCCACTTGTGTTCTCTCTCTTTCTAAAATGCATAAATAAATCTAAAATAAATAAATACATAAATGATCTGCAGAAACTCAAAATGGAGATTTCTAACTACTAAAAATTAATTGAAAGAAAATTTCATTCCCTTTGATGGTACGGAAAACATTAGAATTGATAATAAAACATTTTTAAAATGATGATACAGTTACAAACTGTATAATCTTTTTCTGCAAAAAACTAACCAAACATATGAAACTTTTTCATATTTAAAAAATCATAAGTGTAAAAGCCCGTGCTTTGCTTATTTACAAAGACATGTCCACAGAACCTGTGAGTTCCCAGATGAAGTCCTGATTTTCAAATGCTTTTATTCCTAGACAACATTCATACTATCACAAGGGTGTAATATAACTCAATTTAATTATTAAAATACATTTTGTTACATAAGGATAGTAACATCTAGGAGATGCTACTATGTACCAGAAATATATTTAAGTGCCTTACATATATTATTAATTTATTCTTAAAATAACTTGAGAAGGTAGATACTATATCAGCCCCCTTAAAAGATCAGGACCATGAAGTACAAAGAGACTAAGGGAGCCAGGTTTCCAGCTGGGCAGCCTGGCTCCAGAACCCCTGCTCTAAGCTGCTACACCAGACGGCCTCTAATTAGTGTAATATTTATTGGATTATAAAGAATGCAACATTTTATGCCAAAACAGAAAAAAAAAATCAATAGCAATAGAAAAACAGAACTGTTTCTAACTTTCATATTTTCTAAAAAAAGAAACCAAACTGGACCCATAGTAGGAAAAAATGACAAATAGGTGTAGTAAAATTAATATCTTAACATGGATCAAGTCAAGTCAAATACACAACTACATCTTATCCATCTACTACAGGCACACTAATTAATGTTGGCCGCTATTGGGACTACAACTTACAAAGGTACGATCTTTGTGTTTTGGGGGTTTACAATCTAATCGGAAGATAAATTGCAATAAGTTCTGGAAGATCAAAGCACACAGCTCTTTTTAAAGTCAACATTTCAAAAAAATGAGAGGACAGCTGTGGTGCAGTCCTCTAGGAAGGGGCACAGAGGTCATGGCATGGGCTAGGGTGACTTCCTTCAGTTGTCTGGAAGCACATTCAAAGCCACATAAAATTATGTCATCTAGATCTGCCGGGAAGGTGAGGACAAGGCCAACTGTTATTATTAACTCCATTGGAAAAATGAAGCTGTGAGGTGGTGAAAATGCTACCCATTATCCTCATCAATTTCAAACTAACAGAGAAGATATGCACACTTTCACAACTGGCCATTTGGTTCCAAGCAGAAAGAGAACGGAAGAGAGACTTAGAATAAGCAAGGAGTCTCTTAAATCTGAGATTGTCCAAACAAACAAAAAAAGAGAAAATTCAATTCAATAAACATTGACATTGGTGTTTAGCAGAAGAGGAGACTTCATGTATCACGAAATACATATTGTTGAAATAAATAAATGTTTTAAAATTTCCACTGAAGGGCAATGTTTGTGGACTAGAAATGCCAGTAGAGGTAGCTTGTGCTTAATTTACTGACAGCCTTTAAAATCAGTCTTGAACAATAAAATCCCAATTTAATGTGATTTGGAATCTTACATACTTAGAATGGATGAGAATTTTTAAAAGGTGGAACCACTCAATTTTTCACAGGAAAGATATCAAATAAGGCTGAGACTTTATTATCTCAATCAAATTAGAAATCAAACACCACATTGCCTTTAGAATTTGGGACAGTAGTTAATGAAGGATTCAATTAAATTGTGCTCCTAATAAGCACATATATATTCCACGCAGAGGGATGTGGAATACAGAGTCTTTTGTTCCTATTTTCCACTCACTGCTACAACCCAAAAAATGAAATAGAAATAAAATAGAATTAGATAAAACAATGATGATCACTCATAAATGTGATTAGCTTTGGTAGCAATGAAATAATTAGCAACTATAATCCAAGGATATTATCCATATTTGTTTTATAAATTTGATATATTTTCTATAAGCTTTGAGGCATTCACCATTTTTACAACAGGAAGTATTTATTACAGATATATTGAGTGCTTAATACTAAGTAAAGTTATTTCATATTCTTTGTGAGACATACAAATTAAAGGACTTGCAAAAGTAATGCAGTATATGCGGGAAAAAACCCTGAGATTAAAAATTTAATTTCCTTGAAATTTCCCAATTTAGGTTACCTTTATAAATATATGGTATTGATATAACTGAGATGCTACAAGTATTTTCATTTAAAATATTGTAATCAGAGAATGCTGAGAATATGTTATCACCATTCTTCATATGTACTCTGTCAAGTTTATTTCATTCCTTGAATTCTTCAGAATATTTTATATAATACCTTCACCAAGGAATTTCTGAATTACCAGTATGGAATCCATCTGTGAGAAGATACTGGGAGGAATAATCCTATAGGGAAGAGTGGGAAATAAAGCTGGATACATAGGATATATAAAGCCATTTGCCGAAGTTCTCAAGTGCAAAGAGCAGGGCTTCATCCTACAGTATAGGGTAATATTGGTGAATTTAATGAAAAGAAAAACTGGAATTAGATATTGGAATCTGGGATAACATTTTGAATTTTAGTGATGGGAGAACTACAGCACCATTTAAATAATAGCAAAGTTGAGGCGCAATCTGCCTTAGGGAAACCTCATGAGGTGATCCTTCCTTACTTTGTACATGTCTCTAAATGTATTATTCTTCACTTGGTAAAACAATTATTTGTTTAAAAGTCGGCCTCCTGCCCCAGTCTGTGAGGTTTTTAAGTAGAAGGAATAGTTCATTCGTCTTCGTACTCTCCAGAACACAACTTAGTACCTGGCATTCATTAGATACTCAGTAAATGTTCGTTACATGCATGGCATATAACAAAGGATGAAATGTCTTCTGGGACATGGAGTGGAGAAAGCGATTTTGGAGCCAGTTACACAGAAGTGATATAGTGTCTACCATAAGTCTAGCCTCGACCTGGCACACATAAATTGTTTATTAAGTCTTTCTTACGGGAATGAATGTGTGCATGAATAATAAATGAATTAATGAGGTGATCAGTTCACTGAAGGAATAAATATATTAAAAGAAAATAGGTAAAGTCTGAACTTGGGAAAATACTAAAAAGTAATAAGCTAGAGGAGGAAAAGTACTCAGTGATAGGCTCAGAAGAGGAATAGTTAAAAGGAAAAAAAAACAAGAAAATGGGAGTGCCATAAACAGCAATAATGTGTTACATTTCCAAAGCACTTTCATGTTACTTTATTTTAATTCTGACAACAGTCCTGAAAGGTGGGGGGGGGGGGGCGAAGGTTTTATTATGCTTGTTTTTTTAAACAGAGGAAGAAGCTGAGGCTCAGAAAGGTTAAGTGACTTAGAGAGAGCATTTCAAATAGAAATATTTAACATTGTCAAATGCAGAAAATAGAATGAGGACTGAGAAAATGTCATGGAATTTGGCATGCAGTTCATCGGAGCCTGTGCAAAGCGAGGTTGGGAAGGAGGCAAGCGGTGGTGGGGGGATGGGGGGTGGGGTAGAAATGCAGGTAGACGGTTTAAGAAAGGTGCTATAGATAAATATATTAAATCACATAGTATCACATATATGACAATCACAAAAGTGTCACACATAAATCGTACCACATAGGTATCAAGATAGAACAAGATTCAAGGTCGAAGAGGGAGATGTGAATAGTTTCTCTTCACACCTAAATGGACAACTCCTTCCTATAAACTGATTTTCACTAAAGCTAATATGTGTGTGCATATGAAAACCTGCTGACTTTGAAATTATTAAAAAAAATTTTTTTTAAATGACCTTTGGGTAAGATCTTCTTGGTAAATTTCTAACAATGATTGATTCCCTTCCCCCCTTACTTTAATGTTTTCCATTAAAAAACCAGTATTGACCACATTTAGAGGGGAGGCATGCAAGCTCTTTCACCTTCCAGTTCTCCCAGCTTCCCTCTCACTTGGAAAGTAGCTGCTTCTTAATGCAAATATTGAAAGGCCTTGGAAAAGCAAGGAATTCTATTTAAGGATAATTTTTTCTTTTTTCTTTTTTTTTTTTAAGATTTTATTTATTTATTTGACAGAGAGAGACACAGCGAGAGAGGGAACACAAGCAGGGGGAGTGGGAGAGGGAAAAGCAGGCTTCCTGCGGAGCAGGGAGCCCAACGCGCGGCTCGGCTCGATCATGACTTGAGCTGAAGGCAGACTCTTAAAGACTGAGCCACCCAGGCGCCCCAAGAATAATTTTTTCAAGCACTCTGTTATTTCATGTCAAGAGGAGGAGGGAAAAAAAGCAAAGCGAAGGACTATTTTTCCTTGGTTTGTCTAAATGTATATGGGTGGTACGTGTTAAACACTGGAAGAAATGTGCAGAAGTAAAATACATAAATGCATTCAGGAATGACTTTGTCAAATAAACATGACTAGATCAAACTTTCTTGTACTTCATATTTTAAATACTAAGTTAAATCTTTCTCTTTTCACACATACGAGCCTAAGTTTTGCGAAAGCTGTTTTCTGTGATCTGAGTTACAACTACTTAGGTCTGTTTAGGAAAAAATACTTTTTTCTTAATATTAGAGATGTCAATTATGAAACATAAATTTAGATGGGTAAGCTAAATCAGTTCTTGATATGTGAATCATCACAGAATTGCTAGTTAATTATGATTCAACTTTTTACTCAGTTTCTGGTGCTGTGCCGAGTAGTAAGAACAGTATGATTTTTTAGATGGTAGAATGCAATTTATGTGTTGTTCTTTGTTTTTTCTTCCTGAACCCAGTTAATGACTAAACAAACCACACTGTGACTGTGTCTACATATCACATAAACATCTAGATGAAAAGTGACAAATTCAGGCCATCATCTAGCTATTTGAAAACATTTATCTTGATGACATTAAACATCTGGATGTTTCCAAATATCAAGATGTTTGATGTCCTGCAGATAAAATATCCTCATGACTGGCTGAATTTTTTACTTATCTGTTGCATAAAAATGCACGTTTGCATTTTTCAGATGCAAAATGCAATTTTATTTCACACACAAAATGTAATTTTAGCATGGATATAGTAGGGAGTCATAGGAATTGTCAGGTCTTGATTTTTTTTGTTATTATTGTTATTCATAATGAATCGCTGACTTGGAGAAATGTCTTTTATTTTCCTTCAGTAAATAAAAGAGTTAATCATCATTTCAACAGTGTGTATTAAAAGGTAAAGAATTCGCAAAATGAAGACGCATAGGTACCTGAGCTTTCATCTACAACGACTCACAAAAACAATGAGTTTGGTGAAAATATACCATACAATAACCTTAACTGATTAACTTATCATTCAGTTGGAATGTTATATAAAACATTTTCCTTTGTTATTATCCTTTTTTAAAAAGCATTTTGTTCTTCCTTAGCATGTCCATTTATGCCATCCAGATGAAATAAGAGGAGTTCAAATTTTCTAATTTGTTAATTTTGATGTTTCTAGTGATGGCTTGGCATGAGGATAGCAGTACACCTGAATTCTATTTTTGCCTATTCATTAGGTCTCAATTTGTCTGAATCATTGGAGATTGGCTGTTATAACTTCCCTGTCACATTTTCTTACTCAAGGTCTAATTGAAGAAAAAGCATTTCTTATAGAGGAAACAGGCAAATGTTATTGCAAAATAGAATATGTATTTTGATTATCAGCTTAAGAGAAAGATTAATGTTATTTTCAATTCCCACCACTTTAAAAATAATTCTGTATAAGCATTAAATGCCATTTCTAAGCCTTTTATAAATCAAAATTGCTTGGATTTCATACTAGAAGAAGAAAATGAATGTTAAAGTGAAAAACAATTCCCTGAAAGCTGGAATCTATTATGGCACTAAAATAACAGACAATTGCCTAACACATTTCAGCTCCGGATACTCTACCTGTAGGATCACTCAGAACTGAACCAAAGGCACTGATGACCACATCGGCTTTCAGACGGACTATCTCATCTTCATGTTCATGCCAGTTTCCAGTTTCATCTTGTTCTGTCCGAACAAATTGCATGGCGACAATTCTCCCTTCTTTCAATATAACCTTCCGTGGGGACAAGAAAGGCAAGAATTCACACTTTTTTTCCTTAGCAAGCTCCACCTAAAACAAAACAGAACAGAGAAAAACTTGAAAATATTTCGTCTCCATTGAATGTTTGGTTTTTAATTCAATTATACATGACAGAGCTTATGATGGTTAAATCAACATGAAGTTTTTTCTTTCACCAAATCTGAGGTTCGGTTATTAGCTATTTACATTTTGCAAATCACTGACTCAGGGGAGTCTTAAATCGATTGGAGTTGTCATGTGGAAGTTTATATGGCATGGCATCACAAGATATTTCTCAAGTTCTAGGTACTTCATGCCCTGCGGTTGGTGGAGAATAAGGTTTTGGCTATAGCAGCCCGGTTTTCCATATGCTTTCATTTCTGTAGGTTAAGTTCTTTTCTAAATCATGCTACATATGAAAATAAATACTTCTGATTATTACTGGGTTGCATGTATCTAAACTGGAAATAAGTCAATAAAGTGGGTGAGCCAATCTCAGCAAGTACATGATTAAAATGGTAGGTAGGAGAAAAAAAGATCGAGAAACTGTGGAATCAAGAAATAAATAACACTTAATCTTACTTTCATAAAAATGCAAATGAGAAATTTAAGGAAGAGAAACAAATATGTTCTTGACAAATTCCCAGTTCTTCCACATCTATTACTTCCTTTATTGTTATAAAATGGGACACCCTCATTTTCGTTTTCATGCTCATAATGGGATGCCTATCAAGACAGAATGTTAATATTTACGTATCTATTTACTTTTTCTATTTACTGTTTTGGGGGGAATATAACCCTAAGTAATATGTTGAGTAGTCTTTTTCAAAAAAATGTACTACTGGAGAGGTTGAGGGGGTATCAAGTCTCATTCTTTCCCTCCTTCATGGAAAATAGGTGGGTTCTCAGTAGGACCCTGACAAGTGAGCTTGAGAAGGTCATATGTGTAAGGCTCCAAACCAGGAGTTGTCTGGTCAACATCAAGATGGAAAAAGTGACTCATAAAGTGACATGCTCAATGCTGTGATCAAGCCATAAACCCACGTCTCAGCACTCTGTCTATAATTAGTGGTTCCAAACCTTGGCATGGATCAGAATCACCTAGAGGGCTTGTTAAACAGATTGCATGGACCCACCCCCAGAATTTCTAGTTCTATAGGATTGGATGAGGCCTGAGGATTTGCGTTTCTAACAAATTCCTTAGTGATGCTATGCTGCTAGTTTAGAAATGACAATTTGTGGACCACTGTCTTCCCAGACAACACTGACTAACTCTGAACTTAGTTGGTCTACACCATGCATTCTCAATGAGCGTAATATCATCCATAAGGGAGCAAAAACTGATTCTTGAGGAAGGAAAGAATCTTAGATGTCATAATAATTTGTGACCCCCCCATAACAGCAGTAGTATATAAACAAACATACAGGGTATCTGTAGTATAAAATTACAGTGTATTTGTGTGTGTGGGGGTGGGTTATTTAGGTTTTAAAAGATTCCCTAGAGGGATAATTTAAAAAAAAAAAAAAACATGGGGCACCTGGGTGGCTCAGTCAGTTAAGAGTCTGCCTTTGGCTCAGGTCATGATCCCAGGGTCCTGGGATCAAACCCCAAGTTGGGCTTCCTGCTAGGCAGGGGAGTCTGCTTCTCCCTCTGCCCCCTCATGCTCTCTCTTTCACACTCTCAAATAAATAAAATTTTAAACAAAAAAAAACTGAGAAACACTAGTCATTACTATATATTGGCATGGAACTCTTCAGTCTATGTCTTATTTAAGATATGTCTTGAATACTGGCCTTAAAGCCTTAAAAATTGGACCACATAAATTATGATTGCACAATATTTCCTTTTTCTTTATAAAACTGAGAGATCACTGATATAAAAAATACTAGATTTCCCTTTACTTTATAAAACTAAGAAGATTATTGATATAAAAATACTAGATTTCCTTTTTCTTCATAAAACTAAGAGATCACGGATATGAAAAATACTAGATATTGGTATGTCATGGGTAGTAAGTATACAAAACAAAAGATCTCAAATTGTTTACACAGGAAAATTAGGGGTAAGTGGAATTGAATAAGGTTTGAAACCTGCTTCTACTGCTTACTTGAGATAGTCACTAAATAAATCTCTCTGATCTTCAGGCTCCTTATATGTAAAATGGGGATAATACCTAATTTCTTGGTATATGGTGTTTCTAAAGCAGTTTAGAAATGTAAAGCACCAAAAGCAGAACTTAACATATAGAAGATCCAAGTAAATACTATTTATTTGTAGTTGCAATTCTCTGAATTCACTCCCCCCCATCATTCGTTCAAACTATTCAATACCACTTAACACTGGGATTATGATTCCAATAGAAAGGTGGCCCAAGAGCAAAGGTAAGAAAAAGAAAAAGCCAAAGAAGCTTAGACTCCTAATTTTCCACAAAATAAAATGTATGATTTCTAGAAGGCAAACTATTCCTTAAATAGTTCTAATTACAAACTAAATATGGCTCCACACATAAGATATGTTTCTGTATCACTTTTGTCACATTTGCATTATGTAGCACCTTATAACTCATCAATATAAACCAGTTTATTGTGTTTCAAAAATGTCAGGTAATGCTAAATTTTAATGATAATGTCAAACTTGATTGAATGACAATGACAAATGTTTATGGTTTGAATAAATCAATACATGATCCATATTTATAATAGTACTCTTTTCTGTGAAGGACAGAAATAAAATCCTGAGCTATGATGAACATATTGGGAGAACATCTCAGACTGATTTAGGGTCTGTTTTGTCCTGTTTTATTTTTCGTGTCTATTAATACTTAGATAGTATCTACTATTCTATGTAGATAATCTCATACTTTTTGGCAAATTTGGCATTGAATTAAAACCAATTGGACACTGCAAGCAAATCAAAACTTTTAAAATAATGATCATCAATGATTTAATGTTTGAACATGCTTTAGTAGTTTTCTTACCATGGTTTTGACTTTTGAGGGCCTAAAAACTACACGCCATTAAGAACATGAAGAAACTGTATTTTAATATAAGTTCACATCATTATTTTCCATATGCAGTAGGATTGATAGCTTGTATTTAAATATTCAGTATTTGAGCCAACTATGTGATAGTGCACAGAAGTTGAGGAGTGTGAACAGTGGCCCCCACAAAGATTACTCTGAAATTCTACTTTTGAAACTTGATATGTTCTATATTCTCTAAAACATGTAAGACTAGGCAATTGGGCAGCAAACATAAATCATACCACTTCTTGCTATTTTGCTATTAAATAGCTATTTTTCATTTTATGCAAGAGATGGAAAAACTTTTAAAGGAAAGATAGAAAGATATCACTTTAACATATGTATTTACTTGGAAAGTACTGATATTATATTGCGAAAAGAAGAGCTGAGATGATAAGATTTTTTTTTGAGTTGATAAGATTTATCTCACTCAACAGGGAAATATTAGGAAAATGAGAATTCAAAGTAAGTATAGTCATGTGTCAAATGAAATATTCTTTGAGTTATTTGTGGACAACAGAGGAATTTACTTTCACTATTTAAGAAATCTAACAAGACAAAAATAACAATAATAGATGCTTACATAGCAGGCAGGCTCCACACTTAGGGTGAAGCCAGATGTGGGGCTTGACATGGGGCTTGATCTCAGGACCGTGAGATCATGACCTGAGCCACAAATCAAGAGTCGATGCTTAACTAACTGAGTCACCCAGGAGCCACCATAGCAGGTATTCTTTTACGTGCTTTACATATGGTTCATTTTAATTTTCAGAGAGAAGATATATTATGATACCTACATATTATTATTTATATATTTTTTAGGTATTAAGCTTTAAACTAATGTTTTCTCTTTATTGTGGCTCAAAAAGCCAGAAACATCCTGGGTATCACGATTCACAGCTTTAGCACCCAACCTCAGGCACTCTGCTGCTTGCTGTCCTCACAACTAGTCCCAGGTGAGAAGAAGCATTATTTCCTTGCTAAGAAGAGAAACTGAGGCTCAGAGAAACCAAAGATATATTAAGGGATGACAAAGTTTAGCTAAAATCCTGATATGGCTAAACAAAATCCTGGGTGATATTCATTAATGTCCAAGACAGCAACTATATATATTTGAAAGAATAAGACTTTGGTTCTAGTTATGGAATCTCAAAAACAAGTCTAATTAGACTAGGAAAGGATCTAGTCTAAAGAATCTAGTCAATCAAGGGGCTGGCTTGAGAAAGACTGCCCTCATTGGGAAAAAGAGATTCAAGCTTCCTATTCTAAGTAAGTTTAGAAGTACAATAAAGTCATGAAATATAGGGACCAAGTGATGGACTTATAAACTCAATATTGTAAACAAATTAATGGCAACTCCTTGAATCCAAAGAAAGTGTAAGCTTAGAACAAAGAAGTACTAGTTCATACAGTGGATAGTAAGGCCATATAACACATAATCTCAAGATTCAAAAGTGAAAAATTAAAATAGAATTTAAATAAATTTATTTGTTAGACAGTAAATTCCTTTCACAACTCTTTAAGTACAGAAAGAATATCTTATTTAATTTGCTATCCCCAGGGTTGAGGAGTGATATTCAAATATTTAACAAATGATGAATATAAGCAGATGAATGGTCAAACAGATGCCTGACAAATCAGAATATACTCTAGCCAATAGGCCACATGGAAGGACATCAAGTGAATTTTAGCCCTATCAAAATGACTAGCACACAAAAGACTTTGAATAACATTTTTGTTTACCAAGATGAATGACTAATATGAAAACTTGGAGGACATTCAAGTTAATGAAAGGACAATCAACTAGTAGTATATGGAGTCAATGGCTACTAAACACCGAACCCAAAGCAAGTAACACTGGGCATGCAGAAGATATACTACCCAACCACAGCATCCTATGTTGTGAGGTTGAAATAAAAAGTAAGTGATGTTCTTTCTCGGCTGTCAGTGACATTGCCATGACAAAATGATGGGACAGACTGACCAGTGGTCTAACCTCACGCAGGGGGTCTTAATATTTTACTGTTTAAATTAATCAGCCTTCTGGGCTAAGTAGTTCACAGATGTCAGTGTCAGTGCTTTTTAATACCTAATGTTCATTATTAATCACTAATAATCAGCAACTCTGTAGCTCTGGTACATGAACACTTCTGTTCATGGCACACATATTTATTTATTTGTTTGATGGTGCCTGTTCTCATGAGGGACAACTGGTACATCAAGAAAACATACAAACCTCTCTTGTCCTTATCTTTACCAATAATTACCCAAGGGAATGAAGGAGAAATATCTATAAGGTTCCATTTTGGAGGCTCAATAAACCAAATTGTTACTTTCTTTTCATACCATATAAGGAAAGTAAGAAAAACCTCCTTAGCTTTGATTTTTATCTCCATATTCAGGGAAGATACGTGGTTGATGCTGAGTGAAATAAAAATAGAGTGCTATCGCATGCAGTAATGACGATCATTTTAATGATTAACTTTATGTAATGTGATGATTTGGTCTGATTAATATTACAGGCATCATACTGTGGAAATTATGAAACAACTTAATTTACTATAATTAAAAGCATGATGTCAACTCATTTTTAGATTGCATATAGGCAAAGTAAGCAAAGGTTATAAACTATAATTGGAACTCAAACCCAGCATACATTAAATTCTAATATACAAAGTTTGAGAAATAATATGAAGAAACAATATTCTTTGTAAAGATTACTCTTGAATAGCTAGATATTTAACAAGTTGTCAATTCTATAAGAACATGATGACCTCAGAGATGGAATTTCAAATCAAAGTTTGGTAGTCTGCTTTGGTCAGTGATAATCCCCCAAAATATTATCTTTTATTTCATCACTGCTAAATTACTGCATATACCACAAACATTCATAACCACACAATAAGAGTTCCATTCATCTGTAAATTTACCAAACATTTATTAAGTACCTTTTTGTAAAAAAAAAAAAAAAAGAAAAAAAAAAGGTGCTAGATGCCATAGCTAAGAAAACAATCCCTGCTTTCAAAACTTTCACAGAGGCAGACAAATCAGCAATCATATTCAGTGTGATAACACATATAAACACAGTGTACACTAATGGCATATAAAAAGGAATTCTGCACAGCAGTAGTGCAGGTCAAGAAAGGGAAGCCTGGAAAAGGTACTGTATGAACTAATCTTGAAGGATAGGTAGGAAGTAATTACTGGAAAGGAATTAGCTACTGGGAAATTATAGTACACAATAGATTATTTCCCTTAGGCGAGGAAAGATGTAGGAGGGTAAAGGAGTTTATTTCAACAAAGAAAGAAGGAAAGACACCTGGTTAAATCCCCTTGTAAACATGCTACTGGGAAACAGATTATCAATCAGCATTCACAAGTGGGAGAGTCCTTATCTGTGGCATACTTTTGGCAATATATACCTGCTAGTCTAGGATAGCTATGGTAAAAACAAAACAAAACAAGAAAACCTGGGAATTGGATTTATTGGGTATGGATCTCTTAAAGAGTCCTATAAACTATGCAACTGAGTATAAACTGGAGATATTTTATAGTTGAATCAGCTTCCTTTTGTGTAAGCGATGGGGCTACTGATGTTATTTAGAGACCCCACATTAATCTGGGTTAAAGTACATCTTGATACACCAACGTGGGACCTGGGAAACCGTGTTGGTGGTCCTGCACCTCTCCTTGTTTATCCCATACTTCGTGTTTACTTATATCCTTAAACTTGTTAAGAAAGCCTGATGCAGGTTATATCTCTCATTTGTGTGGGTCTGATTTCACTACCCAATCTTCTGGTGAATTTGGTTACTGAGGAGATGAAGGAAGATCAAGAAAGAGGCAGTAAATTCTGCCTACCCACTCTTGATCTCATCTTCCTTAATTTACTAAACAGCTCTTAACCTATTTTGTACTTTTTAGTTTATATAGACACACAGTCAGTGGGGGAAAGCAGAACAATTCTGATAGGTTTACTACTCTCTAGGACATATAAGCTAAATCGGCAAATATTCTTTGGCAAAAAAGTTTGCTGAAACCACAAGTTAAAGTTCCTTTTAGCCTACTATGATGTTATAGGCTTTGGGTTTGGTTTATTTTTTTTTTTTTCCACCTTAAGCTTTTAGAATTGAAGAATCTTGAACAGAAAGAAACATTTTTCCATGTGAGAGTTGTATAACACAGTGGACACAGCTGCCTCTTAACTATTTTATTGTGACACTATTGAGCTGCAAAAACCAGAAGCAATGCATGGGATAATTTAGGGGCTTAAATGTTTTTGCAGAGGCATCACAAAATACATTTTTTTCTAACAAAAAGAGTGTATTTTTATTTTATTTTTTAAAGATTTTATTTGTTTATTAGAGAGGGGGGGAGAGAGAAAAAGAGAGTGTGAGCATGAGGCAGTGAGGGGCAGAGGGAGAAGCCGACTCCCTGCTGAGCAGGAAGGCTGACTCAGGGCTCCATCCCAGGACCCCAAGATCACGACCTGAGCCAAAGGCAGATGCTTAACTGACTGAGCCACCCAGGCGCCCCAAGAAGAGTGTATTTTTAAATATTACTCATGATTGACGACATTTTCTTAAATCTGACTAGCTCTTAAACTCCTCATCTTAGATTTTGCTGCAGTCAAGCATTACCGGCTGCTATCAGAGTATCTCACAGAATTATCTTCTGCATAACTTTGGTGACTTTGCAGTATCTTCTTCAATCTTGAAATCCCTCTTTATATAAATTCTGTTCAAACAAGGATCCTCTCTTATCTTCTAATCCTGAATCTATAAATGTTTATTAATTTTTTACCTTTTATATTACTTGGTTATAGTTTCTTTCTTTTTTAAATTCTGTAGCTATCTTTTAAAAGACTAAAGACCAGGAACAATGAATTTCTTTTCAATCTGCTTTTAATGTTAGGTTGATATTGCAATGTGATATATTTTAAAACTTTAAAAATAATTACTATTTAAAAGCTATCAGTAGTAATTTTGAGGTGTATGTATGTGTATATGTATAAATTATATATTTTGAATATTTCATTTTCATTTAAAGTCTTCCTATAAGATCTTCAATGCCCAGAAAATATTATTCAACACAATTCACTGATTTGAAGCTTTGGATCAAGCACTGCTCTATACTTTGAATCACACAGAAGCTGAATGAACCAATCCATCTGAAGGAGCTTGCATTTTAATTTGTGGGATGAGTATAAAGTAATAACTACCCTATGTGACAAGTGCTATTATACAGGAAACATAAAGAGCTATAAGATCTCACAGGAGGGAGAGGTTGATTAGGAGGAAACTAAGGAAGCCATCAAAGAAAAAATGACATTTGGAGCAGGCCTTGAAGGACGAGTTCACCTTTTTAAAAGAAAAAACTTTAAAAAATGACAATTATTTGTTTTTACATTAATTTATGCATTTATATTTATCTCTTGGATTTTGTGCCTGACCAACATGCATATTTTTAAAGTCATGCAAATTACTTTTTAATATTTTCAATGTATAAGACGAGAAAAGAAGATACTGGAAAACTGAGAGGAATATTCCTAATGGGAGAAGGGCTTCTAGCTCTCACATAAAAATTAATAGAATAATAACACATTGCCATGTAATAAAGGTTGATAGTGACTTGATAACAACAGAAATGCTCACTGCTAATGAATTTATGTTTACATATGTATATACACACATAGATATGTATACACATAAATACATATATACATATGAATCATAAACAATTGTTAAACCTTTTTAAAAGATATATAGGTTTCAGCTCTACAGATATTCCTCATCAGCATCATGTAGTCACCATCCTCCCCTTGGAATTATTGAAAATAGTTAAGCTTGTAAAGTATATAATCTTGGATAAGTATGGGCTCCTGTTGGCTCCTGGACTATTTATAGGTTTTTTGTTTGTGTTTTGTTTTGTTTTGTTTTTATTTTTGTTTTTGGTCCCACTCGCCATCTGAATTATTCGCATGCAGGGTAGAATTCTGACAACTTCAGCTGCCAGTTTCTTTGATGTCATGTCTTGAATGCAGCAGATTTTACCTGACCAACTGATTGGGGATACATTAACTGCAACTTGTTTCAAGTGTAATATTTCTAGATAGGGCCAAATTTTTCAGTACAGAGTTGCTGTCATTCCATGAGGAGACAGAGCCCTCCTGTCCAGATTCCACATCATTCATATATCTTTCTCTCAATGTTCAAAATATAGACTTGGGGGATAGAAAAAGCTTTCAGAAGCGTATAATTACAACAGTAATTTTACAGATGGGCATTCTCAGACTAGGGTATATAACATCGAACCAACTTCTCCAACTTTTAGTTAAAACGTTTTCAACCGTTCCATTCTACTTTCTCATGTGACACTGAATTTCACACTTCTCAAAAACGTAAACACAGATTCTTGGAACATCATTCCCATGCCATCATGAAAGTATTCAAGGTATACTTAATATCTTTGTGCCAGGGGAGCCCTTAGCTGCCACTAATTAGCTCTGTGTGCTGGGGGCAATTGTGTGTGTTTATTTATTTGTTTGTGTGCAGGTATCTTCATATTGCCAATCATATTAATAGGTTCTGATTACTTTTTGTGAAGAATACCAACTTAAATGATGTGCAGGTGCCAAATGTTGAAGAGCTGCTATAAGCATCACCCTTTGTAAATAAAATTAAATTTGTCAGCATACAGAGGTTATTTTCTAAAAACAGTCCCAGGTTCATATTTCTTATAATTAAATAAAAACTAGAAAAAGCATTAGTTACTGGTAGGAAAATGAATGTTCAGCCAGCAAGATGTAGGTAATGAAAGTATCAATGGATGTAACTCAAACATCATTTGCTTTTTGTTTTGTTTTGTTTTCTTCAGGTTTTATTTATTTGAGAGAGAGAGAGAACGACAGAGAGCATGAGCAGGGGGAGGGACAGAGGGAGAGGGAGATGAGGGCTCCCAACTGAGCATGGAGCCCGACCATGGGGCTCGATCCCAGGATCCTGGGATCACGACCTGAGCCGAAGGCAGAAGCTCAACCGACTGAGCCACCCACGCACCCCCTTAAACATCATTTGATATTAAAAACATCTGAGAGGAGGCCTATAGATTGTGCCACATACAGGATCTCTTATGGGGTATGCTGTATGGTATCAGAAGGAGTCAGTTAAAAGGCACATTCTTTCACATGAAACTCTATTATTTCCCCCAAAAAAGAAAATGTATTATTTCAGAGTTACAGTAACAGAAATTTTTCACTAACCAACTAAGCAATCTGGTGCTGTTATTTTTATTATTAAAATAATAAAGTAGGATCAATTATCAAAACAGTTGATCCTCTGAATAGCTCAAATATGGGGAAACAGGCACATCAAAGGTAGATCAGTTAATATTTTGGCAAATGAATAGGGGGAAGCCAAAGTGCACTGGAGAGTGCTATAGAGAGCCCTTTTAAAATATGGCAGAATTAAAGATCTATCACGTTTTGCTGATACTGGGAAATTAAATATGTGAAAACAGATTCTTAAAATTTGTGTGTGATTGTACTGTTAAAATAATTTTCTACCATATTCTTCTCAGTAATAATTAATAAGAACTACAAAGTCCTTCCCCAACTTATCCTTTAAATTTATCTACTCAAGCAAGTCTGTTGAGTCCTGACCTTCATGCCTCCTTTTAGGGATTCCCAACTGCCTAAAGCATTCTTGCAGTTCTATCTGATCTGTCAACAGCTTTTAATACCAGCATTTTGGGGGATTCTGTTATCCTGTGAAATTTAATCTCACCTATTTAAGCTTGCAGAAAGTACTGGAGGGAATTATTAACAGATTTTCCCTCATCTTCTTAGAGGATAGTGCTGAGTGACTGGCTGGTTTCCCTAAGGACCCACAGCTGAGAAGCACTAGTTTGTCAGTAGCATCCTATTTAGCATGTGTGTGAGGCCACAAGGGAGACTGAAAGACATTTGGAATCAGAATTACATCAATATGCTGATGATGCCTCCATATCTTCGTTTCATCAAACCTGTATCCCATAGCATTAATGCTTTCTTAACTAAGATGGAAAGTGCCCCCAAACAGCACACTGCTTACGGCTCTAATTAGACAGCTGGAAACTACACTGATGATACATAAGAGCAGTGGATCAGCAATCTCAGCATCACCAGGAAACTTGTTAAAAATGCAAATTCTCAGGCCCCTCCCAGACCTACTGAATCAGAAATTCTGAGACCAAGGCCCAGCAAGCTATGTTTAACAAGCCCTCCAGGTGACTTTGATGCATACTAAAGTTTGAGAACATCTGCATTCGAAAAACGGGATGTGGGTGTCACTGCTGAATCTACTGGGTGTTGCCTCCTAATTTAGTAGATTAAAGCATTTCCAGATCCAATCACACTGTTCTTTGTTACTAACCATGCAACGTTAAATTTAACCGGCTTTTATAATAGTTCATATTTGTCACGAAAAGATGAGAGAACTTTATATCGTTCTGCATTCCCTCCCTCTAAAACCATCTGAGAATTAGACTGACGCTCTGCATATATGCATGCTGACATGCTTAACAGTGAGGACCTTAACCAACAAAAAAAATCACGTTATTCCCAAATTCCATCCAAGAGCCCAAACCCATTAAACAACACACATATGTGAGAAAAACTCTAAGTATCCATTTTTGTCATTCTTCATTGACTTTAAAGAAACCAAACGTAGTTGCAGTTTGAATGTATTAGAGGTAGAAAGCATGGGAGGAATAGGAGAAATACAGAGAAATTGGGTTTGATATTAAATTTTTCATGTTGGTTATCATTTTTTCCTAGAATATATTCTCTCAAAATCCTGTCTTGATATTGAACTTCCTCTTGACTTTCCAATTTCGTAAGTGTTAGCACTGTCGTGTCATGGGCCCTCTTTTGATGTGCCAAAACCAAGTAATGGACATGAGGCATTAATACTAGAACGTCTGGAAATTCTGAAAGCCCCAAATCCTAAGAAAGCACAGGGATTGGCCAATAACTCAGCCCTAAAATCTATGCATATTCTGATAATGTATTACATATTATTCCTTCTCTCATGCTGAGGAATTTTGCCTAAAATTACCAAATGAACCTTCAAAAGTCTATTACTGTAACACTGATCTAACCTGGAAAGTATTGGTTTTTTGTTTTTTTTTTAAAGATTTTATTTATTTATTTGAGAGAGAGAGAGAGAGAGGGAGGGAGGAAGGGGCAAGGGGAGAGGGGAAGAGGGGAAAGAGAGAATCTCAAGAAGACTCCCCACTGAGCGCAGAGCCCCATGCAGGGGCTCTCACAACCCTGAGATCCTGACCTGAGCCGAAATCAAAAGTCTGACCCCTAACTGATTGAGCCACTCAGGCGCCCCAAAAGTATTAGTTCTCTTAATGCCAGAAGCTCTGATGCCAATTCCCTCCAGAAAACATTCATTTCACAATTCTTTGCTGAACACTTTATATGTGGCACCACTGTGCTAGACAGGGGGAAGAAACAAAGGAACCAAGAGAGCTGACCATGGCCCCTGTTCTTATGGAGCTTAGTCAAGTAGTTTTAAGATCATATAAAAAAATTTGGTTTCTTGTAAGCCAATAATAAACATCCAAATATTTGTTTTATGGTTTTAATTAGGCCCTAGATCCACTTGAATTCTATAAGCTGTACTGCAGATGGGTGACCTGTTGTTCCACAGACCCATTGTTTTTCAACAGTTTGGAAACCATGGCTCAGCCCAGTGAACTCTGGCCTTAGGACCTGCTGATCCTTTCCATCCTGTAAGCCAGTCCCATTGACTAATAGCCTACTCTTTCAATTAGCCCCTGACAGCCTCCCTGCTTCTGACCCAAACCTCTTTAGTTAACTTTCAACCGAGCAGTCCTTTTAAAATTTAACTCAGATCTTGGTGCTTCTCTGCTCAAAACAGTCCAGTGGTTTCCTCTCTCACACAAAAAAACTAAAGGCCTTATGAATGCGTATAAGACCTCACCCAGTGTGCCACAAACTGTCCTTTCTTAAACTGTTCCAGTCACACTGACTTATGTTTTTTATATTCCTAGAAGTTTAACAGCCTTCTTCAATTGCCTTGCCTGGAATGTTAGGCCCCCAGATGTCTACATTCTCTCACTGTCTTCATTTCTCTGCCCCAAAGTCACCTTATTAGAGAGGCCTTCCTGGGCTATCTCAATTACAATGGCAAATCCTGCCACTTCTTCTACCATCCCCTCACCCCAAATACATATGCCTTATACTCCTATATTCATTAACTTTTCTCCATAGCACTAATCACCTTTCAATATACTATTTATGTGATAGTTAATTTGTTTGATCATCAAGGGTCTTCCCTCAGTAGGGAAGCTGTATTAAAATTGTATTAAAATTGCTAAGACAATGCCTGGTACACAATGGATGCTCAATATATATAGGTTGATTAAATCAATAAATCAATAAGTAAGTAACGAATATCTACTTCTACCCTCTCAAGTAATTACCTGGTCTCATTCTTTGTGTGTGTTCTACTGAGGGCAGAAGAAATAGTCATCACTCATTTCTAGTTACTATTGTTAATGGAAGATGACTATGAGATTAAGTATAAAGTAACTTGCCATTTCCATCTGGGGTCATCGTCCCTTCCAACTCTCAAGGTGTAGCTTTTATAATGAAAACTTCTTTGATATTGGAATCAGAAGAACAAGATTTAAAATATTTAGTTCAAAACATATGTGTCAACTATTTATTCTTTGCTGAGGCCCTGTGCTAGGCATGGAGATATACAGACAAATAAAAATTAGCTTCTGTCCTCTTTTATCTTAGGCAAGCCATTTAATTCCAGGATGGATGTCTTCTTTTTATTTGTAACATAACGAAATCTCAATAATTGATGTTATAGATCGCACTCCAGAAAAAAAACTCCCAAAATGATATGACCATGTCCACCCTGGATTTTGGAAAAAAGTCTGAATGGGTATAATAGATAAAAGAAAGCCCAGAGAATAAAGCTGACATCTGAAATCCAGGCATGAACTGGTGGTGACTCTGATATCTTAGTGAGATTAATCTGTAATGTGGTTAATCTACATGTGACAAATTACCAATTGACTACAGGTATAATTTTACCTGGTATAGACACTCCAAATATATTAAGGCATTCTAAAGCAAATCAAATTCGTAATACTGATTTGGATAAAATGCAAATTTATCTTTCTATAAATACATTTTGTTCTTGTTCTCAGAACTAATATCCTTTATAAGGCATTATCTTCTTCTAATAGCATTAAAATTTGAGAAGTCCATGGTATGTGTACCCAGCCGACGCCTCACCCAAGATTAGTCACCAGTCACTTGTAAGAATGAAATCATTTTAAATCTGTCACTTTTAGTAAGTTAACTTATTATTAATTCTAAATAATGCTTACATGAGAACTCTTTAAAAAAATAATAAATGGCAATCTCTTTGTTCTATTGGTTTCACAGCAGAATGAATTGACTATAAGTATGACCAAGGCATATGACTTTGAATGCAGCTTGTAAACTTGGCTTATAGAGAATTCCAAATGTCCCTAATTACCACATTCTCCTAATATCCTACATTTTGTGATGAATACCTATTGTTCATGAAATGAAGACTTAGCACATTCCACTGTTACTAGTTAAATACATTTCAAAGATGACTAACACTAAGAATAAGAAGCATTTAGTATTGACAAACATATCTCATTTTATCCAACTAAAGTATTATAAAATAACTTTCTTTTACTTTGAATGTCTGAATTAGAAAAAAACAAAAAAACAAAAAAACGGGTAGCCCAGAAATTTTTAAATTTGCATTTCACAACTTCAAGAACATTCTAACGATTTAACTAGGAGGCTGTACATTAACAGTTTCATCTAAAATCTGTTGCATTACAGCTCCATATTTTCTGATGGTTCCATTTTACCTCCTCGGGGACAGCTCTTATATTAACAAAGCCTTTTCTGAAGACGATGAACACGCGGCGTGCTCCACAACATAAAGCGGATGTTGCACAGTCGAAAGCAGTGTCTCCAGCTCCGAGTACAATCACGACTCCCCGTATCGATGGCAATGGAGAGTGACAGGCGCACATTCCTGAATGATGAAAGGAAAACCCCATTTTCAAGTAGAGAAACCATTTCTGCATGACAGCTCAAAAGATACTTGTACTCAAAGCAGTGTAAAATTGCATCTTGCAGTTTTCGAGGATGGAGTGTCACTATCAAATTATTCTGCTTCATTGAAAGACAGTTTTATTCCCATTTTAAAAATATGCTCATATATGTAATTTCATAGTCACTACCTTTAGCTTCTTTTTTTTTCTAGAAGGATCACTACAACACATTTTGAAGAGTTTAGGTCATAACAAACTGGAATCAATCAATTAAAACACACTTTGTCAAAGTCATGATATGTATTTTTAACTTGGTGTCATTAAATTTCTGTTTGTTAGAAAGAAAAAAAGTGATCTTTATCATCTGGGTTAACATAATGGACAGCATTTCATGAAAATACTTTATTTAGATATTATTTTATAGGATTTCTAACATATAGCCCTGCTATATATTTGGGAAACACTGAAAATTTATGTGCCAAATAAGTGCTTTCTATGTAACAAAAGAATTTTTAACAACTATTTTCTTGAAATAGTAAAAATGAACTTTCTCCCCTTTACAGTTTTTCCCTGGTTTTGTTTGTAAAATAGAGCTATAAAAGAAATACGACTCTTTTTTGGTTATTGTTTAAGATTGTATTTATTTATTTGACAGAGAGAGAGCACAAGTAGACAGAGAGGCAGCCAGAGGGAGAGGGAGAAGCAGACTCCCTGTCAAGCAGGGAGCCTGATGTGGGACTCAATCCCAGGACCCCAGGATCATGACCTGAGCTGGAGGCAGATGCTTAACAACTGAGCCACCCAGGCGCCCCAAGAAATATGACTTTCTAAGTGTCCATTTCTCAAGGACATATATATGAAGACTTGATGTCCATATGAAGGTTCTTGTAAAAAAGTAAGATGCAGGTTTCTCTATGTGTTAGGTATCCCTGTGTTATCAGATTCAGTAAAACTGTTGATAAGATAAATTACTATAAATCAAATGGCACCACGGGCAGCATAGGCCTATAATCTCAATAAGTGTAATCATCTTGCTTGGAGGAGTGCATTTGGGATTACATAATTGGCCCTCTGTAATTCTCAAAAATACATCATATGTACTATGATCTTCCTTAGAAAGGGTTGCAGGTACAGAAGCAGCCCCTTCTCCTGGGAGGAGGAAGGTGGAGATGGTATACATGTTTAGCTGTAAACTTCTGCAGAATGACCTAATTGAGAATAAAGAAATTTGCTTATCTTTTTAAATTGTAGGATAAAATGTAAGCTTTTATCTTTTCACCTGCAATTACATGTTAGAATAGCTGACATTTAAGACTTTAAAAATATATGTTTAAAGGATTTAGATGATCTGGGTTTAGAGTCTATCTTATAGTCTTTATTACTAAGACTGACTCTCATACAACCAAAGCATAGGACTGGTTTAGCTTCTGGTTGCTCCTCTTGGGCTGCCTGAAGTGATATTACACAGAGACTACATACTAGTGTATCTATCAAAGTGCTTTCCTTTACTTCGTAAATTTGCTGTTCAGCAAGAAACTGGCTCTTTCTGCCTGCTTAGACACAAATGATGTAAGATATGTGAAAATTTGTCCTACTTTAAAATTAAAAAAAATACATATATAATGTAAAATAGTTCCTAAACTGAAGTTCCTGCTATTTTTTTTAAGAACATCTTCCAATCAGGGCACCTGGGTGGCTCAGTTGGTTAAGCGTCTGCCTTCAGCTCAGGTCATGATCTTAGGGTCCTGGGACAGGGCCCCACATTGGGTTCCCTGCTCAGCGGGGAGCCTGCTTCTCCCTCTCCCTCTGCTGCTCCCCCTGCTTGTGCTCTCTCTCTGTCAAATAAATAAATTAAATCTCAAAAAAAAATCTTCAATGTTTGTTTAGACTCTTACTCTGAAGCAATTTTACATGATGCAGTGTAGACCTCTACATGACAGAGTGGAAAACTCCTTATGATGATGTTTGATTGGAAGAATGAACAAATGGATGATCCTGGAAAATGATTACATCATACTTATTTTTAAATTTATGTTTGGTGTAGCAAAAGTGATTTGAGATTTGAACAGTGTACTCCTGAGACTGGATTTAATATAAATTTATAATACATAAATAACATAGGTAACGTTAGGAATACAAAACAATGTTATACCTGCTTTACTGCTTTTGGCTACAAGTGGCAAAAAGTCTTTGGATGTGTAAAATCCGTGGTTCTGCGTCAGGTCTTTGAAGATCTGGTTTTTATTAGGGTCTGGCAAACCTAAGTAATAAAAATGTATAAAATCTCGTTAGCAGAAGAAGAGATTTTTCCTACTGTATATTTTTAAAAAGTAGAAAGCTGAGATCATTAAAAACAATGTGGTTCTGAGAGGAAAAAAATCTATAAGCAAATCAACATAAAAATGTATATAACACATTGTTACAGACCTCAGTGTATACCTTTACTATATAACTAAGCACACATAATAAATCATACATCCAAGTACACACATACAGAAACATGGATACATACGTATACACATGTACATATAGTGTTTAAGGGAAAATCAGGTTATATTATTTCCTCCTGTCATAAAAATAAGTTTCTAATGTATTAGAGTGCTAAATATGAAAAAAAATCACAAAACTAAAACACAATATGGATACATATGTATCTAGTTCCTGAATATGACAGATCATTCTAAAAAAAAATAAACAAAAAAACTTGAAAGAAAAAGATGTATTCTACTATAAAAAATCAGCTACTTGTTTAACCAGACTAATATTTTATTTTATTTTTTTTTAAAGATTTTGTTTATTTGAGAGAGAGAGAGAGAGAGCACATGAGAGGGGGGAGGGTCAGAGGGAGAAGCAGATGCCCTGCTGAGCAGGGAGCCCGATGTGGGACTCGATCCCGGGACTCCAGGATCATGACCTGAGCCAAAGGCAGTTGCTTAACCAACTGAGCCACCCAGGCGCCCCAGACTAATATTTTAACAAATTAAAGAATGGATAACAAAATTGGAATAATGAAAAATATAAATATCTTTTAAGCACCAAAATTTTAAATACATTAGTAATTTAGGAACTGTAATTTAAAACAATGAAATATGATTTCCTGTCTATTAAGAAGTAAAGGCTTTAAGAAAATTAGACTATATGGCCAGGGTGAAATGGGACTTATCTTACTCTTTTGATGCAAATACACATTGGTGCTCAATTTCTAGAAAGTAGTTTTGAATCTATACTAAGGAAACACTAAGATACGCAAATAAAGTTTTAATGAGCAAAAATGGTCAATGCAAAGAGAGAGAGAGAATGAAGGAAAACCAAAATGCCAATAAAATGAATAAATGAGATTTACTTTAAAAAAGACAAAAAAGTAACAGAACACAAAGCAGCCATTAAAACGAACATTTGAAAAATATGGTATTGGACTGTAGTCAAAATACAGTGTTAAATGAACTAGCAGGATACAAAACTCTGTATAGTATGATTCAAGTTTCATAAAATCTGAATGGTGATCATTCTGGTTGTGGAACTGTGGCTAAGTATTTTTTTCATTATTTCTTTATTTTCCAAAATTTCTACAACATGCATGCATCGACCATATAATTAGGAATAATTGCCAAAATTTTGAAAAGAAAATGAATAGCAGTCTAATTTTTTTTCAAAGTATAAACAAAGCAAATCTGACAGCAATCACCCTACCACAGAAAAGTGTAGAATTAATTCATCTCAGTTCCATAAACACAGGGGAAATTTTATAGTTTAACTTTATTTACTTCCCCAAACTCTGGGTTATTCTAGAGGTAGAATTTCATTTTATTGTTAAATGAAGAGCAATGGGTACTGTTGGTGGACACCTAGAGTAATAAGAATGGCCCAAGAATGACTTTCTCGTATGTGATAAGGTAGGTACCATATCTGATCTGAGAGCTGAAGGTGCTTGTGGATAGAGTGAGTGTGTAACCAGCAATAGGCCACTTTGTTCCTTCAAATTAAATCATTTTTCTTCCTTGTCCAGCATTCCTTCCTCCCAAAGATTTGCCCTTTGCTCATAGATTACTAGTTTAAGATCATTTATCATTAAAATTATTTTATTTATCTAGGAAGTTTAGGCAAGTCATTTGGTTTACCTTTGCTTTGGTGGGTTTTTTTTTAAGTTTTTATTTAAATTCCAGTTAGTTAACATACAGTGCTTTGGCTTCTTTATAAATGAAATGAGATAAGACTGCTTCCTCATTTTCTGACAGAAAGGATTACTCCTTGGGTATATTTATAACACAGAAACTATTACATAAATGTGTGGTTATTTATATAATTCTTTTAGAAAGACTAGGATAGGGAATGGTTATGGTTACATAAAAATAGCTGAATATGTACTTGAATACTAATAATAAAACAATTTTTCTTGAAAGCTTTAAAAGATGACTATAGTTTTAGCTACACCTGATTATTCTAACCAACATATATATGCTACATATCGAAATTTATATAAGGACCTGTCTCCCCTCTTACACATACTACTAAATTATGAGATAGCATATGTTCTATAGCACTTCATTTTCCTGTAAAACACACACACACACACACACACACACACAAGAAAAACAATGTGAAGTGCTGTGCAATTTCAAGGAGATATGATAAACAAAAATCTCTAAAGCAGATCAAAAACAAAGCACAGAAAATGTACGTGGCAGATAAAAGTTCTGAATTTACTGTCAATAAGGTCTAAAATCCTCCCTTTACTAACTCCTAATCTGAGCTTTTTTCACTACTTGCCATGGTTAAGACAGAGAGGGAAATTTACATCTGTGATTATTTTCTATAGACCCATTGCTAAAATAACTTTTGTAAAGAAATGCAAGGCATTCTTATTGAATACACCACCGGATCCATGGAGAAGACTTTTCCTATCCTGTAAGGATTATTTCACGAGAAAAAGGCTTTGGTAAAATTTAAATTCATTTTTTCACTTGGATCAAGAGACTGACAAGGACAACTGAATTTCCTGTGCTTTTACCCCATTCTGCATTTATCACTCTAATGAATTTAACATTTACTGGATCAGATTCTTTCTGTGAATGTTCAGGAGGGCACCAGTTAGATGTTCTGACTTATGGATAATGGCTTAAGGAAAGAAAAAATGAGCCAGAAACTGGATAGGATCATTATGTTATTCCTGCAGCCTCTTTAGCCGCACCTTTTAAAGTCCCAAGGTCCATAGAGCTCTTCTCCCACACCTGGGTGACAGGTCATCCCTTATGACCTAGGGCAACACATCTGAAGCCCTCCTCACAGACTGGTAGTCTAGCCCAGCTGGCAAAAGTACCCTAAAGTCTGCTAACCATGATGCTGTGGGGTGATTAAGAGTAGGATCTTTATCATTAGCCACATTTTGGTGTAAGGTCTTCCTCTCCCATTTACCAGCTCTGTGATCTTGTGGGAGTGCCAGTGATTATATGTACTTACCTAGACTATCAAATGATCTGATCAAGCACTAATCTACGTATTGCTATGAAGGCATTTTGTAAATATGGTTAACATCTATAATCAGTTGACTTTAAGTAAAGGAGGCAAACTTGATCATGTGGGTAGGCCTCATCCAGTTAGTGGCAAGGCCTTAAGAATAAACCTGAAGTTTCCCTGAGGAAGGAGAAATCCTACCTGTTGGCCCAGCCCATAGATTTTGAATTTGCCAGCTTCCACAATTACATAAGCCAACTTCTTGAAATAAATTCTCTAATAGGATATATCTATATCTATAGATCTCCTAATGATTCTGCTAGGGACAACAATTACGCATCTCTCATTGATGTGAGATTTAAAGGAATCTATCTATCATCTATCCACCCATCCGTCCATCCATCTATATTAAAACATAGAGAATGTTCACTAAACATTAGCTATTAATATTAAGATAGATTTATTTATTCTGTAGTTTATCAATTCTCCCAAATTTCACATCTTATGGCAAGGAAAGAATAAAGTTTAAAGTATTAAACCTTAGCAAATTTAAACAAAGTGCTACAAAAAAAGAAAAATGAAGCAATCGTAAGTGAAATATGAAAGATAATGAAACTTGCAAATACCCATCTATCAAAGGAAGATTTCCGTGAGAGTAGGTGGCATATTAATAAATAAGGTATGTGTCTCTATCAGAATGATTTCAAAATGACACTGAAATGACTTTTTAATTCACCTTTCAGTGGGAAGAAGGAGGTTTATGAATAAAGAAGAATTGACAAAGATTTGACAAACAAAACAGCTCAGCTTAGTAGATGTTCAGTGTTCTCTGTCTCTGAAGGCCAGAAAGTTTCTTTGTTCCCCTAGAGTAGTTACTGAAGTTTTTGGTGTTTCAGCATATATTTATACAAAAGAACATGACCTTAAGAACTATTGCAAAATGATAATTTTGAGCTTCTCCTAAAATAAATTTTAAACATTCTGCTTATATTATAGAAAGTCTAATTTACCATATGTTGATTATTTAGATTACAGATTTAGATTTAGTTACTGTTCTAGATGCCTGGCATATAGGTGGTTTTTATATATTAATTCATTTAATTCTCAAAACAATCCTTTAAGACAACAAACATTATTTTCTGCATTTTAGATATGAAGAAACTGAGACACATATAGTTTAAGTAACTTTGCCAATGGTCAGAGAACAAGTAAGTAGCAGTATCAATTTCTAACCTGGACATTCTGGTTATAGAGTCTATGCATTAACTTCAACATGCTGCCTTTTTCATATAAAATGTTATAATGTGATGTTACTTAACAAGTGATATCTAAATCATTTAACAGATACGCATTAAATGCTTCACTGTGAGGCTACAGATGTGCACACAACACAGAATGTGTTTGTGGCCAGGTTCCAATCTAGTGGTAGAGAAAAGACAGGCTGCTTCTCTAGGCTGTATCTTTGTTTTGTGATTATTTTCTCTAGTAAAATTCCTTTTTGAATTGTTTTCCTTCTTAAGTGTATTCCTCTTGGGTATCTGCTGGTTATTTTTCAATATGTGATATTCTTTGAAATATGTATCTCTGCTTTGTTTCCAAAGCACCTCTCTCTGGAACAACTACAGAATAAATAACAGCAGTGTATATAATAAATTTTTGTGCTCATATTAAGTTCTGCACAATTTCAATTAACATTAATAGGATATTAAATATTCTGTTTCGTGTTATCGTCTAGTAAGTAAGAGAAGAGAAATAAGCTTTTAAGGCTGAGTCTTCACAGGTATGGTACGACATGTTTAAGAATTCCCCAGAGTTTATAATGTCTGCCTGTGTTACTTCACTGGCTCACTTATTTGGTGTTAATTGAATGGAGCAAGCATTCCTGTCATACCTCTCATTCCTGATGGCATCCATTTTCATGGGAAAAACAGTGATGAGATACACCTACCACTAGAGACAGCCTCACAAATCCCACAGACATAGAAGCCTGAACACTGAGAGACTGCCCCAAGTTCCTGGCAAAGGACTGTGGCTTACAGGAACGGGCTTACAGATATGGGTAGAGGGCATACCAAACTCTCTAGGGTATATCAATTCTTGTTATTCTACACCAGTGCTTTGTCGGTAAGAAGATGTTAGTAGACAAATAAAATCCCACTGATTAGGTCACTATTCACAAGTGGCTGAAAACAGCAAAATGTGTCTGATGGCAAATGTCCTAAGTTTTTCACTTCTCCAAGTTTTTCACTTCACTATCTGAGATTTCACTTTCTTCTCACAGAAGGAAGCATGTTGTGTGCTCACAGTCCTCATTTCCTAAGCCTTCTTTGGGGAATAGTGCTGCATGAGGAAGAACATTAAAATGTGCAGACCACACATGGATTCATTAAACAAACTCTCACTGAGGGACACCAAGCTATCTACCACAGCCATTCATCCATGTCTTTGTAAAAGAAATGTGCCTGTGTAAACATTGCTTTTCTTTATTTTTGTTTATTAAACCTTTTTAAAAAAATCTTAGTGCCAATTGACTTATTTCTATCATTACTGGTAAACAGAGTACGTGAACAAGAGCAAAACCTCTAAAGTCAGCCTTCCTGCATTAAAATTCTAGTTTTAGCACTTACTAGCTCTTATGACCTTGGGCCAGTAAATTACTCTTTCTGGGCAGCAGCAGTCTCATCACAGTACTGTTAGGAGAATAAAATGAATACAAATGTGAAGCTCTTTGCATGGATGTGAAATGGTTCCTTTTATTTGCAATCTCTCCCTACAAAAAGCTTTTGTTTGATATAATAAAATGATACATTTGGATAGACATAAATTAAATGTTCACCTAATCCATGATTTGCACAATTAATGTTATTACACATTTAAGTGATCAGTGTTGGGCAGATTGGTATCAGAGTCCATAAAACTTAGCAACCTTGGCTAGAATAAAAGACTGTGGCCAAACCAGGGTATTCTGACCTCATTCATTGTACAGACTACAATGGACTCAAACCACACGTGCTTCAGGGCCAGGAAAGTAGCAAGATTAAGACCCTCTCATGTTTAATTTGGCATTCAAATGGGAGCAGTTAGAGTAACATCAGGCTTCCAAGAGCACTGACCTAGGAGTTGGAAGAATTGGGTTCTAGTTTCATTATTTCCCCTTTCTAGCTGTACTTGTATAAAATTACTTAATACGATGGCTCTCAAATTCCTTGATTTTAGAATGAAAATGACCTTGCCTGATGCATAGAGTTGCTCTGAAAATTAGGTAGAAAAGTGCACATAAAAGCACTCCAGTAAATCTAAACCACCACGGAAATATAAGTCATTCTTACTGTCTTGGGTAAAGTATAAAAACCATGGAAAATAAAGACTCACATGATAAAAAGATTCATAGTAAATACTTCCAAAAACAGAAGCTATTGCAATTAATCATAAAAAGACACTTAAATGGTTATATATAAGACGTGAATATAGGAATAAAATAATAAATACATGTATTTATGGATATACATACGTATCTGGATGTGTTTCTATCCTCATTAGAAAAGGTAAACTAGTCTTATATCAAGCCCAAACTGTTGGGATTACAACATGGAAGTAAAACACTCCTTTCAAGGACCTAAGCATTCCAGAATACCACAATGGATTATAAAGTTTTTCATCTGCACTTAAAGATCACTTATATGATTCGAAGGATTTATATCTTATTTCCAAGGGACAATAGTGCCATATGGGTTATCATTGTAGGATCTATATATTGACTAGAAAGAGAACAGATCAATGATGGCCTATTGTGCTTCTTTTCTCAGTAGAACTCTCCATCTTTTCCCCAACACCCCACTGTAAATACATTTAGTTCAGACTGAATTCAGAAAGAATGGAGTGATTCAATATAACACATATGAAATCAGATCACCATGCATCACAATAGTGTTCATTTCATTGATTTTTCAAATCCCCATTAAACATCTGTTTCGTGTAACTGCTGTCTAGTTTCTCTCTCAATGCGACCACATGCCTTAATCATGTGTATCACACGATCAGTTAGAGCATAACAAGATGAAGACTGAAAAAAATGTTATGAATGAAGTCACCATTTCAAATCATATTTTTTCCCATTACATATGGTATTTTTCTATAAGGACACATGTAACAGATAATGAAATCCAGAAGCAGGAGAAGGACTGAGGACTCATACAATTTTGAAAATCTGCTAGATGCTGAAGTACAGTCTTCTTTTGTATTAATTTATAAAACAGTAAATTTTAAAAAGCATTAGAGAAGAGAATGAAATAACCAAAGATGATGCTTCCTACAATGTTGTTATAGATGTACTTCAGTTCATTTTTATGACTTCATGTAGAAGATATACAGAGGTTCTATCACACCAATGAGATCAATTCAAATAACTTCATATTAGAACTGAATACTAGGCTCCAACTCAGAGTAGTATTTATGGGTGAAGAACAATATAAATATATTAAGAAAGCAATGTATTCACAAGTGCAATACATATGAAATAAACTGATTCTAAGTAGTTAAAATCTTTCTAGAGAACTTTTTTAAACTGTCATAAAATATCCAGCAATTTCATATAACAAAATGCGATTATGTTTCACTGTGCATTTTGGTCTCATATTTTTTGTTCCCTTTATACATTTGGAATAAAATAGAGAAGAGAGGTTATTTTAATTGATAAAATAATGCCCAAGAATTCAAAAATGGACAAAACAACCTTGAATATATTTTACTTTCCTGACAAATAATTCGTATACTCAGGATCCATCTTATCCATTGTTCTTTTTATATAAAGGGACATATGAAACAACCAAACCAACAAAATACTAGACAAAAAAAAAAAATGAATATTTTTCTTTATACTTTTGTGACATACCAATATTCTTATAATTAGCAGAAGTTATTTTAGTAACTAAAATTTAATTTTAACATAAACAAGATCTCGTTAAAAGCTCTCTTCTAGAAAAGATATATTAATGTAATTTCCTATTTCTGTCACCAAATTCCACCTATCACTTTGATTTTTGGTATTATTTATTATATATATAAACTGTGCTTTATTTCTTAGGCCTCTTTCTCTTTATTTCCTTCCCTTCTCTTTTCTCTGTTTCTCACTCTCATTGGCTTTTGCTATAAAACAATTTCCTTAAATTTTAATCTTCACATCACGAAGTAAGGGTAAGCAAATAAAAAAAAAAAAAAAACCTCAAAAATATGCCTCAGGCAAAGGTTTTTTCTTAATGATTGGAATTCTTAGATGTGTTAGGAAATTACTATTTAGGACTATGTAAGTATACTATATTCAAAGTAAAGAAATCATTAATAATAAAATACTAAAAAGGAACAGTTATATTATAAAATAAATCTACCAGGCTTACAAAGAAAACAAATTTGCAACAGCCACCTGCTGTGGAGATGAGGCAGTAATCTCAACAGCAGGAAATAAAAGGGAATAGAGGAGAAAAATACAAAAGCACAGACATTAAAAAAGTAATTAAAACACTTATCTCCATCGACATACATAACGAAAAAAACCCTCCACCAACCACCTAAAAACATACTCTATTGAACTGCACAGCAGGAAATAGCATTTAAGCTGCCACCATAAACACACATTCTGGAGAAGGGAGAAGACCCCTTTAAAAATGTAATCTCGAAAGTATTACTAATGTGTTAATCACCAGTAAAGGTGCCACACATTCACTGTATTGTATTAGTTACTTTCTCAAAGGTATTTATAAAATTTCTACTTCTACATTTTTTATTCAAATAAATTCTTAAATATGGGCACTGGTAGCCTCTTTATTTGTAATTGTTCTAGTGAATTTACAACTATATTGTGAGGCCAAGGTATTCTGTATCGAAAGCTTTAATAATTTTTAACATAACATGCACTTAGATGATGCAGTTAAACTGTTTCTTTTAAAGCCAAACAAATCTTTGCTATATTACCAGAATAAAATGAGGTGAAACATAATGCAAGAGGCAGGGTTATGGATTAAACCTGAAATGAAAGCTAAGAATCATTTTGAGTTACTCAAGTATGCTCTTGCCTTCAGAGCTCTGCAAATGAAACAATGCAAGCCTGAGGAAGCAAGTGGCAGGCTTTAAAATAAGGACCACACACTAAATGTGCTTGACTCAGCCTCTGGAACTTGGTTTCTGGGTCTGTGTGATTTCCCCCAGGCAAGTCTGTGAAACAATGGAGAGCTGCTTGGGTCCCAATCAGAAGACCTGGAATGGACTCCCAATCCTGTAATTTATCAGTATTAGGTCTAAATTCATGCCCAAGTTGTTAAACCACAACTTTTCCATCTGTAAAATCAGAAGAGTTACAAAAATGTATTTTTTGTAGAACTGTTATGTGGACAAGTAAGCATAATATAGCTCTATGTTGTTGAAAAAACTTAATTTTACAAGTAGAAAATGCAATTCACAATCATACATATTGGTTATACTATATAATTTTTTTATCTTGCAATGATTCTCATACCTCAGAGTCATTTGACTTTAATTATGCATTTTCCTCTTATACCCAAGTAATACTTATTTTCTTACTCTGAATCACTACTGTAATTCTGTAAATTTTACAAGAAAATACTTATCTCAAAACACTTTTTTGAAGAAACGTGTATGATTTAAGTATAAATTACTTCCATCCTTAAACATAATTGTACTATATTTAGTATTTCTAACATGTTGCTGAGTAAGAGTCTCAAAATTAGAATGCTTTTCTAAGAATTCAGGAAATTCCATGAAGTAATTACTCTCCAAAAGACTTGATGGATAGAAATGGTCAACCATTTCAGAAACATGTGGTTGACCTTGAACCTCAGTTTGTTTATCCACAAAACAGGGAGATAATCTAGAAATGGAGTTCTGAACATTGCCTGAATTTCTTAAGAAAACCAAGACAATCAAAAAAGTACATTTTTATATATGTGTTATAGAGAAGAAAGAATTTTTCCTTTACCCATCTAGTTCTTCTAGCTGGTCTATTCACTAAATTGACATAAAACAGATTAACAGGAGAAAAACAAACTCAATCACATACATACAGGAAACCTCCCCCCCCCCCCGAAGAATATGAAACCCAGAAGAAGTCAAGCAATTGAGGCTTACATGCCATCTTGAGCTAACTGTGAAGGGAATAGGGGTCTGAGACTTCAATGGAGAGAAAGACAATTTTATAGGAAGACGGGAAGAGCAAATGTTTGGTAAATAAATGTTTGCCATGCCCTATCACACAGAGACAATGGGACACAGAGGGGAATTTGACCTCCAAGTCCTGCAGGGTTTCCCCCAAGACCTAGTCAATATTCTTTGTAGTTATCTCTGGTGATAGTTCTTTTTTTTTGGACTAGGCCCTCTCTTTTTTTTTCTTTTTTTTAAAGACCTCATTTATTTATTTGAGAGAGAGAATGAGAGATAGAGAGCATGGGAGGGAAGAGGGTCAGAGGGAGAAGCAGACTCCCTGCTTGGCAGGGGGCCCGATGTGGGACTCGATCCCGGGACTCCAGGATCATGACCTGAGCCGAAGGCAGTTGCCTAACCAACTGAGCCACCCAGGCACCCTAGGCCCTCTCTTTTATTTATTTTTATTTTTTAAAGATTTTATTTATTTGACAGAGAGAGACACAGCGAGAGAGGGAACGCAAGCAGGGGGAGTGGGAGAGGGAGAAGCAGGCTTCCTACAGAGCAGGAAGCCCGATGCGGGGCTCGATCCCAGGACCCTGGGATCATGACCTGAGCCGAAGGCAGACGCTTAACAACTGAGCCACCCAGGCACCCCTAGGCCCTCTAATTTCTTTTAGGTAGTTAAGTAGGAAGTAAAAGCTCTTCCTGAGTTTTTGGGGCCTTGGCTGACTTCAGCTCAAAGTAATACACATCCTAAAGTGACACATTTTGGGGAGGCCCATTCTGAACCCCTTCAATATCATTTTACTATGTATGTGTGCAAAGGGTCTATACCTTTCATTACATGCTCTAAGTAACTCAAAAGTGGTTAAAGAATCACATTCACCAAGATTAAATCAATTACACTGTACTATTTATCCAAATTCCATTCCAAATGCTCAGAGTGTGGTTGTAAATGCCAAAATGCAATGTAATTATCCATACTCGACAATCACTATACACCATGAATGAATACCATTGTATACGAGAATCTGTAAGTATGTTAGGCATGATGTAAGAGAGAGTAATGGTTTTGACATCAAAGATAACTATGTTCATATCATTACTCCTTTATGTATTAGCTATGTAACCTTGCATAATCACAGTTATTTTAAGTCTCAATTTCCCTATCTATAAAACCTACCTTATGAGGAGATTAATTGAGATAACATATCTCAATAATATGGTAATTGCTTAGCACAGGGACTGGCATACGGCAAATGCTAATAAATAAAATGGACTTTATGTATTTTAAATTTCAAAATCCTATTATTTTCATACGTGTACCTTCCTTGATATTTTTTCTTGATATTTAACATAATTTTAATATAGAACACCAATACAGCAACTGTAATAGCAACAAAACTACACATAACATTTGAAACTTAGTGCCAACTGAAATTTCTTAAATATCTGTAACTAATGATGTAAAATTTGGTAGGTTCAATGTATACTGGTTGAATATCTAGTTCTAAAATTTCTGTTACATAAAAAAGCCAAACAAACGTACAGTCTCTTATGGTCAATTTTTAGATTTGGATACCAGCTGTGATTTTTAATTGTGATTGTGATCAGTTAGGAATAGAAATCTTTGATGTTTCATTTAAGTACTTATTCACTAATATTTATCGAATGCCTACTATGTGCTAGCTAACATATTAGGTGCAAGGGATACATAGATGAACAGTTTCCAATCTAACGGGAGAAGGACATGTAATCAGAAACTTAGAATAAAGCAAGATAAGCGCCATGATAGCCAAGTGCACAGGAGCACATATAAAGCACATTTCACCTGGACTGGAGATCAGGATGCTCAAGCTGAGTCTTGAAAGATGAACATTTCCAGTGGTTAAATAAAGGGGTGGGGTAATAATGAGTGGCATACACAAAAGTATACAGGGGTAAGACGTCCATCTGACTAGACTGGGGTCCAGGGGAGCTAGACAGGAGGGGACAGAGAATGGCAAAATTTAAAATCTGACAGGCAGACACCAGAACATGAAGGACCATGCAAGTCATACCAAGGAATTTGGATTTTACGTTGCAAAGATATTGCAGGGAAATTATATAATCAGCTTTGGATATCAAGAAGGACAAATTGGTAGCAGTGTGTGGAACTGATTTATAGGCAGTGAGAATGATGGGAGTAAGGGGAGGGTGCATAAATCCAGATAAGAAAGGGACACTGCTTACACTCCTCAGCCTGGATTGCTAGTAACCTTCATTAGCATGGCATTGCAGGGACGGTCCACAACTTACCCTCCCAGAGCAAGAATTTCACTCAAAGATAAGCAATTTAAATTATGGTGTTTATATTAGTACAGATAAAGAGATAATGAGGAATGAAATGCAAATTTTGAATGAAATTTTAATACTTCAAAGAAATTCTGTATATGGCATTTGAAAATGTGATTATGGATTCCCTGGAGGTGTATTTTTACTCTCTTCTATTACAGTACTTTAAGGGTAAAAGAGGACTCACACTGAAATACTGACAGTGGGGATACAGGAGAATAAAAAACATACCCCAGAGATATTTAGGAGTTAATTTCATAGAATTTGGTCCCTAGTAGTTGTAGGGAATAGAGGAAAAGGCAGGGGGAAACTTAGGTCTTAATTTACTGTTTTGGTGGGAGTGGTGTGCTTGACTAATCCAGTACAGTGGAGGAGGCACAGGTCATAGGGGAACATCGTTGTTCCATTTGGATATATGTAATGGAATGTGGGACATCCAAGAGGGTTGTCCTCTAGGTAATAAACAGGTAAAAATTCATGCCTGAATCATTTCAAACAGATTAGAAAATTATGAGCAAAAAGACTGCACTAGAAGTCATGAATGCTCCGGAGCTAATCCTAGAGTGAGTGTATACAGTAAACAGAAAAGAAGGCTAAGAGTAAAGCCCTAGATAACACACGAACATATAAAGAAGGAAAGAGGGAGAAGAACCCAAATAGATTGAGGATAGAAGAGATACAGGAGAAAGTGGTATAATGGAAGCCAGGAGAAGAGAGGTATGAGTTCAAACTTTCTTGTCTACAGAATACACACAATTTTTAAAAGAAGTATCTAGTATATAAAAATAAATACTACAAAGCACAAAGAAACAGGTGTTCAAAAGAATTTTTGAGTACTTTTTTAATTTCAGGACTCACCCTTGAATTTTAAGTATAATACAAGGTTACTGACCTACAATTAATTTTAGAAATAATATAAATAAAGGAGATTTATTGAGAGGGAATATAAAAGAGAACAAAAACAACAAAATACAAATATATATATTACAACGATGAGAATCAATTTAATTAAAATTAGGCAAATCAGAAGAGGCAAGAGGATAAACTCTATGCTGATACCCGCACTACAAAATAATCTAGTGGTAATGCAGACAAAGTATAGGAAGAAAGATTCTGCTAGAGGAGGAATATACCATATGTCTTCCTAGGAATCAGTATTAATGGAGAATATATTCACAATAGAATGTTTTCAAGAAGAAAGAATTAGTCAATAATGACAACTCCACATTAATTAAGTTGTGAGTGGATAATACAAAATGGATATAACTTAGCTTATATAATAGTTGTTTGATTAAAACCAATTTTTAGAAGGGCTTCTCTGAAAACTGAAGCTTTGAATTAGGGAGGTGTTGTTCTGCCTCTTCCGGTTTAGAAATTCTGCAAAAGTGCATGTTCATGTGTGGTTCGCCCTGCAATAAATTTTCTGACCTCTGAAGCAAAACCACATACTCCGAGGCAGGTGAAATGCATGGCCAAGTAGGAATCCCCAGGTTTGCTCTCAATTCCCTCACCTACTATCTGTGTGATGTATAGCAAATCAGCCTACCGCTCTATGCCTTAGTTTCCTCTTCTGTAAAATTAAGCTTTTAGCACCACCTCCCTTGAGCTGTTTCAAGGGCTCTTGAATCATGAAGTATTATACAGCCATGAGAAATTTAATTAATAATAATTAAAATTATTCTCATTATAATTGGAGCCCATCATATAGGCAAATGATCTCTTTTCCTACTACTAGATAAAGAAACTTTAGTAACAGCAGATGGTGGATTAATCAGGGAGATCAAACTGAGACTCTGTGTTGCTCTTTGGAAATTATATTTAAATTCCCTATGAACTATACACTATATACAAATTCAAAAATTAAATTATACTCAAAAACACCTATGCCACTTTAACCATAGTATATAGAGCATATATATTGACAGTTCAATAAAAATCTCACACTTTTAAAAATCAACAAAAAATTGGAGTGCCTGGGTGGCTCAGTTGGTTAAGCATCCGACTCTTGGTCTCAGCTTGGGTCTCAATCTCAGGGTCCTGAGTTTGAGCCCCAAACTGGGCTCCATGCTGGACGTGGAGCCTACTTAAAAAAAAAAAAAAAAAAAAAAAAGAATGAATTCTATCCCAAACACCTTTGGTTTAACGACAGTAGTCAATGCTTTGGTGTCTCACACACTCACACTAAATATATATATATATATATATATATATATATATACACCATATATATATATACACACACACCATACATATATAAATATGATACATATGATATATATAGTATCATATATATTATATATTTCAGTTTCTCAACACATGATTTCTATTCCAATATATGGTTTTAGGGCCATTTCTTATAATTGTAATTTTTTTCATATTTTTTTAAAGTAATATTCTAATGCTAAGCTGTTCGAGTTCTGCTTCTTAGAGCATGGTGCATGTAAAGCCAGTATCAGTAATTTAATCTAGCCCATTAAGTTTTACATTGTAGCCCAAATGGACTCTTTTCTAACCCTAACTTGCTATCTTGCCAACGTGTTCTATAGATGATAAAGAAAAAGAGAGAAAATTATATTTCAGAAGATCTTTCTACCACCAACTGTCTTAAGGGCAGGCTCAGTAATAATATTTTAAGAGTTTACACTTGGAGAGTGTTTTATTACTTAAAACTATTTCATGTATATTTGAGCCTCATGACAACTCTCTCAGCTAGACACCTTTATGACCATTTAAAGGTGAGCAAACTGAGGTTGAGGCAGTAAAATAAGCTTTCTAAAATCTCATAGCTAGTAAGTACTTAAACCACATTTAATCTAATAGAAATTCTTAAATACAGTGTTTCCTTCACACCATTACATAAAATACATATTAAGGATAGCATATAATCTTCATTATTAGAGAAAAGTAAGAGAAGCTTGAACCTAGTCTTTGAAAATTTAGCATACAATGATCTGTGGCACCTTTAATTTTCTGAATGTTAATACAGTAGTTTTATTCACCAGAAAGAAAAAAAAATGCTTTAAAGATTAGTAGGTAATTATTCACATATCATCCCACCTACACTACAGTTTCAAATGATTTTAGGTAAACTATGCCTACTTAAATTTAAATGATGTCTTGTAAAAGGATCTTCTAAGCACTATTCATTTGTTTAAAGCACAGATCTACAATGACAAACCTATCATCAATTCATTTTGGTGAAAGGGTAATAATTAAAGCGTTATTTTCCTTCCTTCATTGCAAGTCACTTGACCTATGTTAAATCAACTATCAAATTTTCATTCATTATTTCTACATGAAGGACTTTGCCAGCTCAAAAAGTATAAATCTTCATTTGTCAGATTTAAATTATACCTGTCCCAGTTGGTATCAGGGCTCATAGCTCTTATCCCTTATAAACAGCAAAATATTGTCAAGTCACACAACCTCCCCACAGCCTTGGATGACCCCGGAAATCAATAATATTTGTAACTTGTAAGAGCGCGGTTAAGGAGAACAGAAGGCAAGCGCTGTCCTCGTTAACCACATTGAGCTGTGATAGTACAGCTGACTCCCTTGGGTGGCTGTGATCAATTTTCATCTCCTGACCAAGAATAAAAGAATGCAGACTCCTGATTCTGGATTCATCTTGAAAGGAGATTATAGATTTGTATGTCTGCAGTGGGAATGAAAGATTTAATTCAACTGGCATTCCAGGAAAGAACATCTAAACTATCATTCCTCTTCATTACCCTCACTGCTTTCAGGGTCCTCTATTGACAGAAGGAAATACTGAAAAATGTGTACACAATGGGTTAAAAAGCAAAGCTATCTAGGTGGGCATACAATCAAATGACTACAAGAGAGAGACTCCATGGTGGTTTGTTTTATTGCTACATGATTTAAGGTGACGTTACCTTTTCCATCTCAAATTTCTTTATAAAGATTATAATTTTGTGCCTAGCATCTTCATGTGAAAACCTTTATTTTTAAGCAATTAAAAGAATGCATTGCTTATTAAAATCATGATTAGTTATTTCCAAACCATATATCCAGGTACACTGGCACATTTCGGGGGGGGGTTAAAAATGCAAAGTGACTTTGATGTGAGAAAGAGAAGACACACCAGTTTAAGCATTAGTTTTATCTCTATCTATATTATACCCATCTTCCTTCCCTCTCCCTCCCTCCTTCTCCCTCTCTCTCTGTATATATACATGATAATGTATGTGTGTGTGTGTATATATATATATGTATGTATGTATATGATATATATATGTATATATGATAATCATTTATACATAAATGCAGACATACTCCTAAAAAATAAGATATTTTGTTGTTAAATGTAGAATGAATATAAGATGGTTCTAGGGATTTAAAGAGACAATCCCTGTAACTGTAATTTGAAAATTTTATAATTACCATAAAATAGCTTTCTCAGAACATCAGACAAAATTTCCTAGTCCACATCATCACTGTCATCATTGCAGCAAACAGTTTTTGAGCATTCACAACGCATCATGTACAGTGACAGACCAAAAAAAAAAAGGTGGTGAAGTCATGGACTCCAGAGCCACAGCCTAAATTCCTGACTCTGCTGTTTTCCAGCTGTATGATCTTGAGCACGTTAATTAACCACCTTTTCCACAGGCCCCTCATCTATAAAACAGATACAAGGTAATTAATAGCACCAAGCTAATTGGAGCTTTCGTAGTAAGGAAATGAGAGAACATATAGGAAAGCTTAGAAATGTTTATGGTACTTAATAGGCACTAAATAGGTGTTAGCTACAGTAAAATATATCTACTTCATTTATTCATTCAATTATAAGCATTAAGTGCTCTCTCTGTTGCAAGGACTATACTAGGAAACATTAAGATGAGCAGAATACTCTTAAAAATATGATGTTGACAAGTTGTTTAACTTTGGGCATTAGCCTTCTCAATTGCAAAATTAAAATATTAGTATTTGTCTTGGAAGACTGCTGTGAGGATCAAATGAAATTATGTAGAGTGTCAATCATAATAGAAGCTGTGTTTAAGGGATGGTCAGTAAATGTTTACTAAATGAAGGAATAAAGAACAGGATGGATGGAGGGATGCATGGATGGATGGATAAATGCTGTGCTTCAGGTCAGAGAAAAAATAAGAGTGGATTAAGAAGGCATTAGCTCAGAGCACGCATGTATAAGTAAAATTAAAACCATACTAGACTAAAAAAATTTAAATGCAAGAGGTAACTTGAGGTTTTACATGAACTTCTGGCAAAAATTACATTTGTCTTGTTTCCTCCAACACAGAAATCAACATCCAGTGAAAATATAAAATACAGATATATTCCTTTCACATGAGCTGTCTTATCTCTGTTTATCAATTATGTAACAGATTCACAATTCGAAAAGCCCAAATTTGGTAGTGGTAGTCAACTGATATTCTAAAATCAATAGAGCAGAGTATGGTGTTTTTAATCAGGCAGGGGTGATTTATTTTATCATTTGATTTTCAAATATTTAATGTAGTCCATGAAAATTTGACTGGTTTAAAAAGTTTCCGAAAAGAAAGCAAGAAAACATAGAGGTGGGAATCACTTTGACACTTTTATTTTAAGAACAATGACTATGCCTCTGCCAACAGAAGTGAATTAGTAATAGAATGTTTCTCTGTGAATTTTGGTAATGAAAATTTATATTATTCTGTCTCTTAAAATTAATATTAATAAAATAGTTAAAACACATATATTGATTTGAAAACATAATAACATTTAAACCTATCCAGTGTGCCAATCCAGTCCAATCCTATTCTATATACACTCAAAGTTGATCAGTTTTAATGAGCTATTCTATGAGGGTAATATCACCAGCCATTCATTTTTTCCCACAGGCAATGCCATGCTAAATTTAGACATATAATGAAAAAGAAATCAAGACTGCGCCAACATCTTAAATGGTAAAGAAATTGGTGAGTATCAGACCTTGTCAAGTGGTGAAAAGAAGGATAAATCGAATAACCAAGTTCAAAGAAGAGACATCCAGAGCCAAGTGGAATAGAGATTGAGTCCAGAGCTGGCACAGATCAACCAGCAGGCAAAAAAGGGGGAGAGAGACTGGAATTCAGAGCAAAATAAAACACTTTTTCTTGGTCACTGACTGGTTCAGGGAAGCTTTTATGGAACTAAAAACAGTTTTTTTAGATATCTTAAAAGTACTGTACTCTCTGACAAAAAAAAAATGTTATAATTTACGATTGTCAGTGCCTACTTACACATGTAAAACTTTGGGAGACCCCACTCACGTGTTAACTGAGGACAAACTTTGCATATGTGTGTGTATGTATCTATGTGTGTAATATATATTATATATGTACACACATGTCCACCAATTTAACTACAGGTACATGAGTAAGATCTATACCTAACCATGTATCTGTATATGTATGTGTATGTGTATATTTTATTTGTTAATAATAAACTAGTGTGCCTTTATGAAAAGGTAAGACAGTTGACTTATATGGGTCCCTTTAACAGCTCAAAACCACTTACAAGAATCAGTAGGTATGATTATCTTAGGTAGAATGGTCTCTCCCCTTCCAACCTTTATCTCCCACTCTTTCCTAATTTTCTTTCAGGATAGAAATCACTTAGAATCCATTGGCTGACATGATCCAAGGTGGTTTAAGATATCCAGATAAATTAGTATAGGCCAACCACCATGCCAGGCTAAGTTTTAGCCAAATAATCAAGTCGTTTACCACCAAGTCATTTATAACTGCTGTACCTCCTGATTGGTCTGTGCCTGTTGTCCGCTAGTTAGTCAGTATTTGAAATGTCACTCCTGGGATCCAGCCAAATTAAAGTGAACATGAGGATGAAGAGGCCAGAAAATATTTTCTAAGCTAACATGGCAACCAAGATAGGGTGGGGTGGGCTGGGGGTGGGAGTAACAGAGAAATGAAAAGACACAGAAATATTATCCTTTTCCCCTTTTCAAAATATATAACGGAACCTCAGAATGCATGTATTATTCACTGAATCCCTAACACCCCTTCTAAGAAATACAAGTAAATATTCCCAGAGCTTTGTTGTTAACATGACTTTCTGACTAGAAAAAGCATGAATGGCTTATCTATTATTTGGGCCATCATGCCAAATATTTAGGGTGTATACCATCTCCACAGATGTATCCCTAAAATCTGCATTTATAGTTAAGTGGTAATACAAGCAGAAAGGGTAACACAGACCATTTTAACCCAGTGTTGCATTGTTTAAGTTCAGCATATTAATGCAATATGATATTGTCTCAGCAGAGTTTCATTTCACATGATAAAAGAAACAAGAAGCATCTGATCAATAAACAGAAAATCAAGTTATATGTTCCCGCTAGGTTTCTCTAACAAGGATTAATCTCAGAAATGTTGGTGCATGCCTAATGCTGTGGCTTTTAATCCTCTCACACCAGTGGGTCTAAAATACTTGCTATTAGCACTAATGTAAAAAGAATTAATACTTTACATATGGCTATCCACTCTACTCAAATGAAGGGGTTAATGGTAAAATAAGCCTTCAAGGATGTAAATGATTCCTCCCATGTGGCTGGAAAATAGCTCAAGTGTTCTTCATTTAAAATTATTAACCTATAGAAACATTATTATCTCTGCAGTTAATATGCACCTCACTGAAAATCTCACGGTCTACAAAAATTAAGGAAAGTAGCAACCTTAATGAAGTTATAAAATGTATATCATTTATTAAGCAGCAAATTATATCTTTAATTTTGGCTTTAATATATCTTTAATTTTAGCTTTAATGATTATATGAAAAACATCTTCCAAAACCCCAGGACAAATCATGCCATGGCAATAGGGTTATTTTCTGCTACCCACTACCATCCGCCCACCCCCAGTGCTAAACAAAGTTGTAATTAACCTTAAGCTTCCTTTCTATGAGCATGTACTTCTCTGAAATATGGAGACAATCAAGGGCAAGACAACACCATATGAATGTTTTTCCATTAAGAGTCTTGTATCTAATTTTGACACATTCTTATTGATTAATGTAGAGTATTGAACAATCTAGTGAATGTTATGAATCAGATTTCCACTGCTACTTGGAAATGTTAAATGTTAAAATCAAAAGGTTAAAGCCAAGTTAGGCAGACATTTTTCCTCCCACTCTCCCTTTCCCCCTCCTTTCTTCTCCCCTTCCTCTGATTCCTCCCTCCTTTTGGCAAATATTTATTAAGTAGCCCTTATATGATAGGCACTGTTCTCCCTTGGAAAAAATTCTCTAAATTTGTTTAAATCATATACTAATTTAATGTAAGCATAATTTCAGTTGTCAGTAGTTTAAGTCTGAAAACTCTCTTTCCTAAGAACAAATATTTTATGTCTTGGTAATTCAAGGGGACAAACTCCTGGTTCAGTGTGCTCAGATTAATCAATCATACCTCTTTGAAAATGATTAGGAAAGAGGAGGCATGTCACTAAAATCTTGAATAAATTTTTTATCATTATTCATCTTCTGTTAACACAATGCTCATCACCTGTTTTACATAAACTATTAGATAGTTTCAATCACAGAAAGGTAGATAGAATTTCCATGCTATATCTAGAAATCTGGATTATAAACCATTTCTCATTAAATAACCTAAGACAAGTATGATCAATGTTTCTCGCTATGAAGCAGGTTAAGGTAAGGGATGAGTCAGCTGGAGGAGAGATCCCATGTTGTCAGAGGTGGGTGGGAAAGGAGTACAGAACAGAGGAGGAGACATGATGATATGTGCTGGTGAGACTGTCCAAAACATCTGTTTCCAATGCCTAATTGCCAAAATAGGTCTAAATCTGTCCATTGATCTAATATATATCTACTAATTAACATTACAACTAGAAAGAGTCAGAGTAGGAATATAAACAAATACAATGAATGAATTTTATGCACAAAAGACATGGTATATAAGCGTCCGCCTCTGGCTCGGGTCATGATCCCAGGGTCCTGGGAATCCCTGCTCAGCGGGGAGTCTGCTTCTCCCTTTCCCTCTGTCCCCCTCTCCCCTGCTTCTGCTCTCTCTCTCTCTCACACTCTATCAAATAAATATCTTTTTTTTTTTTAAAAAAAGACATGATACAGAAATATGATAAGTAACAATGGGTATCATTACATGTCAACAAACTCCACTACTGAGTAAAGGAACAAGTATAGAAAAGAGAAAGAAAATAGATTCCTTGTAATAGAGGATAATATCACAGAGCCAGGAACTACCAGCACCATAAAAGGGTAGCTACACTGTATTATCTGTATATACATATGACATTATAATTGTCTTTGAATTTTAGTTACTAGATCATCCTTTTCTCTATCTGTCTCATGAAGAGCCAAAGAGGGCTAGACCTTACTTGTAATCCTAGAGGTATCTCTCATGGGGTTGATATTCAAATAATAGACAAATGGAAATTTTATATAGCACCCACATAGTTCCACTCATGGTACTGAAAGTGATTTAAAACTTAAGTATTTTAAAATGAGCCAAATCTTTAAGGTTGATTTAAATTTTTTTAAAAAAGTTTTTTTAACAGGATGCATCAAACAAGAAACAGATTTCACACTTAAATTGGGATAACTCCAGGAGATTTTATTTACCAAAAAAAAAAAAAAATACAAAGGGTGGGTAAGGTGCTAGAGAATTATAAGGGATAGAGAATTGGGGCTAGAAAAATTAATCTAAGATCGGTGTTTCTGCCAGATAATCTAAGTACGTCTATTCTATGTTTTCAGTAGCTCAAGAGTCACTATAGTAGATATTATAGTAAATTACATTTGAACACAGTAAGGTGATTTCCCCTGTAAGTCTGACAGAGTAAAATCAAACATAGAAACTTACCCTTGTAATTTCCTGTGATAAGAAAACTAGGAGCATCTTTTGTTCTAATATTTAGTCTTAGGCTCTGGTTCCTGAAACCCTTGTAATTTCCTCAGTGATAGAAGTGTCTTTTGTTCTAATGAGATAACTCTAGGTGGGCTCCTGGATGGGAGCTGGTCACCAGAAAGACCAAGCCCTGATTAGAAGCTTGGAATTTTCGGCCTTTCCCTCCATTCCCTTGAAAAGGGAGAAGAGCTAAAAATGGAGTTAATGATCCATCATGTCTGCATGATGAAGTCTCCATTAAAATCCCAAAGGTATAGGGTTCAGAGAGCTTCCAGGTGGGTAAACGCACCCACTACCGGGATGGTAATATACCTCAACTCCATGGGGACAGAAGCTCTTGCACCTGAAGCTCCTGCACTTGGGACCTTCTCAGACATTGTCCTATGTATCTCTTCATCTGACTGTTCATCTGTATCCTTTATCATATCCTTTAATATACTGGTAAATACAAGTAAATGTTCCCCTAAATGCTGTGAGCCACTCTAGCAAATTAATCAAACCTGAGAAGGTGGTGGTGGGAAACTCTGATTTGTAGATAAGTCCTACAGAAGTTGTGGGGAACCTGGGGACCTATTACTTGAAATTGGCATCTGAAGTAGGATGGGAAAATTCTTATGGGACTGAGTCCTTAACCTGTGAGATCTGACACAATCTCCAGGTAGATAACTCATAATTGAGTTAAATCATAGGACACCCAACTGATGTTGCTGAGAATTTCTTGGTGTGGGAAAAAAAAAAAAAAAAAAAAAAAAACCCACACATTTGGTACCAGAAGTGTTGTGAGTGTTTGAGTGAGTAGTAAAGGAGATATATAGGAGGAACACAGGAGGTGGAAAACTAGGTTTTTCCCTACAAAGGAGGGTAGGACTGAAGGTTTTTCTAATACAGAGGCCTAAAAAAATATATTTTAAGCTAGTAAAATCTAATTAATGGCAAAACTAATACCTGGAGATCTTCTAATTCAAACACTCATGCCCTTTCCACAATCAGAGCTGCCTCTTATTTCCTGCCTTATTAATTCTTTTTTTTTTTTAAAGCAGGCTTTGATTTACAAATTCTCCCCAGATTTACTAAGGTATTAGTGACAAGTAAGAACTGCATATATTTCATGTGTATAATGTGATTTTTTAAAAAGATTTTACCTATTTATTTGTCATAGAGAGATTGAGCATGTGCGTGAGCACAAGCAAGGCTGCATGCCGAGCAAGGAACCCGATACAGGACTCAGTCCCAGGACCTTGGGATCATGACCTGAGCTGAAGGCAGATGTTTAACTGACTGAGCCACCCAGGTGCCCTTATAAATGTGATGATTTAATATACATATTATACTGTGAAATGATTACCACAGTCAAGTTACTCAATATAACCATCACTATACATAGTTACCTTTTGTGTGTGTATATGTGGTAAGAGCACTTATCTACTGTCTTAGCAAATTTCAAGTATACATTACTACTAACTTATAAACACTATGCTGTACATTAGATTCCTAGCACTCATTCATCTTATAACTGAGGTTTGTACTCTTTGATCAACCTCTCTCCATTTCCTCTACCCCTGAGTCCCTAGTATCCACCATTCTACTCTCTGGTTCTATGAGCTCAACTTTTTTGGATTCCACATACAGACGACACCTGACTTAGAATGGTTCGACTTAGGGTTTTTCCACTTTACGACAGTCCAAAGTGATATGCCTTTGGTAGAAACTGCACTTCAGATTTTGAATTTTGATTTTTTTCCCAGTCTAGCAATATGCTGTATGATACCTTTTCATGATGCTGGGCAGGGGCAATGGGCCACAGGCCCCACTCAGCCACAAGACCACAAGGGTAAACAACTGACATACTTACAATCACTCTATACTCATACAGCCATTCTGTTTTTTCACTTTCAGTAGGGTATTCAATAAATTAGATGAGATATCCAACATTTTATTATAAAATAAGCTTTGTGTTAGATGATTTTGCCCAATTTTAGGCTATGATGTTCAGTAGGTTAGATGTATTAAATGTACATTTTACTTAACAGTATTTTCAAGTTATGATGAGTTTATTTGTATATAACCCCATCATAAGTCAATGAAGTTCTGTATAAGTAAAATCATACAGTATTTGTCTTTCTGTGTCTGGTTTATTTGACTTAACATAATGTCACTTAGGTTCATCCATGTTGTTGCATATGGCAGGATTTCCTTCTTTCTATGGCTGAATATTCTATTATATATATAATTATTCTATTATATATATAATATTCTATTCTATATAATAATTATTCTATTATATATAATATATATCTATATATCTACATATAGATATATATAACATTTTCTTTAGTAATCTTTGTATGCTATTAATGAGAATGTAAATTGGTATAGCCACTATGGAAAACAGTAGGAGTTTCCTTGGAAAAAAAATAAAAATAGAACTACTATATGATCCAGAATCCCACTTCTGGGTATATGTCCAAAGGAAATGAAATCAGTATCATGAAGAGATTCTTGCACTCCTATATTCATTGTGGCATTGTTCACAATAGATAAGGAAACAACCTAAGTGTCCATTAATGAATACATGGTTAAGATTTCAGGTTTCTAAAAATATACAGCCATTTCTAATTTTTCATATATACCTAAATTAACTAGTTTAGACTGATAAACTCTGAAATACTATTTGAATATTGCTGCTTACTATGATTCAAGTTAACACACATTTATAGAATTATATGACTGCTTTGGTGGATTAAAAAAAATTCCTGTTATTTTTTTTTAAATAAATCCATATATCCAAGCTTCTAACTACTTACTGAACATTTCCCACCAGCTGGAAACACATCAGATTCAACATTTCCAAAATTTTATCCATTGTCTTCTTTCCCAAATGTACTCTTGATCTGACATTCACTTTTTATGAACAGTAAGATTATCATTCATTCAAAATATATTTTTAGAGCATTTACTATGAGCCAGATACTGTGCTGAGTGCTGAGACTCTATAGTAACCAATGTTGAATTGAATCCAGGCCTCATGTTTGGGAAAAAAAAAAATTATGTTGTGTGACATACACACCAACTATTCGGCTTCTCAGATAAGCAGAAAACTAGGAATCATCCATCTACACATCTCCCTCTTCATCAAACCTCATTTCTATTAAATCATAAAATTCTATTTGTTTCACTTAATAATTTCTGAGGTTAACATTCTCAACCCCAGTTCAAGCCCTTATCATTTCTATCCTGGCTGACAAGAATACCTTCCCAAACTGATCTTCCTGCTTCTAGAATATCTGGAATCATTCCCCCACCATATCTGCAGGGAAATTTTTCTGAAATGGAAAATTCACCATTATCACTGATCAGGGACACTCCAGTGGTTAACTCCTTAGCATGGAATGTAAGGCTCTTTGTTATCTGAACTCAAGTCTTATCTCTCTCATTCCTTTAACACTTAACACTTCACTTCTGACAGACCAATTTGAATTTCATTGTGTAGTGCCCTAAATACCTCATTCCCTCTCATTACTCCATGCATTACTGATTCCCTATGATTGGAATGGTCCTCCTTCCTCCTTTGCCTGGCTACATCTGAACTTGTCTTTAGGAAGCAAATAATAAATCAACTCCTCTGAGAAGATTTACAGACCAGTGCCCCGCCCCCAAACTGAAATATCAGATTACTACTCTGTGTTTCCCCCTTTATTATTATTATATTATTATTATAACCAGTGTTTCAGTCTATTGGTCTTTACACTGCATTCTAATTAATTTCTTATTTTTTTTTTTTGTCTGTGAATTCTTTAAGCCAAGTCCCTGCTCTGTTCTTCTCTGTATACTTTCTGCCTAATACATGGTAGTTACTCAATATTATCCCGAAGAAGAAATGGTAAATTTAGCTATTCATCCATTTTCCAATTTTTCTCAGCATCATAAAAGAAAGGTTCTTACATATGTGAATGAATCACCTTTTTTTTCTTTTTAATATCCAAGGATCAAAATGTAATTTTAGGATAATGAGATTAAAAATTATACTATGAAGAAAATTCTTATTCAAAATATTATCTTTTGAAACAGGATAGGATTACCATGGACAATACAGAGATGATGGCTACTTACCTATTATTCACTTATTCATACAAATAACTTGAATGTTGTCCTAAAATCAAAATTTCCAAGCATGGCAATATTATAAATCTATGAATCACAAATATTAATAACTGTATCTACCCATATATCAGCTCAAATTACTTGAGTGCTTAGATAACTGAAGAGAAGACACAATAGGTAGATAACTAATTCATATGAAAAAAGAAATATGTATATATGTGTATATATATATATATCCTAGATGAATGATTTGTATAATACTAAACAATAATTATAATTTTTCACTTCAATTTTTAATGCTTTGGACAAAAAGAAAGCCCAGAGAATGAATATTCTCTTGTTGCATTAAAATTCTTGAGTTAATTAAAGCAGAGATTTGTTTTAAAGTTAAGGCTATGAAAATATTCTTTCTTCTTTCTCTCTCTCTCTCCTCTTTCTTCCGCCCTATTCCTTCCTTCCCTCCTTCCCTCCCTCCTTCTTTCTTTCTTTTTCTTTCTTCCCCCGCCCCTCTCTTTTCTTTCTTTCTTTTCCCTCCTTCCTTCCTTTCATAAATGACCCAAAGACCCAATTCCTACATATTAAGATGGGACCTAAGTATGAAGAAAAAAACCAAACAGTGTACATGTTTAAAACCCCCTGCTTTCTTCACCAGAAACACAAGACCAAGACTCCAAAGAAGTCAGTTTTGGAAACTACTATATAAGAACACTAAACCAATTCATGCTAAAATGAAATTAATTGGCAATGGGCTAATGACTTCAGGCAAATATATTTTTGCCAGAGTGATAGACAACTAAGATAACGGTGACTGTATCAGACCAGTAAAATTGCCACATTTGTTAAGTTGGCATTAAAAGAGAAAAACAACCTTAAATGAAGTTAGATTTACAGAGGAGGTCCTAGACCCTTAGCTTTGCTGGATCTTTGGCTTTGGGTGGTCTCCATGACCACTGAAAAATACCATTATTTATTTATATTTTTTAAAGATTTTATTTATTTATTTGACAGAGACAGCGAGAGCAGGAACACAAGCAGGGGGAGTAGGAGAGGGAGAAGCAGGCTTCCCGCCGAGCAGGGAGCCTGATGTGGGACTCGATCCCAGGACCCTGGGACCATGACCTGAGCCGAAGGCAGCCACTTAACGACTGAGCCACCCAGGCGCCCGAAAAATACCATTATTGAAGAAGAGGCCAGGCTGAGGATAAAATGTGTCTTATGATCTAGGGAAAACCACAGAGTATTTGCAGGGAGATTTTTTTCTCTGAGTGGTTTTGCTGCCATGTACTAGGTAAGAGGATGTACCTAAGAAACAAAACTTGTAAAATCCTCACTTCTCTGCAGCATCTGCATCATGCAGGAGATTTTGAGAAATGCAAAACCTCAGGCCCCAACACCAGACCCACTAAGTTAAAACTGGAAGCAGATCTCCAGGTGATTCATATGTACATTAAAGTTTGAGAAGGGGGCGCCTGGGTGGCTCAGTTGGTTAAGCGACTGCCTTCGGCTCAGGTCATGATCCTGGAGTCCTGGGATCGAGTCCCGCATAGGGCTCCCCGCTCAGCAGGGGGTCTGCTTCTCCCTCTGACCCTCCCCCCTCTCATGTGCTCTCGCTTTCTCGCTGTCTCAAATAAACAAATAAAAAAATCTTTAAAAAAAAATAAATAAATAAAGTTTGAGAAGGACTAGTAAACCAACAATTCTCATCTTGAGGTAAGAATAAACTTTATGAAAAGAAGGAAAAAGTCTCAAGATGCCTTCTCTTGAAAAACTCTCTCAGGTCGCCCTTGGCCCACCTGAAACATAAGTCATACACATTGTGGTAAGACTTGTAGGTCATGGGGCGCCTAGATAGTTTAATTGGTTAAGCGACCGACTCTTGATTTCGGCTCAGGTCATGATCTCAGGGTCGTGAGATCGAGACCCCCATCAAGCCCTGCATGGAGCCCCGCATAGGGCTCTGCACTGGGCATGGAGCCTGCTTAAGATTCTCCCTCTCCGACTATGGACTCTGAAAAACAAACTGACGGTTCTAGAGGGGAGGGGGGTGGGGGGATGGGTTAGCCTGGTGATGGGTATTAAAGAGGGCACGTTCTGCGTGGAGCACTGGGTGTTATGCACAAACAATGAATCATGGACCACTACATCAAAAACTAATGATGTAATGTATGGTGATTAACATAACATAATAATACTAAAAAAAAATAAAAGATTCTCCCTCTCCCTCAGCAGCCCCCAGCTTGTGTGTGTGCGTTCTCTCCGTCTCTCCCAGTAATAATAATAATTATAATTTAAAAAAATAAAATCTAGTTTCCACGTAGTCTCCCAGCTTCTTCTTCCCCTATCCACATCATTCCATGAAAAAAGAAAAACAAACAAAAAACCCTAAGATTTGTCGTAGGTCTGATAACTACATAAAAAAAGCAAATGGCAAGTACATAGAAAAAGAATTTTTGAAATGGTACATGTGACTCTTTTGAATGCTGTCACTTGAATAGTATAAAGTCATTATCCAGCTCTACTTTTTATCCCATTTTACTGATGAGGAAATTAAAGCATTGTCTTAGTACTGTTCTAAATCAGTGTTTCCCAAACTCTCTGTGGTGAGGGAAAAGTTTTCTTTTTTCAAGATTTTATTTATTTATTTGAGAGAGAGACAAAGAGAGAGAGAATGGGGAGGAGGGTACATGGTGCGGGAGAGAATCCTCAAGCAGAATTCTCAGGCAGACTCCTCACTGAGCACAGAGCCTGATGCAGGGCCTAGGGCTCGATCCCACGACCCTGAGATCATAACCTGAGCTGAAACCAAGAGTCAGATACTTAACCCACTGAGCCACCCAGAGGCCCTAGGACCAGTCTTCTTTAATTCCAATCCATTTAAAAAAATTATTTGTATAAAACAATAAAAAGTTAATTAGAACCATTAATTGAAAAAAAAGCAAGCATACAAATGCATGACCTGATATTTTATTATTTGATTCATCAGACATGAAATTACTCTGTCAAGTTGCTATAAAGGTTTCTAAACACTCACTCTCAGTGTGTGGGCTTATGTCGTTACAGAATAGTGACAACCAGTTCAGGAACTGGCACCAGTCTATGGCTATACTACCAATACCAATGCTATAGATCACACAAAATTTGAACCCAGGTAGCCATATGCTTCAGAAATAAATACAGCATTTTAATCTAGATAGGCTTCAGAACCACTGCTTTCAACCACGGTACCATCACTGACCTGTGAGGAGCATAGCTCAGCCTAGAGCACAGGATTCCTTCCTTATAGATCTACACTTAGCTTTTGTCAATGAACCAGATCAAATCATAAGGCAGTACAACATAGAAGAAATAACAGTGAACTGGAAACAGCAGAAGATGTAGTTCTGTGCTTCAGTTCTGCAATACTAGTAAATAATCTCTATGAAGATGTTTTTATCTTCATTATTTTTACTTCATTTATTTTTGGTGAATGATATAATTTAGACTGTAACTGGGGATAATATATCACACATCACAGGACTGATATAAGTATTATATACTTTGACAAAGTTTTATTATTTTATTTCATACAGATTGGTAATTTATAAAATCTAATGTTCTATTGAAATGTAACAATTGTTTGATTTCAAATCAAGTGTAGTCAACATATTTTCATTTCTTTTAGAATTGCTAGAGATGCCCCCCAAAATTATTCCTACTTTAGACAATTTGCACTTAAATTATATTCAAGCATCTTATACTTATATCAAGCTGACAACTACAGGTTTATGATCAAAATGGATATGCTGGTGACAGGATAAAATACAGTGTTTTGTGTGATTCAGTTGCCGTTAGCATTTGGTAGTGTGTAAACATAACAAGTTTACTATTTTCTGTGAAATTGTAATAAAGGATAATTTTGAACTTAATTGTTTAGACTGTCACATGAGAATCCTAAAAGAATAATTTACTTTTTTTTCAAATGTATTGCATATATTCAATCCCTACCCATGTTTTAATCAATGCAATAGAAGCTAACTAATGTGGATGTTAGAACCATCAGTTCTGTTTCTTATCCCTTTGAAAAGTTTTGGTGTTCTTTCTTAGTCTTGGTATTTTTTTAAATATATTTACCATATATATAAACTCTCTAGTTTCACTTGGTCTCCAGGAAATCTGGAGGTAACTTTTTAAAATAGGTATTTTTCATATGGCAACATTATTTTCTGGACTTAAAGTCTTCTTAAGTATTGCCAGTGGCATTTGTGCCTATACTGTTTGACAACTTTTTCTCATGTTGAAAAATAGATTTGAGGAAGTTAAATCAAATTCAAACATCTGTGAATGCCATGACTGATTCTAAATACAAAAAAAGCTGAATGTTATGAGCACTGCTTTTAGTCATTTTTTTTTATTTAATTTTAAAGCTTGGCAAAATCCCCCAGTATAAGTGGAAAAAAACACAAGAACTCTAGAATTATTACCTTGGATCTCAGATTCCAGGGAGAGTTGGCTACATCACGATCTCAAGGGATACATCGGACATGAATCTTCAAGTTCTGCTCTGTATTGCGGTGTCCACACCCATTTTGAATACATTTAGATTTCCTACTAGTAACATCTCATGGGTTATTGAGAACCATCTGCATATTACCCACTAAAGATTAAACTTAGTTGGCCAAACTTATTTCACTTAAACTTCAAATAACTTATAATTTCATATATTAGATCAGAAATCCATATTTACCTTTTATACTGGTTAAAACTGTATGACTTTTATTAGTAAAAGCTCTTTCATTCTTCACTTTCCCAACCTGTGGAGGTACAATCTTCTTAGCCTTCCTACATACTTCCACCCTTATCTAATCATTTTAATTTGAGTTTTCTGGTCCATTCCGATTTTCATTTTTTTAATTAAAAAACAGTCTCTACTTGTAAATGTATTATAGCTTTATATAAAAACCAAAAAATTAGATGTTTTCATCCCATTAAGAGGCCTATCAATTTACCTTAAACTTTACTATCTGATGATTGGCATATTTGTATATCTACATATCAGTCTACCTAAATTCATAATCATGGCCATGGTAGCATTGCAAAAAGCTGTGATGTCTTTTGGATATCAAAACTAATTTGAACTTGTGGCACCTGGTAGCTCAGCCAGTTAAGTGTCTGCCTTCGGCTCAGGTCATGATCCCAGAGTCCTGGGATCGAGCCCCACGTTAGGCTCCCTGCTCAGTGGAGAGCCTGCTTCTCCCTCTGCTCTTCCCCCTGTTCAAACTCTCCCACTTGCTCACTCTCTCAATTAAATAAAATCTTTAAAAAAACACTAATTTGAATTTCAGTATAATAAAAATATTAACTATTTTAGAAATCCTTCAATAGTATAAACATTGAGGACCTACTATAAATTTATCATTCCTCTAGGTCCTTTGAGTAGTACAGAAATATGATAACTACCTGGCACTTAAATATTATTTTAAAAATAATAGGTTAGGATGAGGGTATGAATTAATTTGAATACCACTATACATGTACACTGGAATTAAACAATTAAATCATTGGTGGCCTATGTTTATAGCAGCATTATCAACAATAGCCAAATTATGGAAAGAGACCAAATGTACATCAATTGATGAATGGATAAAGAAGAGGTGGTGTGTGTGTGTGTATAATGGAATATACATATATTAATGGAATATTACTCTGCCATCAAAAAGAATTAAATTTTGCCATTTGCAATGATATAGATGGAGCTAGAGTGTATTATGCTGAGTGAAGTCAGTCAGTCAGAGAAAGACAAATACCATATGATTTCATTCATATGTGGAATTTAAGAAACAAAACAGATGAACATAGGGGAAGGGGAGGAAAAAAGAGAGAGAGAGAGGGAGGCAAACCATAAGAGTCTTTTAAATGTAGAGAACAAACCGACGGTTGCTGGAGAGGTGGTGGGCTAAATGAGTGAAGGGTATTAAGGAGGGCACTTATGATGAGCGCTGGGTATTATCTGTAAGAGATGAATCACTAAATTCTACTCCTAAAACCAATATTACACTATATGTTAACTAACTAGAATTTAAATAAAAACTTAAAAGAAAGAAAGAAGAAAGAAAGAGAGAGAGAGAATGAATGAATGTTGGGAGTCAGGTTTCTCATTGTTGGAGAAAGTAAGAAGAATATGTTAGAATGATCTGTATGGTAATGGATTAAAGTTGGAGATAACAGTATGTGTTCAGGTTTAGCTTAATATAGATACAGATGCCTATATATATAAGTATTTATAGATACATGTATATACATAGGTGAGTATACATAATATGTATTTCCTTACTCTGTCAGCTGAAAGATCCTAGAAACAACAATTGCAGTAGCAGTGAGCATACTTAGTTCCTGGATCCTGGGTTTAAATAGTATTATCCAATAAAGGAATCACAGTTCCTTGGAGAAATGGCTGATTCTAGGACTAGAACAAGATATATACAAGATATGCTTAGAGCTTCTTTGTAGCACCAGAAATTTAGTGCTTACAACACATAGGCGTGTGTGCGCGCACACACACCCACCCGCACACGCACACACACACACACACACACACACAGATGGAGGTAAATCAAAGAAATACAGGAGCCAACTGAAAGAACTCCTAATGGCCACAGCTGGAACAGTTTGAGCATCAAAATAAGCAAAGTAATATTAGGTTATGCCAAAGTATAAAATAAATACCCATGAGTCTATACTTATATAAATAAATAAATGGGCAGAACAGACAAATCTCCATACAGAATAATTCTAAATAATTTATGTAGATACTCCATCCTCAAGGAAGTAGAGCATAATTCTCCACTTTTTAAGTATGCCTCCACACTGTGACTTCCTTCCAGACAGTATGGAAAGGTATGAAAAGAGGGGGAAAAAAGAGTAACTTTACAGTGAAAAAACATGGCATAAAACCACTTTAGCAAAGTAGACTAATGAAAGCTGTTAAAGGTGGTCTATTATGGAAAGTGAAAAGAACATCAGTCCAGAGTAGAGATGATTCACTTCAGAATAATCAGAGATAAATTTGGAAACAGAGTGTTCAGTTGTTACCAACACCTCATAAAGTCAGCCATGTGCAACAGAGGCATTTTGATGAGGAGGTTTTGATCAGGGCTATAATACAATGAAGAAAACTATTAAGGAAGACAATTCTAGGGGGGAGGAAAAGATGGCAGAGGAGCAGGGGACCCTATTTCAACTGGTCTCCGGAATTGAGCTGGGTATCTACCAGACCACTCACGAAATCAGCCTGAGATGTAAGAAGATCTGTATCTCTACAAACAGAATATCGCAGGTGGTTGGTTTCGAGGTATGAACTGGGGAGCTGTGATTCCGCGGACAGATATCGGAGGATAAACAGCAGCGGGAGGGAGCCTGGCCGTGGGGATCCTACACCGCCAGTGAGCAATAGCCTCCGGCGCTGGGGAGGGGCACAGACTCGCAGACTGGTAGCGGCAGGGAAAGGACTTTAGGGCAGCCCCAGGGGGGGTGGGGAACCCGGAGTGGCGGGGTCGCGCGTGAGAACTGGGAGCGGCTGGTGGTTTTAGAAGCACAAAGGTCAGAGACGTGTCCCGACCTGGAGGCAAGGCCTGAGAGCACTACTGAAGGGCGCACAACCCAGGCTGCTACAGTTTATACCAGCACCGACAGAAATGGAGGCAGTGTGGCCTGGAGAGCTCACTGAAGAAGAGACTGCGATCTCTCTGCTCTGAGGCAGAGGGTGGGAAATGGTCTCTTCTGCTCTCTCAGAAGAGATGCAGAAAGCCACCGGGGAAAGCCACCAGAGAACAAAAGCGGCAAAAAACCTGTTCCCACTGAGCCCATCCCCCGCCACAGGGGTGCAGGGCAACTCTGCCCAAAAGGTTGCCTGAGTAACAGTGGGCAGGCCCCTTCCCCAGAAGACAGGCTGGGAAAACAAGTGGCCAGCAACCCTAAGGTCCCTAGAAAATAGGTGCATCTTGCTTGGGTTGTGGTCAATAATTTGGACTCTATACATTCCCTCAACCACCCATCAACAGAATGACTAGGAGGAGGAACCCCCAAAATATTTTTATATAAATATTTCAGATTTTATGACTTATGCCACAGATTTACAAATGGATTCAGATATATCCAAGATGTAAGAGATGGAATTCAGGCTAGCAATTGTGAAGACAATAGCTAGAATGGAGAAATCAACTAATGGCAACATAGAGTCACTAAGGGCTGACATGAAGGCTGAATTGGCAGAACTTAAAAATGCTATCAATGAGATCCAATCTAATCTAGATAATCTAACAGCTAGGATAAGTGAGGCAGAAGAATGAATTACTGACCTAGAAGACAATTTAATAGATAAAAAAAAAGAGGAGGCCAGGGAAAAACAACTCAGAATCCATGAAAATAGAATCAGAGAAATAAGTGACACCATAAAGCATTCCAATGTCAGAATTATTGGAATCCTGGAGGGGATGGAGAGAGAGAGAGAGGCCTAGAAGATATATTTGAGCAAATTGTAGCTGAGAACTTCCCTAATCGGGGGAATGAAACAAACTTTCATGTCCTAGAGGGAGAGAGGACCCCTCCCAAGATCAAGGAAAAACAGGCCAACACTCCGGCATCTAATAGTAAAACTCACAAATCTTAGAACCAAGGAAACCATCTCAAGGGCAGTTAGGGGGAAGAGATTCCTTACATACAGAGGGAGGAACATCAGAATAACATCAGACCTATCCACAGAGACCTGGCAAGCCAGAAAGGCCTAGCAAGACATATTCAGGGTACTAAATGAGAAGAACATGCAGCCAAGAATACTTCATCCAGCAAGGCTGTCATTTAGAATGGATGGAGAGATGCAGAGCTTCCACGACTGGCAGAAACTGAAAGAATATGTGACCACTAAGCCAGCCCTACAAGAAATATTAAGGGGGTTCTATAAAAGGAGAAAGACCCCAAGAGTGATATACAACAGAAATTTACAGGGACAATCTATAAAAACAAGGTCTTCACAGGCAACATGATGACAATAAATTCATATCTTTCAATAATCACTCTCAACGTGAACAGCCTAAATGCTCCCATAAAACGGCACAGGGTTACAGATTGGATAAAAAGACAGGACCCATCCATATGCTGCCTACAAGAGACTCATTTTGAACCTAAAGATACATCCAGACTGAAAGTGAAGGGATGGAGATCCATCTTCCATGCCAGCGGACCTCAAAAGAAAGCTGGGGTAGCAATTCTTATATCAGACAAATTAGATTTTAAACTAAAGTCTATTAGAGTAAAGTAATTAGAGACACAGAAGGACACTATATCATTCTTAAAGGGTCTATCCAACAAGAAGATCTAACAATTGTAAATATCTATGCCCCCAACATGGGAGCAGCCATCTACATAAGCCAACTCTTAACCAAAATAAAGAGTCATATTGATAACAATACGTTAATTGTAGGAGACCTCAATACTCCACTCTCAGCAACGGACAGATCATCTAAGCAGAAAATCAACAAAGAAACAAGAGCTTTGAATGACACACTGGACCAGAAGGACCTCATAGATAAATACAGAACATTCCACCCTAAAACAACAGAATACTCATTCTTCTTGAACGCACATGGAACTTTCTCCAGAATAGACCACATACTCGGTCACAAATCAGGTCTCAACCGATACCAAAAGACTGAGATTTTTCCTTGCATATTCTCAGACCATAATGTTTTAAAACTGGAACTCAATCACAAGAAAAAATTTGGCAGAAATTCAAACACTTGGAAGCTAAAGACCACTCTGCTCAAGAATGTTTGGGTCAACCAGGAAATCAAAGAAGAACTTAAACAATTTATGGAAACTAATGAGAACAAAAACACATCGGTCCAAAACCTAAGGGATATTGCAAAGGCGGTCCTAAGGGGGAAATACATAGCCATCCAAGCCTCACTCAAAAAAATAGAAAAATCCCGAATTCACCAACTAACTCTACAGCTTAAAGAACTAGAGAAAAAGCAACAAACGATGCCTAAGCCACGCATTAGAAGAGAAATAATTAAGATTAGAGCAGAGATCAATGAATTAGAAACCAGAAACACAGTAGATCAGATCAACGAAACTGGAAGCTGGTTCTTTGAAAGAATTAATAAGATCGATAAAACCACTGACCAGACTTATCCAAAAGAAAAGAGAAAGGACCCAAATTAATAAAATAATGAATGAAATCAGGGGAGAGATTATGACTAACACTAAGGAAATAGAAACAATTACTAGAAATTATTAACAACTATATGCCAATAAACTGAGGAATCTGGATGAAATGGGTGCTTTCCTGGAAACCTATAAGCTGCCAAGACTGAAACAGGAAGAAATTGACAACCTGAATAGGCCAATAACCAGTAACATTGATTGAAGCAGTGATCAAAAACCTCCCAAAAAACAAGAGTCCAGGGCCTGATGGAGTCCCTGGGGAATTCTACCCAACATTCAAAGAAGAAATAATACCTATTCTCCTGAAGCTGTTTCAAAAAAAAAAAAAAAAAAAAAACAGAAGGAAAGTTTCCAGACTCATTCTATGAGGCCAGCATTACCTTATTCCCCAAACCAGGCAAAGATCCCAACAAAAAGGAGAATTTTAGACCGGTATCTCTGATGAATATGGATTCCAAAATCCTCAACAAAATCCTAGTGAAGAGGATCCAACAATACATTAAAAGGATCATCCACCATGACCAAGTGGGATTTATCCCCAGGATGCAAGGGTAGTTCAACATTCGCAAATCAATCAATGTGATAGAACACATTAATAAGAGGAGAGAGAAGAACCATATGGTCCTCTCAATTGATGCAGAAAAAGCATTTGACAAAATACAGCATCCTTCCTGATTAAAACTCTTCAGAGTATAGGGAGAGAGGGAACATTCCTCAAGTTCATAAAATCCATCTATGAAAAACCCACAGCAAATATCATCCTCAATGGGGAAAAGCTGAGAGCCTTTCCCTTAAGATCAGGAACATGTCAAGGATGCCCACTCCCGCCACTGTTGTTCAACATAGTACTAGAAGTCCTAGCAACAGCAATCAGACAATAAAAAGAAATAAAAGGTATTCAAATTGGCAAAGAAGAAGTCAAACTCTCTCTTTTCACAGACAACATGATACTTTATGTGGAAAACCCAAAAGACTCCACCCCCAAATTACTAGATCTCATACAGCAATTCAGTAATGTGGCAGGATACAAAATCAATGCACAGAAATCAGTTGTTTTCTTATACACTAACAACGCAACTGTAGAAAGAGAAATTAGAGAAACGATTTCATTTATAATAGCACCAAAAACCATAAGATACCTTGGAATAAACCTAACCAAAGAGGTAAAGGATCTATACTCTAGGAACTACAGAACACTCATGAAAGAAATTGAAGGAGACACAAAAAGATGGAAAAACATTCCATGCTCATGGATCGGAAGAATAAACATTGTTAAAATGTCTATGCTATCCAGAGCAATCTATACCTTCAGTGCCATCCCGATCAAAATTCCAATGACATTTTTCAAAGTGCTGGAACAAACAATCCTAAAATTTGTACGGAATCAGAAAAGACCCCGAATCACCAAGGAGATGTTGAAAAAGAAAAACAAAGCTGGGGCATCACGTTGTCCACTTTCAAGCTATATTACAAAGCAGGGATCACCAAGACAACATGGTACTGGCACAAAAACAGACATAGACCAATGGAACAAAATAGAGAGCCCAGATATGGACCCTCAACTCTATGGTCAAATAATCTTCGACAAAGCAGGAAAAAAGACAGTCCCTTCAATAAATGATGCTGGGAAAATTGGACAGCCACATGCAGAAGAATGAAACTCGATAATTCTCTAACACCACACACAAAGATAAACTCAAAATGGATGAAAGATCTCAATGTGAGACAGGAACCCATCAAAATCCTAGAGGAGAATATAGGCAATAACCTGTTTGACATCAGCCACAGCAACTTCTTTCAAGATACATCTCCAAAGCCTAGTGAAACAAAAGCAAAAATGAACTTTTGGGACTTCATCAAGATAAAAAGCTTCTACACAGCAAAGGAAACAGTCAACAAAACAAAGAGGCAACACACAGAATGGGAGAAGATATTGCAAATGACACTACAGATAAAGGGCTCGTACCCAAGATCTATAAAGAACATCTCAAACTCAACACCCAAAAAAATAAATAAGCAAGTCAAAAGATGGGCAGAAGACATGAACAGACACTTCTTTGAAGAAGACATACAAATGGCTAACAGACACATGAAAAAATGCTCATCATCATTTGCCATCAGGGAAATTCAAATTAAAACCACACTGAGATACCACCTTATACCAGTTAGATTGGCAAAAATTGACAGAGCAAGAAACAACAAATGTTGGAGAGGTTGTGGAGAAAGGGGAACCCTCTTACACTGTTGGTGGGAATGCAAGTTGGTACAGCCACTTTGGAAAACAGTATGGAGGTTCCTCAAAAAATTAAAAATAGAGCTACCCCATAACCCAGCAATTGCACTCCTGGGTATTTACCCCAAAGAGAGAGATGTAGTGAAAATAAGGGCCATATGCACCCCAATGTTCATAGCAGCAATGTCTGCAATAGCCAAACTGTGGAAAGAGCCGAGATGCCCTTCAACAGATGAATGGATAAAGAAGATGTGGTCCATATATACAATGGAATATTACTCAGCCATCAGAAAGGATGAATACCCAACTTTTACATCAACATGTATGGGACTGGGGGAGATTATGCTAAGTGAAATAAGTCAAGCAGAGAAAGTCAATTACCATATGGTTTCACTTATTTATGGAACATAAGGAACAGCATGGAGGACATTAGGAGAAGGAAGGGAAAAATGAAGTGGGTGAAATCGGAGGGAGAGATGAACCATGAGAGACTATGGACTCTGAGAAACAAACTGAGGGTTCTAGAGGGGATGGGGTGGGGGGATGGGTTAGCCCGGTGATGGGTATTAAGGAGGGCACGTACTGCATGGAGCACTGGGTGTTATACGGAAACAATGAATCATCAATCACCATATCAAAAACTAATGATGTATTGTATGGTGACTAACATAACATAATAAAATAAAATTTAAAACAAACAAACAAACAAAAAAAAGGGAAGACAATTCTAGTTGGAAGGATGAAATGAAAGAAGAAATTCTGTGGCTGTCTATAAGAGATAATACTGTCGTTTACTAAGCAGCTGGATTAGAGTAATAGCTGACATGACAGAAGAAAAGAAGGGTATAAAATGATGATAGACTGATTGTAGGTGATGGACAGAATGGTAACTGTTATGGGCTAAGGTATGTCCCCTCAAGTTCATATGTTGAAATCCTAACCCCCAGTACCTCAGAAGGTGACTGTATTTGGAGAGAAGTCACTGAGTTAAGGTCATTGGGTTGGGCCCTAATCCATGATGACTGGCATCCTTGTAAGAAGAAAAATTAAGACACACAGGAGAAAGACCATGTGAAGACACAGAGAGAAGACAGCCATCTACAAGCTAAGGAGAGAGAGGCCTCAGAAGAAACCAACCCTGTTGACACCTTAATCTCAGACTTCTAGCCACCAAAATTATGAGAAAATGAACTTCTGTTGTTTAGGCAACTAGTCTGTCGTACTTTGTTAATGGCAACCCTGGCTACCTAATACAGGGACAAAACAATAATGCTAAATTTTGAAGTTTTGCAACCTAGTACGGTAACTGTGACATCACTAAAGGTAACTGGGAAAATGAAGAATGGAGTTCGTGTGAGCTATAGCAGATGATGAATCCCTCAATAGAAATAAACCATTGCCCTCTTGGGGTCCTTTGAAAAAAATCAATGATAAGAAAGTTTCGCTTCTTGACTCCTGCCCTATTAGCCTGTGCACAAGGTAGGTCTGAGACAAGTTATTCATCACTCTATCTGTGATCCTGAAACATAGCAGAAAATATATAAATATTTGTTAAATAAATGAATTCATATTTCCCACAGTGCCAAGCCCAGAGTCTCTTGCATTTGTCAGTGCTTCATTAATGTTTTTTGAAACAAATCAATGGAAAAAAAATGTTTTAAGCTCTAGTCAAAGTTGTAATTATTTTTAAATGTCAATGATACCAACATAACTTAAATGAGAAAACAATTATTAAAGTAATGGGAAAACTCAAGCAAATATCCAGCTACTTCAAGTACTTTAGTTTAAGATGGTTTCAATCTCAATTTAATTTGGAAGTGAATACTTCCAATGCCTACAACTGGTTATTCCAAAAGGCAGGAAAAGAAATAACCAAAGACTTTCAAGCTCCTACAAAACCCTTTGCCTAACTGAAAATAATGGGTTCATATTCTTTCTCATATTTCTACCTCAGTCTACAGTTTCTAAATGTGAAGTACAGGTTTCCCAACATAAACAATAGTCTTCTAAAACAATGTTAAATTGATATCACTTGTTAGTATTTGCCTAACTATACAGGTAGAAAGGGTCAAGTCTTAGCATATTCTTCTGTATTAGCTTGACAATCGTCAAAATGAAAAGACAGAAAGGGAAGAGACTGGAGGGAAACTGTAATCCTTGAGATGCATCTTATGTGCCCACAGCTATTTTCTAGGTGACTTAATATTCAATTCCCACAGCATCTTGGTGAAATATATTATTTTTGGTTTATTTAAGAGAAAATTGGAGCTCAAATGGGTTGAAACACGTTTCCAAGGTAAAACATCTTATTAAGTGGCAGATCCAGGATTTGGATTCAGAGACTATATACTTTACAGCACAATCCCTTCAGGATCAATGACACTTTTATATGTAAATATTAACAACAATAATTTAATAAATATCCTCACTTCCAGAAACATGAAGTTTTCAATTATCTCTTCTAAGTAAGTCAATTGCTATTACCTGCCTAATTACCCCTTGTTCTAATGTAAACTGAGAGCATGAGGATCCAGCCTGTGGTAACTCCCATTGTTTCCATTATTTTCTCCAGATCAGCCTCCTGCTCTTCAATTTGTTTCTAGGTACCAAAGAATTTATGCCCCTTTTGCCTTCCTAGTTATGACACTACACTTGGGTGCCTCTATCTTGCCCACTTATGCTGCAGGGCCAGCAACTTTGTAAGTTCCTCGAAGCCCACCTTGCCTTTGATAGAAAACCCTGCTCTAAATAACACTCATACTCATTCCCTACACTCCTTGGAACATTTCTCCATCTTGGACGACCTAGGGGGATTGAACATTATCTGACATTTCATTGCTAATAGCATTATATTATAAAAGTATACTTTATGTATAAACATAGTGTAAATGATACATGCAAATAAAATATATTATATAATTATATATATAAATTTATAAATATATAAATTATACATATATATAAATACTATTAGATTCAAGAAGGCAAAATAATAAAGACCCTTTTGAGCTATGCTAAAGCTTTCGAATGCTCTCCTGAGAAATCTTTTTTGCAAGTAGAGTTGTAACTCTCTAGCATCTAAGAGACAAATGCCTGGACCAAAGAATGAAAAGAAAGACCCATTTTAGAGACATTTGGAAGTAAACCCTTCTGCCTATGGAAGTGAAATGTGCCTGGATATGGAGGGAAAAGGAAAGGAAGAGTCTGGAAAACTTGGTCACTTTTACGGACCAAATATCCATGAGATCTCATTTCCTGGGTTTACCCATCCTACTGCCCCAGCAATCTAATATCCTACATCTACCTTCTAGGTCCAGGTGGGTTTTTGCTTTAAGAACCTATTTCCACATTCTACTTTAGCTTACTCCCTATGTGTACTCATCACTCCTCCCTATATGTTGATTTTAAAGCAACTAAAACCTTGAGTAATACATATTCCATCCCTAGATATGAGCCAGTATGCACAGCGATTCTCATTGTGTATGCCAAAGAGAAAATATTCTCAGACATTAATAAATTGTCATTTGAAAATCAGCAAGTAATAAGAGAAAATGCCTTTGGCATCATATATGTTTTGCCTGCTGTTTTAGGTCCTGTAATCAAGCACATAGCAATATTCTCAAACAATTGTATCAAATAACAGTTAATTATAGGAAATGCAGCACCACTTAGAAATCTTGCCAATAATAACAATAATGATAATAATAATACTTCTTCATAATTTTTATGAGATGAGAAGGGCCATGATTTGTGAAATGATAGCCAAATCCTACTTAGACTTACAAAATGCTTTATGTAGGGAGGAAAATAAAAGCTTAGAAGAAGAAAAATTCAGAACTATCATTTCATTATGCAAATAGACCTAGTAAATCCTAATGCACAGCTGTGCTGTTTTATGGCTCAGGTACTGTCTATGCAAAAGAGCATAGTGGTTATGTGCTCAGACTTTGAAACTAGACACCTGGGTTCAAATCTCAGCCTCTACATGCTAACTGAAGGACCTGGAATGAATTTTCAACTGGGAATCACAATGACGTGGATATAGGCATAACTCATTGGACTTAGCATGTCTAATAGAGGAGTGACTGCCGATTAGTAAATTCTCACACACATTAGATATTATTACTGTTCCTTTTAAGTTAGTGGTTATCTTTAAAAAAAAAAAAGTGCAAATCATTGATATATTTGATGTTCTGTTTTTCTCCCACCCCATAACTAATCTAGCAATAAATGCTATCAGCCCCACCTCTGAATTACATGCTGGATCTGACAAGTTCTTACCACTTACATTGCTATCACTGTCTTAGTTTGGGTTCTCCCAGAAGCAGAGCCTGAGACAAAAAAATTGATGGCAATAGTCTACTTGGGAGAAGATTCCAGGAAACACTGGTTTGGAAACGAAGAGGTGAGACAGGGAAAGGAAGAAAGCAACCAAGGAGTGTTTAGAAGCAAGTTAACACCATGAGTAATGAGCTCAGTCCTGCTAGGGATTTTGGGATCTGATGTAGGACACATGCCTCAGAGCTATCTCAACTAGAGGTCAGGAAACTGGGGCACTTAGGGGGCATCATTCATAACTTGGAGGCTGCTCAGAGAAGCATTAGTTCTCTGGGTACATCCTGCCTTTCCACTGTCATTTCACATACTGGCCCTACACTTCAGTTTGACACAGCTATATTTTATCAAATGCAGTAAAGCCAGCATGGCTGACACCCTCACATAATTCAATTACTCAAATAACTTTCCTCAAAGAGGCCATTTCTGATAATCCTATTTAAAATAGTGTTCTATTCCCCTTAAAAGACAAAAATTTATTCAAAATGTTAGCAATCCTTTTCCTAGATCAATATAGTCAGCAGATTCTATGAATGGTTTTAGAAATTGGGATCTAGACAACACTATGACTTATACAAACCTTTTAAATTTTTATTCACTTGTAAAATGGGGATAATAGAATCTACACCCCAGGGCTGTGAAAAGTGAATAAAACAAATATGCTATAAATATAAAACAAATGTAAAGTTCTCAAACCTAACATTTAAAAAAAATATTTTGTTCTCAGATTCTCCACAATTTATTTTATTCCCTTTCCCATTTTCCCTCTTTAACCATTTACTTTTGTTGTTTTGTTGTTTACTTCTCAAGCTCTTTCAAATACTTTCTGTGCCTCACCATCTCTTACGTGTCTAATTTGGTGTTGCTTTATTTCTCCATGACTTCTCAGTCATTCTATTTCTAGCTACCTTCACATCCTCCTCTTGGGGGGCTCACTCCTTCCTCAGAGCATTCTGCCAGTATTGTCTCTCCTGTAGCTTGAAGCTAACAAGACCCTGAACTCCTGCTTCTCTAGGACCTTGGAGCTTAGTGTTTTGTCAGCTTCAAGCTGTTTTGGAGAAAGTGTTGGCTTATTTCTCAGCTGTAGCATTGACTTAGCAAGTCTTTCTTCTAAACTTGTAAATAATTTATTTCAGGTCAAGTTTTTGCTACCAGAAACTTTCCCCAGTAAATAACAAGTTTCTTTATCTCCAGTAAGAAAGTATGGTTTGGTGGTAATAGTGGTAAGCAACCTATTAATAAAAGATAAGTTCTATAATAGGAAGGCATAAGCCTTCTACTTTGGTACAACACTGATTTTGCTACTTTTTTTTTTTTTGATGGCAGCGAAGTAAAGAATTACAGTAGTAATACAACTGCCTGCCCTTTACAAAGCCTGAAAATAAGCAGTATTGTCAAAAGCTTCAAGAGATAAGCCCAACCTCAATGGGACACTAATACTCCTGTCATTTCAATGTATTTCATTCTAGGTTCTCTAATAACTGAAATAATTGGAGAAACAGAGGCAGTTGAAACAGCACCAAAAAATTAAGTATGTAACAGGCCTCTGAGAGCAGCTTACCAATTCTCATTTGCTGATACAACATCTAACGGAGGTTATGGTGATCCCAGAAGAATTTCCCAGTTGCTTCAAACTATCATTGTCTGAGCTGCTGCAATGATGGGATTGGGATCAGGGAGTTTGGGACATTCTTTTGGTCTCCCCAAGCCTGGAGGGGTAATGGCTGCAAGGCACAAGAGGGCACAAATCCTCTCTGACGAGCAAAACTGAAAGCCCAGCCAGCCACGAGCAAACCAGCACAAAGCATAGTTTATTTTCTCTTGTCAATCTCAGCAAACCCTATTTGTTGCTGGCATTTCAACAAGCAAGATTTATTAAGGGTGAAATGTCAGTCTTGGGCCTTGCTCCACCTTGTCCCAGGTCAGTAGGCAACCAAAGTGGTCATTTTAGCAAGTGGCATTTTGTAATCATAAGCACTTTTGTGAAACCCATCTGAGAAATGATTTATGTTGACAAAGAGTAAGAGAGTAAATGCATAAAACAATAAAGAGATGGACAAAAAAAAAAATGTGCTTCTGAGGAGTATTCTATTCAGAACTAAGCCAAAAGAGTTTCATGAATGAAAGTAGACACAAATTAATAATTTTCCTATGTTTATTCAAGAAAAAGGATATACATACCAATTAAAGGTAAGAAGACTTGAAAATAGGATTTTCTTGAAATACGTTTTGTAGTTTTGGACAAATGTCTGCTCTTTAAAGTTATGAGAGTAGAAAGAGAAATCTGTGAAGAGATCTTTATAACACAGTAAAGAGGATAAAAGAGTCAGAAAAACCATAGCATTAAAAAGATGCAAAATAAGAGTATTAGAGCATTTTGCAGATAACACAGTTACAGTTTTTAAAAATGATTTTTAAAGACCCCTTTGAAAATGAGATTTGAATTATACATAAATATAGCCACAGGTTTGGACTTCTAAAAATTCCATACTGCCACTCAATTGTAACCTAAAAGTAACGCCAAGAGTGTGTAAGCACAAGCCCATGCAACTTCTTCCACAGTAAAAATAACTAATATAACAGGGAGGGAATGAAAAGAGCTGGCAATGCATTTCCCCCCCAGCATATCAAGCAGGTTTTCATAAGGAAGCTGTGGTCATCAATCACTACCTCATTACCAGCCCGTCATTTGGGCTTAGGCTAAATGTATTCTGGCTGGCTGCCATACTAAATGTTCAATGAAACATCCTTAAGGCTCTCTACAAGTTCAGCTGAAGTCACACATGCTATATATCAAAGAGGAATATTAGCGTTATCATAGCTTAATAAATAGTGCCATTCTGGCAAAGTAATCCTGTGTTCTAGAGCTATCTACCATCCCTAGTATAACACTGCTTAAGTAAACAATCTTGCTGTCTCCTGTGAGGTTTATTTAATGATAAATGCATGTAGAGATAATTAGTCATACAACTATAGATATACAGATATATGGCCAAACCTGCTCAAATGCTGGACATGAATGAGATTAACAAAATATTTTAAGACACACAATACGCAAAAAAAAGATCTCTCTTGGAATAATAGTCACGTGTATCCAATGCAATTTATCATTCATGTTTGACTCTCACTGAAAACTTTTAAACCAAATAAAGGCCCCAGTGTTACTTAGGGGTTTCACAAGTTCAACTCGTAAAAATGTTGGGTGGTATGGTCTTTATTGAAATGGTTGCTCACTGTCTTTAGTCAAAACAATAGTCCCAGATTTTTAATATACAAATAGGTATCTTTACTTTCATTTGTATAAACTATATAACTAGGTTTGAGGATGGGCTATTTTTTTAAGGTAAAATATACAAAACTGTTTCAGAGAAGTCAACATTTTTGCAATTGCTGGTTAATCTTAGTTTGATCTTTAAAGCCTAAGGAGATATATATAGTTTGGTCTTTAAAGCCTAAGGATAGGTCTTTAAAGCCAAAGGTAATGTGCACATTGCTAAGAAAATGACCCTGGCTTCTTTCCAAGTTTCAAAAATACAGGTAATTCTAACAAAAAATGGCAGGTATGCTTTCTTAACACTACCAAATTTGCTCAAGCCACACAGCCTTCTTTGGTTTCCTTGCTAATGACATGCATTTGAACAGGAGCCTCCACAAAATAAATAAATAAAAATTAAATAATAATAACAATAGTTGAGAAATCTGAAAGGTAAATCTAAAATGTGAAGTAAAACATGTTTATAAGAATTCTGGGTCAAGTTGGGATACATCAACAATGTTCCATTAAAAAAAAAAAAAAAGACAAGACAAGACTTAGGATCATCTATAAGATAATTATCATCTTGGACCAGAAAATGAGACAGAAATGCAAAATAGCAAGCACTAAAAGTGAGATAAGGATCTACAACCAACTTTACCCTGAAAGCCTGAGTCTGGAGTAGAGCTAACCTGCCAGGAAAAGTGGCCCAATCTGTTGCCAACCCCCTGACTGGAACTATGACAGTATAAAATGTGGGCCTAGAGAGGATAGTTGGCATAGACAAGTCTCTTCATTACTGATCAAACAAAAACATCAGCCACGTCAGGCATTAGATCACTATAGGAAGGAGCCCTCAACCGTATGGAGATGTTAGGAGGAAAAGCTTTTCTTCTATCGTCTTATGTTCAGTAATTAGGGGACTGTGAATTAAGCTAACAGAAGATAAATTAACAAGAAAAAAGCTTTAAATTTTTATTAACATTTACATGCACAGGAGTTCACAGAAAAGAAGTGAAACTCAAGGAAGTAGTTAGACTTGGGGTCTTATGTACTCTTTTGACAAAGTAAAAGGGGTTTGGTCTTCAAGGGAGGATAAATTATGGAAAAGTGACTAGGAAATATATAGGGAAGATAAGTGTTATTTTAGTAAGGTCTATTTATGTGTTGAATCCCTTTTCTGGTGATCAGTGTTGTGCATCCTCCTTGGAGGGTGCGGGATGGAGAGGCACCTTCACAAATGGAAATTTATGCTCTGTTATTTGCCAGATAAAGGGAGAAAAGAGAACTCTTGCTGCAACTATGATTCTGATTCTCAATTGCTTTCAATTCAAAATAATCCTTATGCCAAAGTGTCACACTTTTGAGTGACATATTCGGATCCCATTCAAAGACTTGATTCAAGACAAGAGGCCTAGAGGAACAGGTGAGGAAACTGCAAAACAACTAGATAGAGAGGGGAGAGTACAGATGAGGAGAAAGAGGGGAGTAAAACCAAGATAAATTTTTTGAATCCTACTCAAAATGAGCCTGAAAAAAACCTTAAGTCATGTAAAGGATTCTAAAGCTATGAATGAAAAACCAATTAAGTCAATATATGACCATGATTCACAAAAATAAATTTTTAAAATGTTAATGAAAACATTATATTAAGTGTGTCTAATCCGCTCAAAATGGAAAATGACATATAGGCTTTTCTTAAAACAAACCATGAATTTATGACACAAAGAGGGAAATTAGATATAAAACAACAGATTTGGAGGAAAATGATATAAAATAATGGAAATACAATATAATCAATAAAATAAAAAATAAGTAAAAAGATAACTCTTGCTGTGAAGATGCCAAAGAGATACCTACCTATGATACTGAAGAACTAATCCATCAGGCAGAAGAAAAAAAGAAAAAAAACAAACAGGAGCAAGCAGGTTTAGAAGATATGAAAGATACCAAGAATAAAATGGAAAGAGAGTCAGAGAAGCACGATTTGAAAAAAACAGTAAGTAAGCATTTTACAGTATTTAATACTGGTGGCCAAAGTGGACACATGTGTTTCCACAAGGCTTATAGAATAGTGTCAGAACAAAGCCTATTCATGTCTGGTTGTAGTACGACTGACAATAGGAGGATTTTTGGGGACAAAGAGAAGCCCCTCAGGACCAAATCTAATCTCTTCCATCTCACTGCAATTGCCTGAAATTCCTTTAACTGGAGACAAAGCCTTTCAATCTATAGCTAGAGATAAAGGGCTTAAAATGCAAATGACTAGGGAGAAAGAATGTGTTCAGTCCATGCTCTGTTTACTTAGATGGAGTGTTCAAAATCGTGAAGAGGCACAAAGCCCCAGAAGAGATGCAGTTGAGGAGAGCAATGCTTTGAAGAGTGAAGCTAGAATGGCTCTGCCTTTAGGCCCAGACTACCTGGGTCCCCTGCTCTAGACTTCAAAAGGCATGGACTTCAGAAGACACTGCTGTGGCAATTCTTTCGCTCTATTCCACAGGGTGAGGAGTTCCCTGGAGGTTAACTATGGGCCTACATGGAACCCACACCTCCTCTCCTCCCATTTAGAAGCCTGAAATTCCATTCCCCGAAGGCTTGAGACTGCTTCTCGGGCCTACGACAATCTTCCTTGGTTAGTGTTCCATTCCTAGGATGACCAGTCTGCACAGGTGCTAGGGATGGCCAGAGCACAGCTGTTGGTGTGAGAGGTGGTCATACTGTTTACTTCTTCAGCTCTGCCTCCATGGGATTATGTGTGAACTACATAATTGGCAACCACAGTTTAAGACCACCAGTGTGTTTCCTGCCCAAGGAATGGGATTGCTTACAAACTGCCTTGAAGTTAGCTCTAGCTATTAAATACATGGATGTGTTTCTTAATCAACTAGCCTGGAATTCCTCAAGGACAAGAAATATGTATCCTCAGGGTATATATTGTATAAATAGAATATATTAAAAAATAAATGTCAAAGGTGGGGTGCCTGGGTGGCTCAGGTGGTTAAGCATCCGGCTCTTGACTTCAGCTCAGGTCATGATCTCAGGGTCATGAGATCAAGACCCCTGTCGGGCTCTGTGCTGAGGGAGAAGCCTGCTTAGAATTCTCTCTCTCTCTTTCTCTGCCCCTCCCCTGCTCATGTGCTCCCTCTCTCTCAAAAATAAATAAATAATAAATAAAAGTCAAAGAATTTAAAAAGAAAGATACTGACATTACCATTAACTCAGTTCAACATGCCTAATGTTGCAATTGTCACCTTTCCCATAATCTAGATTCTCCTCTGACTCCCTCAATTTCTATCAAAATAAACAGTAAGACCGGCTCATTCTTGTGTTTATTCCCACTTCCTTACTCCAAGCATTGGGTAGTTGCTAAGCCAATCATCAAAGTAATAATATTGATATATTATATATAATACTAATAATATAAAAGTAACAATATCAACCAATCAAGTCATAATATTGATCCCTTTCATCCTTTCTTTCCATTTGCCTTTCCATGCCTATGGGCCCTACTCTTTTTCAGGTCTCTGTCCCTCACTCCTGTCATGGATTATAGTCATGCACACATGGGCTGAATCTTGGTTCTACCACTTACAGTTGTGTGACATTAGGTAAGTCTCTTGACCTTTCTAATTTCATGTTCTCTCTATAATAAAATATAGATAAAAAAAAAAACTACACCAAATAAAACTGTCTGACAATTTAGGAATAACTTATTTAAAGTCTTGGTACCTGACAATAATACTTTTAGGATTACTTATAGTAATTATTTTTATATGAAAGGGGACATGGACAAGTGAAGACATAACATATAAATTATCACTTTTATTATTATTATTATCATCAACAACAAAGTTCTGCTTCTTCTAATCCAACTTTTCCTTTGCTCTTAGATAAATAACCATTGCTTTCCAAATGTTATTTTTCTACTCAAAGGACTTCAATGACACCCCAGTAAAGTTTGAATTCTTTGATTTCTGTAACAAGTGGAATTTTCAGATTCTCATTATCTTTACAACAGGCATGAGAACTCCTCTTGATGAGGGCACTGTCTGTCCTGCGAAATATCTTTACAAACCTACTCGAAGGCAGTAAGAAATCCCGTATGTATGGATGGACAGCCCACCATAGTGGAAAATGCCAAGGGGCACCATTCACATAATGAGGACCCTCTTGGAACTCCAAAGTTGGTATAAAGATTATTTTAAGCTAAAGACATCTGAGATTCAGCAGATAAAGAAAGAAAGAAGTCCTCTCGGAGCTTTCCCTATCTGACTAAAAGCAGAAACTTCTGGGAAATCAGGCTGCCATAAATTCTGTCTTTGGAGTGGCTTCTACAGCCAGGAAAAAAAAAAATAATTACAAACTTTCTTATCTGTAGTTTATTCTCCTAAAACCTCATTTCTTTCCCAAAGAAATCTACTTATTTTTCCCATAGATGCCTTTTCTTCCCTTCCTTTTCCTCTATTAAGTTAGCTTCTAACTATAGCCATTTATTGAGCTAGCTGCTTCTTTTGCTGGCTCCCATTTGTTTACAAATAAACCTTTTTTCTCCCGTGAATCTGACTTCTGTCAATTTAATTCAGAGGCCTCAGTCACAAACCTAAGAAGGCAAAGGAAACATTCTTCCTTTCTAACAACACAAAGTGTCCTGAAGTTGGCAAGTACACAGAAAACAAGACAAAGGGCTAATGGGCTTTGCCTGAGACCAGGTGAGGATTTGCTTTTTGTTTAAAGACAAAAAAAAAAAAAAGAAGAAGAAGAAGAGGAGGAAGAAGAGGGGGAGGGGAAGGAGAAGGAGAAGGGGAGAAGGAGAGGGAGGTGGAGGATGTGGAGGGGGAGGAGGGGCAGGAGGTAGAGGGGGAGGAGGAGGAGGAGAAAAGAAAAAGAAAAGAAAAGAAAAGAAAGGAAAAGAAAAGAAAAGAAAAAAAGAAAAGAAAAGAAAAGAAAAAAAGTCTAAAGAGAGAATAGAGAAGTAGGCTTCTGTCTGAAACCAATGAAAGAGTACCTAAAACTTGGTTCCATGAAAGGTGTTGGGAGACAGCCAAAAGAAATTTTAAGGAAGATGATGTCCACTATGTTTTTCATTAATTTTTTCATTGCTTTGGTACATACTTCTTTCCCATATTCTATTCAAATATTCAAATATCTCAACAAAATACTAATCTCGCTGATGAAGTTTGTGAAATTCTATGATAAAAAACTGATTTGAAAGCACAGTATAGCACAAAAAAAGCAAGCAGCTAACAGGGTCCCCTGTATTTGGAATGTACTCTATTTACACATAACAGTTTTTTAGTGCCTAGCATCATCTCTCTGAGCTTGCCTCATGAGCCCTTGGTGTTCACTCTTAAGCACATATACCTCACATAACACTAAATACTAATGGTGTTCCAGAAAAAGAGCTGCTTGCTTTCTTCCTTGGTCTAAACAGTAGTTTTCATGTGTAAGGCAGAGTTAGAGATAAGAATTACATGGATAACTTTTTTCCCAGATGCACACACTTTCTCCTGACCCCCAGCCTAGCGCATCAGGATTTGGGGAAGAGAAGAACATAGACGTGGTACATCACTGTGTCCCTTTAAATTATACTCCCACTTTCCTTTCATTGAGAACTATGTCCTAAGAAGCTATGTGTGACAGAGTAAGACAGGCATGCTTTTGCATGTGTGGGTATTTGCTGCAGATTCCTAAATCACCTAGGAGAAGCTGCTTTCTAATAGAAGACCATCTACCTGCCTACCAAATCTTTATTATTGATGATATGAGCTAAGCAGCTGAGAAAATCCAAGAATTAAGTATAAAGCTCTTGATACTGTATGAGGGATAACTTTCATATTGGGAGATGATATCATAACGGATTCAATATATACTTTTGAAGCATTAAGCACATATTTTTCTCCAGAGAATAGCTCTTGGATTATGCTTTTCAATTGCCAACGTAGTAAGGCAAATCTTATCTGTAGGGAGTGGATGAGGCTGAAAGAATATGGGTACTGGATTGCTATGGACCAACTTTCTCCATTTAATTGTGTGGCTCAAAGAAAGTTTTAAAATAATTTAATCTTCTCCCCATTTATAACATGAGGATAAGACTGTGTATTTTCAGGATTGCTATAATGATTTAAAAAGACATTATATATATACACATATATATAAACATTTAATAAATGCTCATGACTCATCTCTTATTGCTAATGCCATTATCATAAAATAAAATCAATGTGTACTAAATTAAAAATGCTATTCTATTACCTTCTGTTGTCTACTGCCCCATGACTCAGACACTAAGCAAAATTATTGTATTGTACTCAATATTAACTGTTCTTTTATGCATGTATATTTGGTTGCTTCTTCCCATACTGTCTTTTCTTACCTATTATATAAATTTTGGAAAAAAAGAAATTGCAATCATTGTGCATTTTAAAAAGTATAAATAAAAAAGTTGAATTTTCTGAAACTTTTAAAAAAATCTCCCTTTTTAATGATCATTAAAGTGATGTGCTATATCACATAGTCAATGGTCTCATTAAAAACAAGACAGCAGTCTTACAGTCTGTGAAGCTGGGTCCTTGAGTTTCAGTGGTGTATGTGTGTCTATTTAATTTCATATAATTGGTAAGTAAACAAATAATATTTTCAGCCATGACATTGATTCCCAATTATCTCATTGTTAATTTAAGAAGCCCACTGGAGGCTTAAGATCCATTAAAAAAATATGACCAAATTAGATCCTTAAATACACGTATGCATCACTAGACAATGCTTCAAATTCCTATGCAAGTCAGCGTGATTTCTGAGTGACACTGATAAGGTCAACAGTCATGTGAAAGCTGGTTCTTATGGTACTCAACCTAATCGAAACATAGGGATGGAAACTATATTTTTAGATCACAAATAAGGAGTTAACTATCAAAACAAAAGCAACCCAAGGCTATCAGTCATCAGAGTATACATCCCTTTATCTAGTCTGCCTATTTAATTGGCAACTCATCAAAATATTTAAATATATATAAATGAAATCAGGTTACACAGTGACATACAGAATTTAAAGAGTACAAATTCTCTGACTTGTTTATTTAAGGAAAAAATATCCTAAGCAGGAACAGGGCATTTTCTAAGTCCTCTGGTCACATTTAAATTTTCTTTAGTATTACTTTCAGCCCCTTGCAGAGGCATTTTTATTTACATCTTTCTTTTCTGTTAGAAGTTGATCTGAGTCTCTAATTGCACCAGCTGCATAACATGGCCTAACCAGTGTGAGAGTTTCCCTGGCAAACATGGATCTAGAAGTTAGGACAAAGCCTGCATTTGCAACAGTTGCCTTTGCAACTGTTGCTCCTGAGCCTCTGCATTAAGCTATGCATCATGAAAATATTCCCTAGGTGAATAAAATGGTCACTTTTACAGAAAAGTCACAGAGGCCAATACAGTGATGGCAGAAAAGTGTGACTCATACTTGACTCTGTTGCTCTAGCTGTACGGTCTGAAGTTAGTTTAAATTTCTTATTTATTATTGCCTGCTTTGACTTCAAGGGGTCAATCCCAAAGCCATAGATCCCAGCAGTGGGCCTTCTAACATAAAATGCTTATCATGAAGCCCATGCTTCACTTCTCCTTTTCTACGTGAAGAGTGAATTTTAGCTTCCCTGTCTTTCTTGGATGAAGGGTATGACTGCCTGGCTGACACATGGATGGAATGTAAAAGGTGTAGGGCACTGCTTAGTCTGTCCCTTCTTGCACTGGGGACAAAACAAATGATCCTTTCGACACAACTGATTGGATGGGGGATGAATGCCTAATCAAGCCTAAACCACTGATCAACCCACTCAGATTCTACATGCAGTCAGCAGTGGGGAATGTGGGTGAAACGTGTACTGCAGAGGGTTAAAGACTCCTTTTGGAGACATGTACAATAAATACATGTAAAGGTGCAGTGAATCGCAAGGGATGGAGATAGCAGAACCAAAAAAGAGAAAGTTCAAATAAAAAAGCGGTTTTGGCCACCAAGGAATAAAGAACTTCACTTCTATTCCTGAAGCTTACCAGTTCCCATAAAACCTGGCAACATTTCATTTCCTATATTCTCTATGAATCACCCTTTACTTGAACTAGCTGCGGTGGCTTTCTGCAAAGACGACTACCATGGAGAATAGCAGCAAACATATTTATTAAGTATTTATTGGTCCTCTATATCTGCAAAATGGGGGAATTTTAACTAGAACATCCCAAGTGCCTCCATCTCTAAGACATAACAAAAAACAAAGTAATTTTATATAACTATGAAAAGGTCATGTTAGAATTTTTTCTCATTGCTTTCTACCCTTAGTTATCAGGGCTCTACATGTTGCAAATATTTTTGTATATACATCAAGATGGTAACACACCACAAAGTAAAACCACATGTTTTTAAAGGAAAATTTCTTAAAAAAGATTTTATTTATTTATTTGAGAGAGAGAGATAGCGAGCATGAGCGGGGAGAAAGGCAGAGGAAGAGGAAGAAGCAGACTTCCCATTTAGCAGGAAGCCCAATGCGGGACTCGATCCCAGGACCCCAGGATCATGACCTGAGCCGAATGCAGACGCTTAACTGACTGAGCCACCCAGGTGCCCCATAAAAGAAAATATTTCTAAATTACATTTTGGAATATGCAATACATTCATATATTCAAAGATAAGATATAAAAAGACGTATTGTGAGAAGTCTCCCTTCATTGCCTCTCCTGTTTTGAGTTTTTTGGATAGCATTGTATGTATGATTTTTTTTTGCATACACAAATAATTATTCACATTGCCCCCCCTTTTTTGTACAAATGACAGCATACACTGTTTTATACTAACTTTCCTTTTTTCATCCATCTCAGAGCTTTTTCTCAGAAGGATAGAAAGATCTTCAATAATTTTTTAAAACTTCCTAGTATTATATTGTGTAAATATACTATAATTTATTTGTCACTTATTAGCTAGTCTCTCTTTGGACATTTAGGTTGTTTCTATTACTTTGCTACTACAAACAATGATGCAGTTAATAAGCTAGGAGTCACGTCATTTCATGTGTGTAAAATAATTTCCTAGAAGTGGAACTGATGGTTTTCCATAAGCATTATATGAGAGTGTCTGTTTCCTTATAGCCTCACCAACAGTCTGCCAGTCTGATAAATAAAATGGTGACTCAGTGGAGTGGTATTTTGCCATTTCTTTTATTATGAGTGAAGCTGAGCGTTTTTTTTTTAACTGTTCAAGGGTCCTTTGTATTTCCTTTTCTGTGAAATGTGCTATTTTACCTTAGGGGACCCAATTCCAACACTGGCAAGGGAGGGGGTTGTGGAGTTCCCCTGCCTCAACAACACTAAATAATTCTCAAGCACTCAACTTAATCCTGACACTATCTACCCAGAGATAACATCAGATTTGTTAAGGCTTCAGGCCTAAAAGCCCTCCCTGCCCCACTTTCGCTGTTAATCTGTGCTTCTGACTGACCAACTACAGATTGGAGGTTCCAAGGACTCCCTCCTTTGGTTTCAGACACCAGTCACAAGTCCAGGTTATTACTTTTACTTCTGACCAGCTAGCTATAAATCAGAGGGTTCCCAGGACCTCCTCTTCAGGTTCAATTAATTTGCTAGAGCAGCCTACAGAACTCAAAGATAACATTTTACTTATTACAGCACCGATTTATTATAAAAAAGACAGAACTCCAGAACAGCCAGCTGAAGAGATGCACAGGGTAAGGGTATGTGGGAAGGGTGCAGGGATTCCATGACTCCTGCAGGTGGCCACTTCCCTTGCATCTCCACATGTTCACCAACCCCAAGGCTCTCTGGACCCAGTCCTTTGGGTTTTTATGGTGACTTCATTACACGGTCATGAATGACTAAGTCATTGACATTGGCTGATTCAATCTCTGGCCGTTCTCCCCTCCCAGAGGTCAGGTGGTGGGAATCAAATTTCCAACCTTCCAAATCTATTGGTTGATTCTTCTGGCAACCACTCCCCATTCTAGGTTATCTATGGGCTTTACAAAAGTCACCTCATTAATGTAACAAAAGATATCTTTATCACCTTTATCACAGAAAATTCCAAGGATTTTAGGAGCAGTGAGCCAGGAACCATCGACCAAGACCAAATATAAGAAATATATTCTGAGGGGCGCCTGAGTGGCTCAGTTGTTAAAGCGTCTGCCTTTGGCTCTGGTCATGTTCCCAGGATCCTGAGATCCAGCCCCGCATCGGGCTCCCTTCTCAGCAGGAAGCCGGCCTCACCTTCTCATACTCCCCCTGTTCGTGTTCCTTCTCTCGCTGTCTATCTCTCTCTGTCAAATAAATAGGATCTTCATAAAAAAAATATATTCTGAGCCATCTGAATGACCAAATACGTATTTCTTACAAATGACAAAATTGAAAATCACTTCTTTTTTATTCTCAATTTAAATTATTCCTTTTGACTTAAAATTTCTCGGTTAGAAGCTTAAATCTTTGTTTTGTATTCTTTCTTTTTGTTGATAAAGGTGTCTAAAGCAACAAATTTTTCCACTAAACCCTGATCTAATTGTATTCCACAAAATTTTACATGTAGAGTTCTGATTTCTCCCTCACCTTTTCCTACAGATACTATTATTTTGGTTTATATTCTCTGCTTGATCCAAAAGTATATAGTTTTTTTTTTTTAAGATTTTATTTATTTATTTGACAGAGAGAGACACAGCAAGAGAGGGAACACAAGCAGGGGGAGTGGGAGAGGGAAAAGCAGGCTTCCCACTGAGCAGGGAGCCCGATGTGGGGCTCGATCCCATGTCCCTGGGATCATGACCTGAGCCGAAGGCAGACGCTTAACGACTGAGCCACCCAGGCACCCCCAAAAGTATATAGTTTAAAGGAAATTTCTTCTTCTATATTTCCTATTTGGAGAGTTTTTTGTTGTTTTGTTGTTTATTAAATAGTGATTTTATTTTTTTACTTTACTGTGATCAGATAATCAATACCAACATATTGGTATTGATCAGTATTATGTTTACCTCTGAAAATGTCTACTGAGCGGTGCCTGGGTGGTTCAGTGAGTTGAGCCTTGACTCTTGGTTTTGGCTCGGGTCATGATCTTAAGGTGGTTGGATCAGGCCCCCGCATTGGGCCCTAAGCTCATCGAGGGGTCTGCTTGAGAATATCTCTTCCCTTCTCCCTCTGCTCCTCCCTCTGCTCATACACTCTAAATAAATAAATAAATAAATAAAATCTTTATAAAAAAAGAATATATTGAGCCTTTTTAGCTTAATAATTCTCATTTACACATACTATACATAATATATATAATTATAAAATATAAAAATGTATAATATAAAATATTATGTATAAAATATATAAAATTATTCTATGGGTGCTTTATTTTTTTTTAAAGATTTTATTTATTTATTTGGCAGAGAGATACAGAGAGAGAACAAGTAGACAGAGAGGCAGGCAGAGGGAGAGGGAGAAGCAGGCTCCCCGCCGAGCAGGGAGCCCAATGGGGGCTCAATTCCAGGACCCTGGGATTATGACCTGAGCCGAAGGCAGCCGCTTAACTGACTGAGCCACCCAGGCGCCCCTCTATGGGTGCTTTAAAGGAAGAAACAGTTTCAGTTTCAGGGTACAGAGTTTTGCTTATATGTTTCAGCCATTAACTATTATACTATTTAAGTCTCACTTTCTGTCAACTTCTGCTTGAAATGAGAGTAGTAGTTAAGTTTCCTAATCGTATTGTGCCTATTGGAAATTTGCAGCTCTTGGTACTAGATATTCAACCCTAGTATATCTTCATTGTGATTTTCAAGTATTCAGTGTTAGAAAGTGCCCTTCTTTTTTTATTTAATTGCTTTTGAACTGAGTTTTACCTTAACTGTTACTAACATCATGACCCTTGTTTTATTTTTGCTTTAATTTACCTGGTGTAACATACAACCACGCTTTTATTTCAACCTTTCTAAATCATTTCGTTTGAGATATATCTACTGAATATAGCATAGAATTGGGTCTTGATTTGAGATGCCATCTCCAGGATTTCTTTTTGTTTTGTGCTTTTAATGATATAGACAATATAGTTGGTCAGGTCAGTCATACTATTTCATGCTCTTTTATCTAGTTTTTTCATATTTTCCCACTTGGTCTGCTGCTTTTTAAAAACCTAAAATACATATTTCTTTTTATATTTTTATACAAATAATCTAACACCCTCAAATTGCTAATTTTTTTAGAAAGAATATACAGTTTCCTAATTTAAAAAAATGGTAAGGTTTTTCCCTCTAACATCCATTTTCTACCATTGGCTTTTAGTCAATATTATTTTCATTCTTATGTTTTTTTTTTTCCATTACACTATTCAAAGTGCTTATGTTTCTATTGAGTGACTTGGTCAGCTTTAAACGATCACCTGGAGATTAAAGATAAAGCTTCACATTCTTTTTAACTTCCTCATTTCTGTTATTATTATCATTTTGGCACTATCAGAGCATGCAGCATTCACACTGTATACTGTCACCATAATCCCCACATTTGTTTTAGACTTAGTTGTTCAGTTATATATGTGTAGTGCTCACTGACACTTTTGGCAGAGTTTCTAGCATCTTCTCTAATTGACAGAAGTTTGTTCTCTAATAGTTTCATCAAGAATGATTTCCTGGAAACAATCTTTCCTGAATTCTTGAATGTAAAAAATCGTTTGTCTGTGGACCTTCTACCTGAGAGATAGTTTAGCTCAATATAAAATACTGGTTCACACTTTCTTTCCTTGACTATCTCATAAGTGTTGCTTCAGTGTTTTCTGTTGATGCTGCTGAGAAGTATGAAGCCAATCTGATATCTTCTATCTTAAATATGGCCTGATAGTTGTCCCTATATACCCAAAGAAATTCTTATTCTTTAAAATCTAGTAATTTTCCTAGGATATTTCAGAGTCTAAAGCATTCCAGGGTAATTTTTCCTGGCAGGACTTTCAAAGTACAATTTCCAATCTTTTATTTCATGTGTATATTTTGTCTTAAAATATTGCTTCAAATATTTCTTCTGTTCCATAGGAGGGAGAGATTCTCCTTCCAAAGGACGCCAATTATGTGTATGCTAGATCTCTTTTGACTGTTCCCAATAATTATTATTTTTCTCTTTGTATTCTCTTTCCCTTTATGTGAGTCATTTTTTTTCACTTTTCTAATTTCCATATTAAATGTCCCTTACAGTGTTTTTTTAATCTTTATTCATTTTCAGGCTTTCCATTTTGCCTTTATTTTGGTAAATATATTGTTTTTTTAAGACGTATTGTTCTATGTCTTTCTTATATTTTGCCAACTCATTTTCCAGCTCCTGTTTTCCTGCCTTGGTTCTAGCATTTATGCTTTATGGCTTTTACTCATATGGGCAATACTGCATTAAGTTTTCTTGTTTTAAATAATAGCAAAATATTTATTCATTATTTTTATATATTTGATTGTGATATTTTTTTTCTGAGGAGTGTAATTCATCTGTTGGTAAACTTAGTTGCTTTTGTCCACAGTTTTTCTTACAATATTTTTGTTTTAATGCCACACTACTATCTTATTACTTATCACCTAATGAGTTGACTGTTTAGATTGGTTATTTATAGGACGTTCCTGGACAGATTGTTATAATGAGGGGCAGAGAGAAGGCTGCATTCCAAGATTACTAACCCAAAGGTTCTCTCCTATTTTGCTGACACACAGACTGACTACTTCCTGTAAATATAGCTTATTTGTGTTGGATTCCTTGAGTAGTTTCATCTGCTCTGCTTTTCTGAATACAGTACAGGAAAGTTTTTTGTTTGTTTCCCTTTTCTACTTGCTCATCCCTGCTTCCACACTTATTCATGCCAAGAAGGGCAAAGTACTACACTGAGATTTACCACATGTGGGTTTCCCAAGACTCTATAATATTTGTTTTCACTTTTTCATCTATAGTTTTTGTCTGATTTAAGCGGCTCTTGGCAGTCCTGCATTTACTTTGGAGTATACCAGCTTTGTTTCTACCTTTTTTTTTTATTCATTTTCTGATTTATTGTAAGAAATGAGTTTGAATGATTTTGCTCCTACTGTTGTTGTCGTTAGGAGAAATAAGAACTAACTTACTAGAAAATATAAATTAAAACATTTTGGTGTCCTTTTCATAAAAAAAGAAAATTAAATTAAATCTTAAATTTTAGCATGGTTTTATATATTTTATTCTAAGTAAATCTTCCATTTGGTAGCCCAAAATGATGGGGAATAAGTACAGAGCCCAAATATTTATCTGATTAGAAATGGAAAACAATTCCTCTGGAGCTGAGACAGCATGTAGAGGACCATGAAGAAAACAACAAAACAGTATAATATACAGTTCTTATTCTAACATAATATATACCTACATAGTATGGGTATCTTACTAAAGGCAGATAACTTTAAATCCAATACTACACGTTTTCAAAGACAAAAATTTATGTATTATAATATAAAATAGAACATTGAGTATTAACTGCATTCAATGCTACATCTTTATAATTTCTCTGAATGAGCCAAAAAAAGATTATTTCAAACTACTTGTTATCAGGCCATATTATATCTGCATAGTACCTTTGTATAATGAATAAGTTCTGAGAATAAATATATAAATTAATTCTATATTTGAAGTTTCTTCTAATAAAGTATTAAAATTATTACATTGTCAAGTACTACATCATAACCAAAATTATATCCAATAAGGAATTACCAAAACAAAAATCTCCTCAGAATCTCTATTTTTTCCAACTCGTGCATTTGATTTTTGCTCATTACTGATGATTCAACTCTGTCCTTTCTTTTCCATTTATCTTCACATCTTCCTTTCTGCTGCAACTAACACAAATCAAATTTTCATTATTTTTCACTTGACTATGGCCTCATAGAAATGTAGAAAGTTATTGTTAAAAGGAACCTTGCAATCATAACCAGATCACTGAATATCAGGTCTGGATTTAAGTACAAGCATTACTAGGTGATAGTTTGAGACTATCAGGATATTTCTGGCCTTGCAGGAATAGAGGTAAGGAATCTAGGTGAAACGATTCATTATGGATTCAATCAAGTTCCAGCCATCATTCAAAAACCCAGCCTTAGTCTGGAGATAGATAGGAAATCAGTCTGCAGTTTAGAGTGAATGTGAGGCACTCGAAGCAAACTGATCTAAATCTAACTAAGGTAAAATTGGGCCAGAACTATGTTAACATAATAAAAAGAGAAATTAGACAGCTGGGGTTTAAAAGAATTTTGGTGTCTGTGGATCATCTCAATAGTTATTATGTCTTGTGTTTAATAGGAAACCAGATACTTGGGGAATAAACTTTTTTCTGTTCTATGATTGTGATTAAGATTTGTGTTTTGAGAATGAAGTTTAGAACATAATTACTGAAAGAAAGTACTCATATAAAGAGAAAGCAGGTAGAAGTAGAATTAGAACTAGAGATTACATTGATTTATATCATAAGGACACATGGTTATATTCACTATTAAAGACCAGGAATAAGATATAGTAATAGCTAACACACGTTAACACCCACTGAGCAGGGAACCTGATAAGGGACTCAATCCCAGGACCCTGGGATCAGGATCTGAGCCAAAGGCAGACGCTTAATGACTGAGCCAGCCAGGCACCCTTGTATCAAATCATTTAATCCTCTCTATGATCCTATGAGATAATTACATTATTTTTCAGACTTGAAGTTAGGAAGACTGAAACAAAGAGTCATTGAGTAACTGGCTGAAAAACAGAACTGGTTTTAAACCCAGGCACAATGGCTCTGGAATCTTCCATCATAATCATGTGGAATACAAGATTATTTGAAACAATGTATAAGCATATAACTCCTGCAGGAGTGCTGACTACTAACTCCATCTTTGGCCTGCCATCTTGTTCATGTCCACTCAATGACCTCCCTAGGAGCTAGGTGTTCCAGGCCCCTTGGAGGTGGATGTATGCCCTGAAGAGAATGCAGGAAGGCTCGGTCTGATCCTCCCTAAGGTTGTTTGGATAACTAACCGAGATAACATAGTTTCTTCCCCTCCCTGCCCTCTGGCACACAGATGGTGCTAGGAGGTTTTTTTTTTAAAGATTTTATTTATTTGACCGAGAGAGACACAGCGAGAGAGGGAACACAAGCTGGGGGAGAGGGAGAGGGAGAAGCAGGCCTCAAGCTAAGTGGGGAGCCTGATGCAGGGCTTGATCCCAGGACCTTGGGATCATGACCTGAGCCAAAGGCAGATGCTTAACTGCTGAGCCACCCAGGCGCGGCATACCAGGAGGTCTTTTAAATGTTAAACCCCTGACCTCACCACAATGCACATCCCCTCACTCTAGAAAATCTGTGGATTAAGGTCCAGACTTTTCAGAGAATAGCTGTGCAGTGCCTGGATCGTTGTCCATCCGATACCCTCTGTTGGTAAGTTGCCCTGAATAAAACTCTGTGTAAATGGTATGGAGTGGCTTGCTTCGCTTTTCCGTCTCAGAATGTCTTCCAGTTTGGAGAATACTTTACTGTCCCTCCTCTATCTCCTAACACTTCTGCTATCTCATTTTTTTTTAAGATTTTATTTATTTATTTGACAGAGAGACAGCGAGAGAGGGAACACAAGCAGGGGGAGTGGGAGAGGGAGAAGCAGACTCCCCGTTGAGCAGGGAGCCTGATGCGGGGCTCAATCCCAGGATCCTGGGATCATGACCTGAGCCAACGGCAGACGCTTAACAGCTGAACCACCCAGGCGCCCCTCTGCTATCTCATTTTAGTCAGATGAGAATCTTTATAGAACAATTTTCCTGTAAGAAAATTTCCACATAGGAAAATTGTTCTAAAAGAGACACCATCTGAAAAAAAACAAAAACAAAAACCTACTTTTCCTTGATAAAACGCACTATTTTTATATAGTAAAGTGTTTACATAGAAGGCCATAACAATCTGTCCCATCCTTGTATCTGTTCCCCTTAGCAGATGACTTTGCCATTCCTCACCTCAAGATTCAAGGGGTGTCTTATTACTCTGCCTCCCTTGAATCTGGAATCATTTTGTGAATTGCCATGACCAACATAATGGGGTGAAAGTAGCACTGTGTGGCTTCTAGGCCTTGGTTTGAAGAGGTCTTGAAACCTGCACATTCCTTCTTTTGGTACAAGGCCACCTTGTGAACAATCAAAGGCTAGCCTCCTTAAGGATGAGATACATGTTAAATAAGACACCACAGGTAGAAAAAAAAAAGATCCAGTTTTCCCAGTTGAGGCCTGAGATCCTGGCACTCCAGCCCCTAAGTAACCCCCAACTGATTCCAATGCATGTAAGAACATCTGACACCATGGGGTAGCAGAACTTCCAGCTCAGCCCAGAACAAATTGCCAACCCTTAGAATCATGAGCAAATAATTTAATATTTACTGCCCAGAATCTAAACTGTCTCCTTCAAAAGCATACAGGTATCCCTTTGCATGCATTAATTTCTCTCATACTTTTATTATAAAATAACACAAATTATGTGTCTTTCCTTTCTCACCCTGAGATGCTTTCCTAGGATAGAACCTTACTAAAAGTGTAAACTGTCAAATTCTCATCCACTATCAATAGCTCTCAATACTGACAATTACCTTCAAACTGTGTAAATTACCAAGTACTATCTTCTGTCCCCACAGTTAGCCTACAAAATGCCCCCACAATGCTAAGTTGAAAGTACAAAACCTAGGGAAAAAGTAATCTTAGGAGTCATTGGTTGGTGTTGAAATTTTCTTACGAAAAACTCAAGTAAGGACATAGAGTCTACTTATAACTATGGGCCTGAAGCTGCACTCAATTTTATGGGAGATGAAAACAGAATTTCAGCTCCAACAATTCATATTTATAAGGGTTATAGATTGATGCATAATTATCAAAGTTCTCACATGTGCCATTTCTTTTCATCCTCAAATCAACAACCTTGTGTTTAGAATCTGGGAAGAGTGCCACCTGTCCAGGGTTGTAGATTCAGTGTAAAGACAGAGATACCCAGAAACCAGTGTCCTGTATTTTTTCTGAATTCTTATTAGATTCCAACTAAGTATGCCCTGGATCTTAATTTTGTTTTACATATGTTATATCTACATAATTAGGAAGAACATATCTCTATATGTTCTTTGATGTTAAGGTTAGGCTATATTAATATTTGACATCTTAGCAAGGAGTTCTAAGAAAACTCCTAAATCTAGAAGGTTTGTATTTTCATATGTTTGCCTACATATTTCAGTTTAATTGAGGAAGCAATTTTTAGTCTTTAATTAATTGGAACTATAATTATTCAGCCTGGAGAAGTCAATTTAATGAAGATTTTCAGCTACATAAGGAGCTCTCAAGATGATCGTGCCTATTTCCACTTAAAAACTGATTTATAAGATAGCAAAAAGAGATGAGGAAAATACTCCTGACAGTGAAGGTTAGCAAATTTTAGAAAATAGAAAGGTTAAAGAAATTCTTTCCATGGATGTTATTAAATCTTCATCATATTTCTTATTCTAGTTATAATCTTGTCTGTACATGAATATTACTTATAAAATGTAACATTTATTTTCCTATTTTGAATGATTCTGTGACTGGAAATAAAGCATTTAAATCGATCACATGTTATTAACCATGTATATCATTTGGTAATAAAACAATGGTATTAAAATTTTTCGACATTTTAGTGGAGCCAAATTTTGAAAATAAACTCAAAATATAAGAACATGCTATTGGAACTGTCTTATTGCCTGACAAATACCATTGTGTTTAATTTAAGTGGTAATTAAGATTTAATAATTATGAGTTAAATATAAAAGGGGGAGTAGGGAGTATCAAAAAGTAGTGATGAAGGAGCCCTTATTTTTATGTCATGACCACTCTCAGGGAACAGAGAAAATAAGTTGGGGGTGGCAGGTAGAGAGATCATAATAGGCAAAGATTTGTATTACTGGGAAGAGTAGAATCAATGTCACCATTTTCTGTTCCTATTACTAAAGTTTCTTAAATGATTTTCTCACCTCTAACTCTTCTCTCCACACATCTGACAAAGTAATTCCCTTAAAATGCAAATCTTAAGAACAGCTAGCCAACTTCAGCACACAGATCAACTCATAAATGAACATAGACTATTCTGGGGCACCTGGGTGGCTCAGTTGGTTAAGCGTCTGCCTTCGGCTCGGGTCATGATCCCAGGACCCTGGGATCAAGACTCACATTGGGCTCCCTGCTCCGTGGGAAGCCTGCTTCTCCCTCTCCCACTCCCCTTGCTTGTGTTCCCTCTCTTGCTGTGTCTCTGTCAAATAAATAAATAAAACCTTTAAAAAAATGCTAATTTGATCATTTTACTTCCCTGCCAAATTTTCTAGCAACTCCTGCCACTCACCTCCTTTCTTTATACTCTCCAACCTCAGCTAGCATCATCCCTCCCTTGTCTCCCACTCAGGAGAGAACCCCTTGGAAGGCAGCCTCCAAGACCCTTGGTATCACTTTTCAAAATGTTTCACTATGTGATATGTGATGTATTTAATATCTGTCTCCCATAGCCTAGGAGCTCCTTGAGAGCAGGGACTATGCCTGTTCCCTCCAACATTGTATTTCCAGACTCAGCCCACCGCCTGGCAGAAAGCAGGTTCCTCAGTACTCTGTTAAATGACTAAGTTGCTGTGAATAATATTTCCTTTACTAATCCCTTCATCTATTCAATCACTCAATAAAACATTTAATAAGGATTTAGTTTATGCTCAGTCCTAAGGCTATCATGGTCAAAGGGGATGCTGAAATTTTGCCCCAATTCAGTTTCTAATTTATTAAAAATTATATATGCAATTCTAAAGTTCCATAATGTTCTCAAAAAAACAAGTTTTTCTTCATAGAATTTAGTTTGCTTATGATGGTAATTTTTTTTTTAATCCTGTTGATCTGAAGAGTAGGTTCTTCTTAGTTACAGCACCCAACTTTGCAAAAGTGCCTTTTAGGAGTAAGTTAAACAAGTAGATACATCTCATAAACCACAAAAGAAGGAATTAGTAGTCTTGATGGCATAACTCTTCTACAGACTGTTCCAATTTCATTTTCACATTGTTTTTTATTAGGTATAACCCATTATGACTATTATCGGGTTATTAGTACCTTGAAAGAATTTGAAATCTTATTTTCTATAAATACTTATCTAGTATATGTGAAATATGATGTAACTACATTTAGAGAAAAGGTATGATTTTTAACTAAGCAACAGTGACTGATTCAAGGTATGTGCGCGCACACACACACACACACACACACACACACACACAAATTACAGCTCCAATAGCAGTACCAATTCCTTCATTGCATTCTATTATTTATCATATAACATGTCACCTAACTAAAAATTGTTCAGTCATAAAATGATAGGCTATTCAAATGTCTAGCCATAATAGTTGCAGTGAAAATCCTTAACTCTTGAGTATTTGATGAGCGTTCACTTAAGACCCTCAAGACTTTAAACCTTATTTCTGTTTGGGGACCATTGTTTTAAGTACCCACAATTTCATCTTTATACATAAAACATATGTGCAATTTTAATAGTTGTATATGATGCAAAATTTGAACATTTAGGGGATGTTACACCACATTAAGTTTAACCCTCATTTATGTCTTGGATGATAGATGCAAGAATTCCAACTGAGGCGATTTTATGAACCAGTTAAATGATTTGTATTCAGAACAGCATTAAAAGTCCCCATGACAAAGTGTACTTGAACAAAAATACCCTGCTTGTGACACATCCTTTACAAGTAATGTGTTTTCATTTTTCACATGTTGCATCTCATTTATTTTATTCAGGCACACATACTTAAATCTGCAAGATACTGCAAGCTCCCAATACCTTTGAAATAATAAATCACTTTTTGCAGATGTTTTCACCCGCTGCAAGGCTGCCGTTCATTAATCAAACATTATCAGTTTCTATCAGTGCCCAATGTTAAACAGAAAAGGCACTTCATTTTGAGTTCTGACTTTCATTCACTGGTTAGTCCCTGACCCCACAGTACTTACTGCTTGCATTTTAGAAATGTGAAACCTCCTACAGTGTAATAGATTTTACAGCGAAAATCCTAAATGGTATTATATTTTTTTTAATTCTATGTTGCTTAATCCTGAGCTAAATCAAACTGTATATCTAAAATGGCAAATAAATGCAGCCATAATATCCATTTAAAATTAGGTCCACAAAAATTATAAATCTATAATGTAAGTTGTGTTTCTGTGACTATAACACATCAAATTTCTAGAACACAGATGAAGGGATATACTTTTTTAAAATTTAGCTTAAACTATTTAAATCATTTCAGAAGACAATGAAGGACAATTTGTCTACCTATATTAATTTTGAAGCCCACAAAAAGAAACTGGAACAAAATTAGAAACAACTGTAAAATATTTCATAATTTTTTCCTAAGGAAATACAGAAAATGAATCAACTTAAAATACAAGATTTCACAGATGATCTTATGTATCATGAGTCACTGCGGACACCCTAGAACATCCTATGAACTAGAGAAAAGACAACTGATATAAACTGCATTTCTTCGCTGCCTTAAAAATAACCCAGTAATACAAATACTACAGAAAAGAATTTCAGCACTTTCATTTTCTCTCCAAAAACAACTTCAGTAATGATGAACACAGTAGTGATGGTCATGCATGTCCATGAATATACTAAAAATCACTGAAAAATACATTCTTAGTGAATGGATGATATGGTATGTCAATTATAACTCAATAAAGCTGTTTAAAATTTAAAAAACAAACAACAGTTTCATGTTATTCATCCTCTTTGACTAACAAATCCTGAACAGTAATAACTCAAAGCCAACAACTACTTCAAAACCGATTTTATAATGAATTAACGAACTGGAGATTACCATGCAATTAAACATAAAGGAAATGTTTTATAAATATTTCATTTCATCATTATGAATGATATCATTAGTGATTATTCATAAATCCTTTCCCATTAAGGTACGGTGGTGAAAGCTGTAAATGTTGATGTGGCCCCCTTGTCAGTAAATTTATAATACAAATTATGTGAATTTTTGCAAGTTCATTTTCCAGATAAACATCTAAGGAATTCAAAGTTGATAATAAAAGGTACATAAACACTACTTCACTCAGGTCTCAACTAACTTTATATTAGTTTGAGGGCAGAGGGGAGAGGAACAGTACCATTGCAGTTTTCTGTATGGTGACACTCCTGAGCCTGGAGGCCAAAGCAATACCTTGATGACATCAATACAGAAATTCAGATGCCCACCCATTGCCTCTGGGATAAATTCAAACTCCATAAATGTCTTAACTTCATATATATGACCTGTAACAATTTATTCATCCCCTACCCTCATGCCCTATCTGCTGTTAATTACTTTCTCATCCTTCAGCATGTATTTTAGGAAGAGGCCATGCCATATTTGTCAGTTTTCAAATTCACTCTGTTCTCTCAAACCTCTGTTACACATCTTATCTGCCAATAATAGACTCGTTTCAACTCTACTATTCTAACAAACTCCCAACCTACAGGTTAAAGTCTCAGCCCTCAAGATGGTTATTAGGTATCTTTTCTGTTTTCCCTTTTTACTTTAGTATGGTAATTATTTTTTCCTTAAAAGTTGATGAGCTTCTCTGGTAAGAGAATATACTTAAGTTAATCACTGAATCCCCAGTGACTAGTAGAGTGCCAGGACCAATAATAATTGTTAAAAATACGACAGGGGCACCTCGGTGGCTCAGTCAGTTAAGCGTCTGCCTTCAGCTCAGGTCATGATCTTAGGGCCCTGGGATCGAGCCCCATGTCAGGGCTCCCTGCTCAGTGGAGAGTCAGCTTCTGCCTCTGCCTCTGCCCCTACCCCCACTCATGCTCTCTCTCTTGCTCTCTCTCTCATTCTCTATCAAATAAATAAATGAAACCTTAAAAAATACGACATAATTGAATAAAAGAATGGAAATGAATAAGATTTTAGTGGTCAGAATTTCATTTTCTTCTTTGTACCTTCATATTTTCCTGCCCTTACATTTTCAAGAGATCATTCCCCATCCCCCTTAATAGGAAAGGATCTGAAATACTCTTGTATGATTTCTAAATAAGTGATAATGCTAGAATTTTATTCTTTCCACACACATGCATTTAAATAAGGATAAGTATAATGTGTTGTCTTTATGTTAAATAATAAGCTTATAGTTGTGAAATTAGAAGTTGTGCTTGAGTCTGAGGAGAAAAATCAGAATCAGACTTCTATTTAAGTCTGAACTTAATGTTTAGCAGTAATCGATATGGTGTGTAGGCTCTAGATACATATTACAATAACTTATTAAGGTGTCATCTATAATTCGTAACCTCCATCTTCCTTCAACTAACCCAACATCTAAAAAATTAATGGGGTAAGTAGAGGTGCCATTCACAAATTTGTGTAGGGCCAAATGGGTTACAGATTATGTCACTATAATACATACTTCTCTGCTTCTATAATGTATTTGAGATAATCTAATACAATAGTTGAATAATTACAATGATCGAACACTAAAATTAACTCTGAGCTTCCAGGTAATGGAGTCAAAATAAAATTATTATAAATTACATAGATAACAATATCTGATGAAAGTTCATTAGGAGAGACAAACTGTTTTCCTGACACAAAATTCTTTTAAGGAATTTTATAACACCAATCAACACAAAATTTACTGACCAATATAATAGACAATGTTCAGTAGTAATTTTACAAAAGATGTATTTCTTTATGTGGCCTTATAATATTTCATAAAAGTTTAGGGAATTATAATCAAATAACTATATTTCCATATAATTTTCAAGACTGTGTGAGATAACTTACTGCATATAACCTTTTTGCATAGAATCTCTAATATGTTTGACCTGAGCAGCAAATGTATATTTTTAGAACAATAATCTGATGAGTAAATTGTCTTATTTATCAAAAATATCTTTTTAGAAAAAGAAATGAAAACATACCATTAAATGACAATTAAAAAAAAAACTTGAAGAATAATCAAAATCAAATACGGGATAACATAAAAGGAATGTTTCTATGTGTTATGACCTACTTGAATATAAACAAATATACTTGAACATGTGCATTTCCTTAAAAAAAATCTTGACAATTAATTTTGAGGCATTTTGAAAACAAACAAAATCCTACGTGATTTCACAATGAGGTGTCATGGATTTCATTTTTAAAATTACTGCACATTTTTTTCACACACACACAAAAAGTATCTGTCTCTTTTTCCTTAGAGGCCAAGACATGGTCTCTCTGAAGCTTATCTCCACTACTCTGTTAAGCCTCAAACAGAGTAAGAACAGATCTGTGACTCTGTTTCAGCTCTCAGAAGATGCTTTTAGTGAGTTACTTTGAGTGTTGCCTGCTAAAACTCATCCAGCCATCCCAGCTCCAGAGTAATAGAGGTTATCTCATGGACTTTCACAATTTTGTTTTGTTTTTGCTTAAACAAGTTGATATCCAAAATTCAGCTTGGCCACAGAAAATAAAACTTTTGGAACTTAATTACTTAAAAAGAGTCTTTGTATAGGAGAAACAATCAAATGAGTATAACACACACATGAACACAGAAAGTACTGGCATTTTACCTGAACTGAAGAAACAAAAACTCTAAAAATTGTACATATTCAATACAAATTTGAATGGACTTGTGTTATCTTGTGTTGTGAGCCAATTAATAGAAACATTGGCTTTTAAGTATTCCTTTTCAGTCATTTAACTTTCATTGGGGGAAATATGGCTACAAAGGGAATTTCCATGCCTAGGAAATTCAAAACAAGGACACGTTTTTCTCTTTTATTTTTTTAAATTTTTTAAAAAGATTTTATTTATTTATTTTGACAGAGAGGGAGAGACAGCAAGAGAGAGCACAAGCAGGGGGAGTGGGAGAGGCTCCCCGCTGAGCAGGGAGCCTTATTCAGGGCTCGATCCCAGGACCCTGGAATCATGACCTGAGCCGAAGGCAGACGCTTAACAACTGAGCCACCCAGGCGCTCCTTTTCTCTTTTATTTTTAACAAAAAATAATTGTTTAAGATTATCATTATTTTTTTTCTGAAGGAATGAGAGCTTAGAGGATTGTAGGGACTTTTCAAAATAGCAACATCTCTTGGGCTCTGGCTTTCTCATATTTCCATTTTTCTTATTCTAAATGTACCACTTTCCATTAGTTATTGATCTCCTTGCGAGTCATGACAACTCATATTAGGCAGCGAACAGTCATGCCCAACTGTCATATTGTACCTATAAAGCAGCCGCTCTGCAAGCCAGGTGAGACAAGGGAGAAAAAGGTTCTCAGCTTGTAGCATGCAAAAATTCACTGAATCCCTTTTTTCACCAGGGTATCCTTCTGCCTTGTGTCCTCTAGTCTACGCACTGGGTTTACTCTCTCTACTGAACAAATGGGGTTCTTGAGCTATTCAAGGTGGACAAGGGAATCAAGGTATATAGCTACTTTTTACCAGAAATTTGACAAATCCCCTCCTTCACTCCTGCTCCCACAGCTACCTGATACTACTAATCTTGAAACTTTAAGTAGATTCAGTAGTGCACATCCTGGTACTTCTTGGGTCCAGTTCAGAATTCAGTTTTTTAGGGGCTGCTCAGTCCAGTCTCATAGAGCCATCTGCTTTTCAGCTTCCCACGTTTTATTGTTTCCTCTCTTACTTTTTTCTTTTAAGCTCCCGGCATTTGAAAAATCCTGCTGCTTTCATTTTAGTGGCAATTCAGGACAGGAGAGAAGGATATGCTTGTATTCAGCCCAATATTTTCAAATGGAAGTCTCACTGAACTAATTATAAAAAGAATTCCTATATCTTATTTTGTGTTAATACTTAGGAACTTTTCTATTTTCTTTTCAAAAGACTGAATAGAACTAGAAAATTTATTTGTAGGTGTGACTTTTCTTTCTTTGGTCTATGTTCCAGAAATGAACTTGAGCTTGATTTCAAGTTCAATTGTAATTTCTTAAGCCCCGTTGCATAAATATATTCTTTAGCATCCTCACTATTCAATTAGCACACTGGTAAACAACATAGAGGGCAAACAAAACCAGCTATGGCTTCCTGTAGATATTTATTTACTAAAAATTCTAGAGACTATTAAAATTTGCATTTTTAAATTAAATTTCTAAATTCTAACGTAGTCTTGCCCATGAGTTGCCTCACTCTTACGACTTACACTTGTCAGTACTTGATGTAGACAAATATAATATATAATCAAATTATTTTTTGACAGTGTTGGGGCTCCTGTCAATAAATGATATCACACCCTATTGCCATTACTAACTAAGAAACTGGTTTTATTTTTAATATATCACGTATAAATCAACAACTACTCATTTTTTTGTGGGCACCATCAGGTAAAAGATCCCTAACAAAGGAACAACAGGTGTCCAGAAAAATCGGTTCATACCACATTTTACTCTCAAGAGTGGTAACAGAAAACTGGTAAGTTGACATCAATAATATATTTCAATTAGAAATATATTTATTATACAACTAATGGGGAATATTGAAGACTAGTTCCTTCCTAAATTCTTCTGAGACCATTCTCCAGTTCATCTAACTACAAAAATTGGTTAATTAGAATTGTTCCTGAATAATTGTTAAAACAGATACAGTTTATGCCTTTGAATTTCACATGAAAATTAAAAAAAAAATTAAGGCCAACTAATTGTCCTATAGGACCACACTTAAAAGTTATTCAGTTGCTTGTTTCTAGTCATAAGATGCTATTACCTTTATTCTACAGCCCGTGCCTGCAGTTTGTGTCAAATAAACCGCCCAGAACAAATCACAAAAACATTTTGTTTGGTTATCCCAGAAGTCAATTCTTGTTAATGCACTATTAAGCATTTCAATTAGTTGTTATGTTTACTTTTAGTTTTATAAATTAATCTTCTCTACATATCTAAATACACATTTCCTAATAAGCTTTAATATTCAAGGAGATAAATATGAGAAAATGCCTTGAAACTAATTATAGAAATAATCTTATGTCATCTGCAAATGCCGATCAAAGTATATTATATCAGTAATGCCAACACTGGGACAATATAGCTTTATTTGGTGGAAAATAATGATTTTGACTTTTTGATAATGTTAGGTTTTATCCTATGTACATAGAAATTAATACAACATTAAACATCCTAAGCTATAGGAATTTGGGAGTAAAATACTGTATAAGTCCAGTAGCTACTTATTAAGTGGTGATTTATTTTCCAATTTCTGATTAAGCTTCCTGATTTTAAATCATAAGGAAAACGGCCTAAGCATTTAGACTTAAGTACTACTTATTTAATTCATTCCTTGCCCAAGTTCAAGCTCTAATCATCTCCTATCTGCATTGTATAACAGCTCTACAGCTTGTCTCAACATGTCCAGTCTTGTTACTCTCATGTTCATACCCTGTCTAGTGAGACATTGCTGCTTGAAACCTTTCAATCAGTTTTCATATTCAACAGAATAGCAGCCCAAGTTCCTTAGAATCCTAAACAGGACCTCCATGAGCTGCTTCTTGACTCAACCCAGAGACTCAACAATCAGAGATTCATGCACTACAGAAACACTAAACTACTCAGGAGTTATCATGCTAGTTCACTGAAAAATTGTTCTCTTGAGCCCTCACCAGTAATAACCCTCTCCCTCCAACTTCTCTTTTCCTGCCAACTCCTAATGATCCTTCAACTCTGTAAAGGTGCCACTCTCTCTACTAAGTTTCCATGACCCTGTTCCCCTACCCGATTAAACATTCTTACACTTAAATTCATCAGGTCATGGTTAACATTGAGCATCCTGATTGTGCATTCACAAAACTCTGGGCATCTCTCGATCACTACATACATTACCACGCTGTGTTGTAATTATGTTACTTTGCACCTAAGGAGCCTTTAGTCTTCATGAAGTCGAGGGAAAGGTTTTGTTTTCCCTGTTACTAAATGCTTAACAAGCAGTACCTGTGACTTCTTTTGTTCAACACAATGCCTGTGAAGATTCAACCAGGTTGTTTCATGTCTCGGTAGTTCATTCCCTTTTGATGCTGAGTAGTATTCTATTGAATGAATATGCCAGAGTGTGTTTAATCCATTCATCTGTTGATGGACATTTTTTTGTTTGTTTTTTTCCCATTTTTGGCTAATATGAACATCGATGTAGGACTCTTCTCAGTCTGTGTTTTGTTTTTCTTGGTTAAATATCTCAGTGGTATTAATGCTTTGCAGTGTAGGGATATGTTTAACTATATAAAAAATTACTAAACTGTTTCCAAAGTACATTTTACACTTCAACCAGCAATGCCTGAAAGTTCCAGTTGCTTAATACCCTTGCCAACCTTTGGTATTGTTAGGCTTTTTAATTTTGGTCATTCTAGTGGGTGTGGAGTGGTTTCACTTTGTGGTTTTAATTTGCATTTCTCTAATGACTAATGATGCTCAGCATCTTTTCAAGGGTTTATTGATTATTCCTGCATATTCATCTGCCTGTTTAAAACTTTTGCTCCATTTTGAAAATTGGATTTTCTTATATATTGTAAAAAAAAAAATTCTTTGCATATTCTGAAAATACACAAATACCTTTGTCAGGTGTGTGTATGTATTTTTTCTTCCAGTGTATGACTTGCCATTTCATTTAAAGATCAGATGTTTTTAATTTTGATGAAGTACAATTTATTTCTCAAATATTAATATTTTTTGTTTCCTTACCTAAAAAGTTTTTCTTTAAACTATTTAATAAACACAAAGATTTCTTCTAAGGGAAATCCATAATTTTAATGAGAATTACTCTAACAACGACTAAACCTTTGGCAGCAAGGAGTGTGATAATAATCACAGTGAACCCCACTTTTAATTATCATTTCTACCGAAAGATAAGGAAACCTAAACAATGAGAGTTTTAAGTAACTTACTCAAGGGCACAGAGCTAGTAAGGGACAGAGTTGGGATTAAGTTCAGGTCTGTCTAACCTGGAACTCCCTGCTCCTAACCTTTCCTGCCTTTATAATTTTAAACCCAGGTGCTGATTAGACTGGGGATTTTAAAGAACACTGGGAATTTTAAAGATCTAGAAGGCTTTTATTCCTAGTACAGATCATGGTCAGTGTTTGTAGAATGAACATATAATTTTGATATAATTAAATATATTCCAATAGGCTGCTTGTAAATCGGCACTCCAGAAATTTGGGGAAAAGATTCCAGTGATCATTTTTATATTACAAAATACAGTTGTACATGGGTATGTGCGTGGTATCTGCTCCACATATTCAGTGATGGAAATTCTTTGGTTTTCTGTATTGCTCTGAATAGTTAGAATAGTTACAATTTTAAAAGATCAATCCATAATGAGAAGTATTTTCCACACTATGTATATTGAACTATTGTTCTTTAACATATGGCTAATTAAGAACCCACACTTTTCCTTTGACTAAAATTTTGGCCTAAAGGCTTAACTCAAAATGAATTACCTCATTCGTCAAATCAGTAAATAAGACTTCTCAACTTGCTATTTTTTTCTTTTCTTTTTTATTTTTAAAGATTTTATTTATTTATTTGACAGAGACAGAGATAGCGAGAGCAGGAACACAAGCAGGGGCAGAGGGAGAGGGAGAAGCAGGCTTCCCGCTGAGCAGGGAGCCCAACGCGGGGCTCTATCCCAGGACCCTGAGATCATGATCTGAGCAGAAGGCAGACACTTAACGACTGAGCCACCCAGGTGCCCTCAACTTGCTATTTTTTTCAATCACATGTTGTTGACCTAGAATATTTAAAAGTGAAATACATGCACACATTGTAAGAACTCAAGTTTTTTAATGAATGCTAAATTAGGTTGCCCTTCACTGAATTTTATGTGTGTTTATTTTACTTTCTTCTGTCCCTCTCCTCATTCACCTTCATTTCTTCCATTTCCACTTCACCATACATGAATATTGTATATTCATATGCTCATCCAATTTTCACAGAAACCCAGAGTACAAAGCTCTGGTAACACAGAATAACATGCTTAAAGATGAATTTATCTTCAATCTTCAACTTATAAAATGTCCTACATTTTTCCTAATAGTAATATTCTCTAATGGCATGGTGGCTGATTCCATCACTACATGTAAGCAAAACATAAGGACTAATAATTTGTGAAAATGCTACTGCTCCTGTATTTTTGCAAATAATATGTTTGTCATAATAATTTACTAATGGGGTTATTTAATGACCTGATAAAATTAACTCCTTTTCAAAGCAATTAATTGCAACCTGTGTATAACTTACAGTTGGACCAACTGGCTCAAACCAGCTTTGTGTATTGGTTTTATTTTTATATCCTTAAAGGGATAATAATGTTGTAGGTCTCCTAGAATACCCATTAAATAAACAATCACTAATTTCACTGTAAGAAGTTCAAGAACTATTTATTTTGTTTTAATTATAAATAACAAATAAAACCGATGTTCAATAAAGGTATCATCCCTACTTGTTCCCTCCGTTATAATAAAATGCTTTATTTTATTCTTTCTTTCCTTCCACCCCATAAAAGTAAACTAGTATTAACACCTACTATAAATGTAAAATTAGTTAAAGTAACAACTTAATGTTCTTTGTCTATATTTTTCTTCTTTGTTATGCAGTTTCTTCTCCCCACTTAACATTTGCTGTTGTGTGTATTCCTGGAGAGGAGCTACTGTTCTCCTTTTATCTCTCTCTCTCCTCTTCCCTGAAAAGCAAAGTGAATTCACTTGGCTGACATGTTCCACCTTGGAATTCTTTCTATCTTCACCAAATTATTTCTCTATCAATGAGGAAAAAAGTATCCTAACAACTTTCAAAAACTAACACATCTGCGTCTGTTCTTCTTTTCTAGTTTCCTGTTGTTCTTCCCCTTAAATATAATTTCAAACTTTTGTTTTCCATTTACCTCTTTATCTTGCCATAAAATGTATCCATATTTCTCTATAAAAACAATAATAACTTTCTCACCTCTCCTCATCCCTTAAGCCATTACACCACCCCTTATTTCCCCGTGATTATTGTATTGGGTGCTTTGGAATGGTGGAAAACCACAAGGTTTGGATTTCTTGAGAACTTTGGTGGCTTTAGGCAAGCCACTTAACCCACTCCTGGTATAGCTTCTCCAGCATTACAGTGGGTGTAATTAATACATATTCTCTGGGATTATGGGTGCGGTTTGAATGAGATGCAGTGAGATCGGGTGTGCAAATCCCTAACACATAGTAGGTTTGCAAAAAAATGTTGGCAAAACTCTCAGGCATTGATGTCTAGATGCCAAATTTGATATTTACAGTGTAACAGATGTTCAAGTAAGTGTGATTTACTTGCATTATGATGAGAAAAACTTTCAGAAACACAAAGTGTACTTGCTAGAATAATTGTTTTTTCTTACTTTTCTCAAGCTTATCAGATCAGGGTATTGATAGAGCTTTTAATGCTCTTTCAGAAAGGCTCAACAAAGGTACCTCCCACAACTTAAATTCAGGACCCTGAAATAAAGCTGCATTTCAAGATAATCCTCACAAAGTAATCATGAAACATTCACTAGCTTGATTAACAGATATTTACAATCTCCTGAATGACTTGGCTCAGGATTTTTGTTCATTTCCATTATAACCAAGTGAGGAAAGCTCACATCTATGATAATAAGCCCATGTTTAACTGTTCAGTGTCATGCCACTCATCTACATTGGCAGGTGGAATGATCAGGAACACAGTAAGAATTCCCAAAGGATCCCAGATTCCCTTTAGCATCCCATTATAAATAAAAGGGAACTCTCCACAAAAGCCAATTCAATAAGAAAAGTATATATCACTTTTCAGCTAAAAGGTAGGTGGTCTTAATAGCAGGTTTGAGCATTTTTAGAGAATTAGTTCTTTTTTTAATAGAAATAAAAATCAGTGTAATTTTAAAAATTGAGCATATTTACTAAATGCCATTGGTTAATAATATTATATATTGTTACCAAAATTCTAAAAAGTTACAATTTTGGGGGTGGAGAATTTAGCATAACAATTGCCGATGTGTAAAAAGGTCTGTTTATTTGATCTAACATATATTGTATATAGTAATAAGTATTAAGTAGAATTTAATGCAACTATTACAAAGTCATTTGTTACAAGGGGAAACAAACCCTAAAACCAAAGACTTGCCTAAAATTTTCCACCATCCCCCTTTTTATTTTCTGTACCAATCAACCTACAGTAGTTAGTACAGACCATATGTTCAATTATTCTGCATTATGGAAACATAGAATCTGTGAGGACTGATTTTATGTTTCCCTAATGCATAACACATATTTTCTTACCAGACAACAGGGGAATAAAATATTTAACTATGATGGTGGCAAAAAAGTTAATTTCTGAGACTTATTTAATAGTTGTAAAATTAAGAGAATTTCTAAATGTGTTATGTCATATACCTACGGTGATAAAATATATAGAAAGCCTGGAACAATGCTCTAAGGAAGAGGCAAACTTAAAAAGAAAGAAATTGTGGCAAAATTTATTATTATTATTATTATTTGCAGAATTTCATTGGTTACTGAGGAAAAGGTATAAATTTACATCTTTATATGATTAACATATCTCTATGGAAAAAAAACAATCACTTTTATAAACTATATATTAATTCTCATTAAGGAAATTTGCCTTTTAAAGGGCCCCAAGATAATATTTTTTAAAGTAAAAGATTTTCTTCCCCAATGTATCCCTTCTAAATACACATTTATTATGCCAAATTTTCTTTTGAAAGATTTTTGTGTCCTTATTTAGTAATTCCAAACTTATTTAACACAAATATCTAATATTTCCAAGTCCACTCCTTAGTAATAACCAGGTTCAACGGTGTTCAAGAATACTGGTTCTGCACACCAAAAGTTCATATTAAAAAGGCAAAAGATTTATGTGATCTGAAGAGAAACCAGAGTATTCCAAGAGTTCATATTAAAACATCATGCTAAAGAAGTTCAGTCCCTCATATGGGCTACTTTACTTTTTCTCTGTTACTACAAAAGATCTCTCTAAACACAAAGAGTTATATATATATACTATGGTAAAACGAAGGATGTGATAATAACAACATTATAACACTATGAATAAGTCATGTTGAAATAATATTCACAGACATGGAACTAGAACATAATTCATTTCCAGTATGTATGAATATCACACTCAGTGAACATGACAAGTCACAGAATTTCACTGGGACTTAGTTTTCTCATATTACCGAGGGTGGATATGAAGAACGACTACATGATCTCACTAATGCTATGACAGCATGTAATACCTATAAGCTGATAATATTAATGACTGCCATTTTAAAAAATCCTACCATATGCCAATTCAGTGAAAAATTACTTTATATTATTTCTATTACTCCCAATAACCATAAATGATGAGATACTGACTGAATTTGACTAGTTTCAAGGCTCATAATTTTTCTACTAGAGCATACAGCAACTAATACCAAATCTACATATCCTGCCCACAAACTTCTCACCTGATTTCCAGACCTATCCCAGTACACCTGAGGGCTTACTGGATTTTTCCAGTAGGATATCACAAAAAAAATCCCAAACAAAAAAGGTAAAATCAGAATCCATAATCTTCTCCTCTTTTATTCTTTTGGTAAATTGTCATCACCATCCAATTGGTCAAAGGGAGTGCTGAAGACATTCTTTAAATTCTCAACCTGCTTTGCTGCTTCTTATTCCTAATCTTCACCAACTATATCTAATCAGGTGCTAAGACCTACTCATTGTATTTCCAGTTCTCAGCCCTATTTCAGATCCTCAATTTTCTCTAAACTGAATTACTGCAATAGCCACACATAAAATGTCCCCAGACCTGGTCTAGTCCTTCCCCAACCCATTTCCATAGTGCCACTGAACCAATCTCTCTAATCTCTTATATCTCATGTCAAAATCCTTCATCCTCCACAGTAAACAAGAAACATACTAACGCAACTAAATTCATGTGTATACCGTGCAACATCTGTGGAACCTGTTTCTGTTATATTCGTTTGGTCCTACTGACTAGCACACATCCCTGGCAGTAAAAGCTGCAACACTATGGAGTTGTCACATATATTCCCTGTATCTGAGTGTACTCTTCACCTTCTGCCCCCTACACGTCCCCTGATCTGTCTTTTTTCCTACAGAGGCTGAGAGTCTAGGATGAGTAAGCAGAAGTGCATATAAGTAAGTGAATAAAATGCTTAGATGCTATGCTGCTGTTACATACTGTGGTAAATAGTTAACCAGGGGACAATTAGGAAATATTTGTGTGTCTATCCCCCCTCAAAACTGTAAGCTTCTTTATAGCAAGGGTATATTAGTCACTTACCAGGAACTTGATATTTACTGAATGAGTGAGTACATAAGCAATAATGGGAGTAAAGTGTTAGCATTGTAAAAAAATGATGAGAATGAAGGTCATTTATGTTTGTTGACACTTTAAGAATATGTCTGTTAATATTTTGTCAGTGATGCCAGACTTGGATTCTAAAGATAACTTACAAAGACTAGATTTTTCAAATACCACTTTGAGGTTGTGTGGGCACAATTAAAAAAATATCTAGCTATGTGTGCTAAACTATTAAAAACTAATGTTTTAATATGACATTGAGTCAAAACTTTTTAACATCTCTTATTTTGTGTATTGTCATGAGATGTCCTGGTATTTAGAAAACTTTAAAATCTACAAAAAAAAAAGAGCCATGGAATGAAAATGTTGCCTTTATAAATTTAGTCATTTCTCACTTTATCCTCCTCAAGCTTCCATTTCTAAGATGACTGTAAGTTGCAAAAGGCTGGAAGATGAGAAAACAAAACAAACAAAACAAAACCCCCAACACTCCCAAGAACCAAGAGGGATGGTTTCATAACATATATATATGTATGCATATGTATAATATGTGTACACTCCTACACACACACACACACACACAAATAGGAGGGGGGAAAAGAACACATTTAAATATAATGGAAAAACAGTTTTAGAGGAACTTAAGATCATTTAGGGCCAAACCTGTTATAATATGTACCATTCTAATAGGAAAGCTCACTGTTGGACCATTCGTTAGAGATTTATTCATTCTTCTCTAGTCTTCATATGATTGCATATTATAGCCCAGAATATTCCCACCAGAAATTCTGGTCAATAGCTACCAAAAATGCTTTAGAAGGGGAAAAAAGACACATAAAACTGATTCAACTTTCCCTGGAGTATTCTATTAATCAATATGTCTATATAGAATATACGTACACACAAACAATTCCAATAATTTATTTGATTGTGTCAGTGATATTCTTTACAAAATAACTTGAGTTTACATACTTAAAATGTTCTTATTTTAGTACATTGACCCATGAACAATGCGGCTTGAACTGCATGGGTCCACTTAAACGTGGATTTTTTTTTTCGATAAATACAGTACAGGACTATAAATGTATTTTCTTTTCCTTATGGTTTTCTTTAATAACATTTCATTATTAATCTTGGTTAACATTCTGGTTTTTATTACTTTTTTTTTGTATTTTTCAAAGTAGCATAAAGGCAAGCTTCAATCCAGTTTAAGTTGGAAAGAACAAAAAGTGAACTAATCATTCCTGAATTCAATATATTTTTACAGTAGGTCAAACAGATACTGAAGTAAAACATGTTTTGCTCTACCACTTGGCACAGAAAATTACACTTCTACCTGATCTCACTACTTTTGAAATTAAGAAAATCACAAATTCTACTCACTATCCACATTTTTTCCCACTTAGTATTTAGTTGAATGTATCTAATCATTTATCAGTAATACTTTTTCTATGGTCTTTAATAAACTTTGCTACATAACAAACATTTATCTTTTACACTGAAATGATGGATACACTTGCATACAAATTTAAAGATATATTCCAAAATGATGACCAGTTTACACTATGAATGAGAGGAACTATGGTCTGAATGGCTCTTTGTTACTTCTTGGCTGAGCTGGTAGGTGATACTTGTTAGAATTTATAATAATAAATAATAAACTAGAAGGGAAAGTTACAAAGATTTCATAGCTCAAGTCCTAGCCCAGAAGCAGGTTTTTATTGTGTATGTTTCCTTTATTCTTAACAAAAATTGATGAGAAAACACAAAACTAACCACTAATCATAATTTCTAAAATTACACCGTTAAAACTGTCAATCACTTCATAGAAAACTAATTTCAGTTCTTACTTAATTCCTTCTATGATTTTAATCTTGGATATGTTCTTGTTTTTTCTTTGTGAAATTAAGTATGTACTTATTTCTTGAAATTACTTTAAAAGGATAAATTGTTACACCCAAGAACTAAACAAAAACAGCAGGTTTACCTATGTTACTAACATTTCAAAAAATTAATGTAGGCAGGGGCTCCTGGGTGGCTCAGTAAGTTCTGTCAGACTCTTGGTTTCAGCTCAGGTAATGATCTCCTGGGTCATGGGATCAAGCCCTGTATCAAGCCTCAAACTGGGCTCCTGCTTAGTGGGGAGACTGCTTAAGGATTCTCTTTCTCTGCCCTTCCTCCCATTCGTGTGCATGTGCTCTCACTCTCTCTTTAAAATAAATATATTTTTTAAAAAATAATATAGGCATAACATCAGGAAGAAAATTCCTTTTTTCCTAATGAAAGATGCTTTTATTTATTTATTTATTTATTGTTTCAAGTTTTTACTTAAATTCTAGCTCGTTAACATATAGTGTAATATTGGTTTCAGGAGTAGAATGCAGTGATTCATCACTTACATATAACTCTCAGTACTCATCACAACAACTGCCCTCCTTAACACCCATCACCCATTTGGCCCATCCTCTGACAACCTCCCATCCAGCAACCTTCAGTTTCTTCTCTATAGTTAATAGTCTCTTATGATTTGTCTCATTCTCTTTTTTCTTAATTCCCCTATGTTCATCTGTTTTGTTTCTTAAATTCCACATATGAGTGAAATCATATGGTATTTGTCTTTCTCCAACAGACTTATTTTGCTTAGCATAATACACTCTAACTCATCCACAGCATTGCAAAAGGCAAGATTTCATTCTTTTTTATGGCTGAATAATATTCCTCTGTGTGTGTGTGTGTGTGTGTGTGTGTGTGTGTGTGTGTGTGTGTGTGTGTGTCATATGTATCATATATCACCTCTTTATCCATTCATCAATCTATTGGACATTTGGGCTTTTTCCATAATTTGGCTATTCTTAATAATGGTGAGTGGCACATGCCTCTTGGAATCACTATTTTTGTATCCTTTGGGTAAATACCTAGGAGTGCAATTGCTGGAACATAGGGTAGTTCTATTTTTAACTTTTTCAGGAACCTCTATACTATCTTCCAGAGTGGCTGCACCACTTTGCATTCCCACAAAGTGTGTAAGAGAGTTCCCCTTTCTCCGCATCCTTGCCAACATTTGTTGTTTCCTGTGTTGTTAATTTTAGCCTTTCTGACTGGTGTGTGGGCATCTTATCATAGTTTTGACTTGCATTTCGCTGATGGTGAGTGATGTTGAACATTTTCTCACGTGTCTGTTAGCCATCTGTATGTCTTCTGTGGAAAAATGTCTCTTCATGTCTTCTGCCCACCTCTAACTTGATTATTTGTTTATGGGTGTTGGGTTTGATAAGTTCTTTATAAGATTTTGTATACTAACCCTTTATCAGATATGTCATTTGCAAATACCTTCTCCCATTCCATAGGTTGCCTTTTAGTTTTGTTGATTGTTTCCTTTGCTGTGCAGCTTTTTATGTTGATATAGTCCCAGTGGTTCATCTTTGCTTTTGTTTCCCTAGCCTCCAGAGACATGTCTAGTAAGAAGCTGCTGCGGCTGAGGTCAAAGAGGTTGCTGTCTCTGTTCTCCTCTTGGATTTTGATGGGTTCCTGTTTCACATTAAGGTCATTCATCCACTTTGAATTTGTTTTTGTGTAGGGTGTAAGAAAGTGGTCCAGTTTCATTCTTCTACATATTGCTGTCCAGTTTTCTCAACACCATTTGTTGAAGAGACTTTTTTCCATTGGATATTTTTCCTACTTTGTTAAAGATTAGTTGACCATATAGTTGTGAGTCCATTTCTGGGTTTTCTATTCTGTTCCATTAATCTATGTGTCTGTTTTTCTGCCAGTCCCATACTGTCTTGATGATTATAGCTTTGTAATATAGCTTGAAATCTGGAATCGTGATGCTTCAAGTTTTGCTTTTCTTTATCAGGACTGCTTTGGCTTTTGTGGGTCTTTGGTGGTTCCACACAAATTTTAAGATTGTTCCTTTTCACTCTGTGAAAAATGCTGGTGGTATTTTGATAGAGATTGCATTAAATGTGTAGATCTCTTTGGGTATTATAGACAACTTAACAATATTTGTTTTCCCAATCCATGAGCATGGAATGTTTTTCCATTTCTCTGTGTCATCTTCAATTTCTTTCACAAGTGTTCTACAGTTTTCAGAATTCAGATCTTTTACCTCTTTGATTAGGTTTATTCCTAGGTATCTTTATGGTGTGTGGTGCAATTGGGTGTAAATTGGGATAGGTTCCTTGATTTCACTTTCTGCTGTTTCATTATTGGTGTATGGGAATGAAAGATTTCTGTACATTGATTTTTGTATCCTGTGACTTTACTGAATTTGTGTATCAGTTCTAACAATTTTTTGGTAGAGTCTTTTGGGTTTTCTCCATAGAGTATCATGTCATCTGCAAATAGTGAAAGTTTGACTTCTTCCTACCCAATTTGGATGCCTTTTATTTCTTTTTGCTGTCTGACTGCTGAGGGTAGGACTTCTAGTACTATGTTAAGTAATAGAGGTGAGAGTGGACATCCCTGTCTTGTTCCTAACTGTAGAGGAAAAGCTCTCGGTTTTCCACATTGAGGATAATATTAGCTGTGGGTTTGTTATATATGGCCTTTATGATGTTGAGATACATTCCATCTATCCCATATATAATTTTTAAAAATGAATCTTAAAAAGGAAATTTGTAAATTAAGAAAAAAATCATTATTTGTAAGTAATACCAATTTAGGGGATTGGTTAAGAGTATGGCTTTGGTTTCAGATGGACCTCAATTCAAATCCAGGTGGTACTAATGAGAATATTACTTAACATTTCATGAAACAGTTTATACATACATGAAATGGAGGTATCAACAATATCAATCCACTATTACTTTGTGAGAATTAATTTATGCAAAAAAATTAGCCAATACTCTAAGAAATTAAGTCACTGTATTTATTGTATTTGCATATACAAAATTTGTATTTATTAATTGCATCAAAGTACTTTATTGTTTTTCTAAATAAATAATAACCTTTTAAATTTATTTTGTGAACTATTATCCCTAGCACATAGCTAGACATACATATGGTAGAAGTATAACAATATACGTTAAAATATGATCAGTCAATGGTAAGATTAAAAGAAAAGTACAGTATACAAGCACCTGAATACAATACGGTCTTTATAAAAGACAAAAGAAAGGGTATTTTATCCTACTGAAAAGGAAACTTAACTGCAGATGTGAAGTAGCAATTTTATTTTATTTATTTCTTTTTCAAAGATTTATTTATTTATTCAAGGTGGGGAGGGGCAGAGAGAGAGGGTTAGAATCTCAAGCAGACTCCCTGCTAAGCACGGAACCTGACCAAGGACTTGATTTCATGACCCCGAGATCATGACCTGAGCAGAAATCAAGAGCTGGAGGCTCCACCAACTGAGCCACTCAGGCACCCCAAATAGCAGTCAATTTTAAAACATGCTATTCTAGCACTGACAGATTTATCAGTGAAATGGAAATATTAAAGCTCAACAAACAAAAATATTGTGTACATAAGAAAATAAAGTGTAGAAACACAAAATAAGAACTTAAAGATCCAAGGAAGCAATTTTCCAATTAAATATGACTTTCTTCCACTAAACTGGATATATTCACATGATCTTTGACTGATTAATCCAGGTATCAATACCTTCTTCTCCAAATTTAATTCATGAATTAAGAGTTGTATGCACAATTTATCTTCATAACACAAGCAAAGTGAACATGTTAACTTTCTGCCACATAAGTTTGTGTTTGGGAGGGTGGTGTGAACAGAGCCTCTGATGTGTAATATTCTTTCCATCTGCACACCAGGTGGCATTGCATGGTTAATCAGAAGATAACACACATCAAGATTTCTTATGTATTTGGAGATAAGAAAAAAAATAAATCAAAATTTTGTTTAAATTTTTTTTCTTAAATGTCCACAGTAACTATAGTTAATTTACTTTAAAGGGTTGAGTTAATAATGTAAATTAATCATGATTACAGTATTGTTTTTCCCAATATTAATTCTTACATAATTTAAATAATATTGCCAAGAAATATGAGTTTAAAAAATTGAGAAAGGATAACCAAACTAGGTTCTATCCCACTGATTTCTATTTATTCATTTAAGTAAATTTGTGTAACACAATAGAGCCTTGGGGAATTTACGACAACATAAATTCACTAGATGCCCCTTAAATTACCCAAAGGCAGGGTCAGGTAAAAAACTGATTTGATATAAATTTCAGTTGAATTTCTTCTAAAACATTTATTACTTAAAATACAATGTCTTAATGAAGTCTCCTCTTAAAAGCAATGATCTTGCTTTAGAACATACTGCTTTTAAGTATTTCATATCAAAGAAGGTGTTATTTAAATGTCAATGAAAATAATATTACTCCATTTAATCTAATGCTGCTTAGCCAAAAATGGTATAGCCCAACCTCTATAAATACGAAATAAATGATAAATAAGACACAAAAATTACCCTGCAAAGTTTCTCATTCCTATTCTTTGGAAAGGTTATTTGTAGAAAGAAATCTGAAGCATATGTAGAAATATCCCTAATTTCTTCTAATTTGCATCAACTTCTGCCATTTCCATACCATTTTTCATGCCTCTCTTATTAATCCCTCTTTCCTTGTGTGTAACGGGGGCCCTAATTTTACCAAGTTTTGCATACAGTGATTTGCAAAAGTGAAAGATAAGCAGGGTTGTGCAGTTTATGGTGTGACTAAAGCTATCTAGTGGTATGTCTCCTAGCCCTAATTAGAAACCACTGATGTATCATACATATGTATTCAATGTCACGAATTCCAGATTCAACTTCATTGAATTGAGGACTTGGGGGGAGAGGTTCTTGTATGACAATACCCACTACCTCAATGACTTCTAATTTTGTTAATTATCTCAAAGCTTATTTTTCAACATCAACTTTTTACTTCCAGAGGACAACTCGGATCTACAGGATGATTACTACATTTACAAAAAAAAAAAAGAACCTATTATGATGCTCACAGTGTATGTTCAACAATATCTCCTCCAAGTTCAAATGATATTTTTCACCCACAAAAAAAGGTAACCAGAAGCCATAAGCAGCAGTTGAAAGAAAACATTTGGTTAGTCCAATAATTTCCAACTCTTTTTTTGATTACTTTTTTTTAAAGATTTTATTTATTTATTTGAGAGAGAGAGAGAGAGAGACCAACAGAGCACAAGCAGAGGGAGTTGCAGGCAGAGGGAGAAGCGGGCTCCCCACTGAGCAGGGAACCTGATGCAGGACTTGATCCCAGGACCCCAGTATCATGAGTTAAGGTGAAGGCAGACGCTTAACCAACTGAGCCACCCAGGCGCCCTTTTCTGATTACTTTTTAAGAGTTGATTAAGCTACTGGGAACTACTTAAAAAAAAAGTAGTGCTTGAACAGTGAAAATGACAAAAAAAAACCCAACCGTTTTTTCCTCCTTCTTTAAATAACTAAGTGAAATATATTTTCATTCCATGAAATATATATATAAAAATGTAATAATTCCTCCACGTCCCCATCAAAAGAAACCCAGAGAAGACAAAAATGTTCAATAATTTAAAATAAAATTTACATTCATAAAAATGTTTAATAAAAAATATGGCATATAGATTATTTTAAAATAATCCTCCTGCTAAATGATTATGTCTTTTACTATAAAATGGGAGAAATAGATTATTTCAATTAATTAAATCAATAATACAATTGATGTTTATGGAGAATCTACAATATTCCAGGAATTCTACCAGCAGAAAAAAACCACTTAAAAAAAAAAAAGAATTTTCTCATTATCACCATCTTCATCATACAATGCTTATTAAACACCCTCAAGCAAATAACATTACATTTACCAAAATGGTCAAACACAATATCTAATATTCAGCACAGAAGTGTAATACTTAATGCAATGATAAGGTATAAATGTAAGAATGACATGAACTGTAACATTGAGAATTTAATTCATTGTCTTTGAGTAAGTAAGCAAAACCATGAACAGGTCTTTGCATTTTGTAAAAAAAAAAAAAAGAGAGAGAGCAAGCTATAAGAAAGACAAATTTAAAAAAAAAGCTAAATGATCAAATAGTTTCAACTTCTCAAGAAAATATTACATTGTTTTTCACTTCTTCCTTTGTTTCTCTTTTCTTTTTATTCTTCCAATTATTTTACTTTAAAAAATGTTACTGATGTTATACTATATTCATATTACAAAATATGCTAACCTGTGAAATACAACAATTTTAAAAACTAATCCCTGCTCTCAAAGGATTTTAATATATTGTGCTTGTGTGGGGGGCAAGGGAGTGGATATATGCACACAACCAAAAATAATAAAAGGAAAATTATATTCAGTTCTATAAATGACGTAGAAAACACTTTGTTATATATGAACACAGGATAAACATTTGTCTCAGCAGGATGAGTATGAATATCTTATGTAAGAAGTGGCATTTGAGATGAATATTATAAGTATTGACTTTACCATATGGAGACAGACTAAAAAATTTTCTCAGTAAAGACAAGACTATGAGGCAAGCTATAATGATGGAAGAGTATACATTACTTTTGAGGGATGTCTAGACATCTGGTGGCAAGAAAGATCTATAAAGTAGTAGATTTAAGGCTAAAGGGGTAGATTTGGACAGCTATTGTAGCCTGTTGAAAGTTGTACAAAGGAATTTTGACTTATTCTGAAAGCAGTGACAGCCACTAAAAATATTTTAGACATTTACAGCTTGTTTTTAAGAAGTGTTACCTGATGTGGAAAGTTTTTCGTATTAGAGTACCATATTACTAAGAGAAGCAGAGTGATTTTGAGCAAGAGAGATAACCATCGTAAGGATCAGGATTACTCTGACATGATTAGCATCGTCTCCTAATATAATCAAACTATTCAGGAATCAATGTCAGCTTAGTGAACTTGGAATCAGAACAAGGACATTTTAAGGAAAATAAACTTATCTGTTTATCATCATGATATGGGCTCAAAGAACTCCAGGTCCATTTATTCAGGTGTCTTTAAAGAGATAACCACCAATATTTCCTCAGATTTTTTTCCTTTCTATACTTCTAAAGTTGACCAGTCCTTATTACTTGCTTCTGCAGATTAAGATGCACTTTCTATAGATATGTTAATATGATCAAAGAATAATTGCCCTACATCTATTTTATTTCCTTCTGGAGGCTTTGCTTGAACTCATTAAAAGATGATTTAATGAACTCTCAGCTGGAATTCTATTTCCCTCATTTCTGAATTCTTGGGAGCTATCTCACAATTATACCCGAGTACTTATAAATGACACTAGATTAGACAATATTACAAATTAAAAAAAAATGGATTGTCAAAATCATGCTTTTTTTTTGCTTAAAATTAAATCAGGTTTATTACTTTAAAATAATCTACTATAATTGTGCACAATCCTTAAACGACTTCAGTTTTTATTTGTGGACATAAGAGGGTGGTCTAAAAACCTTATTCCATTTTCTGCTAAATAAATAGAAAGTATACATGATTGTGTACAATTTAGAAACTCCTGATTAAGAAGCTAATTAAGAGTAACTTTTACAGAGAAGAATTCTGGCTCTAAGAAGGCACAAGAGATTTAACTAAAGGCCACAATGTAGCAAATTTAATACCACAGCTTCTCAGTGGACTTTCTTAATTGTAATTATCTCCTCTTCAGCTGTTAAAATATTTGAGAATCATCATATTTAAAAAAATAATATTTTCTTATGGTAACTGGGGAAAAAAGCCAACTGGTGGAACAGTAAGAAAAGTGAGGCTAAGTATAAAAAAAATAATTCTTCCAGAGTATGAGGTCCCATGTTCATGATCCTTAAATTGGACAACTCAATGTAGGCAGGTCTCATGGAATAACTTGTTGGTTTTCAGTCACTGTGTCTAACAGCTTTTGATGTTGAAATATAGATGTTTGCATTTGTTACGCTTTTCCTACCTCCTCTATAAAATCCACTTTCCATGTTTTAGTTGCATTTACTAGTTTCCTTTAAGCTTTCTTAATCTTTATTTTCTTATCCACTTAAGAACCATTTTGAGAGTTAATGGCATAGATTATATTAAAAGTTGAAGGAAAAAAAAGAATTGGGCATGGAATATTTTAGCTACTACTGCTTCTACTACCAATATCACTACCATCAATGTCACTAATCCTACTTAGTTCATTTGTAGTGTAATACCAATTTTATAATAACGTAATATCTACTTTCCCCTAGGTTTGGTCAATATTATAATACTCCCTCCCCAAATTGCCAACATGTTTCAATATCCTATCAATTTATTTTGGCAAATAGTTAAAACAGTTGCATTAAAAATCAATAATTAAAAAATACTTATAGAGTTCCTAGTATGTGGCAGGTATTTTTCTAGGTACTGCAGATCTATGAACAAAGCAGGCAGAATATTCAGTCTACAAGAATGTGACTTCTAATGACTAAAACTAACATGTAACTAGTCAATTATAATACAGGGAAGGGCTATAAAAAAGTATAAAGTCTAGTCTGGACATTCAGAAAGGGAACAAAAACACAGTGGTGTGAGAATTAGGGTAAGGAAGCAGCTTCATTTATCCAGACTAAAGAGGGAGGGTAGGGTTGGATCATTAGAAGAGTACTACATGAAGTAGAAAAAAGTAGAACATGTAAGCTAACAACTTAAATAAGAAAATAATGACAGTTGTAGGTCCAGGCAACACCATGTCCAAATACTGAGAAAAAAAAATTTTAGATGAGATAAAACTGAAAACAGTTCAAAACACACAATTTAATGAGTAAAGTGACTGGAGACATAAGTTGTTCACCAAATCATGAGGAGCCCTGAAAGTCTTATTTTAAGGAGGTTTTCCTCTATCCCAAAGGAAATAGGAAGCTATGGCAAAGGAGAGAGGCTTTAATGAGGGAATGGCATCATGAGATCTCATTTTAGAAAGATCACTATTTCTGCTGTAAGGATAATGATGTCCGGGGAAACTGGTTAGGAGGCTACAGCAGTGGTTCAGTATCAGTAAGGGTAAGGAAATGGTATAGTGAGAAGTGAATTCAAGAGAAATCTTTGGGGTACATACAAATTTAAGCATCTGGCGGTGAGACAGTGACTATTTATCTCTATAATATTTTCCTGAGGTTCCTGCTCCCTTTGTGTCTATTGTGACTGCAATAATGGATTTTACTATTTCCTCTGTAATCCTCTCTCTCCCCCAAGTATTAAAAACAAAAATTCAGAAAAAACAAAAAATGAAAACCAAAAAACCTCATCAGGAGAATATACAAAGTTTTCCCATTTATCTGGGCGTGTCTTAGTGGATGTTCCTTCCCTTACATGTTTGTTTCATCTTTTCACCACTGCTATGTTTTGTGAGACTACCAGAGGTAAATTACTAGAAAAGGGAAAGAATATGTGCTTCTCTGGAGCAAAGGCTAAAGATTCAACTCTTTAGTCATCTAGAGTCTAAAACCTGACTCTAGAATATAATCACCCAAAGAACTTAAATAAAAAAACTATACTCATGTCCAGCCCACTCTGACCACATCACACTCCTCAAATTATATGATACTATTGTTCTGTTTGAATCTCTTATAATTTTCCGGATTGAGATTAAAATTAAGCTAAAAACTGAATTCGTTTTCTCTGTATTTTTAATTCTCAGCATAGTGCCTAGAACATTGCAAGCATTAAATACTTATATAATTCACTCATCAGTTACTTACTGATAGGTGTGGGGCATGCTATGGGAAAAAGGCAGTTAGTACCTCAGGGTCTTTACAACATAAATGAGTGGCTTTCAAACACTGACTATTAAGCCACATTTAAAAAATACATATTTTTTTGTAATACGCAGGGTACATGTGCAAGCACACATACCAAAAACAAATACACATCAAACTGAAAACATTTTTCACAAATTAACACTTACCCTACCCATGAGCAACACACTTAGATATTTCCTATTCTTTTGTGTTCGTTTTGTAAAATAAAAAAAAAAGGAACGATGGTTGCAATACATTATATTGATTTCAATACTAACCAGAGAGAATCACCAAATACTTTGAAAAAGTCTTGCACAGTGGATGTTCTAACTCTGTTTCTGAACATTGACAGTAACACACTCTGCAAGTGCTTTTATTAAAAACAAAACAAAAACAGAAACAAAATTTTAGTCTTTTGAGAAATCCCAATTGTCTCAAAACAACTCATTCCAGTTAGAAAAAGATACAGAGCTTTGTATCACTTATCTTTATTTCACTTAGAAGAAACTAAAGCTGTCATGGGTAAAAAGATGTAAGTCTCAAAATGATGTATATTCAGTGTGAATGATTTCTTTAATGGACTCTGTTAGCATTAGTTAGGGAAAAACCTAAAAGTGCGTAACTTTTCACCAGCAATATCATACATATTGTTAAAAATCAGGAAACATGAGAATATATTTTTGTTAATGCAATGGATTTATTGAGCTGTCCTTGATAAGTCCTATTTAATAAAGCCTTTTTTCTTTTACACAAACTAACATCGAATGGACAGTACTTATATAAGATCTATAAATAATATTCCCAACTACAGAAAGAGAAAATACTCCATTTTCATTAAGTGACATACGTAACCAATATTTAAGCACTAAGTTCAGAATGTATTCTTTGCTATTCAGTGTTTTACTAAGCTCCCTGAATAAAGAATCCAAGTGTCAAATACCAACGATGATGCACACCTATGGCAGAGAGACCTTTATTTCTCTTCACTCTCTATTTTTATCACATATCCCCTTCTCTATCATAATAGAAGCTTAATGGGGGCATCTGTTCACCCAGCTAGAGACTATATTTCCCAGCATCCTCTGCTGCTAGGCATGTTTATGTGACCAGGTTGTGGACAATGAGATAAAAACAAAACTGATATGTGCAACTTCTAGGTCATAAACTTGAAAGGAAAGGAGCTCCCTTTCTTACTTCCCATTTTTGCTTGCAGGACTGTGGGCACAGTGGCTACCTATTGACCAAAGATGAAAGTCAAGCGTTGAGGATGGTTCATACTATTAGATAAGAGAGACTAAACATTTATCTTGTTTAAACCTTATTTTCCTCTCTAAAAGTGGCCAAACCTATATTCTAAATAATATAGAAGCCCTATTCTAAAATTGACTTCTCCAAACTCAGTGGGAAAAGGTAGACGAAGTGAGTAAAGTTTAATTACAATATAGAAGCATGGTTAATAAACAAAAGTATGTAAAGATGTGAGGCTGTCCAAGTAATAGGCAGTTTATGAAAGGTCATAAATTCCCAACTCGGCAGTCAAGAGTGTCAAACAATTCCTGGAGGTAATGCTATTTGTCTTCTATAGACAGAAGCTTTTTTTTGGACAAGATGAAATTTCCTTGTATATATTTCATATAAAATATTGAAATAGAACATAATTGCATTCTATACATCACTACACCAAAATGTCAAAAGATTCACTCCCCAGCATGAAAATGCACAGCGACATAAATATGAAAGGACTCCCCATGTTAAATGCAGAATTCACACCTCGGTGCAGAGTAAAATGGAGTATTGTGAATGGATGTGGCATAATTAAGTAACATATGTAAGGGGATTTAATGGAATGAAATAAAAAAATTAAAACATTATTGATTCTAACAGATGGAAGATATTTCTATGGCTAAAACCACTTAGACTGATAAACCACTTAATCGTTCCAAATTTTTGTTACAATTTGATTATGCAGTTAATTTGGAGATATTTAAATGTATTATTCATTTGGACCCTATCTTTCCAGTACAAAGATTCTTTGTAGACAACATTCGTAGAGATCACAAAACTGCATTAGCATATACCATTCCATTAACGTTAGACCTCTTTTCTGTACAACCGCTCTAGGAAACCACAATGGTGAATTACAAATAGCTATTTGAAAACATCACCAAAATTTCATACCTATTGCTTCACTAAATTTTCCATTCATTACTCACAAAACATCTTTGAACCTATACTTACTGAAAGTAACAGCAACTTATTGATTCAAAATTGCTGGTATTAGTAGATATACTTCCTAGGTGCCTAACTTTATGTTTCTTTATGTTATTTCTTGTGTGTTAATTACCATACAAATGTAACATTGAAAGTAAAACCAAAGTTGGTGTAGTGCCTTTAAAAACGAAACCCATCACTTAAAGGAGTGGAACAGGTTTCATCTCATGTAGCTTTATTAACTTAGCTATTCACATTTAAGGCGTGTGAACTGTAGGAAAGACAAACTGAAAGATAAGAGGATGGACTTACTCACTTTGTAAGCCATAACTGTCCCCAATATGGGGACAGGAAAGAACGAATACAAAGTTCCTGAGACAAAGACTAAGTTAAATCAACTCTTTGCTCTCTCTGGTCTTTCAGTAAAACAATAAGTGGACGGAAAAAATGTTAGACAACTCGATCTCTGTGGGATATGGAGACAAAACATGCAGTCATGATACAGGTGAAGTGCCTTAGCAGCTCTACATTGTCCATGTGACTTCCAGAAGTATAATTAAACATCTTTAAAATTCAGCTAAATATGAAAAGTCTTTAGGAGATTTTGAAAAAAGATGAATAGAACAAACAAAACCCGAGCCAATTCTGTTCTTTATTGTATAGTTAGCCAGTTGGTTTTATCAGAAAGAGAAAACTACAGCATCTATACATGGTTAATCCCAAATTCTGAGCTTCCATAGCATGACTGAAAAACATCTTGTGTCTTAGAGATGTTCACTAGTAATGAAGGCATGGGGAGAGAATGGGGAAATTTAAAAATGGTCTTGCCAAAGTCAATCCATAATGAAGGTGAGACGACACAGTTATAAATAGAAAACTTTCTTTAGCCACTCATTCCTGTCTGCTCTCTGAACAGATATAACTTCTATCGTGGAAATGTCTGCAGGCAGTTATTCTGGCCACTGTCAGAAGACTTTTTAAAAATTACAAAGAAAAAATATTTAAAAGTAAGCTACTCACCTATTCCAATGAAAGCAGCTTTGTACCCTTCTTCTTTCAAAGTGCTAAGAGTCATTTCATTTGCTGAAAGGCTTTTGCCACAAATTATCTGTAAGAAAAAAATGTTTCAATAATGATATTTTGGCATTTGATTAAGTAAAACTTTAACATCAAAAGAACAGAAACTCGATATATAAAAAATTCCATATACATGTGGACATATTTTTGTCTTTTAGTATATAGGCTTAGATACACAAAACGGTATACAAGTAGAACACTAATATGTCTTGCTTAAGGACTAACTGCAGTTTTGCCTTTTAATGAAGTAGAAGAAAAGCTAGTGTATTTAAAACCAAGTCAGTAAACTTTCATAGCTTGATTAATATGTTCAAGGCACTATGTGGGGCACTTTAAACAATAAAATGATAAATGAGACACAGTTTCTGCCCCAATGTATAATGAAGATCTGTGCAAATGTACATAAATATAATATAAAACAAAGTGTGATCAGCACATGTCTACAGGAATTCAAGAGGATAGAGAGATTCATTATGGCTGAGTTCACAGGATGAGAATAAAAAGAGGTAGCAGGATTTTAATAGGGCTTTTTTAAAATAATAGAAAGAATTTTTATAGAGGACATTGTCCAGGGAAGATGAATAGAGTTGGGAGGCAGAGGGTAGGCAACACTATTACAAGTCACGATACTTTGTTCAGTTCCCAGACATGAGCCAATTTTCGGATCTGGAACCTACTAACTGCAGAGGGTGGCCAAGTCCCCAGGAAGAACGACCCTGCAACATCCTGTCAAATTAATACTCTAATGATTCCCTTAGTCCCTCTACAGAGGGAACTATGACCATTTACCCAGGTGACTGTACAGTGGAGAAAGGGAAATAATCACACATTTCAAGGACATGGGACACAGATTCTTCACGGACATTGATACATAGAGATGCAAGAGTGGGGAACTGCAGGGAAAAGGTAAAAAATGGACCCCGGGAAAATTCTGGCTCTCAGTGGGACCACTGAGATCACAGCCCCAGGTAGTGATTATTCCCCCAGTATTCAACTGCATAAGCAAAACTGTTATATTTGTCAGTTGAAGTAATCCCTACATTGGGTCACTCACTGGTCTCTGCAGTAAGACCTATAACGGCTACAATAATTGGGAAGGCCAGAGAACTTCTGAAACCCCAGTCAGTCAAGAGAGTAAATCAAACACACTACCATATCCTGGGGGTGGGTAGGATGGGGAGAGATGGTGGTGGTCCATGTTATATTTCTCTGTAATTCACCAGTCTGGCCCCTACTGAGACCAGATGGTTCCTGAAGAATAAGGGTAAACTACTGCAGTCTCAAGCAAAGAGTACCCCTGATTGCAGTTTCTGTGACAGATGTGGTATTATTGCTAAAGCAGATTAATAAGGCCACAGGTACACTGCATGGGGTATACTCTTCCATCCTGCTTCTGAGAAAAAGGAATCAGAAACAGTTCACATTCACAGGGGAACGATAAGAATATTCATTTGCAGTTTTGCCTCAGGAATACGTCACCTCTCCCCTGTAATAATATATGTAATCTGAAACTATCTGGCCACCCCACAGAAATCATAGTGATCCATTACATTGAGAACACCATGCAGATTGGACAGCATGAGCAAGAGGTGGCTAGTATGCTGGAGACTTTGTTAAGACACATGCACTGAGAGGGCAGACAATGAATCCTAAGAAGATCAAGGACTAGCCACTTAAGAGAAGTTTAGGTGTCTGCTTGTTAGGTGTATGGCATTATATCCTCCCTGAAGTAAAATATTTTGCTGCAATTTTGTTCTCATTTACCACCATAGAGAAGGAAGCATAACCCCTGGTAGGCTTCTTTGGGTCCTGAGATAGCATGTTCTTAAAAACAAAAGCCTCTAAACTGAATCACAGAGGAAGAACAAATTTTACCCATGAAACAATAATTGAAAATAACCTGCCCAGAGTACTTAACTAAGTGCAAGTCTTTCTTCTAAATACGCATATATGGACTCATTTAATCCTCACGATTAGCCTTATGAAGTGGTATTGGTATCCTCATTTTACAGATGATAATACTAAGGAACAAGAGGGCTTAGACAACCTTATCAAGATCGCATATACAGTCTAACGGCAGAGCCAGCATGAGTAACAGCTCTGCTCTTACGTTTCTGAGTTGAAAGGAGAATGAAAGGCAGAACTGGCACCATCTTCAAAGGTATAGAAAAACATTACATGTGAAGACCTACTGAAAATGTAGTGTTTCTGGGATATAAAGGGCAAAGCAAAGAATAGAAAGAGAATGTAGGAGAAGATGTCTGAGATTGTATCATAAAGGGCCATTCTGCTCTCCTAAAATACTAATTCTACTTTTATACTGGGAGATAGAATAAGTGTTTGAAAGTTTATAAGCAGAAGACAAACAAGGTGAGATTAATAACTAACATTCAGAACTCTGGAACATACCAAATACCATAGAACAAATTAAAACATCAAGTAAACATGTACTATTAAAGGTGCTCTGTAGTATCTAATAGTGTGTATTTGTATTAGAATTAAACACTATGAAATAATCTAATACTGAAGTCTCTGAATTTCAATTTATACTAATTTTTAAAGAATAGATTTTTTCTTTTATTAAACTATTTCTGATCATATAGAAAGTTCTACTGTTTATTTTATTTAAAAAAATAACCTTATTACCAATATACAATAAAGGCAAGACATAAAAGAACACTAGGTCCAAACATTCTAAATAAATTTTTTTTTAAGATTTTATTTATTCATTTGAGACACAGAGATACAGAGAGAGAGAGAGAGGGAGAGAGCATGAGCAGGGAGAGAGGCAGAGGGAGAGGGAGAAGCAGGCCTCCTGCCAAGCCAGGAGCCTGATGTGGGGCTTGATCCCAGGACCCTGGGATCATGACCTGAGCCAAAGGCAGCTGCTTAACCGACTGAGCCACCCAGGTGCCCCTCTAAGTAAAGTTTTAGCAAATAGAATAAAAATGCAATTTCCAAAGTTGAGCAGTGGAATGCCCTGCTGAAGGTTAATTCATGGAAGTGATCCTCAGACTCCCTGACTTTAGGGATAGTTTATCTACTGCCTCAGCAAAAAGATTCAGAAAAGACCCCCATCCTTCCTGAGGTCGTGTGTGTGTGTGTGTGTGTGTGTGTGTGTGTGTGTGTGTGTGTGTGTTTGCACAGCAGTTTAGTTTAGTAGTGGTGCTATGTGATTTATCAAATGAAGACAAAGACATCGCAGTCCTTCCACTCTACTAGAGTTTATAATGTACAGGAAAAAGTACATATATTTTATATTTCTACAGCCTGTTTCCACCTTAGTAGGTAATAGTATGCAATTAGGGAAGAACAAAAAAAAAGTTGAATTATACTTTAGTGTACTGAAAACTGGAAACACAAGTAGCTTCACTCTTGGTGTTAATATACTGGACTGGAACCAGGAAGATTTTATTATACTGTGGACGAACGTTGTAAGAAAGATGGATAATAGCCATCATTGGGCAGTAGCTCCATGATGCAAATGAGACAGAGCAATAGTAACAAGATGCAGTAGAGTGACAGGCACGAGAACTCTTCTCTGTCTGTGCTGGGGAATCCAGTCAAATTTCCCTTTTCTAAAAGCCTCAGACTCAACAAACATTTGTCATCTAATCAATAATTAACTCTCAGTCAGAAAGAACAAGGAGAAAGATTCTTTGACAAAAAAAGTTAAAATTTTGCTTATATTATGCCTTGGGAAACTGAGCTGAAATGTGTAACATGTAACTAAAACTAGTATTATAAGACAATTACAAATATCGAAAACATTCCTGTGGCTGATATACTATGAAATCCTACTATTATTTGTTAAATATCATGCTAGGAAAATATCACATGGGGAAGGAACATTTTCTTTGTGTTTTTGTTCCTTTTATTCCTCTGTACTTCTATACATGTAATACTTTTTCATCTTGATTTTTTTAAACATGGATTACCACCATATATTGTACTTTCCTCTAGTGGCTTTAGTAATACAGGACTGAGTACTCAAGCTTCTTAGCTAAATTCAGAATAAATTCACTCCAATTCAAGCTCAGAATAAGAATTATTACTATTCCAATATAAGGGCTAAATATAGTAAACCCTGAGCCAAAGTTCCATCTAATATCCCCTTTGGGACTTCATGGAACTTTCTTTACACATCCATAATATGTCTTCATATATATAATAATATTTGTAATGTAGATAAAAGTTTACAACTTTTTTTTGGAGTATAACTCTTTCTTCAAAGAAATATATGATACCCATTATTAAAAATACAGATAACAGTGTACATGCTCTTCACATTTTTTTTAAAGATTTTAATTATTATTTGACAGAGACACAGTGAGAGAGGGAAAACAAGCAGGGAGAGTGGGAGAGGGAGAAGCAGGCTTCCCGCTGAGCAGGGAGCCTGATGTGGGGCTCGATCCCAGGACTCTGGGATCACGACCTGAGCAGAAGGCAGACACTTAATGACGGAGCCACCCAGAGCCACCAAGACACACCACTCTTCACATTTTTGATAGAATATTTGGCTAAATAGATAAAATATTTCCAGAACCCCTAAGATAGGAGATCAGATGGAAGAATTTTAAAAATAATATTTAGCTTTCTTTAGACACAAAAATTATTTTGTCAGATATTGATATACATATTTCTCTCCTTCTAGTAGTTATGATATGATTTTATATTAGTTTTCCAATAACATCCAATAATAGAAATGCTTCAAATAACTATAATAAGAAACAAGATGCTGTAGAGAGGTTATCATGAATGAGATCTGAGTTAGGTATTTTCACTCAAATTATGAAGAGAAGACATGACTAGTAAATTAAATTTAATTAAATTCTATCAAAATATTTTGAGAAATGTCAAATATAAAAATATTAGAGAGGAGGAGCAAGATGGCAAAGGAGTAGGAGACCCAAATTTCATCTGGTCCTAGGAATTCAGTTAGATAGCTATCAAACCATTCTGAACACCTACAAACTCAACAAGAGATCGAAGAAAAGAATAGCAGGAACTCTCTGAACAGAAAAGCAACCACTTTCTGGAAGGTAGGACATGCGGAGAAGTGAATCTGAGGCGGTATTCCGGAAAAGAGACCGTGGGGAGAGGGAACCTCCATCAGCCAACACCGGCAAGTGATAGAGCAGCGGAGCACAAAATCGGAACTTTTAGAAGTCGGCTCCGCTGAGGCTCTCTGGACAGTGTGGTCTCAGGACCCTCGGGGTCACAGAAAGACCGGGAGTGCCTCAGTGCTGCAGAGGTCCCAGGAATCGGAGCAGGGAAGCCAACTGCAGAGATGGAGCTGAGGAGTGGGCTCTTAGCACGGGGTTGCCATAAACCATGATCCGTGGCCCAGTCGGGCCACTGCTCTTCCAGCAGGGACCCAACAAGCGGCAGATCCGGAGAGACGCCCCTTCCAATCCCGGGAGGAGTGGCACGGGAGAACACCATGGGAATCTGCTGGGTTTGGAGACTCCACACGGGGTCAGGTGCCAGAGATAGAAACGCTTGGTCACAGGCCGGGTGAGCACGGAGTGCAGCCGGAAACCGGGGAGACGGGAGTGATTGACTGCTTTTCTCTGGGGGCTCACTGAAGAGTGGGGCCTCGCATTCTCGGCTCCTCCAGGGGGGAGATTGGGAGGCGGTCTTTTTCACTCTCATCCTCCGACGGTGTTCAGAAAGCTTCCAGGGAACAAAAGCTCCTGAGAGCAAACCTGAGCAGATTGCTTAGCCCGGCCCTGGCAAGGGTGGGGCAATTCGGCCTCGAGCAAAGACCTTTGAGAATCATTGCAACAGGCCCCTCCCCCAGATCAGCAAGAAGAGCCAACTGATATCAAGTTTACTGAACAATGAGAACAGCAGAACACCAGGACTAGGGGAATACAGCACATAGAAATCTTGGCTTGTTCCCGCTGATTCCTTAGTCTTTCAAAGTTAATTTTTTTTTCTTTCTCTATTTTTTTAATTCCTCTTTTTCCCTTTTTCAACCAACATCTTATCAATGCCTTTTTCAAAAATCTATTTTTAATTTTTAGAGTCATATTCTATCCCTTCATTGTAGTTAACCTTATTTTTGGAATATATATGTGTATATATATATATCAGTTGTTCTCTCTTTAAAATTTTGGGATACAAGTTCTTCTAAAGACCAAAATATACCCTAAATCTCTAGTCTCCAGTGTATGGCTTCGTTCTAGCCTCCTGCCTGGTCACATTCTCTCCATTTATTTTTTTTTTATTTCTCTTCTTTCTTTTTTGAACCAACTTCTTATCTTATAAATTCCTTTTATAAAATCCTTTCTAATTTTCATCTTTACATTCATATTCCATCCTTTCATCATATTTACCCTTATTTTTGTACATATATAACTTTTCCTTTCTTAGAATTGGAGGAGGCACTTTCTTCTAACAGACTAAAATACACCCAAAATCTAGTGTGTGGCACTGATCTATTCACCAGCTGGATCATATTTAATATTCTTTTTTTTTTCTTTTATTTTGGGGTCGTTACCTGTTAGCATTTTGTTCTCTCATTTATCTCTTCTCCTCTGGACAAAATGCCAAGACAGAAAAACTCATCTCAAAAAAAAGAACAAGACGCAGTACCGACGGACAGGAACCTAATCAATACGGACATTAGTAAGATATTGGAACTAGAGTTCAGAATAATGATTATATAGATACTAGCTGGGCTTGAAAAAAGCATGGAAGATACTAGAGAAACCCTTTCTGGAGAAATAAAAGAACTAAAATCAAACCAAGTCGAAATCAAAAAGGCTATTAATGAGGTGCAATAAAAAATGGAGACTCTAGGGGTGACTGGGTGGCTCAGTAATTAAGCATCTGCCTTCAGCTCAGGTCATGATCCCAGGGTCCTGGGATCGAGCTCCACATCAGGTTCCCTGCTCTGCGAGAAGCCTGCTTCTCTCTCTCCCACTCCCTCTGCTTGTGTTCCCTCTCTCACTGTCTCTCTCTCTCTGTCAAATAAATAATTAAAATTTTCAAAAAAAAAGGGGGGGGAAGGAAATTCTAACACCTAGGATAAATGAGGCAGAAGAGAGAATTGGTAATATAAAAGACCAAATGATGGAGAATAAAGAAGCTGAGAAAAAGAGAGAGAAACAACTACTGGATCACAAGGGCAGAATTCGAGAGATAAGTGATACGATAAGACGAAACAATATTAGAATAATTGGGATCCCAGAAGAAGAAGAAAGAGAGAGAGGAGCAGAAGGTATATTGGAGCAAATTATAGCAGAGAACTTCCCTAATTTGGGGAAGGAAACAGGCATCAAAATCCAGGAGGCACAGAGAAACCCTCTCAAAATCAATAAAAATAGGTCAACACCCTCACACTAATAGTAAAACTTACGAGTTTCAAAGACAAAGAGAAAATCCTGAAAGCAGCTCGGGACAAGAGGTCTGTAACCTACAATGGTAGAAACATTAGACTGGCAACAGACCTACCACAGGGACCTGGCAGGCCAGAAAGGACTGGCATGATATCTTCAGAGCAATAACTGAGGAAAATATGTAGCCAAGAATATATATACAGCCAGGTTCTCACTGAAAACAGAAGGAGAGATAAAAAGATTCCAGGACAAACAAAAACTAAAGAATTTGCAAACACCAAACCAGCCCTACAAGAAATATTGAAAAGGGTCCTCTAAGCAAAGAGAGAGCCTAAAAATAACATAGACCAGAAAGGAACAGAGACAATATACATTAAGTGTCACCTTACAGGCAATACAATGGCACTAAATTCATATCTTTCAAGAGTTATCCTGAATGTAAATGGGATAAATGCCCCAATCAAAAGACACAGGGAATCAGAATGGATAAAAACACAAGACCCATTGATATGCTATATGCAAGAGACACATATTAGACCAAAAGAAACCTCCAGATTGAAAATGATGGGGTGGAAAACAATTTACATCAAAAGAGATCTGGGGTGGCAATCGTTATATCAGACAAATTAGATTTTAAACCAAAGACTGTAATAAGAGATGAGGAAGGACACTATATCAAACTTAAAGGGTTTATCCAACAAGAAGATCTAACAATTGTAAATATCTATGCCCCTAACACGGGAACAGCCAATTATATAAGCCAATTAATAACAAAAGCATAGAAACACATCGACAACAATACAGTAATAGTGGCGGACTTTAACAACCCCTTCACTGAAATGGACAGATCATCTACGCAAAAGATCAACAAGGAAATAAAGACTTTAAATGACACACTGGACCAAATGGACTTCACAGATATTTTCAGAACATTCCACCCCAAAGCAACAGAATACACGTTCTTCTCTAGTGTCCATGGAACATTCTCCGGAATAGATCACATCCTACGTCACAAATCAGGTCTCAACCAGTACCAAAAGACTGGGATCATTCCCTGCATATTTTCAGACCACAATGCTTTGAAACCAGAACTCAATCACAAGAGGAAAGTCAGAAAGAACTCAAATACATGGAGGCTAAAGAGCATCCTGCTAAAGAATGAATGGGTCAACCAGGAAATTAAAGAAGAATTACAAAAATTCATGGCAACAAATGAAAGTGAAAACACAACTGTTCAAAATCTTTGGGATACAGCAAAGGCAGTCCTAAGAGGAAAGTATAGAGCAATACAAGCCTTTCTCAAGAAACAAGAAAGGGCAAATACACAACCTAACCCGACACCTAAAGGAGCTGGAGAAAGATCAGCAAATAAAGCTTAAACCCAGCAGGAGAAGAGAAATAATAAAGATCAGAGCAGAAATCAATGAATTAGAAACCAAAAGAACAGTAGGACAGATCAACGAAAGTAGGAGCTGGTTCTTTGGAAGAATTAACAAGATTGATAAACCCCTGGCCAGACTTCTCAAAAAGAAAAGAGAAATGACCCAAATCAACAAAATCATGAATGAAAGAGGAGAGATCACAACCAACACCAAGGAAATACAAACAATTATAAGAACATATTATGAGCAACTCTATGCCAGCAAATTAGATAATCTGGAAGAAATGGATGCATTCCTAAAGATGTATCAACTACCAAAACTGAACCAGGAAGAAATAGAAAACCTGAACAGACCTATAATCACGAAGGAAATTGAAGCCATCATCAAAAATCTCCCAAAAAACAAGAGCCCAGGGCCAGATGGCTTCCCAGGGGAATTCTACCAAACATTTAAAGAGGAATTAATACCTAGTCTTCTGAAACTTTTCCAAAAAATAGAATTGGAAGGAAAACTTCCACATTCATTTTACGAGGCCAGCATTACTTTGATCCCAAAACCAGACAAAGAACCCATCAAAAAGGCAAATTACAGACCAATATCCTTGATGAACATGGATGCAACAATTCTCACCAAAATACTCGCCATTAGGATCCAACAGTACATTAGAAGAATTATTCACCACGACCAAGTGGGATTTATCCCTGGGCTGCAAGGTTGGTTCAATATCTGCAAATCAATCAATGTGATACAATACATAAATAAAGGAAAGAACAAGAACCATATGATCCTCTCAATAGATGCAGAAAAAGCATTTGACAAAGTATAGCATCCTTTCTTGATCAAAACTTTTCACAGATATAGGGATAGTCGGTACATACCTCAATATCAAAAGGCATCTATGAAAAACCTACAGCAAATATCATTCTCAATGGGGAAAAACTGAGAGCTTCCCCCCTAACGTCAGGAACATGACAGGAAGTCCACTATCACCATTGCTATTCAACATAGTATTAGAAGTCCTAGCCACAGCAATCAGACCCCAAAAAGAAATCAAAGGCATCCAAATCATCAAGGAAGAAGTCAAACTCTCACTCTTTGCAGATGATATGATACTTTATGTGGAAAACCCAAAAGATTCCACCCCAAAACTGCTAGACCTCATACAAAAATTCAGTAAAGTGGCAGGATATAAAATGAATGCATAGAAATCAGTGGCATTCCTATACACCAACAAGACAGAAGAAAGAGAAATTAAGGAGTTGATCTCATTTACAACTGCACCCAAAACAATAAGATACCTAGGAATAAATCCAACCAAAGAGGCAAAGAATCTGTACTCAGAAAATTATAAAATACTCATGAAAGAAATTGAGGAAGACACAAAGAAATGGAAAAATGTTCCATGCCCATGGATTGGAAAAACAAATATTGTGAAGATGTCAACGCTACCTAGAGCAATCTACAAAATTTAATGCAATCCCTATCAAAATACCATCCACTTTTTTCAAAGAAATGGAACAAATAATCCTAAAATTTGTGTGGAAGCAGAAAAGACCCCGAATAGCCAGAGGAATGCTGAAAAAGAAAAGCAAAGCTGGTGGCATCACAATTCCGGATTTCAAGCTCTATTACAAAGCTGTCATAATCTAGATGGTATGGTACTGGCAGAAAAACAGACACATAGATCAATGGAACAGAATACAGAGCCCACCAATGGACCCTCAACTCTATGGTCTAGTAATTCTCAATAAAGCAGGAAAGAATGTTCAGTGGAAAAAAAGACAGTCTCTTCAACAAATGGTGTTGGGAAAATTGGACAGCCACATGCAGAAGAATGAAACTGGACCATTTCTTTACACCACACACAAAAATAGACTCAAAATGGACGAAAGACCTAAATGTGAGACAGGAGTCCATCAAAAACCTAGAGGAGAACACAGGCAGCAACCTCTTCGACCTCAGCCACGGCAACTTCTTCCTAGAAACATTGTCAAAGGCAAGGGAAGCCAGGGCAAAAATGAAGTACTGGGACTTTATCAAGTTAAAAAACTTTTGCACAGCAAAAGAAACAGTCAACAAAACCAAAAGACAACCAACAGAATGGGAGAAGAATAAAGGGCTGGTACCCAAAATCTATAAAGACCGTATCAAATTCAACACCCAAAGAACAAATAATCCAATCAAGAAATGGGAAGAAGGTATGAACGGACATTTTTCCAAAGAAGACAGCCAAATGGCCAACAGACACATGAAAAAGTGCTCAACATTGCTCAGCATCAGGGAAATCCAAATCAAAACCTCAATGAGATACCACTTCACGCCAGTCAGAATGGTTAAAATTAACAAGTCAGGAAACGACAGATGTTGGTGAGGATGCGGAGAAAGGGGAACCCTCTTACAGTGTTGGTGGGAATGCAAGCTGGTGCAGCCACTCTGGAAAACAGTATGGAGGTTCCTAGAGCTACTGTACGACCCAGCAATTGCACTACTGGGTATTTACCCTAAAGATACAAATGTAGTGATCCAAAGGGGTACATGCACCCCAATGTTTATAGCAGCAATGTCCACAATAGCCAAACTATGGAAAGAGCCTAGATGTCCATCAACAGATGAATGGATAAAGAAGATGTGGTATATCTATATCTATATCTATATATAGATATAGATATATATCTACAATGGAATATTATGTAGCCATCAAGAAAAACGAAATCTTGCCATTTTCAACAACATGGATGGAACTGGAGGGTATTATGCTGAGCGAAGTAAGTCAATCAGAGAAAGGCATGTATCATATGATCTCACTGATATAAGGAATTCTTTTTTTCTTATTTTATTTATTTATTTGACAGATAGAGACACAGTGAGAGAGGGAACACAAGCAGAGGGGAGTGGGAGAGGGAGGAGCAGGCTCCCTGCCGAGCAGGGAGCCCTGTGTGGGACTCAATCCCAGGACCCTGGGCCCATGACCTGAGCCGAGGGCCGATGCTTAATGACTGAGCCACCCAGGTGCCCTGATATGAGGAATTCTTAATCTCAGGGAACAAACTGAGGGTTGCTGGACTGGTGGGGGGCGGGAGGGATGGGGTGGCTGGATGATGGACATTGGGAGGGTATGTGCCACGGTGAGCTCTGTGAATTGTGTAAGACTGATGAATCACAAACCTGTATCTCTGAAACAAATAATAAAGTATGTATTTAAAAAAAAAAGGGAAAAATGAAGGGGGGGGAATCGGAGGGGGAGAGGAACCATGAGAGACTATGGACTCTGAGAAACAAATTGAGGGTTCTAGAGGGGAGGGGGGTGGGGGTATGGATTAGCCTGGTGATGGGTTTTTTTTTTTTTAAGACTTTATTTATTTATTTGACAAAGAGAGACACAGCGAGAGAGGGAACAGAAGCAGGGGGAGTGGGAGAGGGAGAAGCAGGCTTCCCACCGAGCAGGGAGCCCAATGTGGGGCTTGATCCCAGGACCCTGGGATCATGACCAAAGCTGAAGGCAGACACTTAACGACTGAGCCACCCAGGTGCCCCTGGTGATGGGTATTAAAGAGGGCATGTATTGAATGGAGCACTGGGTATTATATACAAACAATGAATCTTGGAACACTACATCAAAAACTAATGATGTAATGTATGATGATTAAAAATATTTAGAAAAGTACAAGATGTTTATGCAGATTTACATTTTTAGCTTTTAATAATGAAGTCATTAGAAATACTGTCAAGATTGAAACAAAAATATTTATATCCACCTAGTCTCTGAATTGCAAAACAAAGAGTATTTAATATAAAAGTTAGTGACCCTGTCTAACACAAATATCATAAAAGACTTTGTTAAAGTCTGCTAGGGTTAAAAATAATTTTCAGTGATCTATATTAAAATTTTTATTATAAAATAAAGACATTTTATAAAAAATATAGCTAAGATGCTATTTCTTCTAAAGAATAAATTTTATTATACTAGATTTGAAGCCAAATAAACAGTATACTTGAGAATTTAAAAAGTATATATACTGATAAGTAAAATATAAAAAAACAAAAATTTGAAGTCTATCAAAAGAATACATGAACAAATAAAAATCTTACCCTAAACAATTCTGTGTATAAGGAAAAAACAAAACAAAACTACAATTATTGAAGAAAAAGAACAATAATATACTAATGAAAACATATAGATGCTGACAAGGGTTTATTCAAAAAGAAATTAATATTATAAAGTGGTTTAATTATTCAACCTGGAAAAATAAAAAGTATACAACTCAAGACATTAAAAAAGAATAATAAATAAGTGTAAGGATAGCAGGAAGAAAGAATTAATTAGGGAATAAGAAAACATAAAACAGAGCTGGTTCTTTTAAAGAATACATTAACTAGAGAAATTACTACCTACTCTTATCAAGAAAAAAAACTTAAGAAAATATAATGTATAAGTTTAGAAATGCAAAAGCAAATATAATCTGAAGCACAGATGAGATATTTTTATTGTATAGTTGATAACATGTTTAAATCTATGCTAATTAATCCAAAAGTCTCGGTGAAACAAATTTTTCTAGGAAAATATATATTGGCCAATTGACATGAGAATGAAATAGGTGAGAAGACTGATAACCATTAAAAAAAAATTTTTCAGGGACACCTAAATGGCTCAGTTGGTGGATCATGCAGTTCTTAATCCCAGGGTTGTGAGTTTGAGCTCCACGTTTGGTGAAGAGATTACTTAAATAAATAAACTTTAAAACAAATTTTTAAAAAAAGGTCAAAGTTCCATCTCTTGTAAAAAGGCTTTGAGGTCAGAAACACAATATTTTCAAATTTAGTAAAATAGATAAGTCTCAAGGCAATATTCTTACCAACAAGAAAATAATAAAATGCTGGCAATATTCTTACCAATAAGAAAATAATAAAATGCTGGAAATTTATTTTTATAAGGCTACCATAATTCTATTACCTAAACCTCACAAAGATAACAAACACAAATAAATAAAGCATACAAAAACAGGCTTTCAGTAGATTTGAAACTCTGTAAGGACAGCAACAGTATTTGACTATCCCCTGCTGTATTTCCAGTTTTAATATCAATTACACAAATAAATATAGGAAAAAGAAAATATTTAAAAAGACAGACAGAGCAAATGTATATGTACAGATATAATAAAACAGTGCAAAAGTGGATACATTCCAGAATGCAGAGTGGATACATTCCAGAAGGCAAAGTGGATACATTCCAGAAAGCAAAGTGGATACATTCCTGAATGCAATCTGAGAGGTAGACAAACCCTAATTCAATACATTAACTGAACATGAGGTCTTTATTTATTTATTTTTTTAACGATTTTTTTGTTATTTATCTACTTGACAGAGAGATAGTGAGAGCAGGAACACAACAGGGGGAGTGGGAGAGATGTTTAAAATGGCATTTTAAAAAATTAACACCCCTCCACCATTAAAATATAAAAATAAACAACATTTTAATATTCTAAGTCTAGAAAAATAAAGTATCTGTTCAATATGATTAAAAATGTTATCTCAGAGACAAAAAAAAGATGCCATGTATTAATACTCTTTTATAACATACTAGAGATTCCAGCCAATGAAATAGTGGAAGAAAAAATACATAATGTACAAATAGAGAGCAGATAAAAGTCTCATATATTGACAATATCTGATTAGAAAAATGTAAAAATTTAAAATTAAGAATAACCAAGCTATTAGATATGAAACAAACTGAAATTATTCAACAGTAAATTTAACTAAGAACATAGTTGGGAGTAAAGATGAATTAAATTTGGCTTTGGGTATGATGAGTTAATGTTATTTGAATGATAGATGTGCTCATTCAACTACTCAGAATATAGGACTAGAGTTTGGGGCTCCTGGGTGGCTCAGTCTGTTAAGCATCTGACTCTTGGTTTTGGCTCAGGCCATGATCTCAGGGTTGTGGGACTGAGCCCCACGTTGGGCGCCATGCTCAGTGGGGGGTCTGCTTGGGATTCTATCCCTGTCCCCTTCCCCCTCTGCCCATTCATGCTCTCTCACTCTCTTTGTCTCTTTCTCTAAGATAAATAAATAAATCTTACCAAAAAAAAAAAAAAGAAAAGAATACAGGACTGGAGTTTGAAAGAATGGTTCTAGAATAGTCCTTATCAGACTACTTGGCCAAAGTAAATTCTCAATTATTATCTGTTGAATAAATGAAACAAACCTATCAGAAAGAAAAATTGAATAATACCAAGATAACGCTAGACCATGGAAGCCAAAATACACATATACAGACAGACAGACACCTACAGACATACATGAGAATGTGTCATATGCTGCCCAGGAGTCAAACAGTACGAACCTGGAGCAAAATTCACTTCATTGCCAGGAAATTATTGTTGACTTAAAAATATAAAACGTTAGTTGAGAAGTAGAAACAGAAGGAACGTTAAGAATAATCTGGCGAGGAGAAAAAGGAGGTAATAGGTGTAGACCTTTTTAAAAAATATGTATCTTCTTATGGCTAAAGTTAAGTCATAAAAGCTGCAAGTCCTCAAAACTGAAACAGAATCTCATTGCTGTCTCTCCTTGTAATTATACACACAATTCAATTTTTACAACAAAGCAAGTTTTAATACATATCTCTTTCTCATCTTAAAACAACCTGAGAGGTAGACAACAGAGTATTAACCTCCTCTTTAATTTAGGTTTTAGGGGCGCCTGGGTGGCTCAGTCGTTAAGCGTCTGCCTTCGGCTCAGGTCGTGATCCCAGGGTCCTGGGATCGAGCCCCGCATCGGGCTCCCTGCTCAGCGGGAAGCCTCCTTCTCCCTCTCCCACTCCCCCTTCTTCTGTTTCCTCTCTCGCTGTGTCTCTCTTAAATAAATAAAATTTTCATTAAAAAATAATAATTTAGGTTCTAATTTTTTCTTGATATTAAATTCATAAGGTTTAAAAATCAAATGTTCAAAATGGTAATAAATTCTTCCCACACCTTCCCAAAAGCAATCTTATGCTATCAGATTCTTCTCTTTGCAGAGATATTCTCTGCATAGAAAAGCAGGTAAGTTTATGTCTTACATAAATGGTAGTACACACTTTTACCTTTGAACAGATATTGACCAAATCTAGGGATATTAATTGACTTTGTCAAAGTTATCTGACTTAAAATTAGAAAGATGCATGACTAAAGCTAAAATGTATATTTTTCTGGCACTCAGTACATTCACTAATACTATGTCCTTGATGGGCTTCCTAATGAGAGTAATGGGTAAGCCCTAATTTATGCAATATATCTGGTACTGCAAAAATTGAATATGATTTTGCAATTACTTATAAGATAAATTGAGAAGTGCTTTAAATTAATTTCTGATTCATCTTCAATTGGTACTAACACCTAATACATTACTGATTCATCTTCAATTGGTACTAACACCCAATATATTAGTTTACACTTGATATATTAGTTTGAAGTCCTAATAAATATTTTCCTTATTTAATGAGATTTAGGTAGGAGCTTGTACTCAGAATGAAAGACATTTAAAGAACTTTCCAGAATATATTTTAAAAAATCAAATAATCATCCTTAAATGATCTATTTTGAACACGATTTTTTAATGCCAAGCTTTCATAAAGTTGTGCACATTTGTTCTGTGTACTTACTTGCTATAACGTTTTTTGTTTAGTGATTATGCGCAAATGCTTCATCCCAACCACTGCCAAACAAAATGTAATTAAAAGTGTAAAAGCACAAAATAATTGTTTTGAGTGTTTCCCCTTTTGATTATTTTAGTTTTTATTTCTAAATGCAAGAGCCACGAGTTTGTTAATCACTTTTCAAAATATCTTTTGCATGCACTTACAGAATGTATTATGTAAATCACACTACTTTATTAATATACTGTATATATCTACTATATATAATTAACATTTTTGAAACAAAAATAGCAATATGTTCAAGTGAAAACCCAGAGTATAATACTCTTAATTAATAGAAAGGAATAGGAATATCTACAAGTTGTCAGAGTATAAATGTTAACTTTTGACCATCTTTAAAAGAACATTTATTTCACAAAATAATGAAAAACACAAAGCTGTTGCTTTCTACCACACTGATTTGCTGCTTATGTTAAGAAAGGATTATCACATTAACACTACTGACATTATACATACAATAAATAAAATAAATCTCTGTAAGAAATTATGGTTCAAATTATGAAATACAAATGTTTCAGAGTGCATACAACTTGCATGAAAAAAATGTGATTAAAGAAACCAAATCCTTCTATTAGCTGCAGTGGACCCCTAAAGCAATTTAGGAATTTGTTTCTTACAGACAATTAATCACATGCAGGCGTGCCAGATGAGAACTATTGATTGCCCTTTTCCAGGCTAGTGGCATTCAGACAGTAGACAGACAAATGCCCTAAGCAAGGAGAAGCATCTTTCTGCTTCTGCCTGGTGTAGCTTTTAATTGTTCTTTCCTAAAATGTGTGACATTTTGCTGTTAATCTTCAGTGTAGAGCTTACTCCTTTCTCTTTGAGCAATACACATGTGTTATGTTTTTCATTTACCTTTACACCAAGGTCCTTCATAAGTTCAATCTCAAAATTCACTGCATCATATGGTAGCCGGAACTGAGGGATTTCAGAAATACTGGGGGAAAAAAAAAAGAAAAGAAAAAGAAGCATTTGTGGAAAAAAATCACTAATCTTTAAAAAATGCAACAAGTCTATACTGATCAGTATTAAAGGAATAAGCACCTTTTCTAAGAGTATTTTCGTATCACATGAGTGTGAGAACATCCCAATTTTACATGCATGACACAATATTATGTGAACAACAGTAGAAACAGTAGCAAATGATATGTAAATAAATATAAACAATGGAAAACAAATAATAAATAGACAATTGGTCAAAAGTAATTCCAACACTTTTAAGTTTATTAAAGTATTTAGTTGAATTATCTACTAACAATCCTATGAATTCCTATGAAAAAGTCTTAAAAACACAAAAATTAGCTGAAACTATTTTTAGTGTTTAATATATATATATATACATAGACACACATACATATATATTCCACAAATAAACCACTAGCTTGGTTCAAATTCAAATCTGAACTTTGTATTACCATGCTGTTTAGGATTTTATGGGATTAGTTCATGTGATCTATAGAACACTTTTTATAGTAAACCAATCTTCTTCTATTAAAGCAATAGGTGTCCCAAAAGGATACAGTCATTAAAAAGTAATCCTATTTAATATCAGCACTTGCTGTCTGCACCTAAAAAAAAAATGAGTCCTAAAATATAATCATTTCAACAGTTTAACAGTTTATAGAGTACCAAAGTTAAGGGCAAATACCTCTTCAATGTTTTGTAGCAATAAAAAGGCTATATATTTTCATGAACATAGAGTAATTCATTTATTCAGTTATCTACTTATTCAATAAGCATTTACAAAGTGCCAGACACAGCATTAGCTGCAGTGACTTGATGGTGAATTTTACCAAATTCCCACTTTCAATATACTCTCCTTTTGGTGGAGAAAGTTACATAAACAGATAATTACAATAGAATGTAGTACACACAATGAAAGAGATATATCCAGGGATTATGTAAATAAATTTGTAAAATAAGTAATTGTTGAAGATGAAGCTCACGGATCATTCAGTGCCAAGTCTTCCAAAGTGCACATGCAGGGCGCCTGGGTGGCTCAGTTGGTTAAGCGACTGCCTTCAGCTCAGGTCATGATCCTGGAGTCCCAGGATCGAGTCCCACATCGGGCTCTGCTTCTCCCTCTGCCCCTCCCCCCTCTCATGTGCTCGCTCATTCTCCCTCTCAAATAAATAAAATCTTTAAAAAAAAAAAAACAAAGTGCACATGCAGATTCTTCATTCTTTGGTGACTAAAGAACTTAACCATTCAATTTATTTTCATACATAAAACAATTAGCAAGATACCACGCTCAGTGCTACAGAAAATACAATGTATTTAACAGTATAAAATCAATGCCCTATACTAAAGGAGCTTTCCATCTAGTTAGGATATAAGATTATATTTAAGAGTAAATTTGGGCCTAGGTCAGAGATCAAAATCTCTTAAGCTGACTTGTGGGCTCTAGCCACACTATCTCAAAGTCATCATAATGCTCTGGGCACCACAGAGAGGTGAATGTGGACAGTTGTAATTGGGACATATTTTATTCACCAGTGGATGAGGTCAGCAGACAGAAGGGAGACAGACACACAGACGCAGTACTGTTCGACAAATGTAAAATATCAATGTGAACCAGAGTGTTTCAAAGAAGGGGCGGCTTATTATGGGATGAGATAATCAGATAGGTGAAATGTGACAAGTGATCAACTTTCAGTGAAATGAAGAGGGAAGGCATCAGAGGACAAAGAAAATGACAAGGAAGAGAAAGAGAAAGGGGAGGGGGACAGAAGTGCATACTGTGTTCAGGGAATGGCAAATGAAGCAGAACGGTGGCAGGAGGCTTTAGCAGGAACACCATAGCCATGCAGTCAGATTCCCTGAGCACTAGATGAATTCCTCCTTGTCTCAGAGCTTTAAATGCCATCTACATGCAATAAATCTCACATTTTTATCCTCAGACCTAAATTCCAGACCTTTAGGTTCACTTGGATGTCTAATAGGCATCTCAGATTTATCATGCCCCAAACTAAACTTTGGGTCCTCCATCTTAACACAGGCCCTCAGACAATTCCATTTTATGAGTTGCTCAAGCCCCAAATTCCATCATCTTTATTCCCTTACCAGCATAATTCCAAACCCAGGTGCAGGCCATAAGGGGGTGTATTGAGTTAGACTATTTAAAAGTTATAAGACTGATTAAAATAAACCTGTTTTGTATTTTCACCATGAGCTGCTCTCAACAATGTCACTGGTATTCTGTCTCCCTGCCCTCCCAAAAAATCTTTGGTAGATCTAAATTCTAAAGAATCACTATGGTTGCTTAGAGTTCTAGTAGTATGTGTATAAGTTTTAAATTGTCCCATTTTTACTACCCATTCTTCAATAAACATTGAGTTCCAAAGGGAAGTTAATGTGGGAAATTCCAGTTAAACATTGGCCACTGGCACAGGCTGCTTCAGCTATAAGCATTCCTTGTTCCAACTGCTCATAAGCGGCATGTGTCTCCGCCCCTTACTATTACATGTCTAATGTTTAAATGGTTGATTTGGAATTGATAAAAGATAGACATGACACAGTATGAATTACTTCAACTCTGTAATTCTGGGCAGCTATGAGGAGTTTTTGTGTTTCAAATTAAAATTAAAATGGTGACACGGTGAACTATATCTTTAATATTGAAATTATTTCAGTCGTCAATGTCTTGTTTTATAGGAATGAATCAAAATAATTTTTATTACTGATTAGTACATAATTCTTTTTGAAAATAACTTTATTACATGGACTAGACAATAAGCATGTTTAAAAAAATCTATTTCAGGCATTCAGATGTGCTAGGTACACATCACTAAACTGCCATTTAAAAGAAAAAAAACAACTAATGAATTTATCATCACCTGACATATTCTGTATTTGGTTTACTGTTTGTTATTGTCTGCCTCCTATCACTAGAGTGTAAGCCCCACGAGAACAAGCACCTTGCTTTGTCTACTTTTGAGCTCTAGTGCCTGAGATAATGACCAGAACATAGGAGATCAATAAATACTGAAGGGAGAATGGAAGGAAGGAAGGGAGGAAGGGAAGGAGGGAAAAGGTAGGTGATATCAGGTCATGGCTTTAGTGCCAAACCAGATCCACTGTCTCCTAGATTACGGGGGGCTACTGAGATTTCAAGTTGTAAAGTGATATAATCAGATTTAGAAAAATATAAGAAAAATGAATTTGAAAAATACAAATCAGCAAGCAAAGAGAACCATTTGGAGGCCACACTATAGTGGTGACATGTTTGGGGCATAAAGATGAAAGGGGTAAAAGGGCATCTTAAAAAGTATTCACAAAGGGCATCTGCCTTCAGCTCAGGTCATGATCCCAGGGTCCTGGGATCGAGTCCCGCATCGGGCTCCCTGCTAGGTGGGAAGCCTGCTTCTCTCTCTGCCTCTGCCTCTCTCTCTCTCTCTCTCTGTCTCTCATGAATAAATAAATTAAAAAAAAAGAGTATTCACAAAATATAGGGGTGCCTGGGTGGCTCAGTCATTAAGCCTCTGCCTTCAGCTCAGGTCATGATCCCAGGGTCCTGGCATCGAGTCCCGCATCGGGCTCCCTGCTCAGCAGGAAGCCTGCTTCTCCCTCTCCCACTCCCCCTTGCTTGTGTTCCCTCTCTCGCTGTGTCTCTCTCTGTCTCTGTCAAATAAATAAATAAAAATCTTAAAAAAAAAGTATTCACAAAATATAAATTGCCATGATACTGAAGAATAGTGCAAATAATTCCCATATGTCTTGGTGATGCCATCCACTGAGAGAGGAAACTTAGAAAGAGGAGCAATATTGGTATAGTGAAGTTTATAAGAGGAAATGTCCAGGATGTGAATGTATGGCCAGGACAGAGAGAGAGGTTAGGACAAATACAGATTTTTAAATAATTTGCATGTAACTGGTAACAGAAACAATGAGAGTAAATGAGATCACCGCAAGACTATCTGGTGAGAAAGGGGATATAAAAGAATGAAAGACAGAATTTGACTGGAAGGATTACTTCCCAAGTTTTTTGTGCTTATGAAAACAAACTTTTATTCCTCTATCTGTCTGTGCTCTTCTAACAATCTAAAGTGTTGAAAGAAATTTTTTCTTGTGGCAACTGTAAATCCTTTAGTACTGTCAGTGGAGTGTCAGAAAATCTAAAAACAATAACAACTTCAAACAAAACAAAACAAAAACTTTCTTCCCTGTTCATGTTTCTTTCAAGTAAATGGAATTTACCTGTAACAACTCCCATTCTTTTCAACTCACAGTTCTTACACTTTAATAGTGCTTTGCTTCTCTGTATTATGGTATAGGTACCACACTTTAAATTTGTGTTACATCACATATTTTCTCAAAATATTTCCTATTGGTATAACTAATTCACCTAAACCCCTCTTTTTTATTGTGAATCAATATGAAATGCAACAGACATAGTGTAAATGTTTGAAATAACTGAAGCAAAGGAAACCATTGCTCTGATTATCCTACATAACAAAAATGTCATAGTTCATATATATTAATTTTTAAAAAGTATATATATATACACACATATGAATGCATGCACACTTAAGAGTCTGTTAATACCATCTTTATTTCTCTTTGTTACTGTAATACCAATCCCTTTAACCTTTTTAAACTCATGTCCTGAGAAAAGAAGCCACAGTGGGAGGAAAGCAAAACTACTGATTATTTTAATATTGTTGCCACGTCAAAAAAATCAATCGTGTTCAACACAATAGGGATTAAGTCCTTGCTATCTTTCACCAACCCTAGTGATTTTTTAAAAAAAGTGGTTGTGATACTAATTCACCAGGGATAAAAGAATGTGTTTGGATGCAAAGAAGAAGGAAAGATAAAACTTGACATCACCTCTTTAAGCAATTGATTTCAAATACAAAGCTAATTTAATCTTTTTTAGCCACTTTGAAGATACAAGAGAATGAGAGGCATCTGTAAGTGAGAAAATAAATTAACAGGAAAAGGTTGTGGTTGTAATGCTGGCTAAATTCCAGTGTCAGTTTTTATAATCCTGTTAACAGTGGCACATAATGCCTCTTCCACGGGACGGTCCACAAGAGGCTGATTCAACATTTCATACTGTCCCTAGATACTGGGAATGTTCAAAGGCAAAGGAAAGAAAATAAATCAAAAAAGAATTTAAAAAAATGTTTGGTCATTAATGCAGGAGAGTCTGTCCCACTAGAAAATGCTCAGCAAATACATAAAAATACACAAGTTTAGTGTTAGTTTCTATGATTTAGAAATGCCTATTCTGCATTTGAGTTACAAAGAGATGGAGATGCTAGCAAACATAATAATCTGCCAAAATTGTCCACACAGAATAATTCACAAACAGGGCTTGTTCCATTTTAGGCTTCTTGTGAAAATGCAATTAAGGGGCAAAAAGATTTTTCCTAGACTACTAGGGTATACACCAATTAAGTTCATATTTTTTAAATTAGCTCACATATTCACTGATGTGTATAATTGAAAAAAATGTACAATGCTTATACATATGTTGTTAATAGATTATGTTTTTCGTAATTAATAAAGCTGTGGTAAAACACTATTAAAAAGATAGTCTAAATCATTCCCACAAAATAATATATTAGGTATTTACATTCCAGGAATAAATAAAAAAACTTTATAAAATATGTGTAATCCCTTAAAACTTATAGTGGTGAAATGTCAATACAGAAAAAATAATTATTTCTTGACAATCAGGTTATTTTTTCTTCACTTTATGCTTCAGATTCTCTTGAACAGGTTTTCCTATTATATGATACCTTGGCTTGATGATTTAATCAGTTTTATATTAATGCAAGCTTATCTTGGGTTTAGCATATAGTCATTTGACCAATATTGAAATTTTATAATTATAGACACAAATGTATAGGTTTCATAAAATATAAAAAACATAAGCACAAATTTTAGTCACAATTTGATTAAATGTATTGCCTATGATGTTTAAATATGATAAACTCACTTTGAGAATAGTTCTATAGCCATTACACCTAAATGCTAAGTACAACAGATATGCCAAATGACAGTATTTTATAATTCATGATTTTCTGATACAAGATGACATATTTATGAAAAACAACAATAAAGTAAGTAATATTATTAACTTCCCACCCAAATCCTTTCTCATTTTTACATCAAATGTTTTAAACAATATAATAAACTTTATTTCATTCTAATCACAAATGTAATATATGTTCACTATAGAGTTCTATTTACTTTAAATAAAGCAAACTTCTCCAACCAATTTCTTTTTTTTTAATATTTATTTATTTATTTTAGAGAGTACAGGAAGGAGAGGCAGAGGGAGAGAGAGAGGGAGAATCTCATGCAGAGTCCCTGCTGAGCTTAGAGCCCAAGGTGGGGCTTGACCTCAGGACCCTGAGATCATAATCTGAGCCAAAATCAAGTCAGATGATTAACCAACTGAGCCACCCAGGCACTCCCCTCCATCCAATTGCTAAGTGTGGTTTGAATATCTGAAAGTCACTGATACAAAGCAAGTATTTCTCATTTCAATGAATGAATCTTCATGGGAATAAAAGACTATGACTGACTCTTGATTTATAATAATGATGCTGATTAACATCAAATATTAGTAAAGAAAACTGCATAAATGTACATTAAAATGGGACAATTTTAGTAGACTCTGACATAATTTTAATCAAATGCAAAACTTAAAGAGATTTTAAATTCAAAATATGTAAGCAGGAAAACATGTCTATGTACACAACAAAATGAATTGTCCAATATTTTATAGAACTAGGTTTTTCCCATCTCTAATTTCTGTAATTTTCAGATATAGCTCCATTAAAAGACAGATTCACAGGGATGAAATGAGTTTTTATATGGCTGGTTCCTCCATCCACAAAATATTTTGCTGAGATTTATCTTAAATTCACAGAACTAGACAGAGAAATTTTTAAATAAATATTGCTTATGCCAACTGTAAATTTAAAGTGAATAATGAAATCAAAATTGAGCATTTGGAAAAAAAACATTTAAAATACGATCTGAGAGCCTGAAGTTCCTATATGATTATGAACCTACAATATTCATAATTGTTTTACCCCGTCATTTTTTTTTTTAATTTTATTTATTTGACAGAGAGAGACACAGCGAGAGAGGGAACACAAGCAGGGGGAGCAGGAGAGGCAGAAGCAGGCTTCCCACCGAGCAGGAACCTGATGCGGGACTCCATCTCAGGACCCTGGGATCATGACCTGAGCTGAAGGCAGCCAGCCGCTTAATGACTGAGCCACCCAGGCGTCCCTACCCCATCATTTCTGATACTATAAACATGAAAAAAAATGTAGGCATTACCTTAAACCACCAACATATTCTTGTTTTTCAAAGATAGTGATGTCAGAGTAGCCTAATCGAGCCAAAAAGGAAGCACAACTTATACTTGCAGGCCCAGCACCAAAAAGGGCAATCTTTGCAGAATAGGCTTCAGGCATTTTTTCTGGAGGAGGCAGAGAAAGATTCCGAATTTGTGTGATATTCATTGCTTTGAACACCTATGGAGAAATCAATTGTCATGGTTAAAAATTGTAAACTAACTTTTATATCCTCAAACATATTTTGATCTTTCAAATGTATTAGTGTTTTAAATAGAAATATGGAGTACATTTTCAGTATTAATATGTTATAATTAGAAGTTGTATTGGGTCATGTAGATGACATTCTGTACTTAACTCTTTTGCAATCTCTGGAATTCCTTTCCAGGGTCACAACTCCTATATGAAGCATTTTGGCTCTCTTTACTTACACCCACCTCTAGGCCAAGTTAAGTGCTCCCTCTCTGACATCCTACAGTATATGTTATATGCCTCCAACGTAACCACCTACCAATGTTTATGTGTCATGTTTCCATGTTAGTCAGTAGAACATTTGTTCCTTGAGTCAGAAAATATATCATTTATAAACACACATACACACATATAACTTACTGACTATATGTTTTAGGTATTTTAAAAATCATGTTACCACTGTACAACCAGCAGTTAGCACTAACCTGGCACATAGAAAACATTTGGTAAATAATTTGTTGGTATCTGCTTCTGATTATGATAGATTAGCTTTTGAAGGATAACTTTTAAAAATATTTTGGAAGCACTGGAGAGCTACCTGAAGTAATAAGCCAGACTGGAGGGGCCAAGATCTCAAGAGAAAAGATAGCAGCAGAGAAGTGAGATTACAGTTCAAGAGTTACTTTTACCCTGCGGTAATCAACCATTTCATAGCAGAAGGAGGAAGCCTGTGAATCTTGTAAAGGACCACAGCTCAGAAGAGACAGCAAGAGATTTTGGCAATCTCTTAGGACTACAGAGACACAGGGTTTGGGGAATGTAAGAGACCAGAAATTAGAACCAGAAGAAAGTGCAGAAAAGTGAGCTTACTTTTTTTTTTTAAATTTTCACTCAGCTTTAATTACAATCACACATTTTAAATTCAAACAGGTGACCAAATGTGAAGCATTCAGAATAATCTGATTACAAGTCTGGTTAACTGAAAACAAAGACTTCTCCATAAAAAACATAGTTTTCTATGCATTCCTGTAAAATAGAGCTAGATCTACAAAGTAATCTATTTAACAGGTTGTAACTAGGGCAGTGTGACAAAAAGTAAAAGCAAATGGCTTAATTCTTATGGATACATTAGATTTGATGCTGCTTCATAATCTGCTAACAAAAATAAAAAACCAGTATATTGTCTTGATTTGTAGGTTTTCTTCCCATGTCAGTAAAGAGCTTTTCCTTGTTTTTCATACAAGCAAATCTTGTAGCATTAGCCCTTAGGAAGGTTACTGCAAACTCTTTCCATGGGCAGACAGCAATCTCTTATTTGCAAGGTTGTTCGTCAGTGACATTTATAGCTCCATTATTCTTCTTCAACCTCCAGGATGCTGGCTAAGATTGTCAGGTTCCAACCAAGTATTCTCTCACGTGTTTTGGAATTTTCCTTTGCCATCACAACATCTCCAGGTAACAGTTCCGTTACACCACTGAGAGCCACTGCTCCCGCAGGGGACCAATATTTTGGAAAACTAAGCATTTTCACAGAACGGCAGTCGAAGGTTTTCAGTACCAGAACTCTGCCTTTCACTAATCTGGTTTGCACACAGCGCCACCTGGGCACAGTACCACTTAAATCTCAGACAAGGTCGGAGACCACCCATTTTCAAATAATCTTTTGATCTACCACCAAAGCAGGGCCTCCCAAGTCCAGACGTAAAAAAAGAAAGTGAGCTTACTTTTTGAACTACATAAGGTAAAAGGCTAGGAATCTAAACAGAAAATCTCTGTAAAGAAGAGGAGAACTTTCTGTACTCTAATGGTCCAGAGGAAACAAAAACAAGTGTAGTAATAGCTAGAGAAGGAAGAACCCTAGCAAACAATTGGCTGAAACCCTTGGAGAGCTATACTCTACAAGTGGGACAAACTAGAGGTAGACAAACAGCCTGAATCAGCTCAGCCCTTGTGAATGAAGGTGATTAGTGATTATTCCACACTGTATTTATTTACTAAACGATAGGATAATAAGTCAACGATAGCATTTACAAATTTTCATATACAAGGCCTGGGTTTTGGTAAAAAAAACCTAGCCTTGACAACAACTAAGGACTAAAAACTGCCAAGAAATAAAAAAAAAAAATAGAGAGAGATGCATACAAAATCCAGTCAGTGTAGTTACCAAACATAGACTTTAAAATAACAAGGATTGAGCACCTGGGTGGCTCAGTTGGTTGAGCGACTGCCCTCGGCTCAGGTCATGATCCTGGAGTCCCTGGATCGAGTCCTGCATCAGGCTCCCTGCTCGGCAGGAAGTCTACTTCTCCCTCTGGCCCTCTCCCCCCCATGTGCTTTCTCTCTCTCTCATTCTCTCTCAAAAATAAATAAATAAAAAATCTTTAAAAAATAAAATAAAAAATAAAATAAAATAACAAGGATTAATATATTCAAAAACAACATATTAAGAATGTGAACTTTACCAGGAAACTGGAATTTGTAAAAAAAATAAAAGAAATATGAGAATAAAAATAAATGAAGAAAGAAAAGAAAAAATAAAGATAGAAAAAAAAAAACTAAGCACATGTATTTAACAACAGATGGGATAGGTGAGCAAAAAAGGGCAAGCAAACTAAAGATGGGTCAGTAACAACTATCTAGACCAAAGCATGAAAAGCAAACGGGAAGGAAAATACAGGAAGAAAACAACAAAAACAATAACAACAAATAAACATGAGACAAAAAAGACAACATATAGAGAGCTAATATATACATAATTGGCATCATAAAGGAGAGGAGAGAAAATGAGACAATAGCAATATTTCAAGAGAAACAGACCAAGAACTTCTCCAAACTAATAAAAGCCATGAAGGCAAGAAGTTCTAAAACCTTTAAAAAGATAGATATAAAGAAACTCATGCAGATCACAATAAAATTGCTATGAACCAAAGAAAAAGAAAACATTGAAAACAACCATAAAACAAAGACACAGTACTGTCAACCAGCAACAAAAAAGGGCTGAAAGCTTTCCTCTCAAAAGAACTGATGGAAGAAAGCGGACAATGAAATGGTATTTTTTTGAGCAGTGAAAGAAAATATCTTCTACCTGGAATTCAATTCAGAAGGAAAATATCCTTCAAATGTGAAGGCAAATAAAGACATTTGCAGGGAATATTTGTTGGCAACAATAAAAGAAATACTAAAGAGTATTAAAGGAAGTTCTTTAGGAAGAAAGCATAACACAGAAATACAGGAAGGCATACAGGGCACTGAGAATTATAAATACATGGGTAAATGAAAAGGACACTGACTATAAAAAGTAATAATGTCACATGGAGATTATAAATGAAAACTGAAATATACAATAAAAAATATCAGAGGTTAAATTGACTGAAAGTGCACTGGATCATAACATTGTCTAGGAAGTAGTAAAAATACTAATATTTATTAGGCTGTAATCAATTTAGGATGCATATTGTATGTCTACAGTAACTACTAAAAGAATAGTAAAAAATTTAATAGCTAAGTTATTGAGGGAAAAGTTGAATTTTAAAAATACTTTATTAAGGGCGCCTGGGTGGCTCAGTTGGTTAAGCGACTGCCTTCGGCTCAGGTCATGAGCCCGGAGTCCCGGGGTCGAGTCCCGCATCGGGCTCCCTGCTTGGCGGGGAGTCTGCTTCTCCCTCTGACACTCTTCCCTCTCGTGCTCTCTGTCTCTTATTCTCTCTCTCTCAAGTAAATAAATAAAAAATCTTTAAAAAAAAATAAAAAAATAAAAATACTTTATTAATACAAAAGAAATAAATGAGAGAAAATTAATGCAATAGTTGGGTGGAGGGAGAGAGTAGAAGAGGAGAAAACAAGTAGTAAGATAGTCAATATAAATACACACATGTGAATAATTACATTACATGTAAATGGATTAAAATTACAATTAAGAGATTAAGATTATATATAAACCTTAAGCATAAGGACACAAAAAGTTATAAAGGATGAAAAAAGTTATTCTATGCAAATACTAACCAAAAGAAGGCTGGTATAGGTATACCACTAGTATCAGACAAATTAGACTTTAAGGCAAAATGCATTACTAAGGTTAAATAATAACAAAAATGTCAATCTCCCAGCAAGATTTTCCAATTTTAAAGTTACAGGTACCTAATAACAATTTCACCCAAAATCTATAAGGAGAAATAGAACTAAAAGTGGGAAAGATGGATCAAAATTTTCTCACTATTTTCTTCTCATCAAAACTTGACTGTCAATAGAAGTGGCCTATGAATAAATACACATATTAAGGGTTAATTATGTAATATTTAAGAGATTACCTCACGAAATAATTTGCATTTAACAGGTAACTCAGGCAAAGGGAGTTTTCCTTGGGAGTAAGGGATCAGGGAGATAGGATTTGATGTTTTTCTTACATTCCTACCCTATACATCACCAACTACTCAGAATGAAGTAAAGCCATTCAAAATATTTAAGGAATATCCAAATTATCTCACTTAAAAATTAGAGATGGGGCGCCTGGGTGGCACTGTAGTTTAAGCGTCTGACTCTTGGTTTTGGCTCAGGTTGTGATCTCAGGGTGGTAAGACCAAGCTCCACATTAGGCTCCATGCTCAGCGTGGAGTCTGCTCAATGTCCCTCTCCCTCTGCCCCTCCCCCCTACTCTCTCTTTCCCTTTCTCTCAAATAAATAAATAAATAAATCTTAAAAAAATTATTATTATCAACAAGTACTACATGACCTAATAATGTAGTCTAAGCTAAATGGCCCTCACAAATGTCCTCACAGCACTTTGTCCTTTTTATCTATCATCACATTTTACTGGTTTACTTATCAGGTTCTTCCCTTAGACCATAAGACCTTTAAATGCAGTCATCATATTTGATTTCATCTTTTAATTTCTAGTGTTTTTATATAAAAAGGGTGTACATACTAATTAATGAGTTTAAATTAAATTAGTAATATAATCATTTCTTATTTCCAGCAAAATTTAGGGTTTAACAAATTACAGATATATATTCTTGCTCTTTCCTTTGCTATCCAAATAGCACAGATTATCTCTCATATTATTTTTGAATCAACACGTTGTTAGCTTTCATTTCTTTTTAGCAAGCTGAAAAAGAATGAAATTCTAATTCAAAATTAATAAGCTATTTTACTGAATCATTAATAGAAATGTATTTGAGGTCTATTACATTTTCACAAAGTAAGATTTCATATACTTTTCACAAATCAATATTTAAAACATACCTTTAACACAACCAGGGAGAGCTATAGCTAATTTCATTTGGGAATTGAATAAATGCTAATCTTTCATATTTAGTTCAGTACTCACAGCTTTGTCTTATGTTAAAATTTACTACCATTTACTAGCATTAAATGGACTAAATGCTCCAATCAAAAGACATTAGGTGAAAGAATGGAAAAAAAATAAGGCCCATCTATATGCTGTCTACAAGAGACTCATTTTAGACGTAAAAACACCAGCAGATTGAAAGTGAGGGAATGCAGAAACATCTATCATGCAAATGGATGTTAAAGAAACTCAGACTAGGAATACGTATTTCAAACAAAATAACCTTAAAACAAAGACTGTAATGAGACAAAGAAGGACACTATATAATAGTAAGGGGGAAATCCAACAAGAACACCCCACTTACATTAATATACAGATCATCTAAGTAGAAAATCATCAAGGAAACAATGGCTTCCAATGACACACTGGAACAGATGGATTTACCAGATATATTCAGAACATTCCATCCTAATCCAGCAGAATACACATTCTTTTTTTTTTTTTTAAACAATCTTCTGGTCATTTTTTTTTTTTTAAAGATTTTATTTATTTATTTGACAGAGAGAGACACAGCGAGAGAGGGAACACAAGCAGGAGGAGTGGGAGAGGGAGAAACAGGCTTCCCACCAAGCAGGGAGCCCGATGCAGGGCTCGATCCCAGGACCCTGGGATCATGACCTGAGCTGAAGGCAGACGCTTAATGACTGAGCCACCCAGGCACCCCCAGAATACACATTCTTTTCAAGTGCAAATGGAACATTCTTCAGATTAGATCACATATTAGGCCACAGAAGAAGTCTCAACAAATTCAAGAAAACTGAAGTCATCCCATGCATCTTCTCTAACCACAATGCTATGAAACTTGAAGTCAACCACAAGAAAAAAATCTGGAAAGACCACAAATAACATGGAAGTTAAATACCATGCCACTAAACAAAGAATGGGTCAACCAGGAAATAAAAGAAGAAATTAAAAATACACATGGAAACAAATGAAAATGAAAACACAATGTTTTGAAACCTCTGGGATGAAGCAAAAGCTTTTCTAAGAGGAAAGTTTATAGCAATACAGGCCTACCTCAAGAAGAAAGAAAAATCTCAAATAAAAAACCTAACCTTGCACCTAAAGAAGCTAGAAAAAGAACAAGAAACAAAACCTCAAACCAGCAGAAGGAAGGAAATAATAAAGATTAGAGCATTCACCACAATCAAGTGGGATTTGATCCCAGGATGCAAGGGTGTTTCAGTATTTGCAAATCAATTAATGTGATATATCACATCAAGAAGAGAAAGGATAAGAACCCTATGATCATTTCAAGAGAACAGAAAAAATGCAACATCCATTCATGATAAAAACCCTCAGCAAAGTAGGTTAGAGGGAACATATCTTAACATAATAAAGGCCATATATGCAGAGCTAACATCATCCTCTCAGCTGAGAGCTTTTCCCCTAGGGGTCAGGAACAAGACAAGGATGTCCACTCTCACCACTTTTATTCAACATAGTTCTGGAAGTCCTAGCCACCACAGTAAAAGACAAGAGAAGGAAATAAAAGGCATCCAAATCAGTAAGGAAGAAGTAAAACTTCATTATTTGCAGATCACATGATACTGTATATCAAAAACCCAAAAGACTCCAACAAAAAACTGTTAGAACTGATACATGAATTCAGTAAAGTTGCAGGATACAAAATGAGTGTACACAAATCTGTTGCATTTCTATACATCATTAACAAAGCAGCACAAAGAGAAATCAAGGAATCAATCCCATTTACAATTGCACCAAAATCCATAAGATACCTCGGGATAAACCTAACCAAAGAGGTGAAAGACCTGTACTCTGAAAACTATAAAACATTGATGAAAGAAATTGAAGACGACACAAAGAAATGGAAAAATATTCCATGCTCACAGATAAGAATAAATATTGTTAAAATGTCTGTACTACCCAAAGCAATCTGCACATTTCATGCAATCCTTATCAAAATACCACTAGCATTTTTCATAGACCTAAAACAAACAATCCTAAAATTTGTATGGAACCACAGAAGACCCTGAAGAGCCAAAGTAATCTTGAAAAAGGAAAGCAAAGACAGAGGCATCACATTTCCAGACTTCAAGTTATATTACAAAGCTATAATAATCAAAACAGTATGGTATTGGCACAAAAATAGATACATAGATCAATATAACAATATAGAAAGCCCAGAAATGAACCCACAATTACATAGTCAATAAATCTTTGACAAAGCAGGAAAGAATATCCAATGGAAAAAAAGAGTCTTTTCAACAAATGTTGGGAAAACAGGACAGCAACATGCAAAAGAGTGAAACTGGACCACTTTCTCACACCATACACAAAAATAAATTCAAAATGGTTAAAGACCTAAACATGAGACTTGAAACCATAAAAGTCCTAGAAGAGACCGCAAGCAGTAACTTCTGTGACATTGTCCATGGCAAATTCTTTTTTTTTTTTAAGATTTTTACATTTTTTTTTTCTCAGAGAGAGAGAGAAAGAGCAAGCACAAGCAGGGGGAGTGGCAGGAAGAGGGAGAAGCAGGCTCCCTGCTGAGCAAGGAGCCCAATGCAGGTCTTGATCCCAGAACCTTGGGATCATGACCTGAGCCGAAGGCAGATGCTTAACCGACTGAGACACCCAGGCATCCTGTAAATTCTTTCTAGATATATTTTCATAGGCAAGGGAAACTAAAGCAAAAATAAACCATTGAGACTACATCAAAATAAAAAGCTTCTGCATGGCAAAGTAAACAATCAACAAAACTAAAAGGCAACCTCTGGGATGGGAGAAGATATTTGCAAATGATATATCTGATAAAGGATTGGTATCCAAAATCTGTAAAGAATTTATAAAACTCAACACCCAAAAAACAAAACAACATAAAAAGGGCAGAAGACATGAACAGACATTTCTCTAAAGACATCCAGAGGGTCAACAGACACATGGAAAGCTCATCATCACATATCATCAGGGAAATGCAAATCAAAACTACAATGATCTATCAGGTCACACTTGTCAGAATGGCTAAAATCAACAACACAAGAGTCCATAGGTGCTGGTGAGGATGTGAAGAAAAAGGAACACTTGTGAATATTGGTAGGAATACAAACAGGTGCAGTCACTGTGGAAAACAATATGGAGGTTCCTCAAAAAGTTAAAAATAGAACTACCTTATGATCAAGCAATCACACTGCTGGGTATTTACCCAATGAATACAAGAAAACTAATTCAAAGGGATACATGCACCCCGATGTTTATAGCAGCATTACTTACAGTAGCCAAGATATGGTACCAGCCCATGGATAAAGAAGATGTGGTAAATATATATATATGTGTATATATATATATATATTTACTTAGTCAATATGTAATTGTCAATATATAATGTCCCTATATATATGTGTATATATATATACATATATATAGGGACATTATACAGCCATAAAAAAGAACGAACTCTTGCCATCTGCAATGACACAGATGGAGCTAGAGAGCATAATGCTTAGCAAAATAAGTCAGAGAAAGACAAATGCCATATGATTTCACTCATGTGGAATTTAAGAAACAAAACAATCAAAGGAAGAAAATAAGAGAGAGAGACAAACCAAGAAACAGACTCTTAATTACAGAGAACAAACAGGGTTACCAGAGGGGTAGTGGGTAGGGTGATGAAGATTAAGGAGGGCACTGGTAGTGATGAGCACTGGGTGATGTATGAAGTATTGAATTACTATACTGTGTACCTGAAACTAATATAACAATTACTATACTGTGTAACTGAAACTAATATAACAGTGTATGCTACCTGAAATTAAAATTAAAACAAAAATAATAACAAAAATTTAGTAGCATTTATAAATTAACATTGCATTTTAACAAATTTTAGAAGCAGAAAACAAAAGTTTTCTTAAAAGAATCATTTATTGCTGGTATCTTATACAATAAAAGAGAGTTTAATGTGATTACTTAGGACTTTAAGGCCAAAAAGTTTACATTAAAATCTGAAGTTAAGCTGTGACAATCAAATAGAAGAGGATTTTTGAAATATCTCTCATCTCACTCACCCAGAAGCAAGAGATAGTACAGTTTTGAGATACTGAACATATGTGACAAATTCTACCCAATGCTATGCAAATAAAGTAGTAATTATCCAATAATATACAATACATATAAATTTTCACCTAAGGACATTTTAATTACTTTTCAATGAAGCTCTAAGTGTTCTTTTAAAAACTGTCAAATACACGGGGCGCCTGGGTGGCTCAGTCAGTTGGGTGTCTGCCTTCAGCTCAGGTCATGATCCCAGGGTCCTGGGGAGTCTGCTTCTCCCTCTCCCTCTGCCCCATGCTTGTGCTCTCTCTCAAATAAATAAATAGAATCTTTAAAAAAATAAAAAATAAAATAAAAAATTGTCAAATACTGAGCCAAATAGATATGTCTATTGAAACTCTACTAGTGTCAAAACAGAGTTGGAGGTTCTCAGGGGCTTGAGGGGGTGAAAGCAAGCATTGTCCTCAATTCATATAACACCAAAGACATATACTATGGTTAACTTCTGAAATGGGCAACCCCAGGCTCTGCAGCTCATGAGCTGGTTAATAATACTCAGTACACTACCTTGCTCAATACACTAATCCATGAATGAGTATTATTTTTTTGCCTGTTTTGTTTTGTTCTTTTTTAAGTAACTTCTTATTGCACTGGATAGTCTCCCTTGGCTTTGTAATAAGTTGTATCAACCTTGATGGTTTCTAATGAAGTGCGTGCTTGAACAAAATTTTGTGAATTTTATCACAAAGAACAGCAATTTGTTTTTAGAGGTCTGACTTTTTTTTTTTAAAGATTTATTTATTTGAGAGAGAGAGAGAATGAGAGATAGAGAGCACGAGAAGGAAGAGGGTCAGAGGGAGAAGCAGACTCACCGCTGAGCGGGGAGCCCGATGCAGGACTCGATCCCGGGACTCCAGGATCATGACCTGAGCCGAAGGCAGTCACTTAACCAACTGAGCCACTCAGGCGCCCAGTAGAGGTCTGACTTTAAAATTAGACTGCTTGGGGTTGAGTCTTGATGTCCATCATTCTCATGGTGCATGGTATTGAACAAGTCCCTTAAAATATCTATGCCTCTGTCCCCTCAAAGTGTGGTTATATATATATATATATATATATATATATATATATATATGGTTATATAATTTAATTTTTAATTTTTATATATTGTATTTTATATAATTTAATTTTTAATTTTTCATAATGGTTATAGATATATGGTTATATAATTTAATTTTTAATTTTATATATTATATTTTATATAATTTAATTTTTAATTTTTCATAATGGTTATATTTAACAACCAGCTCACCCTCTCAAGAGCTGATCCTAGCTGGCTTCATCACATTATTGGACTCAAGAAAATATGTGAGGGTTTGCACAATTTTTTTTAACCTCTGACATAGTTGTATCATCAAGCCCAAACTTTGAGATATATCAGCTATACTTGCCAACTTCCTCAAGACCTGAACAAGTAAGTGGCCCTCTATGCTTTTAAAACAGTGGTATTCTAGGTCCCTGGGTGGCTCAGTTAAACATCTGACTCTTGATTTTGGCTCAGGTCATGATCTCAGATTTGTGGGATTGAGCCCTGTGTGGGGTTCTGCACTCAGTGGGGAGTCTGCTTGAGACTCTCTCTGCACCCCCCTTCTCATGCGCTCTCTCTCTCTCTCAAATAAATAAATCAGGCTTAAAAAAGAAATAAAACAGCGGCGTTCAACTCCTTTTCAAGTGAAATACACAAAATGAACAATTTCATATGCACACAATATACTTCCATGAATTTTGCCTGATTATTACAGAATGGTTTTTAGAAATTAGCTAGGAAGTCAATTAAATAGCTACATAAACATTTGGGGGGTGTTGATATATATCTAAGTACTTTATAAACCTAAGAGATGTGAATCAATTATTTATACATCTAAAATTGTCATTTTATAAAATTAATATATCTAATAAAGTTAATGCTGAACTACGCTTACAATAACAAATCTTGTGATATTTTTTCTTAAGACTACTAATCCATAGATAGTATGAGTGGAAAAAAGTAATTTATACTATTGATTAAACAGCAGGAATTAATTTTGTCCTGAAAGTTAGTCAATTAAAACAAATCTATAAAATTTAAGAATGTTAATAAATTAATAGTAATACAGCATACTTTTAATTTCCTTTTTTAAAACTAGATCAGTCTTGGGCGCCTGGGTGGCTCAGATGGTTAAGCATCTGCCTTCGGCTCAGGTCATGATCCCAGGGTCCCGGGATCGAATCCCGCATCGGGCTCCCTGCTACTTGGGAGCCTGCTTCTCCCTCTGCTTCTCTCCCTCTCTCTCTCCCTCTGTCCCTCATGAATAAATAAATAAAATATTAAAAAAAAAGAATTTTTTTATAACTAGATCAGTCTTCAAATAGTAACTTAAAATGTAACTTAAAATCACAAATAATTCATATATAAATGCTGTATTAAGTCTACTTGTTTACAATATCAAAAGAATATTTCCTAATAGATTTTCTTGGAGTATAATTCCCATTGTTTCATAATGCAACAAAAACTTAATTCAAGACAATTAAGTTCTTTAGGTGAGAAAGATCCCTTTCTTTAAAACAAACTTCAGCTGTCATTCCATTGATTAATTTTCTAAGATATAATTTTTTTTTTAAGCAGACGATTCAAGTGCCAAAACAAGTTAATAATGGAAATAGGTTAATCAATATCACGAGGGAGTAATTCAAGTATTTAAAGATGCAAGGAAAGTATGCTCAGTATGTATTTCCCTACAATAATAAGGCCAATATACACTGAGCACATACTATGTGTTGGGCTTTATACTAAGCCACTATATAAATGACCTTATTTAGTCTTCAACAATTCTGCTACGGGGGTACAATTATTATTTCCATTTCTCAGATGTGGAAGCCACTTTCACAAGGTAAGGATTTTATCCCAAGACCATTCTACTCCAGGGCCTGAAATCTTACTGTTACTGTCAATTTTTTATAGGTATTTTCAATAAGAAATCCTTATGCACATATAATATTTCAATAGGGAATGTATAACTGAAAAAAACTAATACATGAATTTATCTTTTGTAAGTCTAATACACTTAAAACAGTCAACTAATAACAAAAGGTGGGGGCGCCTGAATGGCTCAGTCATTAAGTGTCTGCTGGCTCAGGTCAGGATTCCAGGATCCTGGGATCGAGCCCCGCATTGGGATCCCTGCTCTGTGGGAAGCTTGCTTCTTCCTCTCCTACTCCCCCTGCTTGTGTTCCCTCTTTCACTACCTCTCTCTGTCAAATAAATAAATAAAGTCTTAAAAAAATAACAAAAGGTGATTATACTTAGTAAATTAAACTTACAAACCAACAACTATTAATGAAGCTTTTGAAAAACACAGCACTACACCATTTGGTTCCCCAGCATGCTATTCTGCAACCTGAGAAACTGAGGTGTTAGCTGTAGCAAGAGGAACATGATCTTATATACTCAATCAAAATAATTTATATTTATGTCCTTTTAATAGTGTTCCTTTTCCTACCGATGTACTTAGAGAATCTTAAGATTATTTTACTTTTCATCAGTAGCATATAACAAACATTTATAGGGCCCTAAAATGAACAAGCACTGTGTTACATAAAACAGTGAAAAAGGCTTTGAACTAGCCATAAAGGAGCTAGTTTGGGGCTGATTTAGATAATTTAAATCTAAATTATGTTTAGATACCAGTAACTGAGCACTGACTATCTTCTACATGCTTTGTTAGGGATTTTACGTAATTTTTTTTTTCACTTAGCATAGCTTGCAATCTGACTTTCCCTATAGGTTATGAAGTAATCAGAGTGTTTTTTCCCTCCCATCTGTAATCCAAGGCATAGGAAAATTCCATCACACAGTAGGCATCCAACAAGATCTGGATGAATTTCAAAATTGCTGAACTCCTATAACAGGCCTCAACAAATGAGTAACAGTAACCAAGGGAATATAGTTCTTGCTCATTGATACAGAAGGACTGTTATTTATAAGTGAATGTTCTTCTTGAGGAACTTTTTAAAGAGGATTTCCTTGCTAAGTCACCCTGTGATTTCTGACCTTTCACTCCTCTGAAAAATGTATTTCTTTCATCACTCAAATTGACTTGACTTTTCTAGGCCATAATTTTCACATTATTTTGAAGCAATGGAGAGATTATTTTGATTATAGAAATGAGAAGATTGAGATACAGAGACCATGAGATTTACCCCTAAGCCTCCTCACATACTGGAGACAGAAGCAAAATAATTTTCTAACCATTTTATAGCGCTCTCTAAATGAAAAAGGACATAACATGGCAAATGCAAGGATATTTACTAATTCTGATTGGAGGGCAACTTTTTCTCATTTTAATCCTTCTTACTTTCTAAAATGGCACATAATGAAAATAAACATAAATTTCTGGTAGCTGTAATTCTTACTCAGTTACTCTATTTATTCTTATTAACCAAGCAACAGCAAAAATAAACTATGGCAAAATGAAGACAAATAAAATATTCTTGGAAATTTTGGAATGCCTCCATAGTCGAAGGATGAATTGTGTGAAGGCGTTTGTATTCTTTATATTTCTTAAGAGGTTTACGTCTTTGTGAGCATTTAACTTGCTTTCATTATAAAATAAAACATAATTTCAGGTAATTCCTAAAAAGATACTATTTTATCAGTGGAGGTCTAAGAAAAATCTTAATAAAAGTAATAGATTTTTATTTTGCTGGTTTCAGTTTCCTTGAGTTATTTATTGGTAGTATGGCAGTCTGGTTACATTTTGAATGTTTAAATAAAGAAAGATTGCTATTTGTGCATCCAAAGTAAGTTACCTCAAATTACATGCCTTCCCAGAGAGGCGTCTATGTAATTTTCTTTGTAATTTGCTTCCTTTTGTAAAAGAAGCAAAAGGAAATATTGAGTATATACTATTCACTGCAGCCATCCTTTGAGAAGAAAAATTCTTAGGCTACCTGACAGTTTTCTTCACAACATTAAACAAGGGACACCAAAAGTAGGAACTTTGTTTCAACTGTATGGGAAAAAAGAAAAACTCCATGTCATGTCAACTTTTCAGTTATCAAAATTATTAATATATTAGTAATTCCTAAAGATCTTATTTCAGGGCGCCTGGGTGGCTCAGTTGGTTGGGTGACTGCCTCCGACTCGGGTCATGATTCTGGAGTCTCGGGATCGAGTCCCGCGTCGGGCTCCCTGCTCAGCAGGGAGTCTGCTTCTCCCTCTGACCTTCCTCCCTCTCGTGCTCTCTCTCTACCATTCTCTCTCTCTCTCAATAAATAAATAAATAAATAAAAATCTTAAAAAAAACTTATTTCATTATTTTCTTATTATTGAAATAAACATTATTGTGAGACAATTCTGGCATGGTAAAAATACCATGTAATTTGAGATCAGAATACTCTGTTCCATTCAATTTCCACTTTAATTCAGTAAATATCTTTACATGCCCTCAATGCACTAGAAACCAGTATGAATAAAACGTAGATCCACTAGTAAATAGCTCTCTGGGGAAGAGAGTATTCACATGTCTTAAAAACAGAAAAATTATTACAAACAACCTGTTCCATGTAGGCTTCATTTTTACATATGATGCTCTTGGAGGCCATGAGAAAGAAAACTTACTTAGAAGGAAGGAAAGATAATACCTAAGCCAAATCTTCAAAAAAAAAAAAAAATGTTACATGTTATCTTGGAGATGACCTCATCTCCCTAAATGTCAGCTCTAAAATTAAGGAAGCAATAATTACTTCAGCAACTTATTGTGAAGACTGAATGAACCAATGACGATAACCTCCTGAAATTAATGCCTTCTCTTTATAAGGCGCTCTCCTTGGTGTTTAACATTTATATCTTCAGTCCTAACAGTCTTCAAAGTTAGGTAACATTGCTCATTTTATAGACAAGGGAACTGACACCTAAGTTATTATTCTTATATTATAGTTCATATTTTTATTACAAAATATACTGTATGTTATATTTGGGATTTGAGGCTGCAATTGAATTAAAGTTGACCAAATACAATTTGAAAACATAGGTATGTAGTTCAGTTATGAGCAACTTTACTGATCCAAAACCATATGCAGGTTCAAATTAACCAGTACATGTACTCTTTTGCCTTCAGGATTTGCTCATGCTATTCTGTGCCTTGAATACACACCCACTCTTGACTTTGCTGCCTTTCATGAACACCTTTCAGGACCCAGTTTAAATTTCACTTTCTCAGCTCAATTTCCCATCCCTGCTAGGCTATTACGTTTCCTAGCTTCTGGCTCCCATAGTACAGTCTCATTGCTTCCTCAGCACTTCATTGTAATTTGCTTCCTTAATTGTCTTTCTTTCTTACGAGGCAGTAAGTTCCCCAAGGGCTAGTATCATTCCCATCTTGTTCATCACTGTATCCTTTGCACCCAGACACTGCTTAGTATCTAGTTAGTCACTCGGATGTGTGTTCAAAGTTAGAGTTGGAAACTAAAGCTGCCAGGAACCAGGCAATCCACGTTACTGCTTGCAGGGGACGAGAGGTTATCAGGGAGGCAAAAGGAAGTTGTAGTGACATGGTGGACTAGAGATCCTCCCCAGTCCTATCTGCTTCAGTTGCTTATTCTGTATTTATATGATTTTGGGGAAAACAGCAGTAATGATTAACTGGTGCCAATGCTACTTGTAAGCAGATTAAGAAAACAATAAAAGAACAGTAATTAGAAGGCAATCATAACTAAAATGCACTGTTTGTTATATGATATGCCATACAAGCATCAACTAAACTATTTTCAAAGAGCCAGCTTTCTGTTTTGTAGATCATCTTTATTTTTGCTTTTATGTTCTATTTTGTTATTTTTCTATTATTTTCATTTCCTTTCTTCTTTTTTAGAATTTACCACCACTGCCACACCCATCCCCACACCATTTGCTCTCTTTCTAGCTCCTTTAGACATCACTTTATTTTTCCTGTTATACACACCTAACACAATAAATTTTCACATAAAAGTGAATTTGGCTGCATTTCATAGGTTGTCAGCAGAAGTTTTCATTCAGTTCTAAATATTGTGTAATTCCTATTGTGATGACCTCTTTAACCCATGAATCATTTATAAATGTGTTTTTTTAAATTCCCAGACAAAAATTTGTTATTGTTATTGTTTCATTTTTATAATATTTTTATTTCTCATTTAGTTATGTAGTACAAAAAGTACAGGCATATATACTCATTTGGAAATCTATATGTAATTATTCTGACCTAGTGCATAGTCAATTTTGATAAATGTTACACAAGTGTATGAAAAGGTTGTATTCACTCTATATTAGGGGATTACAGGAAGCTTTTGATTTATTAAATCAATTTAATGAATCTTATTCAAATAAAAACCTTACTAATTTTGGGTAAGGCTGTGTTGCAACATATATACAGTTTATGAATGTTACATCCTTTAAGACATTTATTCTTTTTTGATTATTTTTCTCTTTATTTTTATTAATATTTTCCCTTCAAAACTCTACTTATGTTACATATTAATATCACCACATTAACTTTCTTATAGTTAGTGTTTGCATAGTGTATATTTTTTCAACCATGTTATTTTCAAACTTTCTGCTAAGGTCATTCTTTTCTAGACATCATACAGCTGATTATAGTATTTATTTTAAAACGATACTAGTCATATTTGTTTCCATACACAAATTTAACAAATGTAAATTATTGTGGTTAATTATATATTCAGATGTGTTTCTGCTATCCATTTTATGTTTCCTGTTTACTCTGCTTCTTCTTTGCTTCTCTCTCTTTTGTGTTTTAGTTTGGCTTTCCTGTCGACACTGGATTGTTTTCTCCACACCTACCTCTCTTTGTTTCTTGAAAGTTACAGTTTGTATTTCCATATTTTTTCTGATTAGTTTTAAATTTTTAACATCGCTATTTCAATGTTTTTAAAAACATACTCTCAAGTTATTAAGTACTCCCTTTTCCTACCAACATAGAAGACCCTAACGACACTTAACTACCCACTATACTCCCCACCTCCAACTCAAATGCCTTCCTTGTCAATATTAGAAAAAAATTTATTTCTGTTTTTATTTTTAACACCCCAAAATAAGTTTTATAATTACTTTACGGTCACTAATTATTTTTACCATCATATTTTGCTGGTTTCTTCATTCATTCTTGATCCGCTCTCTCTTTTATTCCAGGTTCCTTTCATTCATACTAAAGAATAACTCATTTTTAGTAGTTCTCTATAAATAACAAGGTAAATAATAAGCCACCTTAGATTTAAAATGCCTGAAAAGTATTTTTATTAATGTCCTATCTTAGATCTTTAAAAATATTGTGCCCTTTGTTTCTCACATCTATTAATGCTGATTAGAAGTGTGGGGTCCGTTTACTTGTCATTTGGTTTTAAAGTGATCTTTTTTTTATAATTTTCTGGAAGCTCTGATTCTTTTGTGATCCTCAGTATTTCACATTATTGCAACCATGGGTGTAGGTGAAGGACTTAAATTTTTCCTTTCTTTTTGGAAAATTCTCTAACATAACTGCTTTAAGACTGCTTTTGCCAAACAATCTCTGTTTCAGGAACTCTTTGTATACTGGAGCCTCTAAGCTTCTTAACTTCTCCATTATACTTTTCCTTTCTTTATATCTTTTTACTATACTCTGGTTGAATTTCTCAGATCTTTTTTTTTTTTTTTTTTAGTTTACCAATTACATCTGTGTCTAAATCCACTTCAAAATTTAACTTTTTATTGATATTGTAATTTCACCAAATATTTCTAATCAACTATTTTTATACCAAACTCACTGTTGGTTTTTTTTTAATACATAATTTTATCTTATTTTCATGGCTATTGTTTTATGCTTATTTTTTTTCATTTTTTTTATTGTTATGTTTATGCTTATTTATTTAAAAGGCCCAATTATGGTGTTATTTGTGGTTCAGTAGGATACAGTTATTATCTCTGGGTTGAGTCTTGATTATCACTGGGACCATTAGCTCTTCTAATGCAGTTGTGAACTTTTTGTATGACTTACCCTAAGTGGAATTTTTCTGTTGTTGCACTTGCTCTTGTTTCTTATATCAAGTATGTAATGACATGCAACCCGCAACAGCCTTCTCTCTCCCTCTTCCCAACTACAAAACCAGGTTTCTTACTGGCAGTCCAGAGCTCCAGTCCCCAGGCAATACTTAGACATATCACAGAAGCAAGTTACTGTGTCACTAGGCACATGCTTAAACCACTGGGGCACAGCTGTCTCTGCTTCTCTCAGAAGCTTCATACAAGGCCCAGGTCCAAAGTAGTTGCACCTACTTTTTTAACTTTAACCTATGAGGGGTAGGTGAGTCTTCTTTTCTACCCCTCATAATGTTTTGGGTACTTAGTACCCTACACCAGTAAAATTCCCCAGCAGCTCCTGTTTATGCAGATCCTAGCAGAGAGAGACCCAAATCTTTTGTTCACTGTTGAATGTTTCTACACTTCTGGCCCCAAAAGGTATTTACATTCCTTTTTACGTCAGCTATTAACTTTTATTGTGTGCTTATTATATTTCATTTATCATTATACTTTGGAGTAAAATGGGTGGTTTAAATCTTAACTCATGCCTCTTACAAGTGATCCATATTGGTGTAATATCACTGCTTGCTACCATTTTATACTTCTATTCATCAAATATTTGTGAAAATACATATTTTTAAGTTGTTAAAACTCAAACCTATAAAACTACATCATTCTAAACTGTAAGTAGCCCACAGGAGTATATATATTGGATGTAGAGTTATAAAAGTACACCATACTTGTATAGCACTTCAATGCATTTTTGTGATATCTCACTTTAAAATGTTGATAAACCACCCTTGAGACATGAAAACTAGGTAATGATTTTCCCATTTCAGACATGAGGAAACTAAGGATCAAATTGATTAAAAAATAGTTAACATTAAATAAACTTCTGTTGCACTGGACAGTGTTAGGTACTTCACTTAGAACTTGACTAATCTTGAAAATAACCCTTCAGGAGGAGCCACGACTCTTCCTCTTCCCCTAAGCGGCCTGAGGTGACCTCTGAAAATGGTTCACTATTTGCTTGACCCAGAAAATCCTACGAAATAATGTAAATCAAGAGGTTCAAATCTTCATGTTCACTTTAAGAACACATGTGAAACTGCCCAGGCCATCAAGGGTATGCATATCCAAAAAGCCACCAAGTATCTGAAAGACGTCACTTTATAGAAGCAGTGTGTGCCATTCCGTCGCTACAATGCTGGAGTTGGTAGGTGTGCCCAGGCCAAACAGAGGGGCTGGACACAGGGTGGCCCAAGAAGACTACTGAATTTTTACTGCACATGCTTAAAAATACAGAGAGTAATGCTGAACTTCAGGATTTAGATGTTGATTCTCTGGTCATTGAGCACATCCATGTGAACAAAGCCCCCAAGATGCGGTGTAGAACGTACAGTGATAATGGTTGGATTAACCCATATGTGAGCTCTCCCTGCCACATTAAGATGATCCTTACTGAAAAAGATCAAATTGTTCCTAAACCAGAAGAGAAGGTTGCACAGAAGAAAAAGATATCCCAGAAGAAACTGAAGAAACAAAAACTTACGGCCCGGGAGTAAATTCTGCACAGAATAAATGCAAATAAAAATAAAAAGAGGAGGGAAGGAGCAAGATGTCAGAGGAGACCTAAATTTCATCTGGTCCCAGGAATTCAGGTAGATAGGGATCAAACCATTCTGAACACCTATGAACTCAACAGGAGATCTAAGAGAAGAATAGCAGCAACTCTCTGAACAGAAAAGCTATCACTTTCTGGAAGGTAGGACATGGGGAGAAGTGAATCTAAGGTGATATTCGGGAAGATAGATGGAGGGGGAGGTTTCCGTTGGCCACTTCTGGCAAGTGATAGAGCAGCGAAGCACAAAATCGGAACTTTTACAAGTCTGCTCCGCTGAGGGATGTCACTCCAGTGGCTAAGCGGTGACAGTGTGGTCTCAGGACCCTTGTGGTCACAGGAAGACCAGAGGCGCTGGAGTGTGGCAGAGCTCCCAGGTAGCAGAGCAGGGAAGCAGGCTGCAGAGATGGAGCCAAGGAGTGGGCGCTCAGCTCAGGGTTGCCATAAACCGTGATCCGGGGCAGGGACCCAACAGACGGCAGATCCGGGGAGACACCCCTTCCTCCCCCGGGGTTGGAGCGGCATGGGAGCTCACAGCAGGGATCTGCTGGGTTTGGAGACTCCACACGGGGTCAGGCGCCAGAGATAGAAACTCGGTCACAGGCCTGGTGAGCACGGAGAGCCCCAGGCTCTAGGAGACTGGAGAGACAGGAGTGAGTGACTGCTTTTCTCTGGGGGCTCACTGAGGAGCGGGGCCCCGAGTTCTCGGTTCCTCCGGGCAGAGATTAGGAGGCTGCCATTTTCACTCTTGTCCTCCAAAGCTGTACAGAAAGCTTGCAGGGAACAAAAGCTCCTGAGAGCAAACACGAGCAGATTATTTAGCCTGGACCCCGCAAGGGCAGGGCAATTCTGCCTCCGGCAAAGACATTTGAGAACCACAGCAACAGGCCCCTCCTCCAGAAGATCAGCAAGAACAGCCAGCCAAGACCAAGTTTACCCATCAATGAGAACAGCAGAACTCCAGCAATAGGGGAATACTGCACATACAATTCATGGCTTTTTTCCAATGAGTCTTTAGTCTTTCAAAGTTAATTTTTTTTTAACTTTCTTTTTCTTCTTTTTTTTTTTTTGAATATTTTTTCCCTTTTTCAAACATATTATCAATCTCTTTTTTAAAAAATCTTTTTATTTTTCCTTTTTAAAGTCATATTCTATTCCTTCATACTAGTTAACCTTATTTTTGGTATATATATATATATATATATATATATATATATATATACACATATATACACACACACACATATATATATGTATATATATATATGAGTTGTTCTCTCTTTAAAATTTTGGGATACAGTTTCTTCTAACAGACCAAAATATACCCTAAATCTCTAGTGTATGGCTTGTTATAGTCTCCTACCTAATCACATTCTCTCCCTTTTATTTTTTTAAATTCTCTTCTTTCCTTTTTCAACCAATTTCTTATCTTATCAATTCCTTTTATAAAATCTTTTATAATTTTCATCTTTGCAGTCATATTCCATCCCTTCATTGTATTTACCCTTACTTTTGTACATATATGTTTTTCTGTCTTTAAAATTTTGGGAGGCAATGTCTTCTAACAAACCAAAATACACCCAAAATCTAGTGTGTGGCACTCATCTATTCACCAGCCAGATCATATTTGATCATATTCTGTTTTTTTGTTTGTTTGTTTTTATCTTTTTCTTTTTTTTTTTTCCTTCTTTCCCTTTCTTTTCCCCCAGCTTCAGGTCTCTACTGATTTATTTAGTGTATATTTTTCTGGGGCCGTTGTTACCTGTAACCATTTTGTTCTCTCATTCATCTCTTCTCCTCTGGACAAACTGACAAGACAGAAAAACTCACCTCAAAAAAAAGAACAAGACGCAGTACCGACGGACAGGAACCTAATCAATACGGACATTAGTAACATGTCGGAACTAGAGTTCAGAATAATGATTTTAAAGATACTAGCTGGGCTTGAAAAAAGCATGGAAGATACTACAGAAACCCTTTCTGGAGAAATAAAAGAACTAAAATTGAACCAAGTCGAAATCATAAAGGCTATTAATGAGGTGCAATCAAAAATGGAGAATCTAACTGCTAGGACAAATGAGGCAGAAGAGAGAACTAGTGATATAAAAGACGAAATGATGGAGAATAAAGAAGCTGAGAAAAAGAGAGATAAACAACTACTGGATCACAAGGGCAGGATTCGAGAGATAAGTGATACCATAAGATGAAACAATATTAGAAATATTGAGATCCCAGAAGAAGAGAAAGAGAGAGAGGGGCAGAAGGTATATTGGAGCACATTATAGCACAGAACTTCCCTAATTTGGGGAAAGAAACAGGCATCAAAATCCAGGAGGCACAGAGAACCCCTCTCGAAATCAGTAAAAATAGGTCAACACCCCAAAACTAATAGTAAAACTTATGAGTCTGAGAGATAAAGAGAAGATCCTGAAAGCAGCTTGGGATGAAGAGGTCTGTAACCTACAATGGTAGAAACATTAGATTGGCAACAGACCTATCCACAGAGACCTGGCAGGCCAGAAAGGACTGGCATGATATATTCAGAGCACTAAATGAGAAAAATATGCAGCCAAGAATACCATATCCAGCTGGACTGTCATTGAAAATAGAAAGAGAGATAAAAAGATTCCAGGACAAACAAAAACTAAAGGAATTTGCAAACACAAGACCAGCCCTACAAGAAATACTGAAAGGTGTCCTCTAAGCAAAGAGAGAGCCTAAAAGAAACATAGACCAGAAAGGAACAGAGACAATATATAGTGATAGTCACCTTACAGGCAATACAATGGTACTAAATTCATATCTTTCAATAGTTACCCTGAATGTAAATGGGCTAAATGCCCCAATCAAAAGACACAGGGTATCAGAATGGATAGCAAACAAGACCCATCGATACACTGTCTGCAAGAGACTCATTTTAGACCCAAAGACACCCCCAGATTGAAAGTGGTGGGGGGGGAAAACCATTTACCATGCTAATGGACACCAAAAGGAAGCTGGGGTGGCAATCCTTGTATCAGACAAATTATAAACCAAAGACTATAATAAGAGATGAGGAAGGACACTATATCATACTTAAAGGGTCTATCCAACAAGAAATCTAACAATTGTAAATATCTATGCCCCTAATATAGGGGCAGCCAATTAAATAAGCCAAATAATAACAAAAGCAAAAAAAAAATTGACAACAATACAATTACAGTGAGGGAGTTTAACACCCTCCTCACTGAAATGGACAGATTATCTAAGCAAAAGATCAACAAGAAAATAAAGATGTTAAATGACACATTGGACCAAATGGACTTCACAGATATTTTCAGAACATTCCATCCCAAAGCAACAGAATACACGTTCTTCTCTAGTGTCCATGGAACATTCTCCAGAATAGATCACATCCTAGGTCATAAATCAGGGCTCAACCAGTACCAAAAGATTGGGATCATTCCCTGTATATTTTCAGACCACAATGCTTTGAAACCAGAACTCAATCACAAGAGGAAAGTCGGAAAGAACTCAAATACATGGAGGCTAAAGAGCATCCTGCTAAAGAATGAATGGGTCAACCAGGAAATTAAAGAGGAATTACAAAAATTCATGGAAACAAATAAAAATGAAAACACAACTGTTCAAAATCTTTGGGATGCAGCAAAGGCAGTCCTAAGAGGAAAGTATAGAGCAATACAAGCCTTTCTCAAGAAACAAGAAAGGTCAAATACACAACCTAACCCTACACCTAAAGGAGCTGGAGAAAGATCAGCAAATAAAGCCTAAACCCAGCAGGAGAAGAGAAATAATAAAGATCAGAGCAGAAATCAATGAAATAGAAACCAAAAGAACAGTAGGACAGATCAACGAAAGTAGGAGCTGGTTCTTTGGAAGAATTAACAAGATTGAATAAACCCCTGGCCAGACTTCTCAAAAAGAAAAGAGAAATGACCCAAATCAACAAAATCATGAATGAAAGAGGAGAGATCACAACCAACACCAAAGAAATACAAACAATTATAAGAACATATTATGAGCAACTCTATGCCAGCAAATTAGATAATCTGGAAGAAATGGATGCATTCCTAAAGATGCATAAACTACCAAAATTGAACCAGGAAGAAATAGAAAACTGTACAGACCTATAACCACGAAGGAAATTGAAGCGATCATCAAAAATCTCCCAAAAAACAAGAGCCCAGGGCCAGATGGCTTCCCAGGGGAATTCTACCAAACATTTAAAGAGGAATTAATACCTAGTCTTCTGAAACTGTTCCAAAAAATAGAATTGGAAGGAAAACTTCCACATTCATTTTACGAGGCCAGCATTACTTTGGTCCCAAAACCAGACAAAGAACCCATCAAAAAGGCGAATTACAGACCAATATCCTTGACGAACATGGATGCAAAAATTCTCACCAAAATACTAACTAATAGGATCCAACAGTACATTAAAAGGATTATTCACCACGACCAAGTGGGATTTATCCCTGGGCTGCAAGATTGGTTCAACATCTGCAAATCAATCAATGTGACACAATACATTAATAAAAGAAAGAACAAGAACCATATGATCCTCTCAACAGATGCAGAAAAAGCATTTGACAAAGTATAGCATCCTTTCTTGATCAAAACTCTTCAGAGTATAGGGAAAGAGGGTACATACCTCAATATCATAAACGCCATCTATGAAAAACCCACAGGGAATATCATTCTCAATGGGGAAAAACTGAGAGCTTCCCCCCTAATGTCAGGAACACGGCAGGGATGTCTACTGTCACCACTGCTATTCAACACTGTAGTAGAAGTCCTAGCCACAGCAATCAGACAGCAAAAAGAAATCAAAGGCATCCAAATCAGCAAAAAAAAAGTCAAACTCTCATTCTTTGCAGATGATATGATAGTTTATGTGGAAACCCAAAAGATTCCACCCCAAAACTGCTAGAACTCATACAAAAATTCAGTAAAGTGGCAGGATATAAAATCAATGCACAGAAATCAGTGGCATTCCTATACACCAACAACAAGACAGAAGAAAGAGAAATTAAGGAGTTGATCCCATTTACAATTGCACCGAAAACCGTAAGATACCTAGGAATAAATCTAACCAAAGAAGCAAAGAATCTGTACTCAGAAAACTATAAAATACTCATGAAAGAAATTGAGAAAGACAAAAAGAAATAAAAAAACATTCCATGCTCATGGATTGGAAGAACAAATATTGTGAAGATGTCAATGCTACCTAGAGCAATCTACACTTTCAATGCAATCCCTATCAAAATACCATCCACTTTTTTCAAAGAAATGGAACAAATAATCCTAAAATTTGTATGGAACCAGAAAAGATCCCGAATAGCCAGAGGAATGTTGAAAAAGAAAAGCAAAGTTGGTGGCATAACAATTCCGGACTTCAAGCTCCATTACAAAGCTGTCATCATCAAGACAGTATGGTACTGGCACAAAAACAGACACATAGATCAATGGAACAGAATCGAGAGCCCAGAAATGGACCCTCAACTCTATGGTCAACTAATCTTAGCCAAAGCAGGAAAGAATGTCCAATGGAAAAAAAACAGTCTCTTCAACAAATGGTGTTGGGAAAATCGGACAGCCATGTGCAGACAATAAAACTGGACCATTTCCTTACACTACACACAAAAATAGACTCCAAATGGTTGAAAGACCTAAATGTGAGACAGGAGTCCATCAAAATCCTAGAGGAGAACACAGGCAGCAACTTCTTCAACCTCAGCCGCATCAACTTCTTCCTAGAAATATCGCCAAAGGCAAGGGAAGCAAGGGCAAAAATGAACTATTGGGACCTCATCAAGATAAAAAGCTTTTGCACAGCAAAAGAAACAGTCAACAAAACCAGAAGACAACCAACAGAATGGGAGAAGATATTTGCAAATGACATATCAAATAAAGGGTTAGTACCCAAAAGATATAAAGAACTTATTAAACTCAAAACCCAAATAACAAATGATCCAATCAAATAATGGGCAGAAGACATGAACAGACATTTTTCCAAAGAAGACATCCAAATGGCCAACAGACACATGAAAAAGTGCTCCACATCGCTCGGCATCAGAGAAATCCAAATCAAAACCTCAATGAGATACCACCTCACACCAGTCAGAATGGCTAAAATTAACAAGTCAGGAAATGCAGATGTTGGCGGGGATGCAGAGAAAGTGGAACCCTCCTACACTGTTGGTGGAATGCAAGCTGGTGCAGCCACCGTGGAAAACAGTATGGCAGTTCCTCAAAGAGTTGAAAATAGAGCTACCATACGACCCAGCAATTGCACTCTTGGTTATTTACCCCAAAGATACAAGTGTAGGGATCCAAAGGGGCACATGCACCCCGATGTTTATGGCAGCAATGTCCACAATAGCCAAACTATGGAAAGAGCCTAGATGTCCACCGACAGATGAATGGATAAAGAAGATGTGGTTTATATATACAAGGGAATATTATGCGGCCATCAAAAGGAATGAAATGTTGCTATTTGCAAAGACATGGATGGAACTGGAGGGTCTTATGCTGAGCAAAATAAGTCCATCAGAGGAAGACATGTATCATATGACCTCACTGATATGGGGAATTCTTAATCTCAGAAAGGGACTGAGGGTTGCTGGAGTGGTGGAGGGTCGGAGGGATGGGGTGGCTGGGTGATAGACATTAGGGAGGGTATGTGCTATGGTGAGTGCTGTGAATTGTGTAAGACTGTTGCATCACAGACCTGTACCTCTGAAAGAAACAATACATTATATGTTAAAAAAAAAAAAAAAGAAAAAGGAAGAAGATAGCAGGAAGGGAAAAATGAATGGGGGGAATCGGAAGGGGGAGACGAACTGTGAGAGACTATGGACTCTGGGAAACAAACTGAGGGTTCTAAAGGTGAGGGGGGTGGGGGGATGGGTTAGCCTGGTGATGGGTAGTAAAGAGGGTATGTATTGAATGGAGCACTGGGTGTTATATGCAAACAATGAATCATGGAACACTACATCAAAACATAACATAATAAAAAAAAAGGTTGGAATAAAAATAAATAAATAAAGAGATCGAAAAAAATAAAGAAAATAACCCTTCAGATAAATGTGATCATGTCTATTCTTTGCAACAAGGGGCTCCGTGAAATTAATGAAATTCCCCAAATTCACATCTAATAAAGGCAGATCTAGAATACAAAGGTAGTTCTTTAATTTCCATCATTTCACAATCTCTCACTTGCTGCAGATATTGTTATAAGTGATCAATGCAAACTCAGTCTAAAGCCAGGTTTTCTGACTGCAAGTTCACAATATTGCACTTTGTTGGTTTAGCGACATTTACCTCAGTCACTGTACCTCACAACTCACAAAATGAGGTTTTTGTGTGATATGAAGCAACTACATTAAAATAGGTTGTTAAGATGAGCATATGTGGCTTAGTTGTTTTCTTTGTTTATGCACATTACTAAAAAGCTTTTATTTTAATTATTATTTTATTTTTCTGGCCAGTGAAGGATTATTGTAGATCCAGGACCCAGGGTTTGTGGGTCCTAAGATGATAAACTTTGGGTTCCTTCCATGAAAATTTACAAAAAAGCACTACTATAACATTTAAATACAGAGCCTTGAAAGGGGCCTATTCTATGAAGGGCCCTGAGGCTTAACATTATATCTAAAGTTTTATTTTAATTTGGAGAGCCTAAGCCTGATTTGATGATAGCTGGTGTATAAGTAATTTAGAAATGAGTCTAGCACATTTATGATATAATTTGGCAAAGTGTTCAATAAAATCTATCAGTTAATGTATCTAATCTAAAATGAATATAAACTACTCTGATAATGAATAATAGTATTTATGGTTAATCCCTTTTGCAGTTCATTTATAAATAGAATATGGATTAGAAAATAGGTATTAGATTAATGATATCTCACACTTACCTCTTTGTCACAAACTTGAACTGTCTTTGAATAAAATTTCTCTATACCTCTCCTATTTATTACCAGTACTACTAGTAGTTTGTGAATACTGTTTGTATAAGAAAAATAATTATTTATGGGAGAAATAAGATGTACATGAATAATATAAATTACATGTTAATAAAATCAATAGTTTGTACCCTGGTCAATTGTTGCTCTCAGGGATGAAAATACAAGTAATATCTGTTAAGGTTTGATTTGTGTCTCTCCTTTTGGTCTTAATTTAGTAGTTAATAGAAAATAATAATGTCTTGCTAGATTTCACTAAATATCTGACATTCTTCCCCAAAAAGCTTTAGAAATCTATTAAAAATAGTGCTGGCACAGTGATTGATAATAAAACTGTAGGATTGGATAAATTGCTAGATGATTTTCATCACAATATTTTAGTTTATTTTAAAACTATTTATTACTATCTATAGCTTTAAGACATAAAAATATGTTTCAGAGATTTGGGGGTAATAACTTTGAAATTTACCGAAATTACATACTTGTTAAGATTATTTGCTACAACTTTTTTTCTTTCTGAATTTGTTTTGTACAAAGGTCTTATCAACTCCAAAACCAAGTGACAAAATCTAATGAAGACTGAATTATCAGTCCAGGGATGCAAATGTAAATGCAGTATGTATTATTAAGTTTGCTACAAAATTTTAGTTGTTGGCTTGTATTATTTCTTGAGAGGCATGTAGTTTCTCAGGACCTGTAGTTCAGAAACAGCTTACAACAACACTTAATTCTAATCAGTCCTCAATCAATGTTTGATTAACTGAATCCTTACCTAATGGGAACTTATTACACTGGACGTTCATACAAGTCAGTCTGCCTGGGATAATTCTGGTTTGTGCCCACTGCACTGAATTAATTATTAATAATATCCTTGCTCACTCTCTAAAGTATTTCAGTCATTTTATCGTACTTATAAAGCAATCAACATAACACAGAGTATATCCAATCTCACAGTTTATGAACATTTTTTGGATAATGGCTGAAATTTGAGAATTACTCTTTTTCTTTGTCTCTACTTTTCTATTTGATAGATAAAATGTACCACAAAAATACATTACCTGAGAGAGAACATGCAACACGCTATTATGAATTAGTATACATATCTCTACTATCTCTTCAATTAGGCTTGTAGAAGGCAAAATTTTAAGGTTTTAGTGATCTCCATGTTCAAAATGAAGATATGACAGAAATAATATTTGTCCTATTAAATCACAATTAACTCGAGTAATCATGTTCCTCCTTCATTCACAATTCTCCAAAATATTTACTGTAGTATTCAAGCAAAATATAAATGTTGATGTAATTTAAATAATTGTAAGGTATCTCTTAGTGTAGGCTTATAACACTGGGCTGTTTGAATTGCATTACAGTGTTTTTTACTGTATTATAGGCAGTGATCAATTTGATTTTGAATTGTGTCTAACCAGTAAAATATAGAAATAAAAACAAATAGTATATGATGGTGTATAAATAGTGTATGATGGTGAGACAAGAACTGGGTTATATCAAATGAAAGGTGATATAAAAAACCTGCTGAGAGATACAATTAAAAATAATCTAAAGAGTAATTCTGTTCTCAGTGAGTCACCTGATTTAGCCTAGAATTCCATTTATCAGTTCCATTCTTAACTAAAAGTATAAAAACAAAACTAAAAGTGCAGTGTCAAGAAGTATACACCTCATAAAACAATGTATTTAATAGGTATTAAGATAATCTCATAGAATGTTGATTGTGAAAACCAAATAATGTTTTTAGATATCAATTCCATAATCTGATGTATTTCTAAAAATTCATAACTCAGGCAGCAATTTTAAGTAGTGATCTTATGTCCCTCATTCATCTTAACATTTAAAGTCAAATTTCAGAACCATGAACTTTTAGTTTCTTTAAATTGCCTGCATAACTAGTAAACATCAGCAGAAGGGAACTGATTTAACATGCAGCTAAGTTTGTAGTTATAGTTTATTTTTCAAACTTTAGAAAACGAGTAGAAAGATGTGTTCTCATTTCATTCTCCTTTTATAACAATTCATTAGTTAAATTTGAGAAACAATGAAAGTCTTCTTGGTCTATAGTCTGTACATGTGATAAATGTAATGATTTCTTAAAAATTCAATTACATACTCAAACACATTACAAAATAAAATTCTTATTGGCCACATTTGTGTAGAAAAATTTTAAAACCCTTCTGAGATTGAAAAGGGAATCCACACCAGACTATTATTTTCAAGTTATTTTATTGAGGCAATATTGTTATACTTAATTGAACTAGGAAAAACTGCCTCCTAGAGAGTCAGAATGACCCCATACCTATTTGTTCCATAGGCACACAAAAATGTCTGAAGGAAGGTCACTGCAGATGTGGGGATAGCAAAGGATTGAATAATAATGACAAGACAGAACAACAACAAAAACCAGCTGGTCTCCTGATTCTACTGCAGGCTATTTGTGTGATTTATTTGTTTTCTATTACGATCTCTATGTTCCATATGCCCATGTTCAAATAGAAAAGTAAAAGGTATGGATTTAACCAATAATGGCAAACTACAAAGTTGATATTTTAAAAATCACTTATAAATTACAGGAAAAGCAATTTTGAAAAATACCTTACTATTTTAGTCTGCTTTCCTAACCTTTCCTTAATTTGGTTGAAAAATAGATTTGTATTTCTTTAAAGGTCAAAAATCAATCATTGTTTTATCAAACAACCAAAATAAATAAAATTATTTGCAACATATTCTGCTTCAACTTAAGTATCAATAGTTTAGTAGTTTGAAATAATAATGGTATTTTGCACATTCTGTTTTCTCTTTTCACAGGCAGTCAATATGTTGTTTGTCTTTTGCTTATCTTCATAACAACACTGACAGTTGGGTAAGTTTAAGTAAACCACCCACTGACTTATGAATAACAAAAACTTTTTAAAGTATCTTGCCATAAGAGGTCTACTTAAAGAGAGAGCTTTTCCTCACAGTTCCATTACAAGACTTATTTATGAACTGAGATATATTTGAAGTCACTGATTTATAAAGTATAATTGAAATATAAAAGTAAGATACATTCCTATTTTTTTAAGATTTTATTTATTTATTTGACAGAGAAAGAGACAGCGAGAGAGGGAACACAAGCAGGGGGAGTCGGAGAGGGAGAAGCAGGCTTCCCGCTGAGCAGGGAGCCTGATGCGAGGCTCAATCCCAGGACCCTGGGACCATGACCTGAGCTGAAGGCAGACACTTAACAACTGAGCCACCTAGGCACCCCATAAACATTCCTATTTTAAACTCCACAATTCACATACAATGCATTTAATGCCATCCTAAATTATGCTATGCCTTAAATTAAAAAACAAAACAAAGCACATGCACAGCAAAACAAAACAAACAAAAAACTGGGAAGGGGTGGAAGAGGTGGAAGTAGTTCCTTAAAACCAAGTGAGGGTTGAAAAAGGGGGACTTCTGCAAGATGGTGGAATAGAGAGATCCTGAACTCACCTCCTCCCAGGGACACATGAAATCTAAAGTTACATATGAATTATTTCCCTCTGAAAAAGATCAAAATACTAGATGAACTTATTCTCGACAACAAAGGTTAAAAAGACCATATTGAGACAGGTAGAAGAGGTAGATATGGTCTCAACAAAAAAACCTACCCCTGGGGCAGCAACACACAACACGGAGGGATCTTACCAGTATAGCGCATCCCCTGGAAGAGTGAAGGGTTGGTGTCACACATCGAATACCCCAACCCCTGGGATCTACACCAGAGAGATGAACCCCCAAAACACCTAAATTAGAAAACCAGAGGGGCTAAAATCCAAGGGACCTAAAATGATACAGAAAAATTGAGATTTGTCCTTTAAAGGACTCACATGCAGTCCCACTAACCCTGAAACCCAACGAAAAAAACAGCAGTTTGAAAAGCATGTCTACCAAAGGTGAAGAGATTCATTTCCTAATCTAAAAACACCTGTGGAGAGACAGGAGATACTGGAAACTCTCCCTGGAGATGAAGGCATTGACAGAAGGAGAAAAGAGAGAGAAAGGAGCAAATAATTTATTTGAAGAAATATGGCTGAAAAGTTCCCTAAAAGACACTTAGGTCAAGAAGCCCAGAGATTTCCAATTCAGATAAACCCAAAGAGAGCCAAACCAAGAAACATTATAATTAAAATGTGAAAAGTTAAAGATAAATAGAGAATCTTAAAAGTAGCAAGAAAAAAAAATCAAATTGCTACATACAAGGAAAATCCATAAAGCTATTTCTCAGCAGAAACTTTATAAGCCAAAAATAAGTGACATGAAATTCAAAGTGATAAAAAGAAAAACTTCTAACCAAGAATACTCTACCCAGCAAGGTTATGATTCAGAATTGAGAGAGAGAGAGATAAAGAGTTTTCCATACAAACAAAAGCTAAAAAAACCCTCAGCATTATTAAACTAGCCTTAGGAACTTCTTCAAGCTGAAAAGAAATGACACTAATAATAGGAAAACAGACAAAAGCAAAACTCACTGGAAAAGGTAAATATATTAAAGGTAGTAGAGTGATCACATATATCTACTATGGTTAAAACATGAAAATAGTAAAATTAAAAAATACAATAATTAATTAATACACAAATAAATGTAAAATGTGACAATACAAATATAAAATGTGCTGGGGAGAGTAAAAATGTAGAGTATTGGAATGTGTTCAAACTTACTTGCTATCAAGTTAAAATAATTGTAATATACATAGGGTGATATATGTGAATGTTAACCACAAATCAAAAATGTAGAGTAAATACACAAAAAAATGAGGAAGTAATCTAAACATGTTATATTAAAGGAAATCAACAAACCACAAAGGAGAGAAAGAGTAGAAAAAAGATACAGAGAGGAAATACATAAACAATCTTAAAAAAACAATTAATAAAATCAATAGCAATAAGTACATACCTATCATAAACACTTTAAACATAAGTGGGCTAAATTTTCCAATCAAAAGACATAAAGTGGATGACTGGGTAAAAAACAAGACACATTATTATACTGCCTATGAGAGACTCACTTCAGAAGTAAGGAAACATGGACTGAAAGTGAAAGTATAAAAAAAGATGGGCCGCCTGGGTGGTTCAGTGGTTAAGGGTCTGCCTTCGGCTCAGATCATGATCCCAGGGTCCTGGGATCAAGTCCCGCATCGGGCTCCCTGCTCGGCAGGAAGCCTGCTTCTCTCTCTCCCACTCCCCCTGCTTGTGTTCCCTCTCTCGCTGTGTCTCACTCTGTCAAATAAATAAGTAAAATCTTTACAAAACAAACAACAGGGGCGCCTGGGTGGCTCAGTCGTTAAGCGTCTGCCTTCAGCTCAGGTCATGGTCCCAGGGTCCTGGGATCGAGTCCCGCATTGGGCTCCCTGCTAGGTGGGGAGCCTGCTTCTCTCTCTGCCTCTGCCTCTCTCTCTTTCTCTCTCTCTGACTCTCATGAATGAATGAATAAATAAATAAATAAATAAATAAATAAATAAATAAATAACATTTAAAAAAAAAGAGTATTCACAAAATATAGGGGCTCCTGGGTGGCTCAGTCATTAAGTGTCTGCCTTCTGCTCAGGTCATGATCCCAGGGTCCTGGGATCGAGCCCTGCATCAGGCTCCTGCTCAGCAGGAAGCCTGCTTCTCCCTCTCCCTCTGCCCCTGCTTGTGTTCCCTCTCTCGCTGTCTCTCTCTCTGTCAAATAAAATCTTAAATAAATAAATAAATAAATAAATAAAATATTCCATGTAAATAAAAAGAAAGTATAGCTATAGTCATATCAGAAAAAAAAGAGACTTTAAAACGAAGACTGTAATAAAAGACAAAGAGGGGTACTACAGAATAAGAAAGGGGTCAGTCCAGCAAAAAGATGTAACATTTATAAATATATATGCATCCAACATAGAAACACAAAAATATATAAAGCAAGCATTAAAAGTCCTAAAAAGAGAAATCTGCAGCAATAAAATAATAATAGGGCACTTTAACACTCCACTTACAACATTAGATAGATCATCTAAATAGAAAAACAATAGGGAAACATCAGTCTTAAATGATACATTAGACCAGATGAACTTAATAGATATCTACAAAATATTACATCTAAAAGCAGCAAAATACACATTGTTCTCAAATGTACATGGGACATTCTTCAGGATGCATCACAGTAGGCCAGAAAGTAAGTCTCAATAAATTAAAGAAGACTGAAATTATAACGAGCATCATTTTGAACCACAATGGTATGGAACTAGAAATCAACTACAAGAAGAAAACTCAAAAAAAAAAATACAAATACATGGAAATTAAACAACAAGGGTCATAGAAAAAACAGGGAGAAATAAAAAAAAATACCTAGAGCAAATGAAAACAGAAATACAACATACCAAAATCCATGAGATGCCTCAAAAGTGGTTCTAAGGAAGTTCATGACAACACAGGACTACTTCAAGAAAGAAGAAAAATCTCTAACTGGCAATTTAATTTTATGTCTAAAGAAATTACAAAAATAAGAAAAAACAAAGCCTAAATTTATTAGAAGGAGGGAAATAATAAAGATCAGAGTAGAATTAAATGGAATAGAAACTAAAAAAAGGGCAATAGAAAAGATCAGTGAAACTAGATCTGATTTTTTGAAAAGATGGACAAAACTGACAAGCCTTTATCTAGGCTCACCAAAGATAGAGCAAATAAATAAAATCAGAAATGAAAGAGAAATTTCAACATGCCACAGAAACAAAAGATCATAAGAGACTACTTTGAACAACTGTTTGCCAACAAACAGACAAACTAGAAGAAAGGGATAAATTCATAGAAACTTACAATCTTCTAAGACTGAATCATAAAATCTTAATAGACCAATTACTAGTCAGGAGATTGAGTCAGAAATCAGAAACCTCCCCACAAACAAAAGTCCAGGACCACATGGCTTAATTGGTTAATTCTACAAAACATTCAAAGCTTTAATACATATCTTCCCTAATCTCCTCTCCAAAAAATTGTAGAGAATAAAAGCCTTCCAAACTCATTTTAGGAGATGGCCATTACCCCGATACCAAAACTAGCCAAGATATACATAAAGAAAACATTACAGGCTGTTAAACATGATGAGCATAGATACAAATATCCTTAACAAAATACCGGCAAATTGAATTCAACTATACGTTAAAAGGATCATGCACCATGATCAAGTGGGATTTATTCCAGAAACGCAAGGATGGTTCAACATCCACAAATCAATCAATGAAATACATCACATTGACAAACTCAAAGATAAAAATCATATGATTACCTCAATAAATGCAGACAAATTATTTGATAAAATTCTGTATCCATTTATGATAAAAACTCTCAAGAAAGTCAGTATAATAGGAATGTACCTCAACATAATAAAGATCTTATAATGACAAGCCCATAGATAACATCATACTGCATCGTGTAAACTGAAAGCTTTTCCTCTAAGATCATGAACAAGGCAAGAATGCTCACTCTACCCGCTTTTATCAAACAGTATTGGAAATCCTATCCATAGCAATAAGGCAAGAAAGATAGAGAGCACCCAAACTGGAAACAAAGAAGTACAACTATTACTATTTGCAGAATATATGATACTATATATAGAAAACCCTAAAGATTCCAAGAAAAAGAAAACTGTTAGAATAAATGAATTCAATAAAGTTCCAAGATACAAATTTAATATAGAAAAATCTATTGTTTATATAACCCATCAACAAATTATCAGAAAGAGAAAAGAAGAAAACAATCCTATTCATAATCTCATCAAAGAGAATAAAATACCTAAAAATAAATTTAACCAAGGAGGTGAAACACCTATACATTGAAAATTGTAAGACACTAATGAAAGAAATTGAAGAAGACACAAACAAAAAGATATTCCTTGTTCATGGATTGGAAGAAGTAATATTGTTAAATATTGTCCATATTACCGAAAGCAACCCAAAGCAATCTAGAGACTCAATGCAATCTCTATCAAAACTCCAATGGTATTTTTCACAAAACTAGAACAAATAATTCTAAAATTAATCAAAACCACAAAAGACCTCACGTAGCAAAATAATCTTAAAAAATAAGTACGAAGCCAGAGGTATCACACTCCTTGATTTCAAACTATACTACAAAGCTATAGTAATCAAAACAAAATGGCATTGATAGGAAATCAGACACATATATCAACAGAACATAAGAGAGAGCCCCAAAATAAACCCACACATATAAAGTCAATTAATTTATGACAAAGGAGGCAAGAATATAAAATGCGAAGAGACAGTCTCTTCAATAAAAGGTGCTGGGAAAACTGGTCAGCTACATGCAAAAGAATGAAACTGGACTATTTTCTTACACCATACACAAAAAATAAACTCAAAATGGATTAAATACTTGAATGTAAGACCTAAAACCATAAAACCGCTAGAAGAAAACATAGGTGGCAAGCTCTTTGATATTAGTATTAGTGATGATTTTTTTAGATTTGACTCCAAAGACAAAGGAAACAAAAGCCAAAATAAATGAATGGGCAAATGGAACTACATCAAACTGAAAAGCTGCATAGAAAAAAATCATCAAAATGAAAAAACAACCTACTGAGTGGGAGAAGGTATTTGTAAATCATATATCCAATAAGGGATTAATATCCAAAATATATAAAGAACACAACATATAAAGAATATACATTGAGTTCTATAACTCAACAACAACAACAAAAACCCAAACAATCCGGTTAAAAAATTAAGCAGAGGATCTGAATAGACATTTTTTCCAAAGAAGGCATACAGATGGCCAACAGACATATGAAAAGATGTTCAATATCACTAATCATGAATAAAATGGAAATCAACCACAATGAGATATCACTTTGCACCTGTCAGAATGGCCTTTATCAAAAAGAGAAAAAAAAAATAAGAAGAAAAGGTAATCCTTGTGCACTATTAGTAGGGATATAAATTGGTGCACTATGCAAACATTATGGAGGTTCCTCAAAAAACTAAAAAATAGAGCTACCATATTTTCAAGCAACTCAACTATTGGGTAACTATCCAAAGAAAATTAAAATACTCATTCAAAAAGAAATGCACACTTATATTCATTGCAGTATTATTTATAACAGCCAGATATGGAAACAACCTAACTGTCCATCAACAGGTTAGTGGATAAAGAAACTGTAACATGTATATAAATGGAATACTACTTAGGCATACAAAAGAACAAAATCTTGTTATTTGCTAGAACCTGGATGGACCTTGAGAGTATTATGCTAAGTTAAATAAGTGAGATGGAGAATGACATATACCACATGATTTCACTTACAGGTGGAATCTAAAAAAACAGAACAAACATAATGAAACAAAACCCAGACTTAGAGATACAGAGAAGAGACTGGTGGTTGCCAGAGCAAAGGGGTGCTGAGCAGGTAGGTGAATGAATCAAGAAGTATAAACTTCTAGTTATAAATAAGTCATTGGGATGTGGCGTACAGCATGGGGAATACAGTCAATAACATTGCATTAACTTTGTATGGTGACAGGTGGTAACTAGACTTATTATAATTATCATTTTACAATGTATAGAAATGATGAATCACTATGTTGTACACCTGAAACTATTATAATAATGTTTGTCAATTATACCTCAATTAAAATCAACAACAAGTGAGAGTTCTCAGAGGAATAGTGTCTCTCTATCATCCAGGTCATCAACACATAATATTATTATTTTAACTTATTTTGTTTTGAAATGCAGTGTTAGTTTATACACATATTGTATGCCCTTTCACTTACTACATCCTTGCAAGCTTGCCCTGCTATAGTGAAGAAGCAAGCAAGGAGTCCCCAAAGAAAGATGTGGAAGAATTCAAGTTAATCTTCTCCATCAATAACTAAGGATTTTCCCAGGTTGTAAAGATCATACCTTACAATGGTCAGGTAAGCCTAATGCAATTTTGAATTTGGTAAGAAAAGAAATTAAATACAATAATTTATTGCAACAACTCACAACATCAAGTTGTTTCTATTTTCTCATTCCTAGGAGCCCTTGCTTAGAATTAACTTGTCAGAAAGCAGAGAAGGAATAACCTTGATTTATTACTAAGAGCAAAGTGAGACTTAACCTTGAGGGACGTTATGGGAAGGGTCCTAAAAGGAAAGAATACATTGTGTTTGAGTTGACAAAACCAGATAGGGAAGTCATTAAGTAAAAAACTACGGTTGACAGACATTTAATTTGGCCTTCTAGCCAACTGGACCATGCGGATTATACAATCTTACTATAACCTCGATATAAGTTGATCATTTAAATGATACATAGAAAATAACTTGGTAGTTGACTCCAAAGAGGGGACACCAGAGAGCATAAGATATCCCAGAGTATCAGTCACTGACAAAGGATTTATAAAAGAGAAAGCTAAGAATCAAACTTGTGTGATTAAATGCTTTCATTTTATTATAAGTTTGTATCCAAATAACACACCTGCTCCTATTCTAAAAGTTTATAAAATTTAATTTTAAAGAATATTATTCAGTGTTAGGGTTTTTCAAACTTCTCTAACCTCTATTACTAAAAAAAAAAATCACAAAATAATGCTGATGTGTTATTTAAAGTTGTAAAGGTTAAAGAGAATTTCAGGAAAAAGAATCAGGCAAGATAGCCCCTTTATAATGGGGTTCCCTTGTCACACTCTAATGTAGAGTTAATGAATAAATTTCTTTTCAGACCCTCTAATTTATATAACTTTCACTCAGAATATTTTAATGACTTTCTGGGATTGCAATTAATTTGACATAGGGTTTTATGAAGTTTAATTTTTGTAGCCCTTGTTGAATAAAAATATTATTTATGACATAAAACAATACATGTTAACTGTGTATTATATTAAAAATGCTGGATATCAAAAGAGCACCGAGAATTAAAGTAACTTTAAGATTTTTGTGCTTTAGGGGTGGGCCAAAAAAAACCAGTATGTACAGCTTACATACCTCGGTAGCAAACTGCTGCAATCCACCAATATTAATTGGTCCTTCTTCAGTGGCATACAAATTGCATCCACCTACACAAAGATCAGAAGTTGGACATACCATTCCACAGGTCAGACCAAGTGGGTTGTCAGAAAAAATCATCTTAGCAGCTCCATAATAGTTCTAGAAAAATAAAATAAAATAAAATTTTATTATGTAACAATGTACCTTAAACATTCAAAATATGACCCAATTTTTTATTAGGTAATTGAGTTGAAGATTAAGACATGTAAAAGATAGAGAGGTTACAATAATGTTTACCACCAGAAAACATCAAGTAATAACTAGCAGAATACCTGATATACAGGAATATTCAATATATGGTATATTCATAAATGAACAATTAATGAATTTTGGAAAATCAAAATTTAAAATATAAATGTTCCGTAAACAGTTTTCTTTCACAAGGCATCTAACTATATCCTGACAAGAATTGTTCTTTTCATATTTAAAAAAGGTAAGTTAGGTAGATTGAACAAACTTAAAATGTAAATCTTAAAACTTTAAAAAAACAAACAAAAAGGTTAAACTCAAGTTATCCTCCATTTAACTAAATTAAAAGCATTTAGGACCCTCTTTCCCTTTTTTTCATCTGGCTTGTCCAGAGAGACTATATATATATGGCACTCTGTGTTGATTATCATCCTTCAATTACATACTATAAACCAAAGATGCAGATGAAACTTATTATACAGGCACTCCTGGATGAGACCTTGACATGCTCATCTCTCATTACTTCTTTGATTATTATAGAATAACTTAAAACCTTACTCATTTTATCAAGTTTTTAGAACCAAACTTGTTCATACATTGTACAATTATATTATTGACTAAGAATGAATAATTTGAACACATGGGGATTTTTTTTCTCTAATTAAAAGTAAGAACTGGACCTGACCAATGTTCCTCAAACTGTCAAGTACATCAAAATAAGGATAATTTTGAGAAAATATAAAACTCAAGAAAACCCTAAGGGAACATGACAACTAAATGTCATATGCTATTCTGGCAAGATACTAGATATGGAAAAAAGGCACTAGGTAAAAACTAAGGAAATCTGAAGAAGGCATAGACTTTAGTTAGTGATAATACAGAAATAATGTTTCATTAATTGTAATAAATGTGCTATAGTAATGTCAGATATTAATTAATAGAGAAAATAATGTGCAGGTCTATATAGGGATTCTTTGTACTATCTTCACAACTTTTCTGTAAATACAAAAATGCTATAAAATATGTTTTAAAGAAGAGATGGTAGAATGCAGTTAATGGTATGAAACTAATGTATTTATTTCTCCTTTATCTTTTGTTTACAATACTTTTTAAGGTCTTTGAAAACACACACATTGTTCCCTGACTAACCTTGATCATAAATATAAATTCCTAGAGACTACAGAATACTGATGATAATAAACAACAGAAATAACCGTAACTATTTCTTGACTCCTTAATACATTACCAGAAGTTTGCCAGATCTTTATTTAATCTTTATCATCAATCATCTTATATAAAATGTCCAGCACCTAATCAAAAATTTCTAAGCATAAGACAAAACAGAATTAAATGCCTGATAATCAGTGAAAAAATGAATCAATCGACCCATAGATCTGATACAGAAACTGGAGTTAGCAGAGAAAGACTTGAAAATAATCTTCATGAAAATTTAGAAAAAGAACAAACAAAATAGATGAAACAATTCAAAATATAACCAGAATCCTGTGATCTATTTAAAAAGAATCAAACTGGCATTCCATAACTGAATAAAACATTTAAAAATAGATCTTAATGCATGGTCTTAATAGTATTCACAGTGGTTTAACAGTATTTGTCTTATTAAATGTGTCTCCTTAGCAACCAACAGTAATGTCTAACACATAAGAATGGTTCTTCAGTACATCTTTTCAGAATACATAATAGGAATGTGTTATTAAACTCAACTTATAAATAAGGAAACTGGGGTAGGAAGGATAAATAATTTGCCAAAGGATCATAGAGCATATAAAGTGGCAGAGCCAGGATTCAAAGCCATATATATGACCACATACTCATAAGGACCAAGATAAACTCTAATACTAAAGAATACTGTTCAGGGGCGCCTGGGTGGCTCAGTCGGTTAAGTGTCTGCCTTTGGCTCAGGTCATGATCCCAGGGTCCTGGGATCAAGCCCTGTCTCGGGCTCCCTGCTCAGCAGTGAGCCTGCTTCTCCCTCTCCCTTTGCCTGCTGCTCTGCCTGCTTGTGCTCTCTATCTCTCTGTCAAATAAATAAATAAAATCTTTTAAAAAATAAAGAATACTGTTCAATACTGAATAGGTTATAAAATTTAGTTACATTATTTTTCAGATTTAATATGTATCTTGATGTAAAACACAGCTTTTTTCAGTATAAATTGGAGAGCATGTAGCTAGCTCATTAATTACACTTTATACTTTATTAGATGATTTCTAAAAAAGATTTTATTTACTTATTTGTCAGAGAGAGAGAGTGCACAAGCAGAGGGAGCGGCAGTCAGAAGGAGAAGCAGGCTCCCCGCTGAGCAGGGAGCTCTATGTGGGACTTGATCCCAGGACCTTGGGATCATGACCTGAGCAGGCGGCAGATGCTTAACCTACTGAGTCACCAGGCATCCCTCTTAGATGATTTTTTGGTATATTTCCCTTAGTTTTGATCTTTCCATCAATTCAATGAAATGTTATTATAGGGTAAAAGTCTTTTTATCTTGGGGCGCCTGGGTGGCTCAGTCGTTTGGCGTCTGCCTTTGGCTCAGGTCATGTCATTATCCCAGGGTCCTGGGATTGAGCCCTGCATCGGGCTCCCTGCTCGGTGGGAAGCCTGCTTCTCCCTCTTCCACTCCCCCTGCTTGTGTTCCCATTCTCGCTGTGTCTCTCTCTGTCAAATAAATAAATAAAATCTTAAAAAAAAAAAGTCTTTTTATCTTAACTCAAGATTAATCTGTTTCTTTCCTCAAATTGGTCATATTTGCCATTGTCTTTGTGAAAGTCTTTGTCAGTGTCACTGGTAAAGGACAATAGTAAAGCACTATGCTGTCAAAGTATACTTTTCAAAAGTTAAGACGGGATTCCTTTACACATAGAGAAGGACCATGTATCAAAGATTTTACTTGACTCACTCATGTATAAGGAATCATTAAATAAGGAATCAGTAAGATAGTAAAAGTGATTCAAGGAGCATTTGAGGCTGACATGGCTTAAATGCTGAATTCTACCAAGTATTTAACAATTTATACCAATTCTTCACAAATACTTCCAAAATACACATATGGAATTTATCTCAGGAATGCAGGGTTGGTTTATCATTCCCTAAATCAATTAATATAGTACACTGCATCAACAGAATAAAGGACAAAAATCACAGGATCATCTCAAAAAATGCGGAAAAGTGTTTGACAAAATCCAATACCTCTTGTGATAAAAACTCACAACAGACCAGAAACAGAAAGCCATTAATTCATTTTAGGGGTTAATAAAGGACATCTGTTTAAAAACCACAGTCAACATCTTACTTTACGCTGAAAACTGAACGTTTTCTCCTTAGCATCAGGAACAATACAAGGATGCACATCTATCCAGCATAGTACTGAAGGTTTTATCCAAATAATGTGGCAAACAAAAGAAATAAAAGCTACTCAAATTGGACAGTAAGAAGTAAAACTATTTCTACTTGTAGATGAAGTGACCTTGTATATAGAAAATCCTAAAATCCACTAAAAAAACTATTAGCACTATGATGTTTAATTTTATGTGTCAACTTGACTGTGCCATGGGATGCCCACATTAAACATTATTTTGGGGTGGGTACAAGAAGGCATTTCTATATGAGATTAGTTTTTTAAATTGGTGGACTCACCAAAGTAGACCGCCTTCCCCAATTATCACTCAACTGGGTGGACATCAGCCAACCCATTGAGGACCTGAATAGCACAAGAAGAGGCAACAGGAAGAAAATCTGTCCCTTTTGGAGCCTGCCTGGTGGAGTCTGGACATCGATATATAAATATATAAATATATATATATATATTCCATTCATATATTCCACATATATTCCATATATATATTCCATATATATATTATATATATATACATATATATCTCTATATATAATATATATATTCCATTCCATTTCTATGCAGAACCCTGACTAATACAGCAGTAATAATGACTGTAGCCAGCATGTTGGGTGTAAGATCAATCAATATACAATAATCAATTTTATTTCTACACACAATGTATAAAACAATGAACAAAACAAAAATGAAATAAAAAAATAATTCTAAGAGGATCAAAATACAAATTATTTGGACTATATTTACCAAAACTGTGTAAAACACATGTTCTGAAAATAGACCATTGGTGAAAAAAACTAATGAAGACCTAGATAAATGGAAAGACAGCCCATGATTATGAATTAGAAGGCTTATTGTTGGGATAATGCTACTACCCAAATTTATCTACAGCTTCAGTGCACTCCCTATCAAAATCGTAGCAGATTTCTTTGCAAAAATTGCCATACTGACTCTAAAATTCATATGAAAAACCAAGAGATCCAGAACCAGAATAGGCAAAACAGCTGTGAAAAATAAGAACAAAGTTGGAGGAATCACATTTCCTGATGTCAAAACTTACTATGAAGCTACAGTAATCAAGACAGTGTGGTACTGGCATAATAACACACATACATTGACAGTCTAGATAGAATTGACAGTCTAGATAGAACCCTCATTTTTTATGTTCAATTGGTTTTCTGACAAGGTTTCCAAGACAATTCTGTAAAGAAAGAATATTCCCCTTAAGAAATGATGTGATAACTGAATATCCATAAGCAAAAGGATGGAGTTGATCCCTATTTCACAGCATACATAAAAATTAACTAGCAATAGATTACAAATCTAAATGCTGGAGATAAATCTTTAAAACTCTTATAAGACGATATAGGAATAAATCTTCAAGACCTTGAATTAGGCAACGGTTTTTAGATATAACAACAAAAGCACAAGCAACCACACACACAAAAATAGATGAACAGGATTTCATCAGAATTAAAAGCTTTTGTGCTACAAAGAACACCACCAAGGAAGTTAAAAGGCAACCCACAGAACAGGAAAAGATTATATATGGTAAGAAATTTTCATATAAAATATATGAAGATGACTTAGAACTCACTAACATAAAAGACAATATAACTCACTAAAAAATGAGCAATGGATTAGTATGAACATTTCTCCAAAAACATACAAATGGCCAATAAGCATAAGTGTTGCTAAACATTATTAGCTATCAGAGAAATGCTAGTCAAAATAATGAGATACCAATTCTTAACCTATTTGGCTGGCTACAGTGAAAAAGACATAATAATATATACAACAGAATATTATTCAGCCATCAAAAACAATGAAATCTTGCCATTTGCAACGATGTGGAGGGAGCTAGAGTGTATTACACTAAGCAAAATAAGTCAGAGAAAGACAGATACCCTATAATTTCACTCATATGTGGAATTTAAGAAATAAAACAGATTAAAAAAAAGAAAACGGATGAACAAAGGAGAAAAAGAAAAACGAAAGCAAGAGAGGAAGCAAACCATAAGAAACTCTTAATTACAGAGAACAAACTGAGGGAGGTGGGCAGAAGAAGGGCTAAATGGGCGATGGGTACTAAGGAGGACACTTGTTGAGATGAGCACTGGATCTTATACGTAAGTGGTGAGTCACTATGATTCTACTCCTGAGACCAATATTACACTGTATATTAACTAACTAGAACTTAAATAAAAACTTTAAAAGAAAAATGTGAAGAAAAATTTAAAAAAAAATTTTAAAAATAAACAATTTTTTAAGTTAAAAAAAGACATACAATAAAAAATGTTGACAAGGATGTGGAGAAATTGGAACAATCATATCTTGCTGATGGGATTGAAAAATGGTGTTGGTACTTTGAAAAACAGTTTGGCGGTTGCTCATAGGGGTAAAAATAGAGTTATCATATGATTCAGCAATTCCACTCTTTAGTGTACACCCCAAAAAATCTACAATATATGTCCGTGTAAAATCTCATACAATAATGTTCAAAGTAGTGTACTCCTAATAGCTAAAATGTAGAAACAACCTAAATGCCCATTTCTGATGAAGAGCTAAAAAAGTAGTATATCCATATAATGATATTATTCAGAAATAAAAAATAATATGTGCAGATTGTCATCTGCAAATAGTGAAAGTTTGACTTCTTCCTTACCAATGTGGATGCCTTTATTCCTTTTTCTTGTCTGATTTCTGTGGCTAGGACTTCCAGTACTATGTTGAATAAAAGTGGTGAGAGTGGACATCCTTGCGTTGTTCCTGACCTTAGGGGACAAGTTCTGTTTTTCTCCACCGAGTATGATGCTAGCTGTGGGTTTTTCAAAAAAGGTCTTTATTATGTTGAGATGTTCACAGATTCATTCAGGAAATGATGATTAGAAGATATATTTTTAATGTGCTTGGAACAAATTATGGAAAAATTTCACTTCCAATCTAAGGGTTTAGTATCTAATTGAAGCTTTTTAATAAAAGGTGCTAGTATTAAAGGACTAATTGGGAAGATTATTGTATAAAGGCTGTGGAAACTCTCAGGAGAGTGGAAAAAACAGGGAAAGTGAAGAAGACATGATGATACATAAAAAAGGAATGCATTAGCATGTATCAGAATACACAAACATGGTTTTGAAAATGGTCTGAGCCAACATCAAGCAATGATTCAGAAATCACCTTTGTACTCTTCCTCTCACAAATAACTTTGAACAAATGGTAGATAACTCTACTGTGTAGGAAGCTGGGTGTTCAGAGTCAAAAACATTCAGAAACCCATTAGAAAAGGAACACCTCCTCAGCTGTTCCCATCAAGAAAGTCAAGATCAATATCAATTTTTTTTCTCTCATAGTAAGTGGAGAGATTTCTTGAGTTCTCCTTCTAAACAAGAGGTTTGACTCCTATTCTGTGAGCTTCTAAACCTTTCTAAAAGCAAAGGCTATAAAATTTAAATTTAGAAGGGTACTTTAAAGATACCCCAGTAGTCTCCTTCTAGAAAATACACAATCACTTCACCTAGTTTCTTCACTTTATTCAATCATTCACAAGTATTTTAGTCTTCTTTTGTGTGAAGAAAAATGTACAGGGTTATTTTGGGAGGGATAAAAATTAAATATCTGATCTTTTGTGCACAGATTTGTTTTATGAGGACTTTTACTCCTTTAAGCAAAAATCTAAAACACAAATTGATGTTTGATATGTTTTTTTTTATATCAACACAAAAGAACATGCATTGAATGTTCTCTAGTCCATTAACTTACCCATATTTTTCAGGTGTTGAATTTTCTATTACCCATTGGGGTTTTTAAAAGCTTGTTCAAAGCTACAACATGTGCCATTTGTGTGGGTTAATTTTAAGACAACCTTAACTTTGATTCTTTGCCTTTTATTTTTAAAGTTATAACTTGAAATTGCATTAATGTCATCTCTCTACAATTTAATGGTTTTTAAGTCATTATCAAGAAACATGAAAAACTCACAAACCAGTTATCATCTGATATGTTATAACGAATTTAACCAATAGTCCTATCATATTCAGACCTTCATATCACCACAACATTATCAAAACAGCTGGTGGATTTATTTTAAAGTGTTCTTGCTTTTTCCAATGAGAGTTTTCACAGATGGAAGCATCCTTCCAAGATAAACTCCAATCTGCTGCATTTAAAAAATACTTGGGAAAGTTCAGTAAGTTTGCAAGTGTGAGAAGGGTGAATTAACATTACTTATACTTCTAGACTGAGTTGTCTAACGATGAGTGTGCTAATGTACATTAATCTAATAGAAAATGTCCCTAATAGTACATACAGAAAGTATAAGCACAGGGAACACTGTCAAGCTATCACCATCTTCTCAGTGAACAATCCAATGGTCTTCATATATTTGGCAAAGGAGAGTGGGAACCTATCGTTAACAGAACCCACAAAAAAACCCTGCCCTCCCAGTATTCACTCTTCTGGGGACAAAGGGGTATAGAATAGGTTTGCCTGGTTTTACTCTGAAAACCTTCCCTTCGTATCTCAGACATACTGAATTTTAGAAAAGTTTTGCATGATATGATTAGACTTTTAGAACTATGAATGTGTAAGGAAAGAATTATTCTTGTAGAAAATAAATTTTTTTTATCTGACCTTGAGATGCTTGTGAAGGTGCACACAGGTGCGTGCACACAGGCTTCTGAATTTAATTCTGCTTATATTATACTGGGATAAAATTTAGTATCTCTTAACCTCAGTTTCATTACTTGAAAAATGCAGATCAAAATTCCTTCTTAACTCATCATATTTACACTAAGTATTTTTTTAATTTGACACAGATAGCATGCCTAGTACATTATACAACATAGAACAGACTTAATAAATTTAAGTCTGCACCCCATTACCCCTAGGCTTTTTCTAGCTAAAAAAGGTTTTCTTATAATGTTAAACCTAAGGTTTAAGATTTTAAAGTTTATTAAAGAAAATTCATGTTAGGAAGCACAATAAGAAAGACAGCAAGAAAGAAGCAAAAACTTTACAAAGAAAAGTAACTAAATAACTTTATCTCGAACAAGATTTAAAACAACAAATCCAGTGACTGTTGTAAAAAATTATATGTATAAGGTAATTAGTAATAAAGGCAAAATTTCACTATTTATGCTATTAGAACTAGACTATAACACTCCTGTTTTCTTCTTTTCAAACAGAATAAAGTCATTGTTTTGTGAGGGTTTGCTCTTCACTGACAAGAATGTGAGATTTCTTAATTGACATGGTGCTTCAGTGTCTACCATACTGCATTATTATATTGTGGCTCATAAAACCGGCTATCAGCCACTATTTGTACAATGGGTACAAATAAATTTATGAGAAAACTCTCCATTCCAAGTACATTAATTTAAACCCATTATTACTTTCAAAAGTAAAACTAGTTTTGATTGTAATAATTTACCTACATTTTTCAATTTACCAGTTTTCAGAAAACTAAACCCAAATTTCCTTAAGATGAAGTTTGCTGTTTCTGGAGGGGAGGTGGGGGCGTGGGGATGGGATAATCAGGTAAAGGGCATTACGGAGGGCATTTGATATAATGAGCACTGGCTGTTATATGCAACTGATGAATCACTGAATTCTACCCCTGAAACTAATAATACAGTAAATGTTAACTTAATTGAATTTAAATAAAAAACATTTTAAACAATGAAGTCTACTGTGTTATACATTTTACCTACCATTTAAGATGTTAATAGCACTTACAAAATTGTCATGATAGAAAATATGTTGCTTATATGTATATATGAATATAATATCCTCCATATTTTATGTCCTGTATTTTCTATTTTACATTTATATTTATATACTTTATATTTTAATAATGACTCATAATATACATACATTATTCATACAGATTGTGTAGACTGATGTGGACAAAAGCACACTAGAAAAAAAATCAAGAATATTTAGTTATTCTATCAAGTAGTTATGGGATCTGGGATAAATCACTTAGCCTTGATGGGTTTTGAATTTCCTTTCTATACAATGAGATAGCCAGATAAATTAAAATTCCATTCATCTAGGTTCTGTTATGTTTATTTTTACCTATTAATATTAAAAAATATTCTAACCAGTATCTTCTTATGTGTTTATACAGATTTTCCTTTGTCTTGATTACACTAAAGAAAAAAGTTGTGACTCCAGTTTAATTTACACATACATATATAAAACTAGATTGTAACTGTTCTATTTTTTAATTTAAGTTCTAAAAAATATTAACAAAGGCATATATTTAAATGTGTCCACACATAACATACAACCACAAACAATATGGTATTACCTGTTTCATATAAAATTGGCTTAAGTTGTACAATGGAAATCTTTATCATTTAGTTATACTGACATTACTTTTAGGTTTTATATCACTTACATTTTATAATAAATTGACTAAACAGTGCTTTGAGTTACAGAAGGTTTTCCAGAACTAAATGTTCATCTTTTGAAACAAATATGAAGAAAAGCTGTTACTATTACACATTGTATTAGCTGTGATTAGAAGCAAAATTGTAACCTTTTAAAGGCCCAAAGATATATATTACAAAACAGAAACAAGACAGATTTTGCATAAGCATTAATGATTCAATAGACAATGTAACATCTATTTATCTTTTTCAGCAGAATACATTAAAGAAGATGGGACATTTTGAAAATAATATTACAGTCCTTTAACACTAGTAAATTTAGTATCCTATCATTTGCCAGATTCAACACAAGGAAGTTATATATTAAAATTAACGAATGAATTCTGGAATATTCAGTTAATGTTATATCAATTGATAAATGAATGAGGAGAAATGGGCACACATTTGCCTTAATAATTTTAAATTAATATTTTATTATAGTCTGAACATGGTGTTCAATAATTATTTTGTAGAGCTTTTTCTCATTTTAGTCTTATATGCAGACAGAAGTTAGGATATTCTGGGGCTGCCTGGATGGCTCGGTTGTTAAGCATCTGCCTTCCGCTCAGGTCATGATCCCAGGGTCCTGGGATTGAGCCCTGCATCGGGCTCCCTGTTCAGCAGGAAGACTGCTTCTCCCTCTCCCACTCCCCCTGCTTGTGTTCCCTTTCTCGCTGTGTCTCTCTCTGCCAAATAAATAAAATCTTAAAAAAAAAGGATATTCTGAAAATTAATATACTATCAGGGAAATGGCTTCAGTCAATGATAAGGTATATTACCCAGTACAGTAATTAAAACACCTTGGTTCTGTCAAAGATAGATTGGTAGGACAAATAGAGGGTTGAAAATGTACCTAAATAAATATGAAATTAAATATATGATAAATGTGGCATTTTAAGACAGTGGAAAACTATATTATTCAGCAGATTTGAAATTATTAGTCATTTAGAGAAAAAAAAGAAAGCCTGGATTTTTCACTCTTTACACCAAAATAAAAACTTTAACCTCTCTACTTTATTATATTATGTTACTAGTGACTTTAACTTACTATTTTTATTTAAAAATATACATACTCATTGTAGAAGTATAGTAATATGGAGATTTCTAAGAAAAATGTTAATAACTTCTCTTCACCCTCCTTCAACCTCAACCAACTGAGGAAACCAAAGTTAAATTATATCCTTCTATGCCATGTTTCCTTATATATAAATTGGATTTTTTCTAAAGATAATATGTTATTCATATTAATATGCAACTTACTTTTTTTCACTTAATAGAGATATCCCTCTAGGTCAATAAATATAATAATAATATATTTTTAAGAATAGTCTCACAACATTCCATAATATAAATATTAAATGTAAATAAATATTATACATAATATAAACATAAACATATTATACATAAACACAAAATATTAAACATAATAAATATTAAAATATAATAAATAATATATAATACATAAAATAAATAGACTAAGCAATTTTCGTAATGATGGGCACTAGGCTGTCTCAGGTATTGGCTACTTCAAATGATGCTACAATTGCTATAATAAAATATTGTGTACCTATACCATTACATGGTGATAATTTTATTTTTCTAGGAAGAGCACATAATAAAGCACTGTTGGCACAATGGTATAGATATTTGTAATTTACAAATATATTTCTACTGTGTGATGCTTATTGTTTCCTTTCAGCTTTAGGAGGTTATTAAACTTCTTAACTTCAACAATCTGATGAGAGAAAAGTGGTATCCCGTCCTTTGATTTACACATTTCCAGCTAATATGGAAGTAAGAGATCTCTAATAAGGTTATTAATCGTTTGTGTATACTTCTTATGTAACATTTATGACATTTGCCTATGTGTATACTGGATTAGGTTATTATTTAAATATCCAGGAACACTTTGATAACATAAGTTAATGCACAGTAAAAAAAAAAAATCACTTTGTTTCAAGTTGGGTTAGCTTTTATTTAAAAATGTGTGTAGTAAAATTTGTTCTCAGATAATTTATAGCTTCCAAAATATTTTTTAATTTTTTTAATATTTAAAAGTTAATCCATTTAAAATTTATGTTACATGGCCTAATGGGGGGTTCTAAAAGTAATTTCAAAATTATACCTGAATGATTTTTCAAAGAACCCATCAGTTTCCACTGAATTGAAATGCACTCTTCATTACATATTATGTTCTCATATTTACTTGTTTCTTTTTACAGACTTTCATCTGCTCCAGAAAATGTGTATGCCTGTACCAACACTACATGTTGATTATAGAAGCTTTACAGTGAGTTTAAGATCTGATGTGGCAAATCTCTTTTTGTCTTATTTTTCAAAGGTTTCTTTCTTTCATATAGCTTCCCAATTATTTCAGTATTTGCTAATCTGGGTTTCAATCAATCTACCCATTAGATCTTAAATAATTATTGCACTTTTCCATGTATTGAGAAATAATTATCTGCTACAAGAGTAGATTTAAAAAGGTAAAATTATAGGTAAAATATTTTTAAAAAGCCATCATGAATACATTCATGAGCTGTCATGTCCAAGACTGAAAATGACAAGGCAATAAGACAGAAAAATAAGTGGAATCATCTTAAAGGCATTTGCTAAACCAGGTGAATATTGGATCCCATTTTCAGGTCCTCTGAGAACATAGCAGATATAAATCCCTTGTAAGGAAAAATGTATTCATTGCACTCCCCACAGAATTTCTACATATAAAGCTTCAAAGAAAAGCAGTGTGAGTAAATAAGTAAATAAATAAACATATGAAGAAACAAAGCACAATCAGTGGAAGCCCTAGACACTACCAACAGTATAATCAGACAGAGAGAATCTTTAGTAGAACTCCCAGAGTATGAAAATGAGTATTTTTATATTATTTAAGGACAGGCTTGGAAAATGAATTAAAAGCTAGCAGAGTTTTTAAAAATACAAAAAACAAAAAAGATAACACTCATGGAGAATAAAGTAAAAAGGTTTAACATATATCTAATAGGAGCTCCATAAGAAGATGATAGAGTCAATGAGAAATTCCCCCAAATGATGAAAGTCACAGATTCAAGAACCCCAGTGAAAACTAAGCAGGATAAACAAAAAGAAATCCAAACTTAGGGGTACCTGGGTGGCTCAGTCTGGTTAAACACCTGCTTTTGACTCAGATCATGATCCCAGGGTCCTAAGATCGAGCCCCACGTCAGGCTCCCTGCTCAGCAACAGAGTTGGCTTCTCCCCCTTCTTCTCCCTCTGCACCTGCTCATGTGCTCTCTCACTCACTCTCTCAAATAAATAAATAAAATCTTAAAAAAAAATACAAACTTAAGTAAATCACTGTTCAGTTGAACACTAAAGATAAAAAGATCTTTAAAACAGCTCTCCTCCAAAGAAATATAACACTCCAATGAGCAATAATTAGGTTTCTATTAATTTTCCAATAACATCAGTACAAGCAAAAGTAACCCACTTTCCCATGGCAACTTCAAAATGAAAAAAAGATAAGAAAAGGAAAAAAAAATGAAAATTGGCAAAAATGTGGATAAAGCTAATCCAATATTGACTAATAAAGCATAACAATACTATCTTATCAAGTTTTAAAAGGATAAAATAGAAAACAGTATTTTATGATTTAGTGATGAGCTAATTTGAAGTATAGTACTTTACTCTCTACCAGAATACCCACTCAGATTAACACTCTAAATGACACAGACCCATATTATAAAATAGCTGTAAAAATTTGAATTCACTCAGTCCTAGAATAAAACATTTTTCACATTACTCAAATATTGGCATCTCAACTATAAATGAAATTAACACATGAATTCAGAACTATTTATTTAAGCCAAATGGCATTCAACTCTACTTGTTTACCCTCTAAACGCATAACAGAGTTTTTAAAAGCTGTGTTCTCTTGAGCACCATTTTATGGCAGAAGGGAGGTAAGTTTCTGACAGTCCTCTTAGAAAGGACAGAAGTACTCTTAGTTATCCCTTAGCAAAACAAGTGAGGAAACTAGCCTTGCGATCCAAAAGAAATCTTATCACTACCTTTTTATTTTACATATCTGAAATATTCATATTTTCAAATACTATTGGGTAATAAGTCGTGGGCTTCCTAATTTTTTTTCATCTCCTTATTTCTCTGTCATGATAGTGGGAGAAAACTCAGTAGGCTTACATAATAGCCTATGTATTTGGACATTGGTTTCTAGGCATTGGGAAGCCACTGACATTTTTTTAATAAAGCAGTGATATAATTAGAGCTATGTTTTTAGGAAATTATTCTGGAAATGATCAACATTTTACTTGAAAAAGGTATTAAACCACTTACCCATTGTAACTGAAAAGCAAACCCAAAAGGAGGATGAAGTAAATCTATTGATTGCACTTCTGCTTTGTAGCACTTTATCGGGAATATGTATGTGTGTGTATATATGTGTACAAACATACACATATACACATGCACATATATCAAGATGACTTCTTTTAAATAAAAATATTGTTGTCAATGGTTATCAAATGAATTCTGCTAGTGACATTTTTGTTTCTCCCCTGACTTCTCATCCTTTTGGTGGGGATCTATCATAAAGAAGAGCTTTACATTGAGTCATTCAGTCAGCTTTCCTCTAATGTGTATTATTAAATTTAGTTATTTAGGTATAAAAGCCACACAAATCTGGGCACACGGATTCTATATAATATACAAATCAATGGAAAAATCAATGCTTTACAATTTGATAGAAACTTTTGTAAAGAGAAAGTATCTCTATTGTTTAAAATAAAGCATCATGAAACGAAGGAACATTTTGAACAGTCATTCTTTTTCACTACATTTATAGATCAACCTCACGCATTCTGATATAAAGTAATGTTTTTTATTTTTTCCCCAAAGGAAAGCTATCAAGAAACATAACCCAGTAGTCACAGTTTGATGACTCTGAAACGTGTACTTCCGATTGGGAGATACAATTGCAAACAACAGCCTGCATGTACGAAACAGAGAAAAACTGACTGAGGAGGTACAATAGAATTGAGTGTACCTTTGAAAACTAGAGCTGTAATCCAGTTTGTAAGAAAATAAAGAATGGAAGTATTGGCCTAAACTCCCTGAATCACAGAAACCTAACACAATACAATACAAGTGACATCCTTTTCTCAAAGAGGCACAAGGCTCATTGAGTCCAGCGATTCAATTACCCTCTCAACCTGGAAAGAATCCCCCTCCTGGGTTGAGGTCCAATGGCAGAGCAATGTGGGACAGCCCACATTGTACACAGCTGGTAAATATCTAAAAAGCTGCAGGCTTTAAAGAACAAGAATCTCTGACCTTTTATGATTACTTCAGTGATTCTTCAACAAAACACTACTTAACGATAGAGTTCCCTAAATGCCTGGCAAAAGATCACATTTTCAATTAAATGTCTCCAAATATCTTCTCTTCATATCAAAATCCGTTTAAATATATAGCTAAGCAGAACACTTCATTAGGCAGTAAAGAATACAGACAAATTAATGAAACAAAGTTTTCCTAAAATAGAGATGATTCTGATCTTGCTTAGACATTTTATAAACTTCTCAAAGAATACCATTATTCCCTTTAGGTCTTTTTTTTTTTCCTATAAATTTGTATAGACCTTGAATGAATGGGGTATACTACTAATTAGAATTACAATATCACCACTGAATTTTGGAATATCTAGGGGACATTTAGCTAGCATGGATCGTAACTGTAATATCTTCTCATGCTTGAAGTCAAGAGTGCTACCATGGAAATAATTTTAGCCAAAACACTTCAGCCTTCAAACTTCGGACATTTGGTTTCATTCCATTTGTATGAAGTAATTATTAAACAAAAAAGACTTCACATGTAAGTTTCACATGATTTATTTATTTCCACATATAAGACAAAGGTCTTGTGATGATAGATGTTTGGGATAATATAAAGTTAATAAATGAGGTCCCTTCTAAACTAGAACACATCTTAATTAGAAAACAAATATAAAGCATTGGTGATTTTTTTACTATGCATGGGATTAAGTCTCAAATATTGAGCATAGAATGACAATATTTTCACAACTGAATCCCAGTCTAATTGCTTTGTTTCTTTCCCATCACTTTTTTTTTCTGTAATCTAGGCCCTACCCTAGCCACACTGGAGTTATTATATTTGCCCAAACTTGTCACATACACACTCACATTGCTGCCTTTGCCCATGCTGAATATTCTTCCTGGATTGCACAATTTGCAGCACCAGCCACAACCAATATGGTTAAGGTGTTCTTTTTTTTTTTTTTTTTTAATGTATCTGTTTTTGCTCATAAATTATGAACTCTTAAAAGGCAGGGCCATAGCAGGAACCCAATACATGTCACTGCGTTTGGTACATAGAAGCTACTCAATAAATAATAAAAGCTACAAAAATAGTAAGCCCTTGTATAATAATTACCATACTTAATGCAGAGGGAAATTAATAATTCCACATCAACAAAATATTTGTTAAATAATGACTATGTTGGTCGCATACAAGTATTATTTCGTTTATACCACAACCTTGTAAGACAGATGCTTTCTTTCATAAATAATTTCCCTGGGTTCACAATAAGTTTTCAATCTAAATATTTAACCTAGACTTAAAATCCTAATGAATATGTCCATGTAGATTAATACTATACCATACACCTAAGTAATAACATTAATTCTTTTGAAATCCTAAAACTAGAGAAAGGTACCATTTTTCTCCTGAAATGTTTTTTTAATTAATTGACATTGAGAAATGATCTTTATAAAAAAGCTGGTTGTTGAAGGAGTACTTATGGGATTTGTACAGCATTTTAGAACATAAGCATCAAACACTGTGAAAAGAAGGATTCTCTGCATCCTTTTGGGAAGACTTCCTTCAGCTTTTGCCCATTTGCCAAAGCATCAGACACTTGGCTAAGAGCTCACAATACTCCTTTCACAAACAAAAGACACTATTAATTAATTATTCAATCGAACATTCACTTAGTGAATGAAAAACTGGGCTTACTCTCACATTAGTTTAAAAAAAAAGATTAAAATTCCTTTTGTTCAAAAAGGAATATAAAGGCTCTTAAAAGCCTGTTGTCTATTTTTTGGTCTTGGGTGTTTTTTGGTTATAACTCTTATCTAGTCTCTGTGATTTATTCCAAATGTTAAACAAATTAACTAAACTTTAGCAACAGGGAAAAGTCCATTTCCTTGATGTGTCTCAATGTGCCAGACTTAATACCAAAACACATTTTAAAACAAAAATATTTCACAAATTTGAAATGTGTTTTGTTAATCAATGACAGTTCCTATCTAAGCATTTAGCAAGCTTAAGCTACAGTCAATCTATTCAAGTGAGTGCCTTGGATTAAAAAATCATTAATTTCAACAAAAACTAATTTTTAACTCAATAAACAATGAATATGCATTTTTCTAAAAATTATATCACAACTTGGAAGAGACTAACAAAATGTACCACATTTTTACATGCCTATAGAAACCATATCTTTAACACTTTCACCAAATTTACTAAAACAAGCTTTATGCTTTAATCACAGGTCATACTAGGTAGATACCAAGATCAAGTGCTGTTATTTTCATTTGCAGAGCTAAATCTGAATTTACCTTGTTTGCAATACTTGTGATGAATGATTTGATATCTAGATTGGTTGGACAGCTCTTCTGACAGGGGGCATCTGCACATTTCAGGCACCTAAGGAATAAAATGACCAGATTAAAGAAACTATAAAGTAACTGATATAATATTCTATATATTCTGTACCCGATACCCATTCAAAGTTAGTGTCTAGTAAGGACAAATAAAATAGTGCTCTATTTTTAGGTATAAAATATTTTGTTAAGCAGGAAACACAGAGCATCTGTGTTTCATTTTTCTGTACACCTTCTGAGATGCATAAAATAGCACCACTCAGGCTAACTGCCCATCCTTTCCATGTTCCTCCTAGAGATTAAGAGGACCATACTTATTTAAGATACATCATTTACTCATTTATTAAACCAGTCTTGTTTTGACCTCTAATTAAACTGACAATGCTTAGAGAATGCAGTCTTTTAGGATAAAAGTTTTGTATGCCTTTACACCACAATTATTATACGAACACAAAAGCAAAGTCTCTCTCATTTTACCACGCGTTACATCCTTCTTCCTCTCCTCATCCCTCCTACTTTGTCTCCCACCTTTCTTCTCTCCCTCCTTCCTTCCCTCCCATCATCTCCCCCTCCCTCCAATCTTCTGATGTTCTTTAACCTACAAACTATTCACATGGCAACTGGGCTTTGTAGCACACACTTCAATGCATAGCCCAGATCCACCCCCTTCCAGACGAAGCATTTATTCCCCTGCTGCTGTGCCCTCAGCCAAAGAGAACAGGCTAAACCAAGGTCATGTCCTCTTTCCAATGGCAGGCTGCTTCCAAGTACAGGTCAATGAAGAGGTTAGAGGCCCAGTACCTTTGCCCAGACTTGGGAACAAGTCTGCAGAGACCCACTGCACCCTTTATTATGGCTGTCTGTTTCCTGTTTCCTGTTTCCAATCCTGATTCCTTCACTCTTATACAAATGTGGTTGATCCTCTAATAAACTTCCTGTGTACTAATCTCATTTCAAAATCTGCTTCCTGGAGAACCGGCCAGAGATGGGTTCAAACTCTAGTGTGTCTAAGAACCAGGTTGATAAATGTCACAGTTTCCACAGGGGAGCGCCACCTGGCTCTGAGTTATTGGCCTGGGAATCCGTATCTTTTGGGGGTCAGCCTTTGAGGTGATCTGATATACATGGTTGGATCCACACAGCAAGAATGACAATTCTTTAATTACTACATCAGGACTGAAACCACAGGCTAGAATGGTCCTTAATTTGCACATTAATGTGTGTTATTTATTTATCCACTTAATAAATATCTAATGAGCCCCTGTTACATGGCAGAACATGGGATATGAGGATATAAAACTGATAAACAAGACCACCATGGTCCTGCTCTCATGCACCTTGCAGTGTGGAGGAAGTTCACATGTATAAAAGACAACCGTAGTTGTTAATGTGAATTTGGGTGAAAATAGCATCTTCAGGGAGCATTTAAGAGGAACAGCAGTGCTGGAGGGAGAGAGGCAGAGAAAGCTCATTGGAAAGAGTAATACTCAAAGGGAAGATTTAAGAATGAATGGGCACGAGGGAAGTGGAAAACGATGGGATCTGGAGTGCAAGGTCACTCAAGAGAATGACCCAATATGTGCCCAAGCCTGGAAAACATGACAAGGTACATAAACTAATCCAGGTTGGTCAGTCACACAGTGAGAACAGGAGTAGAGAAGAATTAGGCTGGAGATCTAAAACTTAAGATATACCATTGCCACATTTGTCAGAAGACCAGAATTCTCCAAGAATTTTTTTTTTTAAGATTTTATTTATTTGACAGAGAGAGAGAGAGAGCACAAGTAGGCAGAGTGGCAGGCAGATGGAGAGGGAGAAACAGGCTCTCTGCTGAGCAGGGAGCTGGATGTGGGGCTCGATTCCAAGACCCCAGGACCACGACCCGAGCCGAAGGCAGCTGCTTTAGCGGACTGAGCCACCCAGGCGCCTCAAGAATTTCATTAAGAATGAATCCTACACTGCTCAGTGACAAAGGTGACTAGCTAGCTCATTTTCTATCTACTTGCATGTGTAAAGACCTTGCTTCATTTCCTTGAGAAAACAATACCGGTCTCCTTGTCATTCTTTTGTGAGTAGGAGAGTCCTCGTCATTGTCTGAACCAATTTCTCAGCACCTAATTAATATCTTGTTTTTAAATCTGATCTCTTTTCTCTGGTTTGTGTCCTTAGCCTTCTCTCTAAATTAAATTTTACACAATGAGTACCGAAGGCTTTTCATAATCAATTGTCCTCTCTGAAATGTAGTCATTAAACCTCTCCCCTAACATTTCTCTAAATGCCATTGTTAGAGTCATATCTGTCATTTAGTTGAATTCATATCTTCTCATACTCATGATTTTTCCCCTAAAACACTGTCACTGAGTTCAAAAAGAAATTCTTGAAAGTGTAATCAGCAGCATACATTGCACAACCGTGCAAACTGAGCATAATGCATGGTCTATTTGGTCTATGATGCTGAAATGAGGTGATATTATATGTGTTATCTTCACATGGATAAATATGTTGAACATTAGTGATTTGAAAGGATGTCCTGTGATGTAGTAAAATAAAATAGCTAAAAATTTAGCAAATAATACACTATCTTAAATATCTTCTAATTCATTAAAAAAGTCATTTCAACAGTTTTAAAATTATTTGGCAATTCACAGTAATAAAGCAACAAATGTACTTATTTGTTTCATTGTGTATGTGTGTATATATGTATGTATAAGTATACATATGTGTATGTATCTCCGTATTATATACCATCTTGCAATTCTCTCTATATATTTATACCATATAGATTCTGCTTATCCCTAATGAAGTCACAAGTTTTCTGCTTTTCTTTTTTCTAACACCCATCTTGAATAAGGCAATTAAAAAATAAAGTTATATTGTCAGCAGATATGAATGAGCCAAATTAACACACAGTGTATTTCCCTGTTCTTCTAGAGAAATCTTAAATTCAACACACAGATTCACTTACAGCACTGACAATGTAAGGATGTTTAGTTGTGGTTATTAAGCCTCTTTACCAAATAATTCCCTTTTTATTATTGAGCTAGTTCACAAATAACAGCTGTTGGAAATGTCAGATGTTAATGAGGCAGGGCAATGCAAACCTGAATTGTAGCATTCTTTTTTTTTTCCTTTGGTGCCATGAATATGCCAGAATGGGCAGACTTTGATAATAATACCATCTTGCAATTCTCTAAGCGCTCTGCAGACTAAAGTGCATCAGGCTGCCATTAATCCCACTTATCACTCTGACAGCTCAGTAATTACACTACTGCTATAGCCAGGTAGTCCTAATAAAATATCAACCACTGCACTGGAATGCATACTGGTGAGATGTTTTATTAAACTTGGGGGGGGAGGGTTGATCATCAAGTGACATTAGTGTTGACCTATTTTTCTATTTGACAATAAATTATCCTTTGACCATGCCATAATAGATATTACAGAGTGCATTTACTGTACCAAATCAGAAAGGTACTGCATTACAATGATGTAGGCAAATGGTGTAAATAAAATAGCAGAAATGCATGTCAGAATGTTATTACCTAAATTGCTTTAAATGATTGATACCATGAAAAATCACAGACACAGTACTTAGGGGAATATGTCAACAATTATTGCAAACCACAGTTCTACATAAATTTTCCTTAGAAGTAACATTTAAATTACACTTGTTTTTATCTTCATTTGTTTAATTCCCCTTTTATGTTTCAAAGTTACTCTTTTATAATGCAGTTTATTTTTAAATGCATTGTAAGAGCCAAAAGTTAATTCAGATAAACAATTATGTAATATTTTTAATCCCCAAATAATTATATTTATACTAAAAGAAGTATATTAGATTATTTTTTAAGCAATGAAACATCTTAGATTTTTTACTAGTGGTGAACTTTTTTCATTTCCACATTTAATAGAGAGCATAACAATGGATTTCATTAAAAGCAAAATATAGAATCCTTAATACTATTAATCCTTCATGATTCAACATGACCATAAAAAATGTATGAAAACTTTAGTACTGCTACTTAAGGGACAAAAACTATTAGAGATATACAGATCTTTCTCCAAGGAAAGAGACCCATGATTCCTCTCCCCAAATCCTAGTGAGGCTGGACAGTTTTACTCTATGGCATAACACCAGAAAAAAATTATAGTTAAGTCATGAAATGAACAGCATTTCATTCTTCACACATCTGAAAACAGATGCCTACTTCTTCTATTATTAAGCATCCAGAGCAGTTGGAATTGTAACCTATGCTTATTAAAAGAATTTTCCAATCCATGAGTTTAAATAACAATTTCTTCCTCAGTTTAAAAAAAATCGCACAAATCTGTATGGAAACCTTAAAATACCACGTTGCATTGTCTTTGTTTTTTTGCTAGACTTTGGTTCAATCAAGTTAGCACTGTCTGATCAGGCTATGATATAATCTGTATTAGTCTATATGTAATCAAACTAGTCAAGTTAGTATTTACAAGAAAAAAATATTTTCCTAATATTGATGTTGTATTGCTTCAGATCTTTCATGTTTAGTACCTTTGTTTGGAAGGTCTAACTAACTGAAATGTAGCAGAGAGGTATAGGATCTAACTTCCCTACCCTGTAATCACCAGAATAGGTGAATACATACACTAATATCCTACCCCACTTTGGCAATACTTCTACTGAAACAGCACAGAATTGAATGGAAGGCATGTAAATCAGGCTAAATGGGTTAGGGGCGCTTGGGTGGCTCAGTCGGTTAAGTGTCTGCCTTTGGCTCAGGTCTTGAATCCAGAGTGCTGGGATTGAGCCTTGCATAAGGCTCCTTGCTCAGCTGGGAGCCTGTGTCTCCCTCTCCTCCCCACTCATGTGCTCTCCATCTCTGTCTCTCTCTCTCTCAAATAAATAAAATCTTAAAAAAAAAAAAAAGAAAGAAAGAAAGGGGGGGTTAGAAGTGTCTAACACAAATCTGAGTTCCACACATTACAGTCCTTGTACCAGATCCCATCACAACAGAAACACCCAAGAAAGACAGTTGGTATCTTTAAAACATGATGAGACTAATTCAATGTTCTGATACATTAAACAGTCAAGAGCAATTCCCAGATTCTAATAATTCTCTCCACTTCTCTCAATATTCGATTAATAGCCTTTCCTATATTCTTTCTGATTGTGCTTCTCTGATTACAGAACAGATTGTTACTAGCTCAGGGGTATGTGGCACTAATTTTAAATATTCCTAATATGCATCCTGGCCCAGCTTGTACATTCTGCTTGGCTGGGAAACTATGGCAACATTGTGAAAAGTAACTGAATTTTTTATGCTGTGCACCATTCTGCCTTGGTGATGCTGAACGAATGATGTTCATGTTTTAAGACTTTTAATATTTATTTGAATTTATAGGTTAACACCAAAACATAATTTTTAAATAGAGCTATTTATCTACTAGAAATTTCCATTCATATGTGGGTGTTTCCAGACAATTCAAAACAAGCAAGATTTAAAACAGTACACAATTCATATAACTGACACTCAAAATATCTTGCTGGATGATCATGGTCATGAGTCTGGTAATAAAACATACTTAAAAACTTTTCTACAACATTTCTGTAGTCTGTATCCGAGAATTATTGGTTTTCTCAGATACTAATGGTTAAAAAAAGTACCTTTTACACTTTTTGCATACTTTGAATGGAATGGAAGGACTTAGGTTAAATTTTGATACTCATTTTGATCTTCATATATAACTGATTCTTAAAAATTACTAAGATTGCTTTTACCTCCACTTCATACATGAGAGTATGGAGGCTCCAGAAATCTCCCAGAAGCATAATAAGACCAGTGGCCAAGGCAGCCGAGGAAACTACTAGAACACATTTACCATCTTACACCCAGGACTATCCCATTCACGGATGAAGACAGGTGAGAATTTTAAAAGGTGATGTTCTACTGACCTTATCTCTTCCCAACATCTCTGCCTCCTTGCCAGAGTAATTTGAAGACTGAGAAAAAAGCAGTTTAGAAGTCACAGCTAGGAAAAGGCTACAGTATCCTCTCTCCTGGAGTCCCGTTTTAGTTTAAGAAAAATAAATAAAAATAAAAGGTCTCCTCAAGAAGCTTCTCAAGTCGAGATGAAAACATGAGGGTTTTACGGTATCACATGATTTCAAAGGCTTATACAATCTTAGTAGTCACTGAGGCACTAATTCCTAAAATTAGGACGCTAATTTTATTACATTTTAAATAACTTCGGAATAGACAGTTGTTATTAGATATAAGTATGCTATAAAAACAACAGCATAAGAAGCCACAAACTCATGTACATCTTGCCCTGCGAGCAAATAAAATATTTCCATAAAAACTTCTGCCTATCACCTTCTGAAAATTTTTAAACATACTGTCCTATTTTACTACATAAACAGAGTATCATCGTGATACCTGAGGATGCTGCTCTTAAACTTAGATTTTTCTCTTTCTTACAAGAGAAGATGTGACTTGAAAACAAGTTTTTGTTGTGCACAGGTGGAACAAGAAGGATGTGTACCTTAATAACTGCAGGAAGATTCACTGAAAGAAAATAAACACACCCTCCGTACATGCAGGGGATGAAACTAAGTAGGTCTGAAAAGAGAAACGAGTCTAACTAAAGGAAGCAGGGTCAGTCCTGAAGGCTTTCAGAATCTGCTGCGGCTTTTCAGATATCAGAAACAGAAATACTAAACAATAAGGTAAGATTCAAATAACAATACTAAACAATTCTGCAGTGTGTAAAAAAAACAAGGTTTATTTGCCAAATGTATAGTACTGATGCTAATTATGCTGGGACTTAGAGGGGAGAATGAAATCGATGCAGGTTGCAGCAGTGAGGGAAGAGTGCCCCCCATTTCTAATTTCTCTCTGTTACCAATTTATTTAAAGAGTACAATACAAGATCATACTTACAACTGAATTGTTGAAATGGAATAAAAAATTACTGCAACTATTAGAAATAATAATACACACTCATGTTTATATGTATCTATCATACAGAAAGTTACAGTAAAGTCAATGAATTAAAAAAAAACATATTTTTGAAATGTTTTTCTGCCCAGGAGACATCTAGGCATTAAAACCTGTGATATAATTTGATACCTGTCACTTGCAGCTACAACAGAGGTAGACTTTAATCAAGAAAACCAGAGAATATCATTGATAAAAGCTCTGCTTTATGTCCTGGAGGGATGGTCTTCCTGGCAACACTCTCTTAGGAAACCACTCTTTCTCCATCTTAAAGATGGTGGGGATTGAGAATACTTAAGGACATTGAGGAAGATGGCTGGATTCAAGAAGAAGATAAAGAGCTTTCTCTGTCTTGCAGTAATGAGACAGTGATAAGCCAGGTACCTAGGATAGGGTTCCTTGTAAAATCTGGCTATACTAAATATAGCCAGCATAAATAAGTCTGAATTCACACACACACACACACACACACACACACACACACACACACACACACCCCTAGACTTATATACATACTAATATTAATTAAATGCTCAAACGTGCTTGTTAATCCATAGCCTTAAAATGTATTAACTGAGAAAACATAGAATACATGTTAAGAGAACATGTTAAAAGAATAGGCTCTGGTGCTTGATTTTAATTACTGACTTCACTTTATTGGTTTTATGACTTTAGGTAAACGATTTAAAATTCTCTGGACATCGGTTTCCTCATATGCAAAGGGAGACAATAATTTGTACCTCAGAAGTTTATTGTGAGAATTTTTTAAAAAAATATATATTCACACTAAATAGTATGTACTTCTTTAGTTACTTAACAGACTTTCTTATACTCCTTAAAATGCTCTGAAAGTTATATGGTACTTTCTCTAATGTGGAAGGACTCAGTTAAGAGTCATAGCATAATGTTTTACTGCTACTTACATACATTAAAGTGGGTATCTGACAAACATAAATATATGCATTAAGTCTTCATTTTCCTCTTACGAGTTTTCAAAATGAGAAATTATTTCTCTATCAGGAGAATCAGAGAAGCCTTCATTGACAGAGATACTTATGCTAGGGCTGAAGCAAGAGTAGGATTTTACCATGTGTGGATGAGTAGACCAGAACTTAATATCAAGAGCAAGTTCTGGATGCGTATGTGCTGTGTCTCTGCATGCCACACAGCAGCTACTACTGCATCATGTACATGTTAGGTGGCCAATAAAGTAGAATGAGTGAATGAATGGATGAAAGGGATGATGGGAAAAGAAACTCTATCGCCTAATGCAACCAAAAAAAAAGACTATAGGTTCATCTGGGGCAGAGACTATAATTCATCTTTGGTTCTCGGTATCCATGCTAGTAGTTGGCACATACATGTTTATGGAAAACTCCTACAAGTCACTACACTTCTTCAGAAATCAAATCCCTAAAGCACATGCCAATCTCATCAGTGATCCAAAGCTATTTATATGGAATCCTTTCTTCTTAGGGCTTCTGGTTGTTTCTCCATGCTAACGGTGTGAGGTAAAAATAATCTCCTCCTAAAAATTTAGTTAAATTCTAAGATGACAGGTTGAACTACAAAAATATACTGCAAAGTTTGGGGCACCTAGGTAGCTCAGTTGGTTAAGTGCCTGCCTTTGGCTCAGGTCATGATCCCAGGGTCCTGGGATAGAGTCCTGCATCGGGCTCCCTTCTCAGTGGGGAGCCTGCTTCTCCCTCTCCAGCTCCCCCTGCTTGTGCTTTATCTCTCCCTCTGTCAAATATATAAAATCTTTTTTAAAAAACCAATATACTGCAAAGTTTGAAAATGCCTATATTCCTACTAAAGGTGTAACTTATAGTTGAGCAAGTATCTAGGGAATGCAAATTGTTAGATATGAGAATCTATGTGATGAAAGATGCTTTCCTTCATTCCTGCTCCACACATTATCTTCTGGTACTTCCGTGTTTTCAGTGCCAGTGTTAGGTGTATTTCTCAGTTCCTCCTTTCTTTTTCTTTCTTTCTTCTTCTTTTTTTCTTTTTTTGGTTGTCAAATGATCCTTTATTGAGTATTTTTTCATTTGTAGTTCGTAACTAGCTGGGCATTCCACTGCACCACTACTGATGTCATTTATGATGTCATGGAGGATGGCGGCCATCAACACTGCAGCCCACAGGATCTTTTTAATGGTTCCAGAGCATTCTCTGGCTAAAGATCGGTGCTGCATCTGTCAGGCAACACTGATAATATCATCAAAAGTGGTATTTCCACTGTTCTTAACATTTTTCTGCTTCTTTCTGTCTCTTGGTGGTTCCTTGAGGGCTCTGATAATCAGAGCTGAGGAAGAAGGTACCACTTAAATCTGGGCATTAAGAGGGCACGTGATGTGATGAACACTCAGTGTTATATGCAACTGATGAATCACTGAACACTACATCTAAAACTAATGATGTATTATATGTTGGCTAATTGAATTTAAATAAAAAAAAAATCTGGGCCTGTCTGTTCAGAATGGTCAGTTTCACTGTAATCCTCAGACTCTTCCAATCACTGGTTGTCTTGGCGATGTCATCACCAAAGTTTTTTGGAGACAGACCAGGGGCCGATCCTCAAGGCCACAGCAGACCTGGCACTGACTTCCCCATCGGTGCACCTACAGTTCACTGGCGTCAAATATAGGCAGTATGGTGGAGGCAGCTGGTGTCAGGATTTATGAACCTGGATTCAGGACTACCAAAGACAGTTGCACCTTCCCCTCTGAGCCAAGCCGAAAGCCAAAAGCTCTCCCTTCCTCTTTTCAATTGCTGCCATTTGGTGAGGTGGTAACAAATAATTCCTTATCTTCCAGGGTAGGGTAGCACTTTCCCCTGACAAAAATATACTATGTACAAATATGGTCTTTCCTTAAGTAACAATTTATAATTAATAAAATACCTATATTTATGTCACTTTAATTTGAATAAGTTTATATACATATGACTACATACATTCATAATACAGTTACACTTTAGTTAGCATGTAGTCATTTTCAAAAACCCAAGTCTCCCAATACATTTTGTAGTCCAAACATACCATTTTTAATTTAACTACAACAAGCTGTTTGTATTTTTTTCCAAACCAGCATACTGTTGCTCACCACAACTGTGGTTCCTCTCACATTCCAAACAGCTGTTAGATGATGCTCTATATACTTTGATCCTTTACAGACCTTAAAGGGAACTGGGTGACAGTCCTGACTGTTTTTATTACAGCTTTCCTGCTACTCAATAATCTTATTTTACCTGGATTATTTCCCCACTAGAGTCATAAACTCTTTGATTTATATTGAGGATCTTCCCAGGCTTTTTAGAAAAAAGACATTATTTTTTATAATATATCCATATGCTGTGCAAATTATCTTCTCAAATTTTAATATCAGTGAAGCCCCTCTATGAAGGTAACCAAAAGATAATATATATTAGTCATAGATGCTCTAAAAGTAAACTTTCCAGTAAATTTCAAAACTGAAAATACTGTATATTTTATGACTTATTTGAAGGTAATTTCAGAATGATATAAAAATAATAGCAATACTAACAGATTTCTAATAAAGATATAAAAGAGAAACAAAGTCCAATAATTTAATCAACACATAAGTTATTTATTGTGATATGATTCCTAGATTTATATGATATGCTGACTATGAAAAAATATGTGTAAATATGTAAACCTACTTAAGGGCAGTGGGCTAAGATCTGAGATAGATTTAACTTCATAGGATGTTATACTACTTGAATTTTTTTTGCAATGGGCGAGCATAACATGTAATTAAAAAATTAACATACTTTGATGCTGACTGGCAACTAAAATCACAATATCCTATGTAATTTTAATTTTTTTACTTTGGTCATCTGAATCGATCAGACAAAAACAAACCCATAATGCTCCCATACTCTCTTTCCTCTCCCTGAAAACTCCAAAAGTCTTATGAAAGATCCAGGTAAGAGTTTTAATAAGAGTTCTACAATGGAAAATACTTCTGAGTATCTGGTGGTTCACAAAAGCGAACAGAACAAAGGGTCAGGTTTCATCAAATAAATAATGGGTAAGTGACAGCACAGTGCTGAAGGGACTCATTACATCGTTAAAACAAGAATGGAATAAAATATTTGTCCTTAAAATAATATTATATCATTCACCAAGAATAGAATTTATAAACAAATTTATCCAAATCTTAGCTATCTAGATATCAGAGCACAGCAGGAATAATTCAACTCAAAGTTACTTATTAAAAAGCCACTGTGTTGGGGCGCCTGAGTGGCTCAGTCCTTAAATGTCTGCCTTTGGCTCAGGTCACGATCCCGGGGTCCTGGGATCGAGCCCCGCATCGGGCTCCCTGCTCAGCGGGAAGCCTGCTTCTCCCTCTGCCCACTCCCCCTGCTTGTGTTCCCTCTCTCGCTGTGTCTCTCTCTGTCAAATAAATAAAATCTTTTTTAAAAAAAGAAAAAGCCACTGTGTTCTAAGTTTGTGCTGCTGAAGGGAAGGATTTACTGAAGCTTACTTGAAGATGGTGACTTAAAAGTTACTGGAGTTACTTCATGTAAAAGAGATTTGTCTAGACTTTTTTTTCTTCTTTGTAAGTGCAAGAGCAACTGTAATATTTCAGGTGCTAGGAGAACAGATTTGGAGAGCAATAGCCAGATCTGGATTTTCTTCCTGTTGGAACTGTTCAGTTTCATGTGTGGAACCAACAACACAAATTTATCTAAAAGTTTTCCTCCATAAAAATGATGCCACTTCCCCCTTTTCAAAAAGTAAAAGTAAACACGCCTCTGCATACATTTAAATTAAATTTAAATATTCATTCCTAATCAAACCCTATGCCGATTACCCTATGTAAAAGAAAAATGCATTTTCCACAATTTTTTAAAAAAAGATCATGACATCTTCCTGCTAAGACGAGAGTTTTTCACAAAATGATCTTTAAGCATTGGCTCCTGCCTGCTTTATTCCTATAGTTCCATCTGCAACACTTGCCCCACTCTAGAATCCTGTAGTTCTGTGAGCACATCAAGTCATTTTTCACCCTCCATGCACTCCACTATGTTCTTTCCCTGCCTCAGAAAACACTTCAAGCTTGCTTCAGAATTCAGTTCAGGTGTCTCTCATGGAGCTCCCTGGTTCTTGCCATTCTATTCTCCCAAAACACCCTGTGGATACCTTTATCAAAGCAATTATCACATTGGGATGCAATGCTGATTCACTTTCCTTGTGTCTCTTTGATTTCCTCTTCCAGTGAGAAAAATGGTTGGGTTCCTTTATCTTTGCTGTTGGTTTGCTTGGAAATAGATTAATTTGAAATTGGATGAAAAAGACAGCCAGAATTTTGGTAATACCCCAGTTACTGCTGTTAGTGTTTAGAAAAAATACATTTTTAAATAACTATTCTTAAAACTTATGTAAATAATACATACCTATAATGAAAAAAATGTTTATATTTGGTTTAATTTATTGAGTAAATACTTATGTAAGAGTTACTGTATGCTAGCACTATTCTATATGTTTAAAAAATATTAACTCATTTAATCTTCATAATCACTCGATGAGGTAGATATAAATATTAACTCACTATATCTTTATAAGAACCCAATGGGGTATGCACTGTTGTTATTCTCATTTTTTTATAAAGATTTGTATTTGTTTATTAAGAGAGACAGTGATAGAGAGAGAGCATGAGAGGGGGAGAGTCAGAGGGAGAAGCAGACTCCCCGCCAAGCAGGGAGCCTGATGCAGGACTTGATCCCGGGACTCCAGGATCATGACCTGAAAGCCGAAGGCAGTCGCTTAAACAACTGAGCCACCCAGGCGCCCTGTTATTCTCATTTTAAAGATAAAGATACTAAGGCAAAAAATTTCCTTCTCTGTTTTAGGTTTGGAATCTTTTATTTCCTATTTTTGTGAACCTAGTGATCATTAAGAAGTTAATAAAAATCTTCTAAGGGTGTTTGCCAGTTTTCTCTTCTACTCCGTTCTAATAATAGTATATGATAATGTCAGGGCTTGCCTCACAGTTTGTGAAATCCAGAGTTAGGACTCTTATCCAGGTCTGACTTTCTCCAAAACCCAGCCTGTGGGTATCATCATTTCATTCCTGCAGCAGTTCTCATAATGATAGCCAGTAGCCCCAGAGAACCTGAGAAAGATTTTCTGATGTAATACATAAAAGCCATGCATGTTATACTCTTTATTATGCAATATATTCCATAAATGGCTGCCTTAAAAAACATTCTAACAAAATTCCTCATTTACTTTTCAAGGCGCCTTGCAATAATACTTGCAGATCATGTTATTCCTTACAAAGCATTCTCTTACAGGTAAATCACCTATTAAGAAGTCACAAAGATCAGTCTTTCTAATAGAAATACCAGAAAGACAAAATAAAAGCAATTAGGAACATTCTGGAGAAATATCACAAATGTGAGCCATAATACATAAAATAAAAACATATTTGACATCTGTAGTCATGACCTAGCCTAAAATAATTATGTCACTCTACCACATTTGGAACATTATATACTGTGGCAAAAAAGCAGAGACTAAAATTGTCCCCACTAAAGCTATTGTGCAGACCACTATTACTTCTTACTAGGTTTTGTATAAAGTGACTTAAACATTATTTCAGTCCTTAGGAGTTTATGCCTAAGACACAATGTTGACCATTGCACATGAAGAATATGCAGAAATTTCAGGAAATTAATGAATATGGGAGAAAAACAGATAAGAATATAAATGTTTAATCTCAATTTAATTCATATCTTAAGGTGGACCAAAGTTTCAGGCAATGGCTTTGCTTGGAAAATGAACTAATGTGACACTGGCCTGATCATTATCAGAACATTTTTATAAAATTTAGTCTAAAAAAAATTAGCCTAGAGGTCAAAAGACACAATGTTCAGAAATAATATCTTGAACATAGTCATCAAAATTAGCTGCCTACAGCTTAACATGATTTAAACTGTAAAAACTGGGAAATAAAAAAGCTAGGGGCAAATGATATATATTTCTATAAAAATGGAAAATTCCATCAGCTGTGCTTCTCTTTATAACACTGACAATGCTGTCATGGTATGTTACATATACCATTAAGTTTAAGAAAGCTCAATGAAGAATTTCAGTGAAGGTAGAATTTAAATGTTTGTGGCCTGTGGAATTTTATTATTTCCTTTGTTCTTTTGTTCTTTCCTCCCTTCCCTCCTTCCTCAATCAACAAATATCTAGAAAGCACTTGTTATTTGCTGGGTATCTCACTAGATGGTAAAGATACCAAGATGAGTAAGATATGGGTTGTGCCTTCAAGAGGCTCACACTGAAGAAGTCAGACACATGAATACACATTCTTATGATGTGAAGGAGGGGTAATGGAGAGGTGAGAGATGTTCATACTTCCTACAAGTTCCGAGGCACCCCCATTGTTCATTCCTCTATCTTCAATGCCAATATAATGCTAAAAACATAATAAATGGATTTGTTTCTTCAGGCTGTGTGTGTGTCTGTGTGCTGGTATGTATATGTGTCTCTTATGGGCAGGGAAAGTAATACAGGGCTTGAGGAAGATATGTGAGAAACTGAAAGTATCTATTACTATCTTATGAAAGTGGCATAGAGCTCTCTGCCCAACTACTAGATTCACCTTAATCACAAACAGGTAGTCTCTTCTTTTAACTGATCTCTCTTCTTCTACTCCTACGCCATGTACTAGGTACTTACCACAAAATAATACTGTAAGAGATAATGTAGCGTGATGGATTCCGGATTTAAACCCAGCTCTATCATTTATTAGCTTTGTGATCTTAGAAAAGTTATTTAAATTCTTTGTGTCCCCAGCTTCCTCCCATAAGTTGTTATAGGCTAGACATCATACCATTATAGGGAGGGTTAAATAAATTAACATATGTAAAACATTTAGTGCCTGCAATATAGTAAATGCTCCATAATGTAAATCACTGTAAACTGTACGTATGATTATCTAGGAACAATGGTAAATACAATGGAATAAATGAGCACTGTTTTTCTTTTTTTTTTCTTAAGATTTTATTTATTTATTTGACAGAGAGAGAGATAGTGAGAGCAGGAACACAAGCAGGGGGAGTGGGAGAGGGAGAAGCAGGCTTCCCGCCGAGCAGGGAGCCCAATGTGGGACTCGATCCCAGGGCCCTGGGATCATGACCTGAGCTGAAGGCAGACGCTTAACGACTGAGCCACCCAGGCGCCCTGAGCACTGTTTTTCAATAGCTACCTGGAAGCACAGTTTTATGATGAAATTGTAAAATAATAATTACCACATAGGCTCCTGTGAAAACTAAATGAGATAATTATGAAGAATACCAACAACAATGTCATGCTTATAGTAGCTGCTCAGTAAATGAAAGAGGTGTTTTGGGAAAAATACCTTCCAAGCCAATTCAAGGGTGCTTGTAGAATACAGAAGTGAAGTGGTATCATTTTGAAAAAAAAAAATGTATAACCAGGAGAATATTCATGAGGAATAAAATATGTAAGATATAAGTGCTATTGCATCCATAAGGTTTATAATGAAGTGAGCAGCCACACCATTAAGCCAAGCCTAAAGTGATCTCCACGGATACCTCACTAGCATGATGAGTTACACTTAGCAATGACTTAACAATTGTTACCTCATTTCTCTAAGTGATCCCTTCTTTAGTTCGTATTAATTGCTTTGATGAGACTGTTTTAGTAACGAATTCCACATTTGGATAGTTAGTGTAGGCAAACTTATGTCAACAATGAAAAGAGGTATTAGAACCCAGGGTGGTGAGAGCAGGCAAGGAAGCAAATGAGTCTCCCTTTGTCAAGGGAAGGTCTCTGATAGAGGTATAATTTTTTGCCTCCTTTATTTCCCACATCTAAAATGAATATTCTTCCAGTACATGAATGCATTTCATATGATGAGACATTTAAGTTTTCAACTTTAAGTATACAGAAGGAGAAAGAAGAGAAACTTGTTTAAAAAAATAATTTTGAAGAATAAATTTTTCTTATGTACCACATTTTCATTCAAGCTGTGAAATGTCCCACCTGTTCCCTCCTTGATATTTTTTTAAGGTGAACTTTTCAGAACAACCCCACCGAGAGGAAATTGCTTTGCAAGCTAGGAAGATATTAATCTGTTCTCCCAGCATAGTGGGTGCATAAATCCTTTTTTTACTGAAGAGATGTTTATTAAAGTTCTATATGTAAGACGGCAGTACAGTATTGATTTGTGTAATACTCATACAAAAGCAGTATTTTCAGTTAAAGATGTTATATTCTTCCCATTTCCCTGCCTTTGCTCTTGCTTCTCCCTCAATACAAAGTGCGTACCTCCTCACTCATACTTCTCACCTGACCAATTCCTGGGTATCCTTCAGGATGCGACATAGGTACCATTTCCTCTTGAGAAGCCTTCCTCAATTACTTCCTCTCACTTCTTAAAGGTTATTAATTTACTTCTTTATATCCCCACATTTTTCACATTTTACTATAATTATTTTTTTAAATTAACTGTATCCGCAAATAGCTGATGGGTCTCAGGAGGACACTCCTTCATTCAACAGATTGGTTGAGTGCCTGTTGTTGTGCAAGGCCAAGACGAAATAATGGCTAGTAAAACAGACACAGATATTTCCTCTGTAGCTGAGGGCTGAACAAACTGACAAACATTTCACTGCAAACAAAGATGAATTATGATAGCACAGAGCAATGGGATTAGGGGATCTGGGAAGTTCTTCCTGCCATCTCAAAGATGAGTAGAAATCACCTAGAGTGAGAAGAGAAAAGGAGGAGGCAGAGGAAACAGATGTGCAAATGCCATGACATGGCAGGAGGCTCAGCAGGTTGGAGGCTTTGAAGGAAGAGGCTGGTGCCTGGAACAGGAGAGTGACGGGGAGGGTGGCTGACAAGGGCAGGGAGACTGCTGATTTAGTCCTGGTACTTCCAGCAGCTAGCTAGACCAGGTGCTCAACAATGTCAGGTGAATAAATAAATGAGTAATAATAATAATAATAAGAGGACTATGCACTAGCTTGAATTTTGAGGATTTATATTATTCCTATCTTGGGAAAATTAAAATTTTTACAAGGTAATTTGCTTCCCTTTACTACAAACAAATATTTTTGCCTTGTTAAAACTTGTTAAGACTTTCCCCTTTTCATTTATTTAAAAATAATTTGGAGAGCTATAATTCAGCACTAAATACAGTGTATAAAGTATTTATGATCAGCATGAAAAACACACATCTTATGCACATCTGCTTCCAAAGGAAACATTTATAATGTTTACAAAGTTTCACTGTGGATTCCAAAGTAATATAAACTGTATAATCTCTTTAGGAAGAAAAAATGATCATCTTCCACATAGCCTTACCAAATGAATACCCAAAGAGGAAACTTCACTCTAACCATTTTTTTTTGTCCCCACTACTAAATTCCCATAATACACTGCCCAAGTACAGGGAACACCTGCCCCTGATTATCTCATTTATAGACATCTCCCATATCACAGAGATTCAGTCATGTGACAAAAATACCTAAAATAAACTCTCAGAGGAAGATACATTCAAGAATCTAATCCATAACCACCCCTCTACACTGAAAAAGCACTGAGAAAAGAGTACTTTCTGGCTCCTATTCTGTTATTGACAATTATATAACCCTGATGAAATCATTAACCTGATTAGGCCTCAGTGTTATCTTTTGGTAATGGGTGTAAGATTAGGTGGTTTTTATAGTGCCTTCTAATACAAAAAGACCATGATCTGATGTCCTCTTCACACGTTTCTGAAATGTTATGAGATTATGAGAGTAAAAATCTTGTTACAAAAAAAAAAAACAAACAAACAAACAATAATAAGGACCACATTCAGTTTTCAGTTTTGGGGAAAGTCAATGAAGAATCACCAAAATTTTAAACTCTGAACATTTTCTTTGATTGAGAAAAATCTTTCAATAAATGGAACATAGTTCAAACCTTATAGTGAGACCTCTCCTAAAATTTCATTAGCAGTGTGGAGATTTTTATTTTAAAAGAAAATGAAGAACTTGAAAAAAAATCCACCCACAGCAATAAAAATGGCAAAATATCTGACAACCATGTTCAGGTCCAAAATGTTCAGCTACATTAAGTGATGAGATATAGAATGTTCCAATTTCTCCATCCTGTATTTCTTGGCAGTCTGACTTAATTTGGATTAAAGTCCTTAAGAAAGCTATTTAATTCCATTTTAAATGTTAGGAACTGACCTCCTTTACCTTCACTACAGTAAGAAATTGCCATTTATTTCTATCTACATCATGCCATTTTAGCATCTAGCAGAGGAAACATCAAGTTCCTTTCCAGAAAGTGTACCTCAAAAGAATCAAAAGAACACTGGGTGGGACCTGGGTTTATATCTTGTCACTGCCACTAATGGTTGTAGGGATTGAAAGAAGCCATCTAATCTTTCTATGTCCAACTTAGTCCATCTGGGGAATGAGATAATACTTATTTTAGAATCATGAGAAGTACATGAAGTGCTGAAACACTAGCTATTAATAACACACTTATTTATTTACCTGTACATTCCGTTTGGTAGTGTTCATATGTAGCCCACCAACACCTTACCTATAGCATGCGTCTCTGGAGCTAAGACTTTTGGCTTATGTTCTGCTTACTTACCATCCTACCTATAACAAGCCAGAATTACTGAATCCCACAGACACAAAATTTTGCCGGGTTGGTATTCAGAAATATTTCACTAACCTTTCCTAAGACCCTAAAACTAAAGGGTATATGCTGACTACTCACTAGGTCAGATTTTTTATTCCTGCTGTCCTGGCCTCTCCCCTTGTTTCTAGTCTATGCTTCTGAAAATTGCTACAGTCTGGATTTTAAATCTTCAATGCCCTCATTCAGTGGCTTCTAATGTTATGCTTATTTACTCTTAGTCAATCTAACAAATTTATCCATATGGCTTCTTCTTAACCTCATAACTGTCTGATATTTTCTTTCCCTCTGACTATCAAGCAAGTTTCCTTGCATTTATCCAAACTAACATTGGTATACATAGAGACAAGTAATAAACTATATTTTTGTTTATTATTATGTAGAAACCACTACATACTTTTAAAAATGTTGTCTTATGTTTAATTTTTTTTATTTTATAAAAATGTTCTGTTTTAGATAAACATTTGTAAGACACACAAATTTTATATTGTCTTGCCACCTTCTATAGAAAGAGAGAGAGAGAGAGGTATTAAGCTCACAATCCTTAAGTGAGATGATATTAAGAAAAGAGATGACTAATCCATTTGTTTTAGCTGTAAGTATGTATTTATTTATCAGGCATTTTCTATGTACCTGTCATGTGACAAACACCATATTAAACACCAAGGTTTCAATGATGAATACAATAGAATGAGATCTATAACATCATATAATAACCATAATGTTGGGCACCAGATATTTAAATACCCAACCATGGGTGTATATGATATGATAAATTAATAGAATGCACAAAATGCTTCACAAGCAACAAAGGAATGATAACTTCATTTTGAGAAGAATCAAGGGAAGTAAGTGTCTAATGAAAAGAGCCTTCTGATTTCGGTCTTAAAGAATAATGACTTTGACAGAACAGAATAAAAGGTGTATTCAGGTGGAAAAAGCAGAATGAGCAGAGGCATGGGAACATAAAAGCACATGATGTATTCAGATGTATTCAAGGAACATCTCACATCATCAGAAGAGTTAGGATAACAGGTACCTGACAGAGAATAGCTGGGAAAAAGCTGGGGGGGGGGAGGCACAGAATTCTACTCTGAATTAAAACTAAATTTTACTAGTCCTCTAAGAATTTTGGATAAAATGACATTGTAAATTTTGATTTGAAGTTCATCTTCATTTCAAAACACATAGCCACACACACACACCAGAAACGAAACAAAGACACAGTAGCAAGCAGAACTGAAACAACAGGTCTCCAGGTTCTGAACCAAGCATACACAGCTTAGAATCAACTATTTTGGTATAACTGAAACCAAAAGTGCACCACCTGAAGTGAGAGATTGGAACGAGACTCCCTGCTTAAAATCATGGGCTGGAGGAATGGTACTACCTTTGCACGCATAAGGGGCTAGGAAAACACTATTGTGCTAACTTACATAAAGACTTATATAAAGCTCTATGCTAAAGAGAGACGGGAGGAAGACAGCACAGACTTGAATCTAAGGCATGGGTCAAGTCATCCCTCATCTGGTTTCCACAGATACATCAACACAATATTACTATGGGATTACTTCCAGAGCTAGTAATATAAGACATGATTCTAGATCAAGCACACTAAGATCCATATTGAGGCAACCACGTAATTAATTGCTAGATGGGACAGAGAGGCATCATCAAGAGGAAAACAAATGAGCACAACAATCCCTCGAGATTCAGAAATACACAAAATTTCTAAAAACAGACAAGGAAAAATTCACATTAAGAGAGCTCCAATAATCAGGAACTGAATTTATTACAAAGTGGAAGTAATAATTTGAAAATTTCCTTAAAGTTACTATGTTTATAATCCTCATAAAAATAAAATAAAATAAAATAAAATAAAATAAAATAAAATAAAATAAAATAAAATAAAAGGAGTGGATACCATCCCTTAAAAACAAAATAAAAATGTATGTATCAAAAACAAGCAAAGAGAAAGAAAAATGAGAGGATAATAAAAAGAACCAAACAGAACTTTTGGAAATAGAAAATTTTGTCACTAAAATGAAAATATCATAGATGGCATACATTCTAGACAGGACATACTCAGAGAGAAATTTAATGAATTATAATATGGCACTGGGAATTCATATAAAATGCAGCACAAAGTGACAGAGATTAACACATTTATATTCTGGGATAAGGGGTTTATACATCATTGTATAATGGATAATGGGGAGTCATCAAAGGTTACTATTCAGGGGATTCCTCAGAAACTCAATTCTGGTGGCAGTACAAAGAATGAACAATAGGCTACTGTCATATTCCTGCCAAAGGATGATGAGGTCATGAACAAATAGGTAATAGAAGGAATGGAGAAACCCACTTTTCCCCCAGCTCTTCTCTGACTCCATTAAGTTAGTTTCCATATTTTAAAATATCATAGGAAAAAACCTCCCCAAAACTTCAGTTTTCTCTCTGGAGGCTCTCCTTGGCCTCAGGTTCTTTCTCCATATTTATTCCTATCTACATTCTTTCCTTCCAATCTACCTAACACAGAGTCTCATTATTATTTACCGCCCAGGGTATTACTCCTCTTTGAAATGAGTGTAGATCCCCCATTTGTTTTAAGCATGACTGTCATACTATTTTTCAATAACTGTCAAATCAAGCACAGACTCCTGAAGTATGGTAACAACAGGACTATCTTAAAGTCAAATGGATCTGGGTCCAAATCCTATCTTTCCTACTTATTAACTATGTGACAAGTGACAACTATTGTGAGCCTCACTTTCTTAACCTGTATAAGTAGAATGAAAAGCCCCTACTGTATAGTTATATAAGGACCAAAGTACATTAGATATCCACAGAGTCTAGAGGAGTGTCTTATAATTCAATAAGTGCTCAATAAGTGTATTTCCTTATTCCCATTAACAACACCCAGCAAAAAATTCATTCTCTAACTTTCCTAACCAAGAAGGAAAAGACCAATTCTTTCACTGTGCCTTAACTTTGTCTGTTTCTATATTTGGTTAAATTAATTTATTTGCACACTATCTCCCTTACTAGTTTGTAAAATCCTTTCAGAGCAGTGCCCACTTTTCCTCTTTTCTATATCACTCTATATCTAGCACAGTACCCAATTAATAGCAGAACCTTAATAAATGTTAGGTGAACAAATTAATGTAGCTACAGCCTAATTTATCTTCTACTTACTGCCATTCAATGCAACTATTTCTTCTTCACACTGCACAATATGGGACTTTTTAAATTATCTGTATATTTCTCTTCCTCTTTTGTTCTTCTATCATTCCCTTTAGCTTTCTTCTTTCTGGCAAAAACACATCCAATCTACCTCTTCCACCAGTATTCTTTATTATCTTCCTCAGACCTATCCTTTCTCTGAACTCAATCAAAAAAGGAAAGAGAAAGGATCTATCATATCCAATAACATATTCCTTTCCCTAGCTTAGTTTCTCACACATAGTAGGAGCTCAAATTTGTTGAACTGACTTGAATAATCTTGCCTATTAAAAGATTTTTGCATAGTAGAATACATCCTATAAAAGGTAATGCATGTTTTAAGTTATTATGATTTATTAATTTGGCTACTTTGATTTATTCCAGGGAACTTGGAATGAGAACTTTCAAATCCAAATAGGATGTTAAGATCCTCAATATTCATCCAAATATCTATTATGAATCTTATTTTCTGTAGAAGTAAAGATTCATACCAGTCTAATTAGCATGCATTTATCATGTGTGAAAACATCCTCAAGGATTTTACATTTTTCCAGTTTATAATTGTTTGTACTAATATCTATTACATATTTCATCAATTTAAAATGAACATAAAATAAGATATAATTATTATGTTAAAAAATTAAAGGACAACACTGCTGACAATCTTTTCAGATAAGATGGAAAGCATGAGAAAGAGGGAGAGGAAGGAGAATAGGAAACTGGAAGGAAGAGGTCATGAAACTGAGAAGAAGAGAAAGGAAAAAAGAATAAATAAGAAAAAGGGGGTGAATATGAAATAAAAAGTAACAGTGAATAAAGAAGGAAGAGCACAGAAATAAGGAAAAGAAAAACAAAGATGAGAAAATTAGAGAATAGAGGAAGGAAAAAAATCTTACAAGCATAAGGTATATACCTTACATTTAAATGTATAAAATTCTAGCATGACATGAAACCAAGAACTGATTCTTTGAAAAGATAAATGAAATTGATAAACTTAGCCAGATTCATCAAGAAAATCTTTTTTAATGAAGAAAATAAATAGAATCAGAAACAAAAGAGAAGTAACAACTGATACTAGAGAATTATAAAGGATTATAAGAGAATACTATTAGAAAATACATCACAACAAATTGGATAACCTAGAAGAAATGGATACATTTCTAGAACAGCAATCTTCTAAAACTGAATCAGGAAGAAATAGAAAATCTGAACAGACTGATTATGAGTAACAAAATTGAATCAATAATCAAAAAAAAAAAAAACCCCTAAAAATAAAAGTGTAGGATCAGATGGACTCACAGGTGAATTCTACAAAGTTTTAAAGAAGAGTTAATGCCTATTCTCCTCATACTATTGCAAAAAATAGAAGAGGGAGGAAAGATTCCAAAAACATTGTACTAGGCCAGCATTACTCTGATACCAAAAAAAGACAAAGACACCCCAAAAAAGAGAACTACAGGTCAATATCCCTATGAACATAGAGGCAAAAATCCTCAACAAAATATTAGCAAACCACATTTAACAATACAGTAAAAGGATCATTCACCTGGATCAAGCAGGATTTATTCCAGGGATGCAATATTTGCAAATCAACGTGATACATCAATAAAATGAAGGTTAAAAATCCTATGATCATCTCAATAGATGCAGAAAAAGCATCTGACAAAATTCTAAATTTTTCATGATAAAAACTCTCAACAAACTGGGTTTAGAAGGATATACCTCACATAATAAGAGCCCTATATGAAAAACCCACAGCTAATATATTACTTGATGAAAAACAGAGCTTTTCCTCTAAGATTAGGAACAAGACAGGGATGTCCACTCTCACCACTTTTATTCAACATAAGACTGGAAGTCCTAGCCATAACAACCAGACAAAAAAAGAAATAAGAGGAATCCATATTGGTAAAGAAGAAGTTAAACAGTTGCTACTTGCAGACAACACAACATTGTACATAGAAAACCTTAAAGACTACAAAGAACCAAACAAACAAAAACAAAACCCTGCCAGAAGTATTAATTCAGTGAAGCTTCAGGATACAAAATTAATACACAGAAACTGGTAGTTTTTCCATACACTAATGATGAAACAGCAGAAAGAGAAATTAAGAAAACAATCCCATTTACAAGTGCACCAAAAAGGATAAAATATCTAGGAATAAATTCAAACTAGAGGGTGAAAGATTTCTACTCTGAAAATTATAAAACATTGATAAAACAAACTGAAGACAACACAAACAAATGGAAAGCTATTTCATGCTAAATGGATTAAAGAATTAATATTGTTAAAACGTCCCTACTACCCAAAGCAATCTACAAAGTCAATGCAATCCTTATCCAAATACCAACAGCATTTTTCACAGAACTAGAAAAAAACAATCCTAAAATTTGTATGGAACCACAAAAAGACCTCCAACAGCTAAAACAATCTTAGAAAGAAAAATAAAGCTGGAGGTATCACAATTCCAGATTTCAAGATATCTTACAAAGCTGTAGTAATCAGGTGGCACAAAAACAGACACATAGATCAATGGAACAGAACAAATAGCCCAGAAAACAAACAAACAAAAAAAACCCTCATGCTTATATGGTCAATTAATCTATGAAAAAGAAGGCAAGAATATACAATGGGAAAAAGACAGTCTTTTCAATAAATGAGGCTGGGAAAACTGGACAGCTACATGCAAAAGAAGGAAACTGGATCACTTCCTTACACCAAACAGAAAATGAAGTACACACACACACACACACACACACACACACACACACACACACACACAGAATATTACGCAGCCATAAAAAAGGATGAGATCATGCCATTTGAGGCAACATGGGTGGCCCTAGAAGGTATTATGCTAAGTGAAATAAGACAAACTAAGAAAGACAAATATCATATGATTCAACTCATAAATGGAATCTAAAAAAATGAATAAACAAATAAAAAGCAGAATCATAACTATACATACAGAGAACAAATTGATAGTTGCCAGAGGGGAGAGGGGTGGGGTTTGGGCAAAATGGGTGAAGGGCAGAGGGAGATACAAGTCTCCAGTTATGGAATGAGTAACTCACGGAAATAAAAAGCAAAGCATAAGGAATATAGTCAATGATACTATAACAACAATGTAAAGGAACAGATGGGAGCTATACTTGTGGTGAACATGGAACAATATGTAAACTTTCAAATCACTAAGTTGTACACCTGAAACTGATATAAATTGTGTGTCAACAACACTCAGAAAGAAACAAAGAAACAAAGAAAGAAACAAGCAAACAAAGAAACAAAGAAACAAAGACTGTTTTTCCTAAGAATAACTACTTATAGTTATTTTGACCTACAATGCTGGCTTATGAATATGAATATCTTATCTTTTATGTGTAAGATTTATTTTATAGGTTTATTACACAGTGTCCTCTATTCTTATAGACTGAAACATTTTTGAAAGCAATATTAATTCTAATTCATTATAGCTCACATTCTTTGTACAGTGCCCAACAGTTTATACACTCAACAAATATTGGTTTAATGAACGAATGAATGGATGGATGAATAAATGAAAAATCAATGAGATGTTATGTCTTATGTATACTTTGACTAATTTGTGTGTGATACATTTGTGTCTCCTTCTTCTGTTTAGCCTATCACTACCAAGCCAATCTTCTTTACATATTCATTTCATAATGATATTCCCCTGTCCAAAAACATTAAAGGGAATCATCCTTGGGGTGCCTGGGTGACTCAGTTAGTTAAGTGTCAGACTCCTGACTTTGGCTCAGGTCATTATCTCAAGGTCATGAGATGGAGCCCCGTGTCAGGCTCCCTGCTCGGTGGGGAGTCAGCTTGGGACTCTCTCACTCCCTCTGCCCCTCCCCACCATGTGCACACTTTCTCTCTCTCTAAAATAAATAAATCTTAAAAGAATCATCCTTTCTAAAGTTTAAAAGTTTAAACAATTTAAGTTTCCTACCATTCACAGATTTAAATGTTCTCTAACACTTAACTTTCACTCTGATGAGATTCTCTGTTTTTTGTTTCAAGTACTGTATCTGTCATTGAACTTGGTGTGGGTGTTCTTTATAGAGTTTGCAGGAAGAAAATGCTTTTTCAGTTTATATTTCACTGCTTGAGTATTTAACATATGTCAGCAAAATGTTTTCAGAAATTTGTGCTTAATACATTTCTATAGGCTATGCCTAGAGATAGGCCATTAGACCACTTCAGGGCCACTATAATCACAGTCCACTACACTAAGGCAGAACATGAGTGATTTAGGTGGTGCAAGCTTAGAGGACACACAACTAGCTGTGGAGGACAAGCAGCTATAGCAGTCAATATCATGTATTCAACTGAGGAATTCCAAATTCCACCTCTACTCAACAGCTTACACCTCTCAGGTGGGCTTGGGCATGATCAACCTTACTCTTGGGTAGGTATTGACAACTGGTGAGAAAACTGAATGCGATTAATCAATATATTGTTCTAAACCAATGAGCTAAAAGGGATTTGTTATGTAACAACAGCTAATTGATAGTACCATCATAACAAAAACCTAATATTATGTGTCACTGGCTCTATAATAAGGTGTTGGGCAGAAGCTGGTAATTGGTACAAAAGCTAGAAAAATGGCAAGTAAATTAGTAGTAAAGTCTGGGAAAAGTCATGGGATTATTATGGAAAAATTATTAGTAGTCCTGGAAAAAATGGTGACCCTGTGTTATGTAGCAGCAAATGTAAAACTGTTTCTTATGATAAATTTAGAACAAAATGATATACCTAATGAATCTATGGACCTTGGGAAGATGATTTTTCAGGTGATATATTCAGAATGTCAGCTGGTTATACTGCATATGATCAGGTATGTTGATAAAGAGTCAAGAAAAGCATTATCCATTTGGCAAGTTTAGAGGGCAAATAGAGAAGGCAAGGAAAACTATATTGGAAAATAAAATTGTTTCTCATCACTAGTTTTCCCAGCCGGCAAAAGATTTTCAAAGTAAAATGATGCCCAAGGACTCAAATCAAGGCTGTAGCTGTAAAACTCTTTGCTAAGAGTTCTAAAAGAATGAAGTGGTATCCAGTGGGAGAAGAAAAGAAGATGATGGGAACTTCTGGAAATCTTTAAGGTGTAGTCTCAAGGACGTCAAATCCAAAAATAGCAACAGGTAAATGCATAAAGAGAAGCCTTTCTCAAAAACAACTGTGATTTAGCTTTTGCAGATTAGACTAACCAGACAGAGAAAGCCTACAACGTTTTACAGCAAGTTTCATAGGTAAAAGAGCCACCAACTGATAATACAAGTGGCTTAAATTGTTCAAATTGAAAAACATCCTGTGGGCCTCCAACTTTCTATGGGCAGGAATAGGTTTAAGAAAACTACATACATGCCAAAATGGACCACTTCTTCAGAAGTAGCCAAGAAAAGCAACAGACTAGAAAGATATCACAGAAGGCAGAGCAAAGAACCAAGAAGAGGCCATGGGAAACAAGGAATTAGAAAGTTATTCCAGGGAGAAGAACCAAGAGCTAATCAAGGAACATTCCCTATTTTTGGAATTGAGGGACTTGGTAATATTTTTCCAGCATGATTTTAGAATTACTATGCACCAGTGACTGCTTGGAGCCTCTCATTTTCCCCCTTTTGGAGCTGCATCTGAGAAATCATATCAGAAATTTATTCGTTTCTGGAACCCTGGAATGAATGTAATGCTAGCACTGGATGAGACTTCTGGCCGCGCTGGGTTGGGAGTTACCATTATTTTGCTTTTGAGAGATATGTGTAACTGAGGCCACAAGTGGGCTGTCATAAACTGGTGACAAAAATGGGCCCATTTCTTTAGCTCTTCCTGTGTCCACACCCTTCACAATGTGACTTTGAAGTCCTCTCATCAAAAAATAAGATTAAATTAAATTTAAAAATTAAAAAAAAGAGTCTATTTCCCTACTCTTTTAATTTAAGCTGATGTTGTGAATTGATGTGGCCAAGAGAATGTGGACAAAGATGTGCCAGTTGTGAACCTAGGCCTCAAGAGACCTTGCATGCTTAATGCTCCCTCTCTTGGAAACCTGCCATTCCTATTTGAACAGCTCCTAACTAGCCCGATGGAGCTAGTACAAGAGTAACCACAGGGAGGAATACCAGTGGTAAAAGTCAAGGTTTGCCCCAGACCACCCTGCAGGCAGCCAACTTAAGCATGTGAAAGAGTTTAGTCAAGATCATCAGAACTACCTAGCCCTAACAGGATGCATAAGTATGTTCATGAAAAATAATAAATACTATTGTTTTAAACACTGAGTCTGGGGGTGGCTTGTTACACTGTAATAGCTAACTGATACATGTAATAAACCTCTACAAAATCTCAACTGCAAACTAAATAACAACCAAATCTTCAAGAATTCTAGAATTAATGTCTATTGTCCTCTCTTTAAGTAGGGCCAGAATCAGATGAACATTTTTGGTTCTTTCTACGTAGGACTTTGTTTTTCCTGCCAATGCACCAAGGAGAGGATAAGATTTGGCAAAGTTAAGAGAAAACCTACTAATTACAACAGAAAACTATCTGATTTTTACTTAAATATTCCATGCATAAGTTCTTAATGGTTTGATTTAAAAAGGAGATAACCCAGAGAAAGAGTGATCAGTTCCTTGTAAGCTTTGGGAATGTGAGAAGTACTCTCTCAAATATGTACACATATCTCTAACCATGAAATTTCTTGAGCAAACAGCCTCCCATGTTCCAAAAAAAAAATCTAGATTTTTAATGCAAGGAAACATATAACCTATAGTTTTCTAAAATTTGTTATGTGCCTATGTGTGTATTCAACATAATAATAATAAAAAAATTATATAATGAAGCTATAAGCCCAGGAATCAGAAAACATGTACTTTGTCCTGAATGTGCTCTTATCAACATTTTATCTTAATGTTAACTGATTCTAAATGTTCTTTTTGTGTAAGCATTGCCAAACATCTTTCTATAGGCAAGAAATTCACAAAAATAGAGACTGACAGTAAAAGAAATTCATTCATCCTCTTTATTGGGGCATTTCAGAAGACACATTAAAACTGTGATGAGAATATAAAAATTTCAAATATCCTTTCACATTCTAAACTTAGTCATTTTCTTTGTAGTTTAGATAGTTGAGCAGTTATTGTCATATAAAAATTGGAATAATTCAATTACAAAAGCTAAACTCCTGCTACAAGAGGAATAAATGCTCAATATTTTTTGCTGTAAGTAAAACTACTTTTTATGCATATAGTACTGCCAAAATCACAAATACTTATTTCAAAATGCATCTGTTCAGGGCACCTGGATGGCGCATTTGGGTAGGTGTCCAATTCTTGGTTTTGGCTCAGGTTGTGATCTTGGGGTCCTGAGAGCTGGCCCTGCATCAGGCTCTGTGGTCAGCAAAGTGTCTGCTTGGGATTCTCTCTCTCCCTCTCCCTCTGCCCACACCCCTGTGCTTGCTCTCTCTCACTCTCTCTCTCAAATAAATAAATAAATCTTTTAAAAAATAAAAATAAAATAAAATAAAAATACTAAAAAAAGCAAAACAAAATGCATCTATTCCTTGTAAGAAAAATTCCTATCAGTCTACCACTTAAGAGAAGGTTAAATGAGAGCTCATTCAAATATAGCCAAATAAATTTTGCAAATGCAACTTCAGGGGTGTCTGGGTGGCTCAAATGTTAAGCATCTGCCTTTGGCTTGGGTCATGATCCCAGGGTCCTGGGATCGAGCCCCACAATGGGCTCCTTGCTCAGCAGGAAGTCTGCTTCTCCCTCTCCTACTCCCTCTGCTTGTGTTCCCTCTTGCTATCTCTCTCTGTCAAATAAATAAAATCTTTAAAAAAATGCAACTTCAAGATACAATTAATATTTGTCATATTATAGCAATAAAGAGATGGGAAATAAAATTATATTTATAATATTAACCCTGACATATCACATAATCCCTCCAAATAAAAATAGAGAGCAATAATTTTTAAAAATGAAAACTCTGTCCAGTTTTCATATGAAATTACAATAAAAATTTACTAAGGTATACCTTAGAAGAGGCCTTTCTATAGCTATTCATCTCTCTATTGAAAGAATGTCCCAGATTCTTACAAATGATCTAGAAATTGCTGGTGCTGCCTTGATTCCCATTTTCTAGCACAATTCTGCAGGAAGGGAAAAATTTTTTTGGAAGGAATGAAGTTTTCTCTGATTTAACAATTTTCATGCTCAAAGAATACAAGAGCTCGATACAATTATACACATTTTTCTAAAGCGATGGAATGGCAATTTTCAACTAAGCTATAATAGGTTTCTTTACCTTAAAAAAAAACCAATTTTTTGAACATTCTTCATGCATAGAATAATCTCCATAATATATCAGAGTTATAAGAGAACATTTAACATACAATGTGTAAAACATTTGTCATTAAGTCATTAAGTAGTGATGTGTTAGTTTTAAACAATTATGGGACTATTATGAATGCTAAACCAGTCCATTTTTTTAGATTAGAAAAAATGTGTTTTTTTAATGTTTGAAAAAACATTTTTCAAAGTGTGGGACAAGATCTCAAAACTAGCTCTCAAAATATTTTGTGGAAAACACTTCAAAGTCAAATGTGAACTTAGTTCAGAAATGTTTCTTAGCCATTAAAATATGAACACATGTATTCTCAAATTTCTGCAACATATTAGCTGCATATTCCAAATGGGACAATGCTTAAAGATATGCAAACATTATTTTTCTCCATAACTTATAAGGACACAGTGTCTAGGGAAATAAAACAGAAAACAGGAAACATTAGGAAGAACCTGGCATCCTCCTACTTTGGAGCTTCCATTTGGGGTGGGAGTGGAGGCTTGGAAGGACATAAGAATATATAAGTAAACAAGTTAATGATCAATATGATTTCAGCTCCTGATAAGTGCTTTAAAATAAACAAACAGAAAACACAGTGAATGATTAATAGGAGTGGGCATCATTTAGATTACGTAGTTGGGACTTCCTGTAGGAGGCAATTTGAACTAAGCCTGAATGATATTAAAAAGCCAGCCACCAGAAGACCTGGTGGGGGCAGAGCATTTTGGCAGGATGAACTGCAAGCACAAAGGGTCACTGCTCATTAACACATTCATGCTGTACTTCTATAACTAAACTGCAAGCTGCCTGAGTTCAGAGATCATAGGCCCTAGTTATTTTTACATGAACATTATTATCAGTATGACTCTACATTCCAAACAGTTGATTAATAAAAGTCTATTAGTTAATGAAAACACACATTTGTTTTATAGGACTATGATATATGAGTATGTATACTGACTTTAGCTATTAGGAAAAGACAAAATGTTATGATTTAAGTTATATAAACAAGTAAATGCCCAATATATTTAATAAACTAATTCAGTAACAAAACTCAGTCTTAAAAAAAAAATAAAACTTTTGCATGTATTTTTTTATAAGTATGAACATTTTCCAAGTGAGAATATAAAACTATATGCATTTGCATAATTAATGTTGTAGATGTGAACAAGAACACACTGACCGGAATATGAAGGTAATTGTAGTGGCTAACACCTTACATGAGAAAATACTGTTTTGAGTAACTAAGACACACATTATGTTTGCATGAGAGCTTTCTGACAGAGGACCTGTCTAGGCTGACTGGGTAATATATCATTTCTATTTTATTAAACTGGGAAACTTCATAATATTCTTGCAAATTAATCTCTATAAATGTGAGATCATACATAGGAAAAACATGAAATATATTGGATATGTTATACAAAATCTCAAATTATCATTTTATTTGCTATACAAGTCCCATTCAGGTATTCCATTTCTTATATTTATTAGGTCCTTAATATATCTTAAATTATTATGATATAAAATATAATAAATACATATGTGCAAACACATATACATCTATACATTTGGGATGTATCTGTGTATTAAGATAAAATAGACAATAACACTACAATATAAATATTATAAATTAGCAATTATGAAAAAATACAAATGGCCAACCATTTTTAATATTTAAAAAATGCTTAAACTTATGAGCTATCAAAGAAATTAAAATTAAATCAAAATGTAACTTTTCCCACATAAGATTGGCAAGTATTAAAAAGCAGAATGTTCAATGCTGGAAGATAAGTGAGAAGTAGGCACTTTAATCATCTATTCGTGGCTATCAACTTTAAAAGGCTATTTGATATTTATATAAAGAAAAAATACTCCTGCTCTTTTACCCAGAAGTTTACCTCTAGTTATATACCCTATGGAGACACTCATATATGTACACAAAGACAAATATGCACACACATTCATTTCAAGTGAGTGAAGGAGAATGAATTAATCCAAGAAGCATTTTTTGAGTATAAAGTACTACTTTTACTCAAAAGTACAAGTTCCAACATAAGAAAACTAAAATTATGGTATAATTTTGAAAAGAAATAATTTATGTGACATCATATTTCCTTATATCTGTTTGGAAAACAGATAAATGGTACTGGTCTCCATTAAAACTAGTTATAGGTACTACATTTGGAGATTAACAATGCCTCCAATTTCCCTTGCCAATACGATGTTAGAAATACATTAGCTCTCAAGATTTTCTAAATAACAATAATGTTCATATGTAGTGAGTAAGGAAAGGAAAATGATAGGTGTGTGCTTGATGACGTAGTCTCACCATTTTAAACACCATACTTTCATTATATCTCACAAAATGCTTTCCGATATTATGAAGTATCAACTGCTACATGATCCTTTCCTACCCTCAATTTATTTCTACTTATTCATAAGAGGAAAGTTTATAAAATCAAATAAATAGAAAAATAAGTAAAAGGTAATTATTTTTTATATAACCTTTTTGTATTCCTCATACTACTAAGCCAAAAAAATAAATAATATATATTTATTTACCAATGCTCTCTAGTCTTTCTACCCAATGATGTTCTTCCAAATTGTTTCACCTCTCTCTATACCACTTTCACACTTCCTCATTCTCATCAGTGGATATAAAGAAATGGGGGGGGGGGGGAAGAGAAGACTTTCTCAAGAGTCCTCTATATACAATAAATACTACAAATTGACATGTCTACACCATCTTCCCAGATGCTATATAAAGTCCTGGGGATACAGCAGTGGACAAGATGAATCCACATCTGACCTTACAGAAACCAGTAATTGTACTCCTTGCCTCTTATTAGAAGATAAATTAGTTATACAGCTTGCTCACAGTTAATACCAAGAGCATTCTACCTGCAGAGAACTATAAAGAATCTACTTGAGGGCACCTGAGTGGCTCCGTCGGTTAAGCATCTGTCTTCGGCTCAGGTCATGATTCCAGGGTCCTGGGATCTAGTCCCACATCAGGGTGGGGAGCCTGCTTCTCCCTCTCCCTCTGCCTGCTGCTCCCCCAGCTTATGCTCTTTTTCTCTCTCTTTGCCAAATAAATAAATAAAATCTTTAAAAAAAAAAGCTACTTGAATTTGGAGAACTCTATGGTGATCTTCAAAAGAATGATTTCAATAGTGTTTTAAAAGCATAAGTATAATATCAGTGCTAAGAAGTATTTGATAAAGAATTAGATACAGTTTGCACATGCAGATTTGTTCAAAATAGTCCGCCTTGTGAAAGAAAGATAGAACAGACAGTAACTAGGGAGGAGAGCAATGTCAAGCTAAAGCATTTCCCTTATAAGTATATCACACATACTTTTGGATGGAGGAAAACTGGTAAGCAGAAAAGAAAGGGGAATTGATGACAACAACAACAACAACAAAAAAGCATATGTATGAGGATCAAGATCCTGGATGGGGGGGCAAGGAACTATGAATGCAAGGTGAAATAAGTAAACTCAGAATAGAAGTATTTCTTCTACCGCAGGTATAGGAAAGGATGAGAAGACAGGGTTTCTGAAGAGCATGGAAGGTCTCTGAATAAAGGAAATCTGTAAAGATGATTTTTCATGACCTGGGAAGGAGACTCACTTAGAGGGTAAACTTCCTTCCCCTAACAGAAAATCAATAATCTAGGGGCGCCTGGGTGCTGCAGTCGATTAAGCGTCCAGCTCTTGATTTTGGCTCAGGTCATGATCTTGGGCTGGTGAGATCGAGCCCCAAGTCAGGCTTCACACTGGGCACTAAGCCTGCTTAAGATTCTCTCTCTCCCTCTCCCTCTGCCCCTCCCTGCCCCCTAAAAAAAAAAAAAAAAATCAGCAATCTAATTAACTAGCTAAGAAGTTTAAATCAATTTTAATTGCCTTTTTAAATTCCAAAGCAATATACTGAAAGGTTTTATTCTATCTCTAACAGTTCTTATAGACTGTATACTTGAGGTTTTACCACATGCCAAACACCCTGCTAGGTTCTTTAATAGAACAACTGTGTGTTCCCACACCAAGCCTGGGAGGCCGACACCATTATTAACTCATTTAACAGACGGGGCAACTGAGCCAGCAAGTGGTGGAACCTAAATTAGAATTCAGAGTTCATGATCTTAATTATGAATATATAATTTCTTCTGGACTTATTTTCATAAGACACATTAAGAAACAAACAAATACCATAGAGAACTTGAAACTTTAAACCTTACTTAGTGTTTTTGTCCTGAAAGTAATATGGTTTTTATAGGCAATTTTAAAACACAGAAAAGTGCAGAGAAAAATGTCTTTGGTTATAATAAAAATCATCCCTAATGTCTGCCACACAGAGATTTCTGGTGCACACATTTTCTAATCTTTTAATGACTGTAAGCACACAAACACATTACAAAAATACATCCTCTTACCCATTTTGACATCTGCTTTCTACATTTCATAATATATTGAAATACTTTCCCAGGTCAATAAAAATAGATGTATGGTGTAATTTTTTAATGATTGCATATTATTATCCTATATAGCTTTACTAACATTTATTTAAACAATCCCGTATCATTGCACATATGGATTATTTCTCTCTTCTGTTTTAGTTTGCTATTATGAACGAATATAAGAAACACCATTTATACATAACTACATATGTCATATTATATCTTTCAGAGTTTACCTTCCATAATTTTACAGTATAGAAATATTATACATCCTTGGTTCTGTCCCATTAAATTCTATTTTTAGAACTTAAAATTTTATAGCTTTAAAATGTTTTACTATTTTTAAGGCTATTATAACCCCCTCTTGTTAGCTTTACTTTTCAAGTATTTGACTAAAATTAAATTTTATAATTGTGAATTTCTGCAAGTTGCTTAGACTCTATATGTTTTATTTATGGACCAGTAAAATGGGGATAATAACAGCATCTACTTCATAGGGTTGTTGAAAAGATTAAATGAGATAATATATGGAGAAGGCTTATAACAGCACCTGGCACATAGTCAACAATAAACCAAACATATATATATGTATATGTATAATAATTAATATATATATTATTTATATATTATATATAATGAACTACATTTATATGTATAATAATATACATAGTTGCATGTTATTTATATAAACATTAACAAAAAATGTAACCACCAGTACATGTGAACTAATGCATGCTTATACTATACCCATTTCTAAACAATTGAAATATCACACCTCTAACGATTATTATCCTTTTCCAATACCACTGGATACAATATGCTAATTTCTTAAACTTTTATATCAATATAAATAAGCTAAAGTTTTAATTTTCTTTTAGTGATATCTTTGTCAAGTTTTGGTATCTAGAGTTTTTAAAATATACTATAAAGCTCTTCATGTTTTCCTATATTCTATTAACAGTTTAAATAACAGGTATGATAATGAATATTTATATATTATAATTTGTATATATTATTATTATTATCGTTAATTTTTATTATTTCGGATTGGTAAAACTTACCTGCAAAATAGTGTATTCATGTAACAACTCTTCTATGGTTAGATTTTTTTCATTTTTCCTTTCTTTTAACTTTTTGTATCTTTTTTCCCCTTCCTAATTCTTCATTGTTACATATCTGGTAACACTCTAATTCACTGAATTCATATAATTCATGCACATTTTCTAATTCATTTATATTTTCCTAAAAGACTCAGATTTCAAAATTATAGGAGTCTAGAGTTCTATAAAGCTATAAAAAATTTTTGAATCTATTGAATCCTCATTCTTACTATTCTGAACTTGTATCTTATATCATTTATTTTTATCCATTTGGTTTGCTCTGTGTAAATAATTGACTTGTCTTTTCAAAGAATCAGCTCTTAGAGGGAATTATCATTTTAATAACTAATTTTTACTGACTTACTTTTTGCTATCAGACTGCCCCCTACTACTGGATTTCTATCAAACATTCCAATTCTAATAGTTTTCTCATTATAAATATCACTGCAATATTAATTGGTACATAACATGTTCCTTTAATTTTTTTTGTCTCCCCAATGTTTTACAGAGCACATATCCTGCTTTTAATTTTTCTAGTTGTTTTCTTTATAAGCATGAGTCAACATATTTTTCTCATGGTCAGTTAAAATATTTGATTTTGATGCAAGAAATTTAGTACATATTTACTTGTCTTCATTTCCCTACTCCATAATTATTCATTCTTCATTATTATAGTCTGGGGTTTTATATGTAGTTTGATTATCATTATACTGACATGTTTATAGTCTATTCTTTCAAGAATATTTGAAAAAAAAGAATATTTGTCTTTTACATTATCTCATACAAAAGATATTTTAAATCCCACTTGCTATCTCAATTTTTTTCAATTAGTTGAAAATATTTTCCAATATTTTTTTCCTAATAGGTGAGACAAATGGTATATTTTCTGAACACTTGAATGTCTATGAAAATCTTTCTATCTTTCCCATACATAAACATCTTGGCTATATATAAAACTACTAGACCACAATATATTTTTCCCTTAAAATTCTGCAGATAGAATTTCTCCATTGTCCTCTGACATATGGAACTGAAAAGATGAAGCTAACTGATTTAAAATCAATTTATTTCTGGGGCACCTGGGTGGCTCAGTCATTGGGCGTCTGCCTTCGGCTCATGTCATGATCCCAGGGTCCTGGGATTGAGTCCCGCATGGGGCTCCCTGCTCAGAGGGGAGCCTGCTTCTCCCTCTCCCTCTGCTGCTCCCCCTGCTTGTGCTCTCTCTCTCTGTCAAATAAATTAATTTTAAAAAAATTTTAAGTAAATGAAAATTAAATCAATTTATTTCTTTAGCATAGATATTGGCAGAAATTTTCTTAATTACTGTAGTACAATAATTTGACAATAGTAAAACAGAAAAAAATTGCTTCAAGCTACATATTTAGGTAAAAAAATATTCTTCTCTTATGTCTTTCATTATTGCTTCACTCCACTTATTTTGTTTTCTTTTTGGGGCAAATCTATTTCTGTTTCCCTACTCTCTACTCCCTTACTCTTTGTTTTTACTCAAAGAGTTTATCATCCTATTACATATTATATATTCCTATATTCCCATCTTTATAATCTGTCTCCATCCACAGGCTGTCAGCCCTGTGAAAGCAGGTACAATTTTTGCTTTGTTCATTGCTGTGTCCCTAGAGAACTGAATTAAATCTAGTATAGACAGAATATAAATATGTTCTGAGTAAATCACTGATCATATAATGGGTCATCATTTTGTTCTTAATACTGATTTTATCTCACGTTATTTTATACTTTATCATTTTCATCTGCAGTATTAAAAGCTGATCGAATTTCTTATTATCACTTATTTTCTTTATCCCTAATTCTACTCATTATTGCCTTCGAAGTAGGGTTTATTTGTTTTTAGATTCTTAGCAATTCTGTCTTACCTCTTTCCCCTGTCTTATTTTTACCTGTATTCTGCTTTTTTTTTTTTTTCAAAGAAGTGATGCCTTCATGACTGTGTTGAGGTCCTAAACTTCTGCTAAGGTAAATGAATGTCTATGTACCTACTGTAAAGATTATTTTTTCTAATATGCTAGGGGATGTCAGAAGATAATGGGTAACTGTTATAAGCATTGCTACCAGGGTTTATCTGCTTCACATGACCAAACCTTTACTCTTGGGCCTATCTTTCAAGGAAGGTCCTAAGACTTGATTAACTTTCCCAGACTTCCAGTCTGATTTCTTTAGGATTTTCAAGACCTGCCTGCATGTAGACAGAGGAAGGAGGAGTGGAGGAGATAGGAACGAGAGTGTACTGTGTTTCATAGCAGTTATATAAAGATACAAAGGAACTGATACTCAGCTTCCTCTTTAACACAGGTGTAAGGTCAGAAACAAATGTGTATGAGCAGCAAAGCATCTTCTTCCCTCGGTCCCGGAAAGTCTTTATGATATAAATCTGAGGCACAGCAAAAAGATGAAACCTGATGAAAGTTTTCTTAGGAGAATTCCTTTTGATGTACACTTAGTACATAGTTCTTCAAGAATACTAGATCATCCATCAGACTTAGTTGTCACTGTTTTTGGAAGATTTGACATTTTTTGGTGTATCTCCTTAAGAATTCACAAAGGCTAGAAAAAGCTGCATGTATAAATTTCAATAAAGCAATATTCAAGTTTTTTGACAGATATTGTATACTTTTAAGGAAATTACCTAAAACCCCATATAAAGTGTGGATATTATTTACCATGATTAAACCACTAACAACTGCAATTAATAATTATTTCTTTCTACTTCTTCCTTCCCTGGGTACTCATTATTTGCCACCTACCAGCTGGTCATGAAAATCTAAAATGATTTATTTACTCAGATTTTTAAAACATTAATACTTTAAAATTAAAATATACCAGGCTTTTTAAATGCAGTGTATTTCTGCTTTTTTACTTATGAAATAGAAAAACTGTTTTGGTCATGAAAATGGCTTTCCTTTTGCTTATGAGCAACTGTAAGTATGTCCTTTGAAAACAGTGTCAAAGATATTCCAAATAACCAAGCCCACACTAATTTGTCCTCTCTTTGAACATCTATCGCATGTTTGCTCACTAACATGCAATTTATTGCTTAATTATTTGCAAATTCATAATATGAAATGTTCTTAGGATAGAAGTGGCAGAAGGGACCTTACAAATTATCAAGTCCATTTTACCAATAAGAAAACAGAACTGTAGAGACTTATTCAAGACTGCAATGCTAGTTAATGGCAGAACTGAGGCTAAAACACAGGTCTTCCAATTTCTTTTCTAGTTTTATTTTACTAGCCAAACGGGATGGTATTTAAGGACAGAGGTCATGTCCTGTATGTCCTAGTAACTGCCTTTACACTCACAATATTGGTAGGGAGAGGCAAATGCTTAAGCACTGATATATAATGGATGATGAGCAAGACATGCTTTTGTTTTTCTGTTGTTCTAGCTTGGCTGCATGGTTAAGTAGTAATTATGTACCATATCATAATAATGTGACAAATAAATGTGACAAACCTCAACTTTTTATCACAAAGTAAGGTCACATCAGAAAATACTTAGAAATAAACAGGATTAGTTTCTGTGGTTCTAATAATAATTAACAAAATACCTCAAAGTTTAGTAAGCACATCAATAACATCATCTAATTTAAACTTTCAATGGCATTATTTAGGAAGCATTATTACTATCTCCAAATTACAAATAAGAAGAAAACTCTCAGAGGCAAAGTAACAGGCTCAATGTCTCAAAGCTAATGAGTGGGAAGGCAGGAAATTAAACTTAGTTCATTTCATTAAAAAGCTTAAATTCTTTCTATCACTTCTCCACAGACAAATGTCATTTATTAAACCATGTCCTAAAAATCCTGTATTCAATATCACCAAAATGAATATTATAATTATTACACTTAACATAAAAAATGACTATAGCCTAAAATATATTTTTTAAAACATGTAAACTTAGTTATCACTTCTCACTAAAACACGTCAATGATTATAACAGAAAGCATTCATTTTCACTGCAATGCACTGCATGTAGACATAAATGGGATGAAGGAAAAGGTTTCCCTTTATATAGCACTGAGTAATTACTAAATCTATTCCCTAACAATCTTTGGAGTTAGTAATAGTAAAATTCAAGAGCGGTATATTTGATAATTTTCCACATATTCTCTAAGAAATAGCTGCTCAATTTTCCTTAGGAAAAAAAAAACCCACTAGGGACAGTGAATTTTTATGGACAGCTCAACATTGGCTAAGGAACCACTTCGTGCAACAAGCATTCTTTCTATACTGATGGTTATCATTGAAACATACTGCCACCTTATGACAATTCTTTTTATATCTTAATGTTCAGAAAACCTTGTTTTAAAAATAAAGTCCCACCAGGAATACGACCATGTAGTACAGAAATTATCTGACTTAAAAATAAAACTGCTAGCTCTACTGAAAGCAGCCTGAAAGAAATATAATGCATTTAAGAGAATATTTTTTAGATTTTGAATAACACAATGATTTTTATGACATGATATAAGCATTTTTAAAATCCAAGAGGCCAGGATATAACTGATTACATGCTGACTATGGAACTAAAATTTTGAGTATTTTCCAGCCATAGTTTTAGAAATTATATCAAAAGTATTTGCCCCTTATTGGACCTATAATATTGCATACACATACTCAAAAGATATAAAAAAATGCAGTGGTTCAGATTAAAAGGAAGTATAAGGAAAGAGAGGCACTAAAATTAAGATTATATACCTGAATAAATTCATTATTATGTGGCATTTACAATAAACCAAAGTACTACTAAAAATTACTACTACTTACCAGTACTACAAAATAAACTATCTATTTACATAGAACCCTTTTTTTTGAGTGTCCACAGTAGAAATTTTTATTGTACCAGAAAACGTGAAGCTTTTACCCAGTACCTGGTTTATTTTTCTCTATGGATCCAGTGATTCATGCTTGTAAGGGGTTCTGTTTCCCTTTTTGTATTAGCTGCTAAGGTACTTATAGACAAATTTATAGTTCATATTTATCAAGTATGTAGGAAGTCATTGTATGTATTTTGTATTCTGCTATCCCTCTTGGCTATGTCTTATTTTTCTGCACTACTTCCACTTTGACCTCATAGTACCATTTACTTTCATATTTATGTATATACTTAGTATTGTGGATAGCACATGGATTTTGGAAGCTGAACAACCAAAACCAGCTCTAACTTTTACTAGCTGTAGAGCCCTGACTAATTGCTTCACCTCCAGGATAAACTGGAGATTTACCATTTACAAATTCAGGCTAAAGATACCTTCCTTGCACAATTAGTCTAATGATTACAGATAATGATAAGAGATATCCCATATTTATTATTTCATATATAAAAGCCACTTGTATTTCTACATTTTTACTTCAATAAAGTTTCTGAAATCAAGTTCTATTTTATAATTACATTTAGTGCAATAGTGTTCTCCCGAAAAAGCAGTTTTTAAATCAAAGATGTCTTAGAATCAAAGACAGAGTATTAACTTATTGCCTGTACTTTTATAATCACCCTCACGCTCTTTTTGAACTAAGCAGAATTATTAACAAAAATATTTCAATGACAAGCTCAGTTGAAGTTAAATCATGAAAACTAGAAACTAAGGAAATAAACATAGGTCATAATAAAGACTTCGGCATTGTAGTTAAAACAAAAGTTGACAATTCACTAAAGTTTTCCATTTTTGTTTAAACTTTATAAGCAAAAGAATAAAATATAAAAGGAATTCATGTGCAGTAACATATTACTTAGTTTAATTACTGATTTGCTGTTTGCCCAAAGTTTTAATCAAGAGAGTTCTTACATGTGGATAACAATGAAGACATCTGTAAAAGTTAGTGCCATGTTTAACTCCTCTAGGCATTGCAGCACCTGGTGACGCCACAGGGAAGAAATCATAGATACTTCTTGAACATACTGCAACAGCTGTCAACTCAGAAGGAGGTATATTCTAAGTTCTACCAAGCAAGTAGTACTCCACAAAATCTCATTCTGTCCCTTCTCTTAACTGAAAAGAAGCCAGATGGAAACATGCAACTTGTCAAATTGCAAATGAAGAATTACTATAAATCGTATTGCATAGATCTCTGTTATGTTCAGCTTTAAATACGTGGATGCTCAATTTTCAGAATAATTTCACTGGCATTTTACAAAAACTAAAGATGTCTGATGCTATTTCAGGTAAAGACAATAGCACATCTTTAAGACAATACAATTAAGGTAAAGACAATGGGAGTATGATTACATTTTTAACATAATATCGCAGTTAAGAAGCAAAAGGAATCATTCTAGAAGCTTAATAATGTCCAGAATGACTATGACTGCAGCATGACTAGCCATCTCTCACAACAGTTAATGGTACTCTGCTTGGAGTACACAGCCACAGAAAACCAGAAAACAAGCTGTATCATTTATAATATAACAGTCCTGGCTGTGCTGGTATGGTTAAACCTCTACCTGTTAACCTCTATTATAGACTTCTGTTTCTATTCATTATATGAAATTACCATAATACTTTTAAATAGAGTGTGGCCAGCTTTAATTGTGAATATACACAAGGATCAGAAACTAGTGATTTTGTTTTGTATTTTTGCTACCAAAAATTACTTACGATTTTGAGACCACAAGGGGCTTTTCATAAAATTGGACATATATAATTATTTTATATTTAGAGTTCAGGCTTTACTATTTCTGAGGTGCCACTGGGAATGTGTTAATTTGTTCATCCATTCTTGTATATCTATATAAAAACATTTGTTGAGTACTTACTATGTAACATATATTTCTTTTACAGTTGGAATCTTGTTTAAAACAGGGCAGGAAAAATACCCTATAAATTCTAAAAGAAAATGACTTGTATCAAGAACCTGAACCATGTCATAAACAGTTTCCTTTGGGTATGATGGTGTGGTAGGGATCACAGAGTCCCTGTGAGCATTTGTAACATTTCTACCACAACTCTGGTCTAGACCACTAACAGGTTCATAATGGCAAAACTTGCTTGTTTCTAAAGAAAGCCTAAGAGTTATATACATTATTTTAACGAGTCAACTCTCATTTTTATACCATAATAACACATCTATTGTGGTTAACAAATGTTAAATATTTGATTAATAATATTGGCCAGTTTTCAAATGCTTATAATTTTATAACATTAGTTTAATTCAACAACCACATCATCCATGAAAAATAGGTATCTTCTATACCCACACTACAGATAAGAAAGATGAGCCTCAGAGGTTGAGAGAGCTGCCTACGATTATACGGAGTCTGAGAGGAGTATGGTTCCAGTTCACGTTTCGGTCTAACCCATGTCTCATTTTCGTCTCTTATTCCCTAATAAAGCTTTTAGGCAGAAAAGTTAAATACTGAAAGATGTTCTTTTGTATGTGGTGTAAGGGAATCATGAAAGGACAGAAAGGTTGAATTCCAGTTGTCAAGGCTGAAGTCTCAGCCACTATTTTCTGCTTTCTCTCTTCCTGATCCTCTCGCACTAACACATGCACCATTACGCCACTGCAAACAAAGAAGGTCCATGGAGAAGGCACTCACTGTTCATACTGCCTGGTATCTATGAGTTATGTAACTCACTGTGGGAGATGTACTTGCAACTCTGCTACTTTTGTAATCCCCGCTTTTTTACAGGTGGTTTGACCTCACCTTGCTTTTCAAACCACCATTCCATTTCCTTCTGTGGCACCAGATAGCTGCCGTAGTTAACAATGCAACAGACGGCAGCCACTGCACCTTTCTTTGGCACATGCCCAGGGGAGGTCTTCACCTCCAGCAGCGACCTCATTCCTGGAGAACAGAAGCCTACCACACAGAGCTCTTGATTATCTGTAGGTGGAATATCTGCATTGGGAACTACCCATTTGCTGAGGACATTGCCAGACACACTCATTTTTCTTTCCACCCTACTGAGCTGCACTCTAATTTTATTCAGTTTCGGATTTACATTTTAAACTGCCAACAAAAGCACGGAGAGTGAAACTGCTGCAAAGGCAAGACCAGTAGGGGAAAAGGGGCCACTCAGAAATAGGTCACAGAATCAGGGCTACTACTGTACATATATCCACTCTGTCATTAACAGGATTAATCAACTGCCTTCAGTCATTTATAAAGAGTCAACAGTTTTTTCTTTGCTACATTTGTAAAACAGAATAAATAAATGCCCCAAACTCCTTTTCTGCATTTGCCCGTATGAATCAAGGCTGAGAAAATATTCCCTGAACTGGCAGTACCATCAGGGTGTTGCTATGGTTCTTTGTAACTTAAAAGTATAAAATGTGAGACAACATAATGAAGGCACAATCCTAGGAAAATGTGCAATAATGTGGCAGGCACTGGAGAATTCTAAGAATGTGGGGGAGGGTTAGGTGAGAGGAGAAGCACAAAATGTTAATTTTTACAGTTCTTGTGTTACCCATCTCTCAAATGTTCCCTTCTTAGTTCTTCCAGAATCAAGGCCGTTGAACATAAAATACAATAGAAAACCTTGATTTTGACAAAATAATTTTTGAATAGTCATAACCATAAACGACTGGCCTCTTCTACAATATAAGGAACATCATGGCCCAATTTTGTATGGCTATGTAGCAATCATCCTATTTAAAAATAGTATTTTCATACCAGCCGACTCAGACCATAGTAAATCAGATGTTCCTTCTTTATTGGGTTGGCAGTGGGGGGAAGGGACTGTTACTCTAGAGATGATCTTTATAAACGCGGAAAAAATCTACACTATTTTACTTCCAGGCAAGAATAAGAAGGCATCATTTATTGGGAGTCACAAAGCTGGGGAAAGAGAAAAGAACAGATTCAAATGACAATTTGTACAGTGGAAGGTTCTCTTAAGATCTCCTAAATCCCAAGCTTGACCCCATATTATAGAAATATGAAGCATCAGCTTCGCCACACAATCCCTCATACTTCTAATAAAATTATGTTTCCCATGGCAACAGATGGTATCTTAAGAGAAGCAAGTTCAGAGTAAACAATACACATATTGTGGCTTAAGCAGCAGAAATGATACTACAATGACATTATTAGCCTTTTACATTTTTGTTGTTGTTAGTAATAGTAATAAGAGTATGCAAGAGACAAGAGTTACATTATGGTATAACCAATCTGATATGCAATACCTGATCTCATTTGAATTTCCCAAGAAATTTAAAATGTTTAATATGGGAGGGATAGTAAATAAAAGCAAAACAACAGACATCTCAATTCCCAGTGGTCATTATTTCTCCAAGCAGTAATGTTTCCTTAGGTATGAGTTATGCTTTTCCTTTTTTAAAAAATTAATCTTACAATGTAAATAAAACCAATTTTTCAGCTTTTCATGCCAACTGTTGAAAGATATCTATTTAGTAATGAAGACTCCCTGGCAAAGAGCTCCAGAAAATATATGAAGTAGCTCTTTACAGGAAAAGGACATACAGAACAAGAGAATATACTTGTCTCTAAGTATTTTTTTTAAATGTAAATATAGACAATTTTGCAAGCTTAAACCACTGTCTTCAAGAAATGGAGTAGAAAAGAAAAGAAAGAAATGCAGTACAAAATGTATTCTGGGTGGTTGTCATGTAATACAATAAGGCTATTCATTTGCTAAGGAAGAACAAAGCACATTATATTTCCTATTACTGGTAAGGGCACTAGGGAAGTGCTCTCTCTCATAGATGGTCTATGTTCAAATACTGCCCCTCCCTCTGCTTCCCTTTTAGAATGTCCTTTCTAACTATTTCTCGTGAAAAACATGTGAGGGATTCATATTACCAACTGACTAGACCAACACATGCTATCCACAGTGGCAGTGTTATGAGACTCTGATGTTAATGGTTTTATCAACTTAATGTCCCCATTTTTTGTAGTGTTAAATATACATCAACAAAGGTAGCCAATACATAAAAAAAAAATGTGCTCAAAGGAATTTTAATACCAAACAGAAGCTGGGAAAATAATCCCTGTCTTGGTAACTTTTATGTCAGGAAATATTGTACAACCATGCTTAAAAGTAAGAAAGGCAAGAAGCTATTTGTAAAAGATATTTTATAATTTCATGGTGTTCTGATTTTAGTAAACATAAATATATTTATTAAATTTTCATTGTTTAATGAGAATGAGATTTATATCTCTGTTTAAGTAAAATCATTAAATGAGAACATAGCTAACTCAGACTTTAATTTGTAGAAAGGAAAAAAATATTCCAGCAAGCTTCAAACACCATGAAGTCCATTAAACATTTAATTTACTGAATATATACATTTCATTGGTCATTTTGATAACATTTACCATATTTTAAAAGGATTTTACTAAATTTGAGAAAAGTCAAAATTTATCTTTTTGACTATATAGATAAAACACACATTTCCTCTACTAGTATTGCATGAAGCAGTGTGGACCATTGTTTTATGCTATGCAGATTATTCAATTTAAATATATATTTAGAATAGTATTTTACAAGTGGAAGAAAATAACTACTTACACACACACTTGTGATTCAAAGCTTTCATTTAGGCAATGGTACCCATCTATCAACAGCCTTCATGCCATATGTTTTTATAGCAGTTCTCTAAACATGAAGAGAACCTAAATATGCAGTAAGTTGCAAGCACATCAGATATCTCTGTATTTATTAATAGGTCTTTATGCTAATTGAAAGAGAAAGATAACCTTTCCTTATAGGTCACTGCCGCCTTACTAATGTGTACCCAATTTGACCTTTAAATCTTAGGTCAAATATGCCTCAACGAAATTGAAAACAAAACAAAACAAAAAAACAAAAACCTCAGGATTTCTTCCAAAATACTCAATTTAAGACAATCATAGAAAATGCCTGGCATTTACTTTTTATTACTCTAAAAAGATCAAAGGCAATCGTTAAAAAAAGCATTCCCTTTTCTTTTTAAAACATGTTTATTAATAACTATTACTTTACCAATCCTATGAAACATGGTGGTTGGTGCCTAAAAAAATTTAGTGATATTTCTAAAGAAATACATGCCTTCTTTTTGATGCAGATGAAAAACACAGGGTGACATATGAAAATGTGTACATTTTTTAATTGTAATTAGCATTAATTTCTACACAAAAGACATCACCCTTGTAAACGGTTTTTTTTATAAGGCATAAAGATAAAAGTGCCCAGTCCACTCTGAATTATTGTAATGTGCTCATTTAAAACTACCATCTGTCAGAGATAATCTTATTTTATACCAAGGGAACATCCATTAAATATTCATCCTCCTCATCCTAGAAATGTGCTCACACAGGATCAGGGCCCTACCTGAGAAGATATTAGCATTAGTCACTTTATTAGCTCTTCTCTGAATGAAACTTAGAAACTTAGATACCTGAAGTTTACACCTAAGAGTAGCACTCATTTTAGGCTGAAGGGTGTGATTTCGGAGGGCTGCTATTAATTTATACATTCTGAGGTCAATGAGTTAATTTACACTATCTTGGCAACAAGCAGTTATCACTTATTTTGCTTGACTTAAAAATAGAAAAATTTGCATAGGTAAAGTTCGCTAAAATACAGCATATACCTGCAAGAACTGGGGTGTATATAAAAAGCCAATGCTAGCATAACTGCTGAGGGGAAAAACTGTGTAAATCGTTCTCTTTTTGCATAGAAGTTCCTAACTTCTAGACTACTTAATCATAGCTTCATATTTTATGCTTTATTTCCCTGGCTTTGGGGAAAAAAATACACAGGTCACTGTGAACCAAGAACAGTCCTTAAAATATTCATGCTGCCTTCTATTCTCCATACAATAATAATGAGAAAATTGAACATTCGGTTCAATTACAGAAAAGACTACCAAAAATTTCAAGTTACATATGCACACAAATAATATCTAAATTCAGGAAGAAAATCAAGCCTGCCCTCTCGTTTCACAGATCTCCCAGTAGGATACTTCATATGGGCAGTGAAAATATTTGAAAGCATAACTTAGTGTCATAACTGTACATTTATCTAAAGTAGAGTGAGACTTTTATCCAAAATAGTGAAAAAGATCATAATAACAATACTTTGAGAAGAAGTTTCAAGATGTTATACCATAACTGCTAACTTAAACTGTCAACCTGCTTTTCTAGTCTTTATGTAGAATAGTGGTAGTATCCCATGGCAAGGTTCCCCGGCTAGTCTGTAATACATGAATAAACAGGTCTATTTACAAGATTCAACTTACCCTTAGGCAGAAAAGTAGCAAACACTTTAAAGAACAACTCTTGGCAAAGAATACAAGTCTAAGATACAAAATTCAAAATAATGATCCTTCTGAAATTTTTATCATGCCTTCCACTTTAAAAATAAACAGCTAAGTTTAGAGGAAATTCTGAACCAACAGGATTCTGTTAAGTAAAGCTATAGTAAAAGAGTACTTTTAAATATAGCTAATAATTCTCAAAATGTTCTTTTCTGAAAATAAAAGATATTTATATGTTGGGGAGCCTGGGTGGCTCAGTTGGTTAAGCATCTGTCTTCAGCTCAGGTCATGATCCCAGGGTCCTGAGGGGACCCTGAGGGACTGAGCCCCTCCTTGGACTCCCTGCTCAGAAGGAAGCCTGCTTCTCTCCCTCTTTCTGCCCCTCCCCACCCCGATCATGCTCTCTCTCTCTCTAATAAATAAAATCGTTAAAAAATGATATTTATATGTAAGTGTTAAACTGTAAGTGTATATTAATATTGATATTACCATTATCAACAATATTTGTCTGCACAGAGTCCACTCTGCCATTGACCACTACTGGTCAACTGTGGACACATCTGAGTGACAAAGTTAATAATAAATCTTCCTCTAGGAAAATTACACTGTAGGGGGGGAAATAGACAATAATAGGTTGAAATAATAATTGCAATACAATGTAACAATGACTGTTTTGGTAATATGTGATAAGTTTTCTTCAGAGGGTACCAACAATTCCTCTCATCTCCGCATGTGCATGCTGCTTCTCTTATTAAGAGATGGAATCTGTTTCCACTTAAATATGGACTACTTGTGTGACTTCCAGTGAGCAACAAAATGGTGGCAGAAGTGATGCTGAGCCCAAGCTTTAAAAGGCCTAGTGGCTTTCACTTTTGCTTTTTCAGAATCCAAGTGTTAAGCTATGAGATACTAGTTTAGTCTATTGGAAGCTAAGAGGTGTTTTGGAGGAGAACAAAGGCACCTCAGCCAATAGCTAGCAGCAACTGCCAGCCATATGAGTCAGACCATGTTGGTCATTCTAGCACTAGCTGAGCTCCCACATGACTGCCACCATATGAGTGAGCCCAAGCAATACCAGCAGAAGAACTATCCACTGAGTCTAGTCAAATTAAATACAAGAAATAGTAAATTGTTGTTTTAGGCTGCTAAGTTTTGGAGTGGTTTTTTATGCAGCACTGGATAACTGATAGAAAGTAAGAAAAAAGTGATCATGAAGCACATAGGCCTATAGAATGCAACCTGATTTTCCCAAGAATAATGAGCTAATGAAGGACAAAAAGCCAATGCCAACTTCCCTGAATTCTCATCTAGGACTCTAGGACTGAAGCAGAGTGCAAAGGCAAAAGCAGAAGCTCCATTCTCAAGTTGAACATAAAATCCTGTGGCTGAGTATGACACACCTTAATCAATACAAGAGATGACACTTACACTGGTGGTACACATTGGTATACTCTCATTCAGTAATAAATTCACAGTGATCCAGAATGTGCAAAAGTTCACATAAAAGCCCTAATTTGAGATATTACAATTAATTTGCTAATTTTTTAGTATTAAATTTTTGAAAGTACTATCTGTATATTATAATTCAGAAACCAATATAACTGGGCAATATGAGCTGAGCCTCCCTCAGAAATGCTTTACCTGAGATAGTTTAGCGATATGGCTTCTGACTATACTGGGAGCATCAATCATTGAACAGTATTTCTTTCTTTTGTAAAACTTAATGATAAGCTATTATTCACATGCTCACTATTGATCAGTATAATATACAGATGTGCATGGTAAATTCTAGTAGTTTAATTTCTGGGAAAATTGTTTATGAATGTGAATTTTAGGCTTTTCTTCACAGAAAATAAATCATTTTTTTAATTATAGATGTTAAGCAAAATTTTAAATAGCCCCATTTCTTTTTCTCCGCTTTTCTCTCACCTCCCACACTTCTTTCTCAGCCCATGGGATCTCATACTGGCTTGAGTTCCTTTTGCTTCTTCACAATTTTCTCAATTCCCCAGAAAAGCAATATTTGAATAACAAAATGAGGAATAACACAAATATGTCTTCTCAAATACACCCCAAAGGAATCCATGTCCCCAAATTTCCCCAAATCAACATGCTCAGTCTCTTGAGTACAGCTGATCTCAGCTAGTTATAAGGAAGAAAGCTTTAACATAAAATGATTAATGCATATACCACTTTAAATCTCTAATAGACACAGAGAGGGATGTTTTTGAAAAATTAAGGAGGAAGGCCTTCCAGATTGCAAGGGAGAGAATCCAGTCAAAGATCAGAGAAGAACCACATTGGCAACATATGAGGATGTGTGTGGGAGTAGGGGGCAGCTTCAGAGAAGGGACGAGGCTACTGAGGATTTACATTAACAGGAAGTTGGGACCTATGCAGTAAATCTTTCATCCACTTCTCTCAGGAAATCTTCAGTAATTTCTGTACTGCTAACTAAAATTTCTAACAGTGGCTCTTTCTGGTGATGGAAAAAGTGATAAATCTGTCTCAAAGTTGATCGAGGCTCAAAATAGACACTACTAGACTCAGACGACTTCACGATTATACTGTTTTTACACAGAAAAGTTGCTGTGCTTGGAGGAGGGTCACCCTTCTTGCATAAGAAGGAAAGCAATGATACTAACATTTTTTGTCTCTGAAAGTTCTTTCTTAAACATATTGAAAGGGATGGTACAATGCCCAGAGGGATTCTGCATCAGGGTACCCTGGAGAGAATGGATTTTCCACAGAATCTATGCATTTCAAACAAAAAAAAATTACAATGTTTCCATGGAGGGCACAGAATATTCTGCAACAATGTGATTTATATGGCTCTCTTACTCTTTTGACATTTGTTTCAGAGAAATTGCCTGGATACATTCTATTTTTCTGCAAAATGTGGATAATATACAGTAGAAAAGTGAAAACCAGTGTGATTATTTTCCGTGTTCTCCTATCATTTGGATAGTATTTATTAGTCTCTTTACAGCTTTTCTTTACTCTTCTTTAGAATTCTTCAAAAGACTAGGCTCATGTAAGATCACTTAAATTGGAAAAAGCAGAATTACTAGAGAGGACAGTCTGTTGAGTTCAAAATATTCAATTAGAAGAAGAAAATCAACAGAAATTTAATGTCATCTACAATTATCACATCTTTGCTTTCGTAAAAGGCTGCTATCAAAAAATAGCTTTCTACTTATATTATGGTAATATATTTTATAAATATATTTTAGCTTATTTATTAATGTTTATACATTCTGCCAGGAAATAGGCAGTTGGTTCATCCAAAGTATGTCTAAATAAGAGTATAATACATAATATAAGTAAATATTCAATACAATAGATCAGTTATACCCACAATTTCTCAAGAGGCATCATTCACATTTTATAAGGAACAGCTCTTCCTTTTTTGTGGGGTATCTAATATCTCTGATCCCCTCCTATTAAATGCCAAAGCATCAACCCATTATTGTGACAACCAAAAATGCTTCCTCACACTTCCAAATGTCCCCTGAGGAATAATAACGCCCACTCCCCCAGTTAAGAACTGCTAGATTCACTTTATGATTCGGGAGGGAAAACATCTTTTATAAAACTAAAACCACTGAAACCTCTACTTAACTTGGAAACCATAATAATCTGCTTTTGCGACTATAGCTTTAGCAGTACTGTAACAATTTTATGGTCTAGCATGTATTTATAGGATAGCTGTGCTAAACATTTTTGAAGTAGTGAGAAATTTGCATTTGCGATAATGCAGAAAGCTTACAGAAAAATCACACTTAAGTCTAGTACCTACATCATGGTCTGCACACAAATCATTTGGCTCCAGGTACGGTTCTTTTTACTACTTCAAAATCCCCTTTCTTTTGAGAAAAAGAATATTTAAATGATAGTGAATAGACTAAGCTAATTCATCCCAATCAGTATACCACATTTGTGGACAAGAGGAAAATATTTTTACAGACTTGTCTAAAGCTACTCTGATCACTGAAATTTGTGCACTTGAATACTTAGCTATACCGATATTTTATTAGTTCTTTCTTTTTTGTTAAATTGTGGGGAAAGACAAAGAAATAGGAATACAGAGGAGTCAAAAATGGGTAAAGATAAAAAACCCAAAACCTTCTCAATTCTCAGTTACTCGAGAAAGCACAGTGTTCAAAACCTCTCTTATGCAGAGTCACAATGCAGAATAAAGTGAAGATACTTCAATTAACAACTGTTTATTGTATGCCCATTAGACACCCAGTAGGACTATACTGTAAGAAGACCTTAATCATAGGTACTTCCCTGACACCAATTTAGTCCTATGACTTAGACCATCTCCCGGAGAGAAAAAAAGAGAAAAATACAGCTACCGATCTCTGTAGATTGCATTAGACCTTCCTTGTGCCAAATGATTTACATATAGCATTTCCTAACCTAGTTCTCAGAGCACTTCAGCAGCATCTCCACTTTAGCAATAATAAAACTAGGCCTCCATAATGTCTCACTATCGATAAGTGTCATTAAAACAATATAAGAAAACAATGATTAATGAGATAAGCAGAAATCTTAGTTAAACTCAGCTTCTTTATGTAAGTTATCAGTGTTGGGTAACTTCAAAATGGTTAGCAGAAAGATACAGGGTAGAAAAAAATTTCTATTTGTAATTTCCTTATCTTCTCTAAAAAGATATTCAGCACCTGGAGGCAGCTTACTACATACTCATCATCATTCATTCATTCATTCAACAAATGTATCTACCTACAACAAATTTTATCAAATTATTTTATTCTATCATGCATCAGTTTTCAAAATGCTAGAGGTGTGTAATTCATAGTGTTGGAATAACAGACAATCAACTACCAAACATTTAATGAAAAATGTTAACTCTAAGTCATATGTGTATCCTAATACCATATATAAAATATATTTTAAAGGAAATTAAGTAGAATAAAAAATAAAGGCCATATTGTAAATTACAGTAAATGATCAGAAGAAATTTTCCTACATAAATTTGACTTTCATTTCTATACTTCTATCTTTATCTTAGCAACTTCACTTTTTGACACACTAAACAATTATAATTTCATATACATTCTTCATTTTTTAAATAATGAGCATATTATACACACTCCTGTCATTATTCAATGTTTCAAAGCTTAACTTTTATTTAACACGTATACATGATGCTCAATATAGTATAAAATTCTGAAGAATTATTAAAAATTACTGTTATGATATAAAGATATGTCTTACTTTCTTTTACCCTAGATATAATGAAATGGTATTTCTTATTCTAATAAAATATAATAAAAAACTGATCCTTCCCTATGTTACTATTATTTTGAAGTCTCCCTATAAACTTGTCCTACTAACAAGAACAATATCTCATCAACAGATGCTCCCATTAAAGACATGGCAATAATGGTAACATCTTAAAACTTTTATTGCACTGCACAGATTAAAACTCACTCTCACACATATCTCTTTTAATCTACATATCAATTCTATTAGGTAGAGATTATTATCCCCATTTTATAGATGAAAGTATTGAGGCTTAAGGAAGTTGTCTGGCTTGTGTCAAATTACATAGCTAATTAAAGAAGTTAGACAGCATTCATTTTTCTTCAACGCTTTTAATCATATTGAATGGATCCCTCTATTCATATGGGCCTAATTTTCTATGAAAATAAGATTGTAATTTCTCATTCCACATTCATCAAAAATTGAATATATCCTTTCAATATACCATGAAAATCTATATTTTACTCTTTACATATTTTTGATGTAAGTAAACATCCTAATTATGAACATGACTTACATAAATGATAAGTCCTCACCTCAAGCCACTGTAATCCTTTCTTAATGCCAATATATTGTAACTTGTGAAAAAAGGTGTCAGGGAGATTCTGAATCAACAAAAGAGGGAAATATTGGAATGAAAGGGGAAGGACAAAGGGTGAGACAGAGAAACAGAAAACAAACATCCAGCAGTAGTAATATGAATTATTTGCTTAGTTACTATAAAAGTAATAATTACACTGTGACTCCATGGGAACAATGGTAATTTCACAGTAGCCCACGTTAGTGTTATCGTCCTATATCCTGATAACTGTGAAATTAATTTGTGGCACTACTGTAAGTGTCGGCCATAAGCTGTTCCCTTGGTAACAGTATTATGCTATCACAGAGAAGGAATGTTTGGCAGTAAAATGGGCAGCAGCAAGCTGATTATACAGGGAAAAGCTTCCATCTAAATACACATAGCATAGCAATCACCCTTGGAAAAACTACATGGCTTACCAAAAGAGTTCTCTCTGTTCACTGTCCATTATCTGTTGACTATAGTAGTTCAAATGAATAGCAAGTAATGATCAAATTACCAGCTTATATTTAGCAACAGGGCCTTCTTATATTTAAAGAAAAATGCAAGGATAAAGTACGAAAATTTAATACATTTCTTCTGCTCTCTTTTTTCCTTCCACCCCTGAAATTACTACTATGCCATTAGAAGACACACACACACACACACACATACACACACACACACGCTTCAGTGAAAACCATGCATGTAGTTGACAGCTAGGCAAACTTTAGCTATAAACAAAGATGCCAGGTATATTTTTAAAACAATTTTGTTTACGGAAATTCATTTAAGAAGGAAAATCTGTTACATCTACAATCTACTAACTTCAAAGTCACAGAAAGAAAAGTTGAACATTTGGCCAAAAGGATAGTAGCTTAGCTTTCTACTTTTTCTTTTTCAGCATGAAATAGTCAAGAGAGCATACACTAAGGTGGAAGAGCATAACTATATGACATTGTAAGAAATCCTGAATTATAAGGGTACATTTTTAAAAAAGCCATGATCCTGGGCTTTCTATGGTTAAACAACCTAGATGCAGAGGCCAGCTTCTCCTCCTCACCTCTTCTTTCATGAAACTAGCGAGGCTGAACATCATTCCAGGATGATAACAAATTGGCTGGACATACTGTTTAGATTAGCTAATATTTATGCGTCTATGCTAAACCAAGCATCATAAGACTGGCACTATTTTGTATTTTTCAGATAGAAAATCCAGACATGAACTCTTCGGAATTCAGTAAGTCTTTTTTTTCATCTATTTTTGTTTTTTGAAATGATCAAACCATACCTAGAGTAATGACTGCCTCTTAAGATTTATGATAAGCTTCTGATGAGTAATATTTTCCTTATACATGCAATACAAGGTTAATAGTTACTAGAAGGCTTTTTTTTTTTTTTTAGATTTTATTTATTTGTCAGAGAGAAAGAGCAGAAGCAGGGGGAGCAGTAGGCAGAGGGAGAAGCAGGCTCCCCGCTGAGCAGGGAGCCCAATGTAAGACTCAGTCCCAGGACCCTGGGATCATGACCTGAGCCAAAGGCAGCTGCTTAACCGACTAAGCCACCCAGGCGTCCCTAGAAGGTGTTTTATTTGGCATATCATAGATTCCTGTCGACCAAAATGACTAACCTCGGGGATTACTAGGTTCTGACAAGTTTAGAAGGGTTAAATCAGACCCAGGTATCTCTTGATCTTAGCTGGCTCCTATCCACCAATCCTTTTTATCTCCCAAGTACCTGGCACATAGTAGGCTTTAAATATTTGCTGAATAATTGAATAAGTATTTTTCAAAATTCTTATTTGAGCATATTCCTAGTAAGGACATAGTCCTAACCTATATTTAGAGTCCCCTGCTCTGACTTCTACTTCTCCAGGATTATTTTCCTAATTTAGATTTCTGGATATTCTCTCTGCAATTGTCTTGGAAAATATCACTGAGAATGTGAATTACAAGGTATTTTATTTTATTTTATTTTAATTACTAACTACACATAGGCTAACCAAAAACTAGGCTAATAAACCCTGATTTAACAGAATTCTCTGTGACAATAAAAAACATAGTTAAATATTTCTGCTATTATGAATTTATCACTTACTTGGTATATGACCATGGACAAGTTTCTTAACCCATTTGAATCTCAGTCTCTTCACACATAAAATGGGTATAATAATAATACCTACCTCATGGGATTGTTATTAAAAAGAAGTAAGATAACCCATATAAAGTATTTGTATAGTATTGAAAAAAAAGATCACAATAAACATGTTATTATTTATTAAATAAACAGATTCAAGGTACTTAAGACTTACATACTTCAGTGATTAAATTTTTCATCTGCCATTTCATGTAGCTCACAATATGTTCAAAGACCTTTGCTAAGTTATTATATACCAGGAAATAGAGGAAATATTTAAAAAAGGATACTTAGCTGTCAGAGAAAAGTATAAGTTTCAGCTTTGTCATTTAAGAGACTTCCCATCTACAAATTGTTAAAATTTTTGAATCATAATTTTCTATCTATAAAAAAGGATAGAGATTGTAAGTCTCTACTTGCTTATTTTTGTTAATATGAAATTCATACTTCTTTCCATGGCCAACAGACCCTGTCTTGCCTCGGATCTCATCTTCCTCAATGAAGCTCCATCCATATTGCCCTTTTCAGAGTCCTCAAACATGTCAAGCTTGCCCTCATGTCAAGATAGGCCTGGAACTCCATGTCCTTTACCACAGTGGTACCTTCCCCTCACCCATGGAAAGCAACATGGATGCACAGAGGATGTATACAATGATTAGTCAAGCACATTTCATCAATTAAGAACAGGTTTCCATGAAGTTTGTACATCTGAATAACCTGAGTGCTTCTTAGGAAACTTTACTGATTATCCTAGCCTTGCAATATAATGTGGCCCTGATCTGTTTAATCAATCAGCAAGTTTTCAAGGAAGTTACTGAGTACATGACAGTAATTTCCAGAGGCAAATTGATAGATGCATGAATAAGATCTCATCCTAAAAAAAGAAAAAGAATCACCTTCTGAAAGTCCATGCTAGTTATCTGAAATAACAAAGGGGAAGCGCAAACTATGTGATCCGTCAGAATGTGAGATAAACATGTGTTGCTACTCTGTGATTTTGGTCTTTATCCCAGTCTGACCCATTTCTTCAGATTGTTACCTCAAGATGCTCTCCCATGGAGTTTGCACTGAGTATACTTTAATCCAGTTTCTTAAAAATCCATAACAAATTACTAGGGTCTCAATGACTTATCAAAACTCCTATGTTTCAAAAATGATACATAAGAATCATAATATTCAGTAAATGTGAATAAAGTATTTCATACCTGCAGGGTAGAATTTTTCCACTGGAGCAGAACAAGAAAAAAAAAAATAAAAGTACACATGCCAAGACTAGAACCTTGTTGTCACTCTAAAGTGTATTCCTTCTAAATTTACTAACTCAAACATCCCATGCTTCCAGTGTGGATCTCTTAACCTCCCATTTTGCTTGCACAATCCCCCATTAGTACTGGTCTTCATGCTCTTCAAGACCTCTGTTATATTCTGTGTTCCAAAGTGGTTAAATTGAAGACACCAGAACTAGACTATCTAATGGTTCGAATTGCTGATCTGTTATTTATTACCTGTATAATCTTAGGTATGGTTCTCTTTACTGTAAAATTAGTGTAAGAATAACATCTCACATTTAAGTAATAATAATACTTACATCATAGGACTGTCATAAGAATTAAGTGAGTAAAAAAATGTTAAGTATTTAGATGAGTTCTTGGCATCTGGTGAGCAATAAATTATTATTATTATTACTATTGATTCCTCCAATTTTTCTTTATCCATTTTGTTTGTCCCTGTTTTTACTTGACAAACTCTATTTTAAATCATTTCAAAAAACTTTTGTAAAAATGTGAAGCCCCTTATTACTTAGTTCTTTCATTATGCCTTTCTTAGAAAATTCATATTCTGGATGAAAACACCCATGTTCACAGAGAAAACTATACATACATACAAAAAAACCAGCATCATGATATAGCCAGGGTCACTGATTAACTGAGCTCTCATGACTCCACATCAAGGAAACACATTTCTTTAGTCAATCTCCCACTATTCCATTCTTCAGAGCAACTATTTAAAACTTTCATCTTTCCTTCTGATTTCCAAGCCATTCCTATTCCATTCCTTTATCTTCAGTAGATTGCCTTCTTTCTATTTTTATGACAAAATAAAAGCCTTTAGGTGGTGTTCCCTAACAGTGCTGCTACCATTTCTCTAAAGCTATTTCTAAAGATGGATCATTGTCTTTTCTCTTGCCTTATAACACAATGGTGTTTCTGGTCCTCTTCCTATCAAACTGGAATCCCCACAGATGGAGCTGGATTCCACCTTTACCTTCTCTAAAGTCACATGCTTTCAATTTTCACCTCTTCTTTTACTTCCTAGAACTACCTTATTAGCATCTAATTATTTTTGGTTACTCCAATCTGATAACATTGCTCCCTGAAGCCTACATCTTCTTCCTCCTGTGCATAGCCAGAAAGTCAAAAGAAGTTTGTTGTCTGAACTGACTGTCCCCATTTCCTACCTGTCCATTAACTTATTCATACATCCCACCTGTCTGTTCCAATCTAGCTTCAGCTCCTATTTTTCCATGGATATGGCTCATGTCACTAACTATGTCCATGCCATTCATTCCAGAGAATATTTATTCAGATCTCCTCTTATTTGATCTTTCAGAAGCGTTCAATAAAGTCGGCTACTCTCCATCTTAAAAATTGTTCCTTTCACTTTAAAAACATTCTATTTTTAAATAGAATGGCAGGTAAGGGGATGGATGAAATAGATGAAGGGGATTAAGAGCACTCTTAGCACTAAGAAATGTATAGAATTGTTGAATCATAATATTATAATGTGCACCTAAAACTAATATAACTGTATATTAATTATAATTAAATTTAAAAAATCTATTTTCTTATGCCTATTTGACATTCTCCAGTGACCACTGTTTTTATTTGAGTTTTCCCACTCTTTTCCTAAATGATTGGTTTTATTTTTGTTGTTGTTGTTCTTGGTTTTGGGTTTGTTTGTTTTAGATTTTATTTATTTAACAGAGAGCGAGAGAGAGCACACGCAGGGAGAGCAGCAGGCAGAGGGAGAGGGAGAAGCAGGCTTCCTGCTGAGCAGAAGCCTAATGAGGGGCTCCATCTCAGGACTCTGGGATCATGACCTGAGCTGAAAGCAGACACTTAAGCAACTGAGCCACCCAGGTGCCATAAATGATTGTTAAATTTTGGAGTTCTTTAAAATTTTACTGTGGTCTTTTCTTTGTTTCATTTCACTCATTTCCAGGCCTTCAACCACATCTCCATACCTATCTAATTTGTCCAGCATTCTCAGATTTCCACACCAGAGCCCACTTTTGTCTTTATCTTTGGGCGATGTGTCAAATATAATTATTAAATCTATTCATCCACTCACTCATTCACTCATTCAACAAGTGCTTACTAAGCATTTGTCATGTCCCAGGAACAGTTCTCCATGCTAGGGATACACAGTGAACAAACACACACACAACTTTCTGCCCTCACAGAGCTTTATTCTATTGAGGGAGATACATTAAAGATTATAAACAAGAAACATATATAGTAAATTAGTTATGAGTTCTCAGGAAAAAAAAAAGGAAAGATGGACAAGAAATGATGATGATGTAAGTGGGGTTACTTTTAGATAGCTGCCAAGGAAGACCTCTCTAGGAAGATAACGTTTGCAAGAGAAGAAGCAAGTCATGCCAATATACAGGCAATATACAGGGAAAGGGAACAGCAAATGCAAAGGACACTGTCTCTTTTATTTCCTTTTTCCTTGTGTTCTGTGAAACTGTTTTTATGGTTTGCCTCCACTCTCTCTTATTGAATTTTCAGTCATGTGCAGTAACTATCCACTGCCTAGCAGTTTTTTTTTTTTTAATTTTCTGACTCCTCTTCTTAATTGTTTACTTTGCAATAAGTGATAAATATGATTTATTATATTATTTGACTAGTAGTGTCTTATCCTCAAGCAAGCAGATCCCTTTTTTAATTTATTTTAGAAGCAGGATATAAATGATAGATAACAAAATAAATTAAATCAAAATACATCAATATGTCAACTGAGCTTTTACTTTGTGAAGGGCACTATGCCTCACAGAAAAAGAGATGCAAGGAAGCCAGATTGTGGTGGGTTGAGGTATGACTGGGAGGTAAAGGCATGGAGTCACACTGTTCAGACTACACATTCCAAAAGCTTGGCAGTGAAACACACTCCAGATAAATTTGAAGTTGGATACAGCACAATTCTGTCAGTTGGCTCTTAGTGAGTTCTTTCAGGCTCTTAAAACTATTTAATTATGAACATATGAGCATAAGCCTTAATTAAGACAAATCTTTCTTCTGCCTGAATAAGAACCACCAAGATGTCAGAGGGCAAGACTAGAAGTTTCTGTCTGAACCATTTTAGCCTCCCCATTTACAGACTGTACAACTGTGTCATGCTACCAGGAACCATCAAACATGCTCTCACATAGGTGGAGGGCCATTACCACTTCAGTAAGAACTCTGGACTTGTAAAAGAAATAGACAAGGCACCACTGAGTCAGAAGCAATTTCTACTACTCAAAGTACATTTGTCCTTTGGACGTCCCACGTATGTTCCCTCAGAAATTTCTGTTATCAAAAATCCCGGGTATATTATTTCAAGACTCACTTTCTGACACCCTGACTTTTGGAACTGGAAAAAGTCTGGTGTAGTTGTCTGAGCTCTCCTACTTATCCTTCTTGCCTTGGCTGACACTTCTGAAACCTAGACCTCTTAGCATTAAAAATATGTATGTCTTAAATTTCTACAAACCCATATAATGAACATGTTTTTCCTCTTATGCTAGAGTCCCAGGTGTGACCCTGAAATGATTTCCGGTTATTTTTCAAAAATTCTACTGGATCCTATATCAATTTTTGGTATGTTTGTTGTTGTTGTTGTTTAATTTATACCACCAGTAACATTCTTTCCTCAAACTGAACTGAACTGGCTCATCAAGACAGTCAAGTAAATAGAAATCTGCAAAAAAAACTGATACAGGTAAAAGCAGCATTTAAATGATTCAAAGTTTTGTTCTTATATGTCTTCAACATACAAGTTTATTAACCTTTTCAAATAAAACCATTATTTTCTCAAACCAAAGGTATGAAATTATAATAAAAGCAATTAAATATATTAAATGCTGTATAATTATCTCACTTATATGGCTAAGGTTATTAGTTTATATTTGATGTCTTTAAAATAACTCCCATTTGCAGTTACATTTCAAACTGCAGATTTGACACACCAGTCAGGAGGAATGTCACAGTTCCTGCTGTGCTAAACTTACTGAAACAAATAGAAAAAATACTTTATTGTGTTTTGTTCCTGTTTTACTATTTTGTAATTGGACCACCCTACAGGAAATACTCTTCTTTATAATATATCACTGAGTTACTATAATAATCTTCTTTCATGCTCTTCCTTTATAGACAACATAAGAATTTCTGAATTATTATTTTATATTAAGGCTAAATAGTATGACCAAAAAACCCTTAAAAGACATTAATCAAAAAGGTGTTTTATAATTACTTATAATGATGGCAACTGTTCCTAATAACATGATTGAATTTATATTTTTGACAATGGAAATATGGGCTCACATACTCATATACAAATATCTATAAAACTACCCAAAAACAGAGAGATGGAAAGCATTCTAGGGAAAAAATGTGCCTTTTTTGAATTTTTTATTTTATTTATTTATTTTTTAACATATAATATATTATTTGTTTCAGAGGTACAGGTCTGTGATTCAACAGTCTTACACAATTCACAGCATGTTTTAAATGATAGCAGCATAGTATCTTACTATTTAAAGATTAGCAAGTTGTTTTTTCCTTTTGATTATTAAATAAAACATGTCTTAAAAACAAAGTCTTCTATACAAAGTAGCTTTTGAAATTTATACGTGGAGATGGTCATTTAGGGTTATTTTTGACACTGCTTATATATTATCATGTATTCCATGGTTAATCTTGTCAACATTTAAAAAAACACCTTTATGAAAGTGCTAATAGCTTCATTGAAGAATTAAAAGTAATCTTTAGAAAATACTTGAAAACTCCACCCCATTTCTCCCTGGATGCCACATGTTAAGACTATCTTTAAAGTGAAAATAACTTTCAATGAAGTTATTTTGTCACTGAAGTAATAAAATTCATTCAAATGCTTTTTAAGCTGGGGTAGCTTTATGAACAATTACGCTAAGTAGCAGTAAAATTTCATTTCTAGTGAGTAATGAAAAGTCTTATTACATTTTATTTAGAAAAAGAAAATTTGTTAATATTAAATGTCATTTTTCTTAATCTTAATTTTCAGGTAATGCAGACATCTTTGAGGGGGGAGTATATATAATGGGATATAATATCCAATCCGGAGCTTCATACAAGTAACACCTGTTCCTTAAGTATTATCAGGATTAACTGAGGATCAGCTTATAAGGATACCAAAAGATTTTGTTTCACATAAAAACACTTACAATTTCTTTAGGAATAGGCACAATTGTGAATACTACAATAACAAAAAATGGAAAGAAATTAAGCATAATTTTGCAAATTATATCCTATTGTATGATGTCCTAAAACTCTGTCCTAAAACTCACTATTTGTAAGGTTTTAACATGCATTTATTTCATAAAACGTTAATTAGACGCATGCTAAATGTATCTTTGACATTATCTATCCCTAAAGAATCTCACTGATATTTATTTTCCTACACCAAAGTCTAAGTCATTTGACTGGATTCACCCAGGTATAGCATACTTAATGATACAGAACTCTCTCCTGAGAAAAGAGGGAATTAAAGAAATTAGAAGACAACAGGTCGCATATTTCAGTTGTAAAAACAGATACTTTAGGAAAAGTAAGTGCTTAAGTGGTCATATAAAAGGCTCAATTAAAACTAATTTTGCTTTGTCTCTTGGGATTTTTAAACCTATACTTCTGAGCATTGAATTGAGTTGACAGGACCAAGTTATCCTTAATTGTTCCTTGTTTAACTTGACCAATTAATTCTTTTCAAAGTAGTGAATTATTTCACTTGCATTTGAGGTAACCTGAACATACACTATTTTTGTTTTGAAAAAAAGATAAATACATTAGACACTTAATAAAATATTGTCTTAAAACAAGCAATGACCTTGTTCTATTTTGATTCATTTAAATGAAATATAAATTGAAAAGTGTTTTGAAAAATAACGTTCATGGAGGTTAAGGAGATTACTAAGAATTACAGACAGTCCTAGTGACAGAGCCAAAATTAGAACCCTGGGACTGTAGGAGCCAGTTGAAAAGTAAAGCAAATAAATTTTGGTTTTGATCAGTTGAGTTTGAGGTTCCTGATGAACATTCAAAAGCTCAAATAAGCCTTAGAACCATGGCTCTGGGGTTCAAGAGAGTGATATGGCAGGTAATACAGACTTAGGAGACACTAATATACAGACTGTGGATAAAGGCAAAAGAAGTAGATTATATCACTAAAGGCATGAAAGCAGTGAGAAGAGAACCAGGGATGAAAACTTCTTATGTGCCTATATTTTAGAAAAAATGATGGGGGAAGTGGATTCAATATTCTGCTTGAAAGGAACAAAACAAAAAATAAATTATAGAAAAAGAGATTTGTTTTTCTTTAAAGTTATAATGACATGTAATTGCTTATATTTACTCAGGATATAACTCATTACCATAACAATGTGTTAAAGTAGACAAATGGAGACCTCAACTTCTAGGCAGAATGTAGTAGGTCACAGGAAGCCAATCAATGCTCCCATTGCCAAAAACTAGAAAAAGCCAAATAAACCACAAGGAGAGGCATTGGAGATCTGAGAAAGCAAAGAAAACTACACAAACTAAAGTTCCTGAGCGGGGAGAACATTCTCAAGATGAGCTGAGGAGAAGTCAGCAAAACTTTTAATGATTATTGGGATGAAGAAAGAGACATTATAATTGGAAACTTAAGAAGACATATACATGTCTGTTTCCTTACTGAACATATGCAGAATTCTAGTGGTGTGCAGGAGGCTTAAAGAGTAGGGCTGAAAGATTCTAAAAGCAGACAGAAAAGTGGGGGAGGGGTAGATGAGAATGAAATGAAAAGTGTTAGAACCAAAAGGAGAAAATGGAGAAATCTCAAATCATTGTTGAAGGTGTTAATAACCTCCTCTCAGAAAAAATAAATACTAAAATAAATAAAAATCAGCACAGATATTTAAGATCTAGATAACATCATCAACAGCCTTTAATTGATATTTATAGGACACTACACCCAACAACTGCAGAATAAATATTCCTGCCACGTCCACATGAAACATTCACCAAAAATAAATCATATGCTGGATAAAAGTCAACCTTCAAAAGATTGACACATTTTTATCACCCCAAGTCCATAGTTTACATAAGGGTAATATGTTTTACATTTTATGAATTCTGACAAATGTATAAATGTATAAAGACATGTAACCGCCATTATAGTATCAGAGAACAATTTCTCTGCCCTAAAATCCCTGTGCTCCACAAATTCACCCTTCCTCCCAAACCCCTGGCAACTCCTGATCTTCTTACTATCTCTATAGTTTTGCCTTTTCAAGAATGTCAAGTAGTTGGAATTATATACTATGTAGTCTTCAGATGGGCTTCTTTCATTTAATAACACACATTTAAGTTACCTCTGTTTTTGCATGGTATAATAACTAATTTCTTTTTAGTGCTGAATAATATGCCATTGTCTGTATATACTACAGTTTATTTATCTATTCATCTACTGAAGAACATCTTGGTTCCTTCCAACGTTTGCAAGTATGAATAAGGCTACAATAAACACCCAGGTGCAGGTCTTCATGAGGAGGTTTTCAATTCATTTGGGTAAATATTGAGTGCAATTGCTGAATCATATGGTAAGAATATGTTTGGTTTTGTAAGAAACTGCCAAACTATCTCCCAAGTGGCTGTACTATTTTGCAGTCTCATCAGCAATGAATGAGAGATCCTCTTGTTCCACCTCTTTGTCAGCATTTGGTGGTGTCAGTGTTTTCACTTTCTGAAACATATGTATTCTAACAGGTATAATGGCATCTCACTATATTAATTTGCCACTCCTTAGTTATGTATGATATTGAGCATATTTCCACATGCTTATTGTCCATCTGTGTATCTTCTTTGGTGAGTTATATATTCAGATCTTTTGCCCTTTTTCTAATCAGGTTGTTTTCTTATCATGGAGTTTTAATAGTTCATTGTATATTTTGTAACAGTCCTTTATCAAATCTGTCTTTTAAAAGTTCTTTTTTTCCTAATAAATGTGGCTTGTCTTCTCATTCTGTTGCAGTGTCTTTCAAAGAGCAGAAGTTTTTTTAATTTTAATAAGGTGCAGATTATCAATCTTTCTTTCATGAACCATGCCTTGATATTGTACCTAAAAGTCATTGCTAACTCAAGATCATGCAGGTTTTCTCTTATGTTGTCTTCTGGGAATTTTCTAGTTTTGCAATTTACATTTAAGTCTACCATCCATTTTGAGTTAATTTTTGTGAAAGGGGTAAGGTCTGTTAAGATTTTTCTTTTCTTTTCTTTTTTTTTTTTTTGCATGTGGAAGTCATTGTTCCAGCCCTATTTCTTGAAAGATTATCCCTTCTCTATTGTATTGTCTTTGCTCCTGTGTCAAAGATCAGTAGAGTATATTTGCATGCGCCTATATCTGAACAATCTGTTCTGTTCCATTGATTTGTCTATTCTTTAGCCAATATACCATCTTGATTACTGTAGCTTTATAGAATGTCTTAAAGTAGGGTAGTGTCAGTCCTCCGATTTCATTCTCCTTCAATACTGTATTGCCTATTCTGAGTCTTTTACCTGTCCATGTTAATTGTAGAATCAGTTTGCCGATAACCAAAAATATCTTGCTGGGATTTTGATTCAGATTCTGTTGAATATGAAGATAAAGTTGGAAAGAACTGACAGATGAACAATAGAGTCTTCCTATCTAGGAACATGGGATATCTCTTTCCTTCCTTTCTACCTTCCTTTCATCCTTCTATTTCATTCATTAGAGTTTCATAGTTTTCTCCCTATGGATCTTGTACATACTTTGCTAGATTTATATATACATATTTCATTTTCTTGGATGCTAATGTAAATGCTATTTTTTGTTTCAAATTCCAATTGCTCATTGCTGATATTAGGAAAAATGACTTTTGTGTATTAACTTTTCTCTTACAACCTTGATATAAATTCCTTATTAATTCCAATGGGGTTTTTTCATCATTTTGTCAGATTTTCTACATAAACAATCATGTCATCTGTAAACAAATACAGTTCTATTTCTCCTTTCCCAACCAGTATACCTTTTATTTCTTTTCATTATCTTATTGCATTAGCTAGGATTCTAGTAAGGTACTGAAATGGAATGTTAACGGTATACTGCCTCACCTTATTCCTGATCCTATTAGGCAAAACATTTTTTTTTTAATTTGGGTTTTTTAAATCTTTTTATTACTTAAAATAATGACATATATCCATAATCATTTTTCAATTATGGTAAAAATGGCAAGGACAGTTAGTTTTTACAATAAACTGTAAAACTACTGTCCAAAGTGGCTGTAAACTTTCCTCTAAATTATGCTTTAATTACATCTATAAAATTTTGATGTTTTATTTTCATTATTATTCAGCTCCAAATACTTATTTTTAAAGATTTTATTTATTTATTTGACAGAGAGAGACACAGCAAGAGAGGGAACACAAGCAGGGGGAGTGGGAGAGGGAGAAGCAGGCTTCCCGCTGAGCAGGGACCCCGATGCGGGGCTCGATCCCAGGACCCTGGGATCATGACCTGAGCCGAAGGCAGATGCTTAATGACTGAGCCACCCAGGCGCCCCAGCTCCAAATACTTTTTTAAATATCCCTATGATTTCTTCTCTGTTCCATGGTTATTTTGAAATGTATTGTTTAATTTCTAAGTATTTAGGCCACTGTGGCTGAAAGTAAGTGAGAAACTGAGTCATAAAATATAAAGTCGAGGCGACAGTGGAGAGGATCCAGATTATATAGGGCATTGTTGGAATTTTCCCTTTTGCTCCAAGTGAGAGGTAGGAAGTCACTGAGGGGTTTGGAGTGAAGAAGAAACATGATTTGATAAATTAATAAGATGTTTCTGGCTGCTTTGTGTAGAATAGCCTTCATGGAGGCCAAATGGAAGTGTGGTCCTCAACCTTGGCTCCATTCTGGAATTACTTGGGATGCTTTAAAAATACTGATACTAACTATAGTCTCCCCCCACCACACACACACACCATTTCATTTAATTAGTCTGGAGTTTGGCTTAGGTATTGGGGACGGTATGGGTAAGGTATACTGCTTTTTAAGGTATACTTTTTTAAGGCATACTGCTATACCTATTTTAAATACTTTAAAAAGTCCTATCCTCCCCAAGATGATTCCAGTGTGCATTCAAGGTTCCATGTATCATCACATTTGAACTGCATTTGTTGTTATATATAATCAGACAAAATGATAAAATAATATAAATAATAAAAAATATAAAATAATAAGAGGCATGTAATAATTTAGTTATATCTAGAAAATCCTAGTTTGCTCACAGTTATAGGTTACAAATAGCATTTATTAGAATCAATATAGACATGATACCTTTTTGAAATAACTACATCATCTATAGAAAAATTATGTGACAAATATATTTGTTATGACCCTTAAAATCATGCAGATTTTTGGTAGACATACTGAAAGAACATCAATTCTTTAAAGATTTCAGATGGGCAGAATAATCTTGAATAAATATGAATTGCAGTATAAGTTTTATACTAATAACAAATAATAGTAGACTTTCATTTTAATGGAATGACCCAACTCAAGGAATGATTCTCAGATTTTAATTAATGGTAGTGACTGGTTCAAACTGGCATCTAATGTTTTTTAAATTATTTGTTGTTTGCCTCTCTCTCTTTTTTTCAAGCGATGTGGCAAACCATAAGACAAACTGTTAACTATAAAGGATAAACTGAGGGTTGCCAGAGGAGGGATGGGTGGGTGCATAGGATAAATGGGTGATGGGTATTAAGGAGTGCACTTGTGATGAGCACTGGGTATTGTATGTAAGTGATGAATCACTAAATTCTACACCTGCAACTAATATTACACTGTATGTTAACTAACTGGAATTTAAATAAAAACTGAAAAAGAAAAAAATAAATTATTAATATATTTTATTCATAGTCATTTAATTATAATTATGTGTCAAACCCAGTAAGGTTTTCTTTGCATTGAAAAAAATCTTATACTTGTTTCGCTCTTTTAAAAAGAAAAAATCTAATCTCCAAAACAGCTTTTTCATCCAAACTGTTTAAATTTCAACACAATTCTTACCCCTGGGTGAGAAATGTCTCAAGCAATATTCTCTCACAGAATATGAAATTATAAATAACTTCTAAGGGGATGAAGGAAAAATGAAATATGGGGGGAAAATATGACAATGACAAATATAATACCAGTAAGTAATTTAACCTTATTGTAAATCATTTTTCTTTCCCATCTTAAAAAATAATAATGAAAATAAAAAGATTTTTCCAAAGTCTCCTGAAAGATAGAGGAAGATACTGGCAAGATGACTGGTCTGTAAACAGCACTGATATCCATTAAAAGTATTACTTCTGGAGTCCAATGACAAAACACTCATTTTCACTAAAACTTGATGAAAGTTGATATTATGGAAGATTTCAAAATAAAATGACTATTATTTCTTCTATTTGCATTCCAAAATAATGGCCCTTAAAATGCGAGAGAACTATAAGGCTAAAAGTTAGGAAATGTACTAAATTAAACTAATTTTCTTAGAAGGTTCTTGGAAAACATTTGGATGATTGAACTTTAAACATCAAGAGCATTTTTTAAAAAGACCTCAGAGTATCCCATATGGCATCTCATTTAATACTAAAAAAACTTCTTTGTGGACTAGAAGTAAATCAATTATTTATAATTCACAGATCTATAGACTGGTTAAATTTTTGAAATGAAGGAAGTTCCTTCGATGGTTCCATGGGTATAAAACTTTATAAAGGAGTTAAAATAATGGCTCATGGAACACATCACAATATTTCCAATCAATATCAGATATCATGTATGGTAACTTTAGTAGATGCCATGATTCTTCACACATTTATCAGAATAATTAACAAACTAACATATCACAGTGTTGTATTTTTACAGGTACCACATTGTGGCAAACTAGTGCCAAAATGAAGAGTAACATTATACTGTTTCATAATGTAGATGGTTCTTCAGTGGTTAGTCCACATTTTAACTCTAAACCATAAACATAACAAATTAATTTTAATTGATTCAGTGGCACTGACACCAAGACCTCATATTGGTTGCGTATTGGTGATTTTACAATTGCAATTGGAGGTTTATCTGTGAATTATGCTTATTTACTTGAATGAGTAATCTAGGAAGTACAACTTCTTCAATTTCAAGGAATAGCCCAGAAACTGGGAAATAATGACACTCAGTAAATGTTCTATAGTCATCTTTGTTAATAAAATTGGAAGAGCTTCGTACTATTTTTCAGTATTAGTCTATCAGAGACAATCACAAATTCGTTAACATATTTACCAAATTATTTTTTGAAATTTATTTTATTTATTTATTTTAAGATTTTATTTATTTTTTTGAGAGAGAGAGCATGAGCAGAGAGAGGGAGAAGCAGACTCCTGCTGGGCAGGGAGCCCAAGGCGGGGCTCGATCCCAGGACCCTGAGATCATGACCTGAGCCAAAGGCAGACACTTAACTGACAGAGCCACCCAGGCGCACCTGAAATTTATTTTAATTGATTTATGTCAAGTCTGCTCTTAACCAGAGGCCAATAAACTATGACCCATGGGATAAATCCACCTGGCTGCTCGTTTCTATAACATTTTATTAGAACACAGCCACACCAACGCAGCCACACATATTAGTTCACATATTGTCTATGTGTCTGGTTTTGCACTACATCAGCATAACTGAATAACAACAACAGAGACTGTGTGTGCCAGAAAGTGGAAAGTATTTACTATATGGATGTTTATGTAGAAGTTTGCTTCTTCTTTAAAAAAAAATATTTTGTTTATTTCTTTGAGAGAAGGAGAGCATGAGCAGGGGGGAGGGGCAGAGGGAGAGGAAGAGAGAAATCTCAAGCAGAACCCCCGCTGAGCGCAGAGCCTGCCGTGGGGCTCCATCCCGGGACCCTGAGATCATGACCTGAGCTGAAACCAAGAGTCAGAGGCTTAACCGACTGAGCCACCCAGGTGCCCCAAAAGTGTGCTTATTTCTGTTTTAGACTATCAAGTTGCCATGCTTTGTATTTGTCAACTGAAGTAACAAAGTCAGAAAAAAGTCTAACTTACTATCTTCACCAATTATCAGAATAATACACTTTTTTCCTTCCCCAAAGATTAATAAACCCAAACACTCCCAATGGATGTAATTCAGTATATATCCTAATAACCTGTACAAATACTAGATAAGAAAAGGTATTAATTTTCTGTTAAAAGTTAATGTGCTGATAATTGAGAAATAGCATAACTAAACTACAATGTATATCTTCCAGAAGAGAAGACTATTACAGAAAAAGAAATACAATCAGTTATTATTTTATAGTACATGTGGAATAAACCCAAGCTAATTAGAAGGGGCAATAACAAAAGATGCCAATGTGTTATGAACAATAATGTATTATCTATAAACTCATTCTATTATTCTTCTTAAGTTGTAGAAAATGCCAAGCATAATTACAAAATATGTATTCAAAACATGTAAACCACTAATTTTCCACTTGTAAAAGCCTGATTCAAAAAGCAATTTACTTTATGGTTTACTTAAGCTTTGCAACTACATTAAAATATGATAGTATATACACAACAGCTTGTTAACAAGATTATCATAACATTAAAATCATAATGTGGCACTTCAATTATGGATACTTAAAATTAAAGCTAATCCTCACAGTACCAATTTTTATCTCCTAAATAATTTTAGCTATTAGCTGCTCATTCAAAGTCTGTATCTAAAATGATAAGCATTCTAGACTAAGACTTAGCTCTGCACTTTTCCTTGGTAGCAAAACAAAAGCTGTATCCCTTCCTTTCTAGTCTTTAATACACAGTCTTAAGCTACTAAGGGGAAAATGCAATTTTTTTTGTTAGCATGGCTAAATTCTACTTATGTATACTGCTGTTAATTTGTTGTTTTAAATATAAACATCCACTTTACCAATGATTCATATTTTCTTTTCTGGCTTTATCACTCTAAAGTTACTGAGTTGTCATAAAATGGTAGTTACAATTTTAAATACTCCTTTTAAATACTTCTATAAATACTCCTTTTAAATAGTGTCTAGTACATAGTAGGCACCAGGTTAAATGAACAAATGTTTAGACTAATGAATATGATAATGAATTTTATAAATATATAATTAAATTAACCTATGCCTGATTTCATCTGTGCTGTTTCAAAAAATTTATCACTGATAAGTATATGATCAATATTTCTCATATTCAAGTTCTAATTAAAATTCAAAGTAGAGAAAAAGATTTGTAAATCAACATAGTTCCAAATTCATATATACCAATCACTACCAAATCCATAAATAATTCAGAAGTATTAATGCTAAGCATATATTTAATTTTATTAATAAACATTACTGAGAATTAATATAGAACTTTTCTCCTATTTCCCATGAATAGTGAAAAATTAAAATATCTTTGGTCCATCCAAAATTAAATGACAAATCTTGCTTTCATTCACCCCTGGAGTGAATGAAAGTAACATTTGTAATTTATACTGTAAACAGATGATACCAAAAATATGTTTGTGTATACCCATATGTATACGTGTGTCAAATATGTGTATGTATATATACATATATTCATATCACACAAATTGCATAAACTTAATTACATAGAATATATAATCAAATGCAATTAATTTCATATATTTTTAGGTAATTAATCATTTCCCTAATACCTAACCTACATTTTCTAAGCTGTATTCCAGTACTATTTATTAGAGTAGTCATATCATCATTATCTAGAAAAAGTGATAGCACAATTTTGTGTCTAGATTCCACAAAATCTTAAGATACTCAGCTCGGTCACCACACGCATATGTTAGATGACCAAATGCAGGAACCTAGTGTGGGCATGGTGGAATATGTGCCTCTTTATAAAAGAAACAATAAAGACAAAATATTCTCCTCTGCATAGAAGAGGATACTCTTGTAATTTGCTGACTTGGCGGGGGTGGGGGGCAATTTTCTAGAGAGATACCTGCTGATCCCTTTAGTGAAAGAAGACTTGGAGAAATATAATTATGAAGGATCAAGAAATCTGATTAAAATAGAAAACTAACACATTGCTTCTGAATCTAATCTCACTGGTCAAACTTTTCATATAGTTAAAAAACAAACACAGATACACACATATACATGGTATTTATGATTATAATGTTTATTTTTGAAAACTTTGAAAGCAAAAGAATATGTATTAAATGTTAAGCCATCTGTAATCATTGACGGCATTATATAACACATCCAGATTTTTGAAAAAAAATGTATTTACTTTCCATACTATTTAACAATCTGATGATTTTACTAGAAGTATTTTGTTAATACTTTCTCATCTTATATTTTACTTCAATGACATTTCAAATTTCTTCATGCCTTACATTCATTTTTTAAATTATCCAACTCACTCTTCATAAATATTTAGGTTGTCTTCTCCTCCCCTTTTCCTTTTTTTACTATTAAAAAAGAATTTCATTGAATCCTCTTGTACGTAAGTCCTTGTAATCCTAATAGATATGTCTAAAAAACACAGGATCTCCAAATTCAAAATACTATCATACTGCAATATTTCCTTGACCGGGAAGGGAAGATTTAGACAGAGAGAGAGATAGAGATAGAAAGTACATAAATACAACCATACACATTTACACATATATAACATATGCATACACACAAATTTACCTACAAAAATAAGATTAAGTAGGATAATGTTAATATTCTTATCTTCAAGTCTTATTCAGATAGATAAAACTACATAGAAACAGTTTTTACTCCAGTTCATGTAGAACTACCACTTAAAGAAATACCAGTGTAGTTTATCCATTATGTTTAGGAAGGGATGCAATCTTAATATAACTAAAACTTTATTATAACAATAAGCAGCTAGGTACCAGGAGTAACACAACACTTAGATCAGTTGGTAAACAGTCCCATGACCATGACCACTGGATATTAACAGAGAAGTGAAATTAAAGATGTACTTTTTAGACTAACACGTCTAGAAGAGAATAAGTGGAAAATACCTCTTTTAAATGTCTCTGAATCTCTCCTTAAGACCTGAGTCTTTAATGAAAAGTTTAGATTGTTATTTGTATTTCTTCCATCTCTCAAAGTCTAATGAGTCTAAAGTAAAGAAACAAGCACATTAAAGCAATGTTAACCTTTTGACTTAAATAATATTTAGAATGTGGTTGTATCTCTTAAAACTATTTTGCAAGCCTATATAGTTATACTTTGTTTAACCCTGTATAAAATGGCTGTGTTTATGGCACACCTACAATTACTATTACACACACCAGAAAAAAAGCCAGAAACATAAACTGTGCAACTCAACATCACCATCTAGTGACAGAATTCCTAACACGTGACAAAGCCAAGCAAAAAGGAGGAATAAATTTCATGTATGTCCTGGAAGTTCATCTCCATAATAATAATCTAAATATAACAGGTGTCACTGAATGAGTTTGGCTCTGCAATTAAAATACTAATCCCTAATTAGTAATGTTCATATTCCAAAAATGTAATTTATATTGTTGCCATAGATGTATAACCATAAATCTGACCAATCTATATTTTTATGTATTAATTTACAGCATTGTCTAAAACTTTCATATTACATTTTTATCTTTTGTTCTTAACGAACTATATGTACCATTTCTTTTTCAGAATTTGACACTCCCTTTTCTCAAGTTATTCAATTGAATTACCTTCCAATTTCATATATGTACTAAACATATCCCACTATTGCCTCTGGAACTGAAAGGGGGACAGAGAGACACAATGTTAAAAAGGTTCCACGTTAACCCTTGACGTTTAGAATTTATTACAGGGTCTAAGACAGGTGCAAAATATGATAATACAGAAATCAAATCACTTTGGCATGATAAGAAGGTTGAACTGGTAGCGATAAGGAGAAAATATGACAAAAAGAAGTTGTGAATTTTACCTCTAAATTCACTAGTATCATACCGTAAAGATTTAACCCAGAGATGCATTTTCTTCCTGTATTTAAAATGTTTTTTTCTTATGTCATCATGTTTAGAAATCTTGTACAATATTTCTACACAGCTATGGAACTACAGTAAACTCTGTTTAAGTTAGACAAGAAATATTCCCTCTGGTTATTCTACATTCTAAGGCTACACCGAAGTTTTCCAGTCAATTCCATTATGTATGACATATGTAAATTCTTTTAAATAATCACTATAACACCATTAAATGCTTATTAATGTTTCATAAATTACAAAGCATCCTCTCCTACATTATTGTTGTTTTTCATATCAAGCCTATTGAGTTTTTAATCCTAGTTTACAAAAAAGTAAGACTAAAAAAATTTATCTAAAATCACCGTTGGGAGTCTAAAATCTGATTTTTACCACTTATCCTAGTATTCATATTTTATTCTTTCCATTTCTCCATTTCTTACTTCATTATTTTTCAAATCATTCATAACATGCTTCCATTATAGAAAATTTAGAACAGAAAATTATAAGCCTGAAAAAAGTATCTGTTCGCCCATCACCTAGATATAATAGCTATTTTACTATATTTTAATTTCATCTTCTTTCTCTTCATTCTTTATATTCAGTGGGGATAATGTTCTACATGCAATTTTGTTTCCTGGCATTTTTCAGTGAACGTTTTAATGTGAGGATTCGTGTGTTACTAAAAAACACTGTGGTGAAGATCATTTTAATATCCAGATAGAATTAAATATGCCACAATTTACCATTATGTGTGTGTGTAAAATATCATACATGTTAAATATATATTTTCTAAATATATTTAAGTTTATATATCTATATATAAATATAAAATCATATGCATGTATATATAAATATAAGTCATATGTATTGTATATATAGTACTCATCTCCTTATTTCCTTAATAGTAGATGACTAGGTTCTATTCAATTTGTTTGCTGTTATATTCTAATAATATGAGAAACAGATTCAGGTTGTCCATAATTTTTAAGTCTTCTGCATAATCTATTTCAGGAAGTTAAATTAATATGGAAAGGGTATGTTAGTTTTAAGGCTCTTCGTACTTATTGGTGCAATCCTTTCCTTAAATGCAGCAATCATTTCCACTCTTCTTGAGGTGCAAGAATGAGAAATGGGTGTCTTGCCATTCCATTGCTAGGGCTCAAAAATCTCCCCACTGAACTGCAGTAACGTCAGTAATCAATAAATTAGTACACTTTTTATATAAGTTATATTTTGTTGGCTGTTACAGTTGAATATTTTCAAAGATTTCTTAATCATACTTTGCCAATTATCCACTGAGCTCCTAATCTTTTGAATCTCTTAAACACACAGCAATATAGTACCCTGCTGTTGTCTTTTAATTTCATGATTTCTTTCCACATACAGAAGCTTTTTAATGCAAAGCTTAATGATTTCTTCAGCTACTTTTTAGCTTTTCATCTCTTTCCACATCCAAACCTCAAAAAAAAAAAATAGTCACTTCCATATCTAGTGGACTTTGGCTGTTCATTTATTTCATTTAGCTCTTTAATATACATGAAACATCCTTTAGCATCTGTGAGGTGAAAATATAAAGTGATTTCTTTTTTCCAAATAACAAAACAACCGCCTCTTATACCACCTTCTGAGTGATTCAACATATCCTCAATGATTTGGGGTACCTTAAAATATAACAAATTCAAGGATTGTCCATCGCAACCACCAACTAGTTATGGGTAATACATAGAAAACTTCAGAAGTTTCCATCTTTATCTTAAATCTGACCACATTACTAAATTCTTTTATTAATTCCTAGAGCGTTATTGTTAATACTCCAAGAGAATAATAGTCACTTACCTCCTCCATATCACGTCATTTTTGTTAATTTTGGTTTTACAACCGTTACTATGTTACAAATCTACCTTTTACTCTTCATTTTTTGAGAGACCCAGTGTATGATGTATACGTGTGATGTGTGTGAACATGGTTTGGCCTTACCCTAGCCACTCACTCCACTGATGAGAATCCCATTAGTGAGAGATGGATGAACGTCATGTTAGCAACTCAAACATATCCCTGTAGGCTGATGCTGTCCAAATCATAGCCTCTAACTGCATACAACTATTTACATTTAGATTAATAAAAGTTAAGTAAAATCAAATATTTAGTTCTTCAGTTACAGTAGCCATAATTCAGGTGCCTAGTAGCCATGGATGGCCAGTGGCAATCACACTAAAAAGCACATAGAATATTTCTACTAAACAGTTCTACTCCAGTTCACAGAAAGTTCCACTGGGCACTACTGCTCTAGATATCTCCAGGAGCCACAGAACACTGCCCAGGAATGCCACCCACCCTTTTCTTCTCAGGCACACCATTTTACAGTTCCAGCTTACTCTGTTGGAGAAAGTTATTTATAATTTTTAAATCTCAAAATATGTTTCTTTGTGACACACATTTTCCTAAGCCCAATATTTTCTTAGGCATCTGGTTAACTCTCCTCCTTTCTGATTTGATGTCCTATTCTTGGAAATCACATCCTTTCCTATGGCTACAAAAATCAAAATACTTAACAAGTCCCAAATGTGCAGATCAACCCCCAGTATTTTTCCTGAGTTGTAGAATTATATTTTTCCTCTCCTTATTGCAAATTTACATATGAGTTTGCTGTAGCTATCTCAAATTGATCTGAAAACCTACTCTTCCTTAATCCTTTTTTTCTCTCCCTATATTAATGTATATCCAAATATTCAAAATAAAAACATTTGACTTCCCTTACTGATTCTCCTTCTTATCTTTATCTTTATCAAGAATTCAACAAATAATTATTGAGCACCTACTATATGCTAATACTACAGTGAGCCTAAGAATACAAACAAGGGCAAAATAGCAATCCTCCTACTCTCATGGAATTTACTGTCTAGTTGGGCACACAAATAAGTTAGAATTTATTCAAAAAGGGTAAGGATACTTTAAAAGGTTTTAAACAGAGTAGCACAGATTAAATCAGGGTTATGAGTTACTGAAGCTAAGCCACAAAGTCTCATCAGATCTACATTCTAAATATTTTTGTATTTCTCAACCATACGCCCCTGCTTTGTTGACCTCAACACCCTTCCACCTTTACCTTAGTGAGGTCACTGATTTCTCTAGCTCTCTCATCCTCTCCACGGCACCCTCTGCTGCAAAAACAAACTTTTTAATTATTTTTTTCCCATTCTAGGATTAGCTAAAACCTGATCAGATATCTGTTTTTTTAGCCAACACATTCCAGAGTAGGTTGTAGCCCCTTGTGTTTTAAGATAGCCGGCTACAAGTCCTCATATCTGGGATCAGAGGGAAGCACAGGAGGGGTCTAAAATGATTCATGAGCTGGGATACTGAGAAAAGAATGTGTTCAAGAGTGCACGGCAAAGACTGGCCATGAAGAGATATTGGATGCGATGACAGAGAATTGAACAAGAACAGAATCCTCTTTCCTATTCTGCATTCATAAAAATAGTAGAACTTTAATAAACAGGGAGGGATATCCAACTTGGTGACAGTGCCCAAACACAGCACTCAGAAAATGTCAGTCTTCAGATTCAGTCCACTTCTGCTCTAGCTTCTCCAGGCTAGACAGGCTTAAGACAAGAACACCACTGTGGGTGTCCGGAGCCACCCAAGGGCTGCTACAGAGGCTAAGCTTCTGAGAGAAAAGAATGTTCCCATAGCTGAGCTAGGCCATGTCCATGGACCAAGACAAAAGCTACCATGGAATTTTGGGAACCAAAGAAAGGACTCCAGACCGGGGCCTTGAGTCTTTACATCAAGCATTTGATTTTTATACCTGTCTCCTCCACTAGACTATTAGCTCCTTGAGGGCAGGAACTGTCTCTCACTCATTTCTATATTCCCGTCACCTGGTATATTACAAAAGCCCAATAAATATTTATTAAATAAATGAAAGACTGTATCTATCCCTACATTGTAACTTCTTCCCCATTAGAATTCTACAAAATTCCAATTTTTACATTTAATCCTGTTACTCCACTTCCTTAAAAACATGACTTCCTGAAATAATTTACATTCTTTATCAGGGCAAGCTAGTTCTAGGTAACTGGCCTCCAGAATATGGTAACAAACACATTTCCAGCCAGCTTCCTAAGGCCAGCCCCAATGCTGAGGTTTTCAGCGAATTATTCATATCTGTTTCCCACTGCCCCTTCTCGCACCCTGAGCTTCTGAACTGCTCCCAGTGCCAACTTCGTACTGCTTCATTTCCACCCAAGGATTCTTGACATATAAGGAGAGATGTTACTGATTCAAACATTCTGCCTATGTAAGTTTTGTGGGGAAACATATGTTCAAAAGGCTTGAAAAAACTGTGCTTTACATCAGCTACTAACTGTTCCCAACATACACCTTGCACATGCAGGCCTCTATGACTGCTCAATTCTATTCCCTCCACCTGCAAAACTGGCCATCTTATTGGCCTACATCAAATTTCTTACCCTCTCCATAGTTTTCTTTGATCCAGACACCCTTCATATAAGGCAAAAATTGATCACAGATGAGAGAACAACTAATTTTTGCCCTTTTATGCATTCTCCTCTTAGTCACAGAGCATCACGACTTTTTTCCCACGCTTCTGTAATCTCACATATAAAAGAATGAACTCCTGCTACATTCCCCAAAGGCGAAAAACAAAAGTGGCAGGCCCATAGCACACTAAATTGTTGAATACTTTGGTTACTAAATTATTTGTGATTAGTGAATCTAAACACTATGAATATGTGTGTATGCTTATGTAAACAAAGTACATTATGCAGCCATATAATTAAAAGCTGATTTAAATTATCTAGAATACTGCTTTATCTGATAGGATGAGTGACTGACAGGTTACTCCAACCAGGTAATACTTGTTTTTCTTATTAGTTCACCTCTACTTTTTAAAAAGCAGAATATCCTGGTATTTTCTAAAATGGTAAGTATTACAAAATTTGGCAGAATAATCTCTTCATACACAGTTCTCCCATAACTCAGTTTAGTTTTCCTTGATAACAAATTTTCTATACTAATTACATGTCCTTTCCTTGTTCATTATATTTCCCTCAGTCACATCCATTTTCATTCACATTGCCCCTTTGTAATTCCTTCTATGTTTTAGGCCTTCACTCCTTTTATTCAAAGCTTCAGAGCTGGCATTCTCTTTGTCTTTCTGTGTGTCTATGTGTTTACTTCAAACTGAATAGATTAAACAATACAGAGAATAACTGTAGTTTTCTAGATATTAGTGTGCACACTTAATATATTCAAAATTATTGTAGTAAGCGTGTACAAAAATGATGTCTTCAACTTAACAACTGTGGTAGTTTTAGATACAGGATAAAGACTATATTGAAAAACAGGAGTTCCTTCATAAATTCTGCATTGGCTTTTCCACAATATATTTTATACCTTATTTTTAATTTATTACTATTTTTTTAAAACTAACTTTCTGTGAATGTCTGATTGCATTTTATAGGTGCAAAGTCTCTATTGTATACTCAGTTCTATTTTTCCCTCTTTTTTTATTAGTGAAGACGTTAACAATAAAATAGGCTTACTCGCTCCAGCTGGTAATTTCTCAGTACTAGTAATATATTATTCCTCTTTTTGTGACATCATAATCACCTATACAGAAGTACCATGTATCTTTGTGTAGAAGCTACTGTTTCCATTAAATTTAATTACCTCCCCCTGTGGTTTTAAATAGAAGTGGCTTCAAAATGAGGGCAGCTTCTATTAAATTTAATTACTTTCCCCTGCTGCTTGCATGGTAAAAGGAAGGTTACTAAATGAGAGCAGCTTCTAAACTAAAGTATATGGTAACTGTGTGCTGGCAATAACAAAATTGTACCCAAGCCACCCTTCTAGGAAGCCTCATAGGTTTATACTTTCTCTTATTTTTAAATTATTTTTAACCTTAAGATGCTTTAAAAAATAACATTGATAGAAGGACATATATTTTAAAAATCAATTGTAGTTTCATAGGCTAAATAGAGGTAAATATACTATTTCTGTACAAATATATTAGAAATTATCTCACTGAAATGTTCAGCTCAGAACTTTTAAAATCAATCTCATTTGTTGTTTTCTAGCTCTAAGGATGATGAGTTTTATTCCTCACACATTTTTAATGTCTAGTAAAAGATGGATTTAAAGACGGCTTCCTAAAAGTTAAAAAGGTATCAAGTTTGGGGAGATTTCAGAGAAATATTTAGAAATAGTAATGTTAAGAAGTGAAAAAAGAAAAAAAAAACATCAAGCTCGTTATATATGAAAAAAGTTAATCCATACGCTCTATAAAAGTGTGAAAATGTAAATCAGTTTAAAAACATGATATAATCCTATAAAATCTAACAGAATATGAAATTTTAAGTACCTCTTTTTAAATTAAATATTAATTAGGAGAAAATACTACTCAGTTTAACCACCATTGTACTGTTTATTTTTTTTTATATTCAGGCAGAATTTAGATGAACAATATTTCCATTCAATCACACAGTTTAGTATAAATATAAAACAAGACACCCCTTAAGCATTTTAAGTAACAAATTAAACATTTACATTTTTTACTGTGCACTGAGGCTTAACATTTATGCAGCTTCAAAACCAAAGTACAGCCTCAAGGGAAGTCTCTCCACTGACAAATTAATACCTTAGAGAACAGAGCTGAATGGTGGCAATGAACTCATTTGTTCCCCCAATAATGAAGAATGACTTTTTCTTTACCACATCTGTGACTGTTGCTATGGTGACCCAGACTTACCTCATTGCTTCTCGGAGAGCTCCTCGCTCACCAAGAGTCGTGTGCTTGATGTCATCAAAATTATTCTCCAGCTTCTCGCATTTCTGCAACATATTAAAAAAACGCATTAATCCTCCAACATCCTGAGATAAAACTATATCAGTGCAATTATGTAAAAATATAATTGATTATATTGATTATGGACTCATCAAAAATATGCACACCACTTTAACTGGGTAGGATTCATTAAAATTGACAGTATGAATTCAACAGTAACAAAATAAAAATGTCTTATGATACAGCTATCACAGAAGTCTTTTTATCAATTTTTAAATGGGGTAAACAGAATAAATTAATTTTATACAAAATTAGTACAACTTCTAAAGCTTTGAAAAGGTTTAAAAATTAGTTCTCTAAAATAATCTCAAGTATATGAAAACTAATTTGAAATCAAAAGAGAAAGTCAATAAAAGTAAGTTTGAAATCATAATAAACTATATGGGATAAATAACTAGTTCTAAAAAAATTAGCAGTTACTGACATGGAAAGATACAGCCCAGGTATAATTATAAAAGTTCCAACATTTGCAACCAAAATTTGAGAATAAGATCTTTAAATAACAATTGTATATATGATATTTATAAATATATGCATACAGATATGTTTAAAAATAAATATATTTTATATATAGATATGTTTAAAAATAAATAAGTTCAATTCTTAAAATTCAGTGGCATTATACCAGGTTCTTAGCATTACTGGACTGAATTTTCCAACAGTTTTTATCTTTTTTTTTAATTACACTCTTAACTATATTTTTATATGTAAAACTAACTTAATCTTACATGATCCTAATCAGTTTTGAGAATATAATGTAGTGTAGAATTAAATTTTAAACTAAAAATGTACCCATGACTCTTTTGGCATATTAGATTTTATATAGAATTTAGGAGTGTTTAGGTAATAAAATAATTAGATTTAGCTTTTAGCTAATTTAACAAACAAAAACTTTAAATATGAATGTGTTCCTTCCATTGTAAATTATAACTAAGTATGCTGATTTTAGAAAATTACAGAATTTAGATTAATAATTTCTAACATATAAAAATTAATTTATTTAAGACCTATCAAGATATATAGACCACTATTTTTATCTTGATTTTTTTTTAAATCAGCCAAATTAGGGCAAAGATCCTTTTTAACACACAGTTAACATGTTTTTATACTGAAAATCTTGAAAATTACCAAATGTATCTAAAACAATTTGGATAACAGTTCTATTTTGGATATATAAATTGCAAATATCCTCTCCTGCTTTATGTCTTATCTTTTCACTTCTTTAGTAGTGTCTTTTCACAAAGAAAATTAGTTTTTAATGAGGTCCAATTTGTTATTACTAAATTTATGGTTAATAGTTATTGCCTTTTGTGTCCTCTTTAAGAAATCTTTGACTTCTTCAAGGTTATGAATATATTTTCCTATATTTTTTCATAAAACTTTATTATTTTACACTTCACATTTAGATGTTCAATCCTCTGGGACTGATATTTGTATATGATGTGAAATAGGTAATCAATTAAATCAATACCCCACTGTATTCACTAAAATCATTTCCCCACTGTAATTAATCTTTTCCATAAAGTAAGTCACAGTATACATGTGGTCTGTTTCTGGGGTCCATTATGAACCACTACTCAATTTCCTATACTTAGGCTGGTTTCACACTATTTTGGTTACTTATACCTATAATAAAGAAAGAACTCCTACAAATAAATACAAAAAAGACAAATAGCTCAATAAAAATAGGGCAAAAGACATATAAACACTATATAAAAGAGAATATCCAAAATTACTAATTAAAAACAAACAAAATCAACATCACTAGTCATGAGAAAGATGCAAATTTAAACAAAAGGATTATCATTACACACTGTGAAAATGACTAAAATGTAGATCATACAAACCGCTTTTTTAGTACAGAAAGCAAGTGAAGTACTAGCCAATAGAACTGTAAACTGTTACAACCACTTTGTAAGGCTTTTTGAAGCTCTTTCAAAAGCTGAACTTATGCTTAGGAATACACCCAGAACAAATTTATAAAATGTTCACCTAAATTCATGTACAAAAATGTTAAAAGTAACATTATTCAAGATAGCCCAAAACTAGAAACAAATCAAATGTACATCAAGATGGAATATATAAATAGATCATTATATAGTAATATGATGGTAAACTATATAGCAATAAGAATGAACACACTACAGCTACATGGAGTGACATGGATAGATTTCACATACATAATATTAAGCAAAAGATGTGACACACAAAAGAAAAAGAACACACAACAAAATTATTCCACTTACACAAAGTTCAAAAATAGGCAAAGCTACAATGTAATCCAAAAATGAAAAAAAAACCCACTTATATGAGAATAAAAAAGAATCAATATTTCTGAATAAGTTAAACAAAAGAAGCATATGACCTGTGCACTGAAAAGCACAACACATCAAGAAAAAAATTAAAAGACAAAAATAAATGGAAAGACATCCCATGTTCATGGATTAGAAGACTTAATATTGTTAAGATGGTGCTATTCCCTAAACTGATCTAAAGATTCAATGAATTCCTGTCAAAATCCCAGCCGACATTTTGTTGCAGATTTTGACAAGCTGATCTTAAGATTCATACAAAAACACAAGCGACTAGAATAGTCAAAACATTCTTAAATACAGAAGTGCAAATTTGAAGGACTCAAACAGGAATTCCTGATTTGAAAACCGACACTAAAACTAGAGTAATCAAGACATTGTGGTACTGGTGTAAGAATGGAAATGTAGGGCAACATACACCCACATAAATATTTGTATACAAAGGTTCATAGCAGCATTATTTATAACAGACAAAAAATAGAAAAAAATCCAAAACTCAAAAAGTCAATAAAATGATAAATGTAGTGTAATGATGTAACAGAATATTATTTGGCCATAAAAAAGTAAGTTCTGACACATGCTACAACATAAATGAGTCTTAAAAATATGCTAAATGAGAAAGCCAGATACAAAAGGCCACACTGTATAATGCCATATATACGTTCAGTATAGGCACATCCAGAGACACTAAGGAGATCAGTGGTTGCCAAAGACTGAAGAAAGTGGGGGAATGAGTGCTAATGGTAATGAGGTTTCTTTTGGGGGAGTTAAAGTGTTCTGGAATTAGTGGTGCTAGATGTACAACTCTGTGACTATACTAAAAACTACTGAATTAGACACTTTAAAAGAGTGAACTTTATGGTATGTAAATATATTTCAGTGAAGTTATTGTTTTAAAAATAGGCAGAACTAATCAAGATAGTGACTATAGGTGACACAAGAGGGTCTTCTAAAGCACTGTTTAATTCATTTTGTGACAATTCATGGAACTGAATACTAATGCTCTATTTTTCCATATGTAATTATAATGCAATAAAAACTTCTTAGAAGACAGTCTGAATTCTGGTTAGGAGATCATAATGTAATCAAATATCATTATAGTTAGAATGTAAAAATGCATATAAAGAAGTTCAAAGTATCTGACACAGTAAATACTAGCTATCAACTAATAATCATCGAATAACACTTTATTGTTTATTAAAATTCTGTATGAAAGAACCAATTCCTATAACAAAGTCTAACTTATCCTTACTGAAATGAAATAGTAATTCAGATTACCAGAGAATGTTGAATAAACAAGGGCACTTCTTTAAACTTACAGTTTTCAATATTTTCCAAAGTTTCAGTTGTGGGTTTATATTTCTTTTGATTTCAAAATATTTCATAAATAAATGAAACTTTTAAAGTTTTTGGAAATAGCTGTACATTTTATGTTGACTACGCTGCTTTAATATAATACAATAAAATAAATGCTAGTAATAAAAGAAATTTAAATAAAAACAGGACCGTTTCACTATCTCTTAATTTTTCTATTAAATATGCACTCTATTAAATGATTTTCTTCCTCTAATTGTTTGCCGCTGGGTTCATGAGAGTTTTCATATTTCAAATTATCTAGGAAGTTTCTTTAACTTCTATTTATTTTTTAATTATAATTTTTTTATGTCATGTTAGTCACCGTACAGTACATCATTAGTTTTTCATGCAGTGTTCCATGACTCATTGTCTGCATATAACACTCAGTGCTCTATGCAATACATGCCCTCCTTAATACCCATCACCGTGCTCACCCATCCCCCACCCCCCTCTAATACCCTCATTTTGATTCCTGGAAGTTTCTACTCATCAGTTAGTTTTCTTTACTTCTGCACACCCAAGGAGAAATATAAGAATGAACACAAAGAAATAAAAAAATAAAGCCGTGTGATAAATTCAGTTATATCCATTTGCTACATACAACCTACAACATAGCTTACTGTTAACAAACGCTACTCAAATAATGCCTTTTGGAGTAACTGAATACCTAAAAAGACCCAAACACAACTACTAGGTATATGATATTTGTAATGTACTATTTTTAAACCTTCATATAATTAAACTTAATAATATATGACTAATATCTATCCATAATTCTAAACACATCTCACAATGCAATTTTTAAAGTTGCATGACATTCCAGTACCTCCATGTGCTGTTATTTATTTAGCTGATTTCTTTTTGATTTGATTTGCTAATAATACTATAAACATAGGACAGGAATAGATGTTTGAAAATTAATTAAAAGCTTAAAAATATTTTAAAAAGAAAAATAAATGTTCATTGACTGAGATTATTCCCAAGTAACTCAAATTGTTTTCACCTAAAATGCACCCCAAGTATGTGACTATTGTATTCTGTGGTAGAGTCAATACTCAAACAAGGTTTCTGATTCTAATTTCAATCACCCCCCAATTTAACCACTTATAGAAAACAACATATATTTTCTCTTTGGTCATATAATTTTACTTACATTCCTCTGCAGCTAGGTTTGCCAAAAATCAACCCAACTCCATCAATTTAGATGAATTACTGCTAGGAGACATGTTTAAATCTTAAAGCGGGAGGTTTCATAACCCTTTTTTTTTTCAAAATTTACTTGATTTTAGATATGGAAAACAGCACTTATCTTTATTCGATGCTTCTCCACAGATGGTTTATAAATCAGATGTGAAAACAGCTATTTCTATTTAATTGCTATGGGCATATTTGTAACCAATCTCTAATTTTAAATATATAGACACACACACACACACACACACACACACACACACACACACACACACACAGATACGTGTTTTTCCTAAATGGAGTCATTTCATAGAAATAAATCTGTCCCCTGACAGGATATTTTTGTTTTGTATGGTTGAAAATCTTCTAAACTTTGCATTTACCAATAGGGATTAACAAAATCACTCTATCTGAATCTCTTTATTTAAAAACAAATGTTTTGAATTAGGGTACTGTCTTTAAGACTCATAATGCTATAGGAAATGTGAGATTGAATTGTTAAAACTGATGGAAGGGCCTGGTAATTACACTAATGTAATTAAAAGAGAACTTTAAGATCTCAGTTTAGCCATTTAATGTTACTCCCTAGACTAGAGCAATAATGCTCATGGCAAAAGAAAGTCACAGATAACAAATATTTAAGGCAGCCCACTCCAACAATGTGACAGTAGCTTAGAATCAAAAGCAAACACAGATGAAGTCCACAAAAGCCTCTTGTCATCCCAGTATCCATGTCTGAAGTCCGCTGGGAAGAGCTGTGTAATAAATTGCAATAAATAAAAATAAAAAAATAAGCTTTTATTATTTCTTACAATTTATAAATCCTTCCAAAAAACTGAATGATCGATTTTTGGAAAAGGTCATTTTACAGTAAAATCCATGTGTAGATAACCTTTAAAAAACATAATTCTTAAGGAAATTTTTACTTTTTCAGATTTATATTTTTAAAAATACATGTTTTTGGAATCTCACACAGGCCTAGATGTTATTACAACAAATGCATTTGCCTCCTTTTTTATGCAGTGAATTGAGAACATAAAGAAAAAAATTTTTTGTCTTTTGACCTGAAATCCTTTGTGACTGCCCTCCTCTTCATTACATAATTTTAAACTTTATCTTGGCCTCCACCATTGCAGAAGAACAAGTTCATGAAAAATATTTTAAAAGAAACAAAATTATTGAATTTTGAGTTCTTAAAGGCTCATCCCTAGCATAAACCATAGAGTTGAAAGACTATTTGACTATCTAGTTTTTCTGGCCAAAGGGATAGGAAATAAAAACATTCTCTTGAGGCAGAAGAAAGAGGAAAGTTGGACAGGGGGCCTGAAGTGCCCCGCAAAGCTCACTGTGGCTCCAGGAATTGAGGACAAGTTCTCAGAGTACAAAGAGAAAGTATTTCAGGCTATCTATAGGTATTTCTTCATTTTAATGATAAAAAGGCTTAACTTCAGTAGTGATTTTATCTGGAAGTATTTAAAATTACATACTTTGCCAAAAAAAATTACATACTTTGCCATAGGTGGAATGGAAACCCAAAATGAGTATCATGTTGCCTAAAAGAAAAGGAAAGAAGTCTCCATGTTTCACACTCCCTGAGACTGCACAAAGCTTATTGTGCCGAACAGAATGAGAAAGGAGGAAGGAAGGAAGGAAGGAAGGAAGGAAGGAAGGAAGGAAGGAAGGAAGGAAGGAAGGAAGGAAAGAAGGAAGGAAGGAAGGAAAGAAGGAAGGAAGGAAGGAAAGAAGGAAGGAAGGAAGGAAGGAAGGAAGGAAGGCCCTGTAAGCATTTAATGGTCTGTTATCTTCCCCAAAAATACTTCCGTGTCCTGAAATGGAAATGAAATCCAGTATTTTTTTTCAAGAACAATATTTCAAAGAAAAGATATAGGAGTTTAAGTCTAATTGACTGCAAACAAATGTTATTCTTCTACCATAACGAGAGAAACATCTCAAGCAGCTAACACCTTTATCTCCTCATCCTATCCATAAATAAAATTAAACATCAGATCCATCGGGTGAGAGGCAAACAGACTTAATGTTCTATTTATTTATCAATAACATTTCCCTAACATTAGGGACAACTATAAGTTAAGTGGAGCCAATGTCCAATCAAAGTCTATTCTCAGCCCTGTTCACATGAGTATGAATCTGAGAAAAATTATAAACTTATTTTCATGCAACAGATACTTAATATTTGTTCATTCTAGGGGATTCTATATTGTAGTGTAGGACTATCCCAGAAGACAATTTCAGGCATAAGAAAGACATAGGGAACTTAATTTCCAGGATATAAAAAACTCCCAAACAATTCTAAAAAATTACCTTGTCCATGGTGATGACTTGCATTTCCTACTTCTTAAGTGCTTAATAATTTCCTTTCATCAAGGTAATTGCAACCACCACAGCAGATGCAAGGTGGTACATGTATTTTATAGGAAAGAAAGAAGGGAAAGGCAGAGGGTAAATAAAAGGGAAAAGGGAACACACAGAGAGAATGAATAAACAAACTACTCCTCAGATTAGCAAGCACAAGAACAAGAAAAATAAGTGATTAGTAATAAAAGACTGGAACAAGAAGCAGACTATTAGCCTACAACTATGGAACAAGCAAGTGGGAACACACAATAAAAATGGAAGGACATGAAAGGTACTGGATTTAGTGCTGACCAGACATGCTATTTGCTACAGCAGGCAAAGGTTATCCTTATTTAATGAGTAGGAAACTGGAAATTCATATCAGCAGCCATGGTAAACTTTATAGTTTTTTGGCATATAAAGCTGAATTATGGTAAACTAGCAAACACTGAGGGCTTTCTCTGTGTTCGACACTTTTCTAGGCGCTTTGCCTATATAATCTTCACAACACAGTTATCCATATTTTATAAATGAGGAAACAGGCACAGGGAGATTAAGATAACTTGCCCAAGATCATATAGCTAGTAAGGGATATAGAGATTTGAACCCAAGTAGTCTGTCCTCAGAGCCAGACTTAAATCCCTTAGAGACTGCTTCAAAAAAGTAAACTGAATAAAATGAATATAACAAAGTTATGAATAGATCTTCCCCTAGGTGTTTGTTGTTAAATTTAGATACTGGACTGGATGGATAATAATCGTTTACTAGTAAAGTGGGGCCTAAGTTCTTAAAGAATTCTTATTTCTGTCTAGACATGCTATACTTTACAATGTAGAAAAATAGTAATCCAATATACACATGTTTAGGCCAAATTAATACCCATAAATATTTTTCATGCAACAGTCTTTATTTGGGTCTGTGACACCACTGTGACAAATATAATGAGCAATTAAATCCCCCAAGTGCTCAGATTTTGGCAGCAATTAAAGTAGAAACTAGAAACTAAGCATCAAAAAGAACTGGTTTTGGTGGCTTTCTGCCAAATGAATTCCCATGGGTTGAAGGAAGGTCTAGAGTTTCAACTGTGATAGATTTTATAGTGTTTTATATTTCATCTGTGTTAAGGATTATATAAAAGTATAATAAAACAAACAATATCAATAGCAACATGGGAGTAAAATAATAGACAAGGAGATCTCTGAATGCTAAAAATTTTACATAAGATTACTGAGTTATCTTTGCTTAAACTATACCAAACAATAAACAAATTCAACCAAATATCTACTGATTCATATGCCAGATGGAGCTGGAAATAAGCAAAAAAGTTAGCAAATTATATTATTTAAAAAATCATGTTATCATATGACTTAATTTCCATAGGACTGCATTTCCTTTATGATATAATCACAGTAACTAAAACTAAATAGTTGGATCTAAAATTTACATACTAACCTAAATTTTAAAAATTAGAACACTAAGTTTAATAAATGAAGAAACTTCTATATTAAGGTCACAGAGAGTTGACGGCATAGCTACTGAAATATAAGACTTGGAATTACTAAATCATAAAAGCTCAAGTTAATCAATTAAATTTCAATTTAGAATAAATTCTTGAAAATTCTACTCTACATTAGGCATCACACTAAGCACCAGGGATATAATGGTCAATAAATCCCCAACTTGATCACAATCTAGTGAGAATACTGAGAAGACTGAGGAATTAATTCTCCTTGGAGCAGAGATGTCTATAAGTTTATTACTTCTGAACATATCTTTGAAATGAGTCAAATTTTTCTAGATTAAAAAAAAACAAAGGCTAAGGTAGCAGAACTGGCTCATACTCCAGTGTCATTGCCTGCCTACTAGCTACTTTCCTCAGGCAGGATACTTAACTCAGTTTATTCTAAGTGAAATATACTTACTTCTAAGGCTGGAGGGACATCTCCATGCCCCTATTCAGCTGAAAGAAGTTACGGAAGATGAGACCTTCCACTCCCAGCAACCTTCAAGATTTAAGGATCAAAGTTGTTCAGGGGGCGGAAATGACGGAAGAAAAAGAACAAAGGCCAAACTTTGCTGCAACTTGTAGTCTCCAGGCAAGATTCCTGAGACATATAGATTGTAACACTACATACAGCAACCTCAAGGATTTCTTTTAATGTTTTACCAACTACATCTTTGCTCTAGTTAGTGTTACTTTGCTCTGATAACTGCAAACATCTCTTCCCCCCACCGCCCCAGAGATGTATGTTAGTAATCATCCTTCAAACACATGGCCCACTGATACACATCTGAAGGGTTTCATGACTAATGTTTTACTAGACAATAACAGTAAATGACCTTTTCATAACAGTAGCTAGCCCCTCAAGGTCCTAGAAGCATTGCTTCCAAATTCCTTGAGACTTATATTGTCCCCAACCCCCACTAACTAAAAAGTATATAATCAGTCACTCCTCACAATCCCAGTGCAGCTCTTTTTGCCCATGGGTCTTCTTCCAATGCTATAATAAAAGAACTTTTTTGAACGGGGGTTAAATAAAATGAGACAATATATGTAAATTACTTAATACATTGAATAGAAGCTTTTAAATAAATGATGGAAGAGGAAGAAAAGAATAAAGAGGAGGAATATCTATTACCCACCATAATCCTAAGGGATCAGATTTTATAAAGTGAGGTAGAAAAATGTGCATTTTTCATGTTTTCCATGCAATTTTCTGAATAATAAAGTAAACTAAATACAGTCCTATGAAAAGAAAAGATTTTCAACTTTTTGGTCTAAAGACACCTACAAAAATATAATAAAAAATCATGATCCTTTCCTCTTAAAAAATTAAATATTCACACACACACACACACACACACACACACACACACCCACCTCATATGCTATATGCAATTTTAGTGAGTCACTGGATCCCCCAAAACCCATCTATGGCTCTATGTCTATGCTCACCAAATTTTAATATCAAGAAATATGACTTTGCAATGAACCTAGATGACATAAAAATGAAAGTTACATATGTAACTAGTTGCCCAAGTATCTTGAGAAGCAACTGGTACAACAACTGGCAAATTTCTATTAGAGTTTGATAATGACACTTAAGTGTAAGCTTTCAAACGACTAATAAAGAATATGATGTAAAAGTCAATTCTGTTACCAAGGTAGAAATGAAAGCCTGTCATCACTTATTCATTCATTCAATTACTTACTTAGAATCTAATAGGTGCCAGATACTATGCTAGTCACTGGGGATACCAAGGTTAAAAACAAAGAAACACTCTTCATTTTAAAAAAATGCAATTTCAATTCAATAAGGTAATTTTTATCAGGCATGTATGTTCCATGTCAAGTGGGAGAATCATTGCTACATATTAATCATGCATTAATGATCATTACAAATCTCAGATGGTTGGAAGCCTGCAGCACACTATATTTTGAAGGAACCACAGGGAATTTTCACCAGGTGGGCACAAGTCTTTTGGAAGCAATTATAAACACATTTTCAAATCTAAAGAATTTAAATAGCATACTCCAAGCTACTACTACAACTCTAAGGTGATTTGACATTGATTAATTTAATGGTTTTCTTTAGACAGTAAGGTAAACCAGTGCATATGTTTCTTATGTAGTTAGAAATTCCTAAGGTCTAAGTTCATATAAAGAAAGAGTAAATTAGGTGAACTCATTCTTCCAATAAAATGTTGTATTTTAATTTTGGCACTCAACAAAACTAGCCCCACTGAAGTTGTTTCTAAGTAAGAAATGATGATTATATTCAAATCTTTAAAAATTCTAGATGAACATTCTAATACCAATATATAATTTCCAGTTCTAATCAAGAGATTCATATTTCAATAGATAATTACTTTTCCCTTCGGTATGTCTTAACTAGTCTAATCCTTTCAGGGAACATTAAGACATAATCATATTTAGATAATGTCATTTCACTAATGGTGGGCAGCCTACAATCAGGCCTTTTCTAGGAGAATCTTCTTGAGTCACAGTGAAATGGAATATAATATAGTAGGAGAGGTAGGGGTTGTGGAAACGAAATCTGTTTTTAAGTTCCCGCTTTGCAGTTAAATTGCTTATGTATTCTTAGGAAAATGCTTAACATCTCAATCTGCAAATACTCCCTCATGGAATAAAGTTATCAATGAAAGTGATAAAAGTAATGCTACCCACTTAAAGTACTGTTGTGAGGATAAATTAAAAGAGATCATGTATGTGAAAATATATTCTAAACAAGAAATACATTTTGAATGGATAGAATAAATCTCATTTCCAGGTTCATAGTCTAAATCAAAATGTAGGGGCACCTGGGTAGCTCAGTCGGTTAAGCATCTGCCTTCGGCTCAGGTCATGACCCCAGGGTTCTGGGATCAAGCCCCACACCAGGCTCTCTGCTCAGCGAGAAGACTGCTTCTCCCTCTCCCACTCTCCCTGCTTGTGTTCCCTCTCTCGCTGTGTCTCTCTCTATCTGTCAAATAAATAAAATCTTTAAAAAAAAAAAGAAAATATATATATTTACTAATACTTCTTACTAACATCAGTATTAATTACATCACTGAATTAATTACTACCACTAGTAAATCATGGGTTTTTCTATTTCTGTAGGATCCTAAACCTATTCTAGATTTAAAATTTGATGTAATCTGAAGGCTTTAAATTTAAAACAATCCCTTGTCCTTGGAGAGTCTCTCTCTCTGGGGTAGCAGGCGATCCTAGAATAGGTGCCATCTAAGCAGGTGAGGAAAACTTTGGGGTCAGGGGTGAGGTAGTATACAGTAAAAATAATTCCAATATTACTACTCTGGGCAACAGTGGTATTTCTCTATATCTCAAAGACAATTTTAGATAGAACTTTTCATATAAAGGATTATTGTGAGGAATATTACACAAGAATGTTACACAAATATCTCATTTACTGAATCCAGTGTTCATGCATTTATTATGTAAAAAACACATTATTCTCTGTGTTTAACAATTAATTTTTAGTATGTTTAATTTAGTCAAAATCTACAAAGGTCCACTTAAACTATATAGCTTTGTAAATGCAATGCATGATGTATTGTAACAATACCATACAGGGTGTGTAAGATGTAAAGTTAGGCATGACAGACATGAACACAGTCTTTTCTCTAGGACTAAGAAGGGCCACGTATTTTAATATTCTATTTAAAAATAAAAATAATTAAAAGCTTCCTACATATCATTTTAAGCTATCTCAGTTCTCTTATTTGAAACAAAACCCCTTGAGATCACAGCAAAGTGAGTCAATTCAAACAGGAAGGGGAATTTAGTAGATTGGGATACTGACATTTAACAATCTTTAGTGCATCACAAATTTTAAATATATATTACAAAGAAAAATATGCAAGCCAATTCAACTTAAACCTCCATTAACAGTACCTAATTGATAAACTGATTTTTGCTTAAAAAGGAAAAATATGCCTAATACATAATTTCCTGTATACAGTTATGGAATGCTTGACATTAGATAGATATCAAACAAGCAACAAAACCTAAAATAGTACTTCTAATCATTTATCTTTCAAATCACAGGTGTATCTTACATTGTGAGAAAAGAAAGAGTAATAGAACCATTTAAGTTCTTGCGTAAACTTAAAATTCAGGAAAGCAATCATTTTTAAGTTGCAAAACATAAGGCCTTGTAACATCCTTTTGGTTTTGAAAAAAATAAAGGCTTTTACTTGAGAGTTACTTACATAAATTTGTATGAAAAAGAGAAGTTGGCAGAGACTTCTAAATTCATAACAATTGTCTATTAGTCTGTTTTTAATAATTTTTCTTTGGCATGTAATCCTCTTTAATTAGATTCCACTCTCTGCTGTTTCAAGATTCCATAAACTGGTGTCTTATATACCAGCTGCTAAAGCAGGAGTTACTGTCTAAATGATATTCACAATGAGTATTTAGAAGGTTTACAATTATACCCTTGCTAATAAATTGTGCTATTTTCCCCAACAATTTTAAGTGCTAATCTTCAGAAGGCATTTTAAAATTAGCAAAAATTCTGTCAAGAGATTTACAAAAATTGTTAGCATGAAGATAATTATGTCACAGTCCTTGGACTCCATCTCTGATTGTGTGCATAAATCAGAAAATGTCAGCTGTGTTTTCCCTTAATGATTATCCTTACAGCAATACATTATAGTCTAAACTCCTATTATAATTTTTGTTTCTGGTTTCCAAAACACCAGTTATTTCAAAAGTTTGGAACTGATTAAATAATTCATATTCTCCAGAATAAGTAATTTTAGTTCTAAAATGTTAAGTATCAGCAATAAGTAGATCAATATGGAAGGTATAAATTTGGTGTTCATGAACCCTCCATCCTAAGAAACTAAACATTTGAATGTGATGTGACAATGTTTTTCTTTTTTTTTAAATATTGATTAGGTAAAAATCTAACACAGCAGATAGTAGGCATACAGGGGTATAGATTTGAGTAGAAATTGTAAGATATATTTACTATGTATTTCAATGTCAGAGACACATGAAACAATATCTGTGTTTCTGAAATACATATCAAGTTATTTAACATCTGCCAAGATATGATTTTTTTCTAATACAAATATGACTTTCATTTCAAAATATGAAATTTAAAAAATAAATTATCTCCTTTCCTTGATAATCATAAATTATAAGTTTTTTATTTTCTCTGACTAAACAGATGAGACCAAAAGATGAAATTCTGATATAAGTTCAGTAATCAGAATAAAAACCAAAGCCTTAGATAGTGGTCTTTATATTTAATTAGCTGTATCAGAAAGCATTTTGTTTGGAATGTTTCTCACTGTATCAAGCATTTTAGAATAAGCAAAGATAATTCCAGTTCTCTGAATACTTTCACATTGTAACTTATCAGAATGGTTGGATGTAATAGTTTTCTTTTTTTTCTTTTAAAGATTTTATTTATTTATTCATGAGAGACAGAGGGAGAGAGAGAGGGAGAGAGAGAAAGAGAGAAGCAGAGGGAGAAGCAGGCTCCCAAGGAGCAGGGAGCCCGATACGGGACTCGATCCCAGGACCCTGGGATCATGACTTGAGCTGAAGGCAGACGCTTAACCATCTGAGCCACCCAGGCGCCCTGGATGTAATAGTTTTCAAAAAACATATAAGCACACTCAAAAACAATGAAAAGAAATGAAGAAACAAATGGAAAAATGGTGTCTTCTCCTGGAACACTAGTTTCATAGAAAAGATTTTGGGGAAAAAAATTTTGAAATATTGCCTGTCAACTACAATTAATAGAGCCACATTTTCATGTTACCCAATATTGTGTCCTTTCCATGAAATTTCAGAATGGAAATATATATATATGTATGTACATATATATGTGCATTAAGCAATTGATAAATAATGGAAACAGTATTATTATTAAACTTAACATTATAAACCCTAAAGTCACACAAGTTAACAAAACCATTGCTACCCCCAAAAAAGTGTATAGGAGCTAGAATCAGCGACTTTAGCAGATCCTTGTAAACCAATTTTCTGAAAAATAAGTTTGTAGCCTTAGAAACCAGACTTCTTTCCTTTCTGATTAAACCAACCAACATACAAAACTCTCTCCTACAAAATACATTAACATTTTCCACAACTGGGGCACCTGGGTGGCTCAGTCGTTAAGGGTCTGCCTTCAGCTCAGGTCCTGAGTTCAGGTCCTGATCTCAGGGTCCTGGGATCGAGCCCCACATCGGGCTCCCTGCTCAGTGGGAAGCCTGCTTCTCCCTCTCCCACTCCCCCTGCTTGTGTTCCCTCTCTCTCTCTCTGTTAAATAAATAAAATCTTAAAAAAAAAAAAACATTTTCCACAACTTCCTTAAAAATGGTTTAAGTAATTAACTCATCAAGTTTCACTTCTATTATAGTACACTAATAAAAATTACATGCTGAAAATACTGCATATTATAAACAAACTTGTATTTTTAAAATATTTATTTATTTATTTTTAAGTAAGTTCATGACCCCAAGATCAAGAGTCCTATGCTCTACCAACTGAGCCAACCAGGTGCCCCTGAATTAGCATTTTTAAGTTTAGTTTTTTTTAATTTCAAATTTTAATAGTTAGATGGTCAATTACAAAATACATGTTCTTATAAAATTAGAAAAAATACAATTATATAAAAATGTGTCATCTCATACCCCAATTTCTAATTCCACTTCTCTGTGCTAGCCATTTTAAGCACAGTTACTACCTTTCTATAGAGATTTCCATGCTCACACAAACACATGCTTTATGTTGAGGGGTGTGTGTGTGTGTGTAACTTTTTCAGAGGGATCCACCTTTAAAAAAAAATCAGCACATTTTTTCCTGATAACACAAATACATGGATATCTCACCAGTCAATAAATAGGTGTCTAAAATTCCAAAAACAGCTTAAATTCCATATTTTAACAAATTTATTAGTGATAAAAATGTACTTTTCATTTTTATTTATTTTTTAAAGATTTTTATTTATTTATTTGAGAGAGAGTGAGAGAGATCAGAGAGGGAGAGGAAGAAGCAGACTCGCTGCTGAGCAGGGAGCCCAACATGGGGCTCGATCCCAGGACCCTGGGATCATGACCTGAGCCGAAGGCAGACGCTTAACCGACCTGAGCCACCCATGCACCCCCAAAAATGTACTTTTATCATAGCATTTGGTTATGAATAATGTTATATCATTCTCCAAGGATGGTGGTAATTTTTCTTATTGTGGGAAAAATTATTCATAGTGGAAATATTAAGATCTTTTTTCCATTGTAGCATACATTACTAGCTAATTCACCAAAAGTTTGTATCCATTCAAAACACACTAGCAAAGTATGAAAGTGCATAGTGACCTGAAACTTTGTTAGTACTGGATATTATTAATCTCCTACACATTTGCCAATTTGAGACTAAAAAACATTTTATATTTCTCTGGCTACTAATGAGGTTGATTATATGTTCATGTATTTATTGGCTGTTTACATTTTCTCTTTTAGATATTTCCTATTCATATCCTTTGACTTTCTTTAATCATTTACATTATAAATATATTCCCAGACAATTGTTTCTTTTTCATTGTTTTTGTTTCAAGTTTTTATTTAAATTCTAGTTAACATATATTGTAATATCAGTTTCAGGAGTAAAGTTAGTGATTCATCAACTACATAAAATACCCACTGCTCATCACAAGTGCCTCCTTAATACCTATCACCCATTTACCCATTCCTTGCACCTCCCCTCCAACAACCCTGTTTGTTCTCTATAGTTGAGTAACTTATGTTTTGCTTCCCTTTCTTTTTTCTTTTTCCCCCTTCCCCTATGTTCATCTGTTTTGTTTCTTAATTCCACATATGACTGAAATAATATAGTATTTGTCTCTCTCTGACTTATTTTGCTTTGCATAACACACACTAGCTCCATTCATGTTGTTGCAAAGGGCAAGATTTCATTCTTTTGAGGGCTGAGTAATATTCCATTATATATATAGACAACATCTTCTTTATCTATTCATCAGTCAGTGGACTCTTGGGCTCTTTCTACAGTTTGTCTATTGTTGATAATGCTGCTGTAACATCAGGGTGCATGTAACCCTTCAAATTTACATTTTTGTGTCCTTTGGGTAAATACCTAGTAGTGTAATTGCTGAATCGTGGGTAGTTCTATTTTTAACGTTTTGAGGAACCTCCATACTGTTTTTCCAGAACGGCTGTACCAGTTTGCATTCCCACCAACAGTGTTAGAGGTTTTCTCTTTCTCTGCATCCTCACCCACATCTGTTGTTAATTTTAGCCATCCTGACTGGTGTGAGGAGATAGCTCATTGTAGTTTTGATTTGTATTTCCATGATGAATCAGTGATGTTGAGCATCTTTTCTGTTAGCCATCTGTATGTCTTCTTTGGAAAAATGTCTCTTCATGATGTCTTCTGCCCATTTCTTACTGGATTATTTGTTTTTTGGGTGTTGAGTTTAATAAGTTCTTTATAGATTTTGGATACTAACCCTTTATCAGATATGTCATTTGCAAATACCTTCTCCAGACAATTGTTTCTATTTGACTTGTTTAGGGCACATTTTGCCAAAAAATCATTCCTTGTGGGTTTTTAAAGTATAACAGGAACAATAACCAAAAAATGACACAAAATTTAGGAGATGGGAGCTAAAATGGATTTTTCAACAAAAAATTTATAGCATTAAAATAAATAACTTATGAAAGAAACAATAAAGTATTGAAAATTATGAAATAAGTGTTTAAGACAATTTAGAACAAAGAAAATAGGAAGAGAATCCTTCTCCCTTGTCTAATGAAATAAGACTAAATTTTTGAAGCCCAATGTTGTAGTATTTTGGATGAATCTGCTTTGGACCAAAAAGAAGTATCCAAGCAGAAAATGGGTTGTTATTTATTTATGTCTAAACCATAAAATTTAATACATTCAAATGCCATCTGAATAACTGGTTGATATGAAAGGGTAACCAGATACTGTATTTTATTGTATGGAAGCATGAACATCTCTAATTTCCCCTATTTTTTGCCATGTTTACCATTTTACTCTACTATTTGTTTAAGTGGTCATTTCCTAAATATTTGAAGTTAAAATAATCACTGAAGGGGGACACCTGCGTGGCTCAGTCAGTTAAGCCTCTGACTCTTGATCTCAGTCTCTGGGTCATGAATTCAAGCCTCACATTGGGATCCATGTTGGGTGTGGAGCACGCTTAAAAAAAAAAAAATCAATGAAGAAGATTTCAGTAAGCTTTTTGAGTTTTTTCCTTTTTTATTGTTAAACAAAATTGTATTAATTAGAAAAAAATTAATGAACTCATGTGCACAGTGATGTCAAATTCATGAAAGACAGAAGTATAAAAGGATTCACCTACGTCTGGGCCATGCCACCTTCCGAATGCTCCAGAAGCTATAGCCCCAATCTCAAATTATAACTTGTCTCCAAGAAACTGACCTTTTTTCTTGGTAGGTTTTAGTGGCAAAACAGTCAAATTTTATTTTTTTTTAAGTTTGAAGTATCAATAACTGTATTTTTAGTAAATGTTTAATGAAACAGGAATGTGTACAGATTTCTCTGCTGCACTTTGCTGTAGGAAAGTGTTTATCTAAGAGGTTTCATCATGAAGGAAAAATGATGCTTTGTCAGAGGTTAAAAACTGAAATAAGGTAAATCAACTTAAATTTATTGCTCCCCCTGTAGAGATTTGCAAATCTGACCTATTTAAATATTCTTGCAAGTTTGGACATGACTCAAACAAAATTATAAGGAAAACAGTGTATTTATGTGACCCATATGCTGCAACAAAAATGCAATTTGAAAACTGAACGGAGAGAGTTGATTATGTAGATTGCAAGGCTGAGATAATTTACATGTGATGGAAATTACAGTATCAGTTTTTAGATTAATGGCATTATCAGTCATCGTTATTCTCTGAACTGGTTCTTTTATGAGATTATCACAGAGACAAGAGAAGATTGACCAAAAGATTAGTGACCCTTTCATCCCATCATAAACCATAAGTGGCTTAACATGTCATCAAAAAATATACTTATCAAGATTTCCTTCAACACATCGTGGAAATATTGCACTGCACTGCCTCTGTGACTTGATTCTGGATATCTCTTATTAGTGATTATTTGGATGTACTTAGTAAGCAGTGTAAAAGTACACATAGCATCTCTCCCCACATGACTGTGCAATCTCCAATGCTAAAGGCTAAAGAAAGAACAATAATCACTGCATTGCTGAAATGAATATTTGACTAAGTACTTCTTAATTTAAACCAGTTTCCGGACACTGATAGGATCACTGAAGCAGTATCCTACTGGCTACTCAAAAGGAGTAGCTGGGAGTCGAAGGAATTATTGCTTGTTCCTCAGCACAAGCAATTCAGATATTTTAATCAAATGAATAGATCTTAAACTAATTTAGTACACTATATAGTTCACTTATTTATTAATTTTATAAAGCTAGAATGTAATCTCCATAAAAGAAGAAATTTTCCTCCATTTTGTTCATGGCTGTGACCCCAGGGTATTAAACAGTGCCTGACCCATACTAGGTGTTCAATCATAACCATATGATATGTAGAATACAAAATTTTCATTAATATTAAAATTAAACAAAGGAAAAACTTCACAGATGTTTTCCCTTGTGGGCTAAAGTCTCAGACCTTCTCTGGTAGGCAGTAGCTCCTTTGATAAGCACTGTTTTATTGACTGTGCTTAACTGACCTGCTTCCCAGGGGAAGATAATGAGTATATCTTAATTTTATTTTTTAATGACCATTAGTAATAAAGAAATATTTCTATTAAACATATTAAATGTTTCAACTTGATAAACTGGGTAGTTTTATTGCTATCCTTGTTAGAATAATTAAACATTGGCTGTAGTCATTAATAGAATAATAAGTGTAATAAATTAAATTGTCAATGAATAAAATTACAAAGAAGAAAAAGAGAGAGCTTAATTTTCAAATGGACATTTTTAAGAAAAATCATATTACACTGAAATTCAAATGACTTCTTCTCTCCTTAGTATTTATTTCTATCAAAAGACATCTATATAATGTATTGAATAATCCAAATATCTTATTGCACCAATTAAGCATTACATACATATGACATATACATATGTTACATAAATATATACATACCCTATAATTCATAAAGGTACTTACTTTGTGTAATGATTCTCTACTAAGTGCTACTGTTAATACCTTTTACTTCTAATCTTCTAATTACATTAAATTACTATAATCATAATTAACATAACTATTATTATTATCTTAAATAGCTTAAATGTTGGCTAGTTCGACAAAGATCTGCTCAGCATTCCATTCATTGACAGATTGCTAAGATCACTGAACTGGAGGGGGCTTTAAGAATGCAATAAATGTTGAATTGACACTACTGCCTATTGGTAGAGTTATGAAGTGAAAATCTATATTGTTTAAGAGACTTCCAAAAAACAAAATTCACAACCTCTCAAGGAATTAAAATCTTCACTCTTAGGATATTCTTCAGTTCTAATCTAAAGCCCTTATGCTTCCCATCCTCTTGTTCTGCACTCAATGGAGATGTTCAATAAATATTTGTTAAATCCCATCCTCTTGTTCTGTACTCACTGGAGATGAAAAACAGCTAGTCATCTTTCTTTTGTAAGAACCCTTCATCCTTAAAGACTGTTATTAACTCCCCACTCTTCTAGTCTCGAGCCTGAACAATCCAACCCTTTAGCCTTGCTTCATCATTCTGATTTGTTTTTAACTCTCAATTTATACATGTGCTTATCTCAGGAATCCACTTCAGGTTCTCAACTTCCTTTTTTATTAATGGAGCTCAAAACTGGACACCTTGTCCTATGCATTTAACCAATTTTGAACATAATCGACAAAATACTGTTTAATGGCTTCTCACTACAGCAATAACTTCCTCCTCAACCCCCAAACTAGATGTTCTTAGGAATTAAAATGACACTTTGAATCACTAGAACATATACATTTAGTGGCAGAAGCTATTTACCTCATAGCAAATTATGTTTCTCTTCAGTATATTCATCAGAATTTTATCATAATTTTCCTTAGCATAATTTGATTACATGTAAACTGAATATAATTTCAAGACAAAATAAAACAGAGTAAAAAAATACCCATATACCATTATATTATGGCTTACAATAACTTCATTGTCTGGCCCACATCCATTGTCTATGGAGCTTTCTCACAATCCCCAGTGAACGATATGATATTGGCTGCATGAGAACTTTTATTTCCCCCAGAGAAGTTGAAAATGTAAACTTGATTTTTTTAAACACTTATTATAGCATATAATCAGGCTGATCTTGTTTAGCAATAATCTAGTAATAACTAGATTAAAAAATAGCCACATTTCTTTCCATGGAGTTTATTCTAAGTATTATAGTGCTCTGTCTTCTTTTGAGAAAAGGATGCCTTGTTAAGGAGGGGAAAGAGATAATACAAATACATACTTTAAGTATCTATTTGAAATATGGTAAACATACACACTTCAAATGTCAATATTTAACACTGATAGCTTCAGACAATTAAATGCTTTGGGGAAAGAAAGGAGGATAATGTGATAGTGAGGGAGATGGGGGCCTATTACAAAAGCAGAATAAGCAGGGAGAGCCATTCTAAGGTCACAGTAGAGAGAAAAGAAATTGCAAAGACCCTGAGATGGCTATGAACTTGGCTAATCCTAAGGAAAACAAGAAGGTCAGTGTGTCTAAAGCATGATAAATAAAGTATATAAAGGCAGAAAATAAAATAGAGGAGAGGTGGACACGGTCCAGGTCATATAGAATCTTATTAAATCATGATAAAAAAGTTTGTAATTTATTCAAATTACAACATGAAACCTTTACTGGGCAAGAGATATTTAGCATCACTGTCTTAAAAGCATAGAAAAACATCACATTATACCTTCTATTCTCTTTCTTATTCACTGCTTGTTTACTAATTTTTTAACTTCTTAAAATATTACTTCATCATGTGTTTCTATAATAGACGTATTCATCAAGAAGTGACTTCTAAAAAACAAAACAAAACAAAACAAAATACATGAGATAAACTGCTTTTTGTTTGTGGAACTAAATAAGAAGAATAAAGGGGATTTCGGGACAATAACTGCCTCAGCTAACATTTTTAGTTTTTCACCCTAAAATCTAACTTGATCTCTCACTTAAAATCAGTCTTCTATTTCCAACTGACTGCTAGGAATTTGAAACTATGCTATGTCACACAATGTGTGTGACACTGAACTGTATATTTTTCCTTCAAAATAAATTATATCACTTCCAGGAAAAACAAAATACTTGTGGAATACAGTGACTGCTGAAAACTAAGAATTCAATTTTTACAAAAAAATTTCAAATAACTATTCAAATAGAAACTTTTCCATTTGTTATATTTCTTAAGTGGAGAGAAGATGTAGTATAAAAAAAGGTAAATGAATAAAATTATTAAAAAACAGAAATTTGAAGTAATATAATCTTTAACGCATATAGGAAGCTTAGGAAAATATTTAAAATTATTCTTAAAAGAGAAGTTTCACAGCATCCAAGAAATAAAACATTTTAAACACAAGCTTACCCTAATAAAATAACAGAAGGGATTATTAGGCAGGAAATAAAAGCATGCTAAATTTATCAATTTAAATGAAGGGACTCAAAAGAGCCTGACTCCATTTATTGACTATGGTATTTATTCACTATGGTAGAGAAGTCAATTAATTCAAATATGTTAAAAATGTAATATTGCAGTTATAAAATCAAAATAAAGTGTATGACTTATTAATCCAGAGAAAAAAATGAAAATTTCAGCAAAAAGAAGAAAAATATCATAGACCTGATGAGGGTACAGTAGGGACTAAGATATAACATTCAAATGCAAATCCAAAATGACCAATTAAACACAAATATAAAGTGATTAGACTTCTATATTTAGAGACAAAGATTCTCAGAATCAAATAAGATATATCTTTATGTCAAATAATTTTAAAAAATAAATGATGGGACAGGCAAATGCAAAGCACAAGATTATTTATATTAATAAATGGTAAAATCCACACAGAAGGTACAATAATCAGAAACTGAGATGAAAAGAGCATTTAAAATATTTTTGAAATAGTCATATCAGTGGAAAACTTTAATACATCTATTTGTTTAACAATGAGAAAATACCACTTCTGTTTAAGAACTTCTAGAGATTATAAGTGACTATTTTCCTGAAATGTCATATTCAGTAAGTAAAATAAATCCCAAACAGTTCATCCTTTAAGATGATGTAAAAAGGGGCACCTGGGTGGCTCAGCAGTTAAACGTCTGCCTTCTGCTCAGGTCATGATCCCAGGGTCCTGGGATCGAGCCCCTCATCAGGTTCCTTGCTCAGCGGGAAGCCTGCTTCTCCCTCTCCCACTTCCCCCTGCTTGTGTTCCCTCTCTCTATCTCAAAAAAAAAAAAGAAAAAAAAAAAAAAGATGATGTAAAAAGTGTCACTGTAGAGGATATGGGAGGTTGGGCTGTAATATGCAATTGTATTTTATGTTATTAGGGCAGCAGATACACTAAAAGTTTTCTTTTACATGCATATATACCATGTAAATATCAGATTCCATTACTGTATGAACATTCAAAATATATATGCATATAATATAAATTTAAATAACCTATTTTAAGAATACTAATGTAAATCTATAATATATAAAGTGACTATATAATTCTGCTTAATTAGATATCATTCAGTGTTATTTTATAAAAGAAAAATGTGTTGTATAATTAACAGCAAGTAGTATCTCACCATTGGTCAGCATCTTGAGTGCGAAGTTTGTTCTGGAGACACTCCAATAAACATCAAAGAGTTTTCAGAGGAAAACAATACAGGAAGATGAAGAACTTTTTTCTGTGTATTATGAGATTATGAGTCATATGTTTCCAAACATTTAAGATGGGATCAGTTTTAGTTTGCTTTGAGGTATAACTAAGAACTGAAGTTTAAATGCAAAAGAAATGTCTTACGTATCTTAAGAAAATAATCTTAAATATGTAAATATGTAAAATGATGGCCATTATAACAATATCAACAACTGAGACATTGCTGACAGTAGCTAAATCAATCAATCGATCAGTCAATCCTGTATGAAAACTTCATATTCAGCTCTAGGACATTGGATATGTAATTATCACATTACTATGATACCAAAGGCATTTAAATAATATGTAGTATGACATATGATTATGTGGGAAATTTACATATTATTTTAAGTGAACTACATGAGGTTACAAACTAAGATGTATGCTATAACCTCATTTCTCATAAAAATATAGAGGCACAGACTAAGACTGAAACAACACACTTCAAAATGTCAGTGACTTATTTCTCAGTGGTAGGATTTCAAATGATTCCATTTTTCCCTGTTCTATCTATACTACCTAAAATACTCTACACTATCAAAAATCCTTTAATAGCTAACACTAACAGAATTCTTGCTCTATACCAGGAATTGTTCTAAGTTCTTTTAAACCCTACAACAGCCCAATAAGAGAACCATTACTATATTCATTTTTTTTTTTCAGATGAGGAAACAGAAGCACAGAGGTTAAATAATTTGCCTGCAGTTTCCTCAGTAGAAATTGAGAGTCTAGATTTGAACCTTATGAGTTTGGTACAAGGACCTGCACCACACTAAGTGTTCCACAAATAAGAACTGAATTATCTTTCATAATTTCTAAAGCACTGTAATAATTATATTAAAATTGTAAGAAACAAATTGATGAATTTAAGGATTGCTATGGCTGGAATTTATCACCAAGATCACTGCATTTCCTTTTACACATATTTGCAGGAAAAAACATGGGCAAACATTCTGTAGCAATGTTTGAATAAAGCTTTTCCTAAAGACGTGAGTCTCTTCCAAACTTTTTAATTTTGTGACTTCCTTTAACAAAAACAAACTATCACGTGTTATTGTTGTCCTCAGGAGTACTGAGAAACTTCCTGCCTGAGAAGTAAATGACTGAGGGGGAAAAATTATAGATCATTATGGCATGCTAATAATCCAAATTAGATAAACAAATACAAGCAATGGAAAGGAAGAAAGAGCAAACTCATTCAGCAGAGAATGGTGATAAAGAGTAATGGACAGCTCATTCTCCACAGCTAAAATTGCACAAGCTGAGCTGTCTAAGGGAAATGAGTCATCTGGTTCTCAAGTTATAAGGGAATCTTACAGAATATTTTCAGTTTGAATAGCTAACACTGCAGGCAATTGAAATAGGTCTCCAAATATCTGATTAAAGACATGCACAATTACAACTGGTATAGAATATTTTTGTACCTCTTTTACAAATAGTAAAATGCAGGTTAAATTTCTACCTTTCTCTTACTTAACTTCCAAAGTAGGTACTAATTAAGGAAATAAATTAAGATATGCTTAACTAAATTCTTACTTATGAAAATGAAGTCTAAAACTATTTATTAGGACATTATTCACTTCTACAATACATCTTAATGAACTATTTTGTGCTTTGATTCAATAGTCCTTTTATTTCATGTGAATTCTTTAACATAAATGGATTTTCACACCAGAATCTGGTTTTGAATCTCTAAAAAATTAGCCTCCGAATACTAGAGTAACTGAAAAGGAGGAAAAATGAAAAGAGGAATAATGTGAGGGGTGCTGTGCAATCATGAGAGATAAGAAATACACAAGATCAGAGGGAAAATAAAACTACCAATAATGTCATCTATAGAATTAAGTCTATTTTTTTCTAACTTAATTTGATCATGCAAATTGCCACTAAAACCATCAGGCTAGGCGGTTTTTATATTTCATTGCTTATAACTATAACTCTACCATCTGTTCTTCTATAAATGATATATTAAAAATCAAATCAATGATGATTTTTTCAATACATGTTCTTTTGTACAATATAGCTCCCATGATTCTATACCACTTTGCTAATGAAAGAGAAAATCTACTTTTTTTTTTCAATTGTTCATGGAATAAAACAAAACAAACATTTTATGGAAATCACAGAGTGGAATAGAACTTTAACATCTTTCCTAAGTTTATATCACTGTTCTATCAGTTAACAAAGCAATGATGCTAAAAAAGATAATATTTGACAATGGAAGTAGCCATATCTATAGTAATACAAAAATATAGTTATAGAAGATTTTAATTTAGATTTAAAAATTATAATAAATCTCTAACAAATTACACTTTTGGAACACAAATTATTTGTCTAATTCCCATATACATATGTCATTTCTGTTGCCCTTTAATATTCTTATTCAAAAGAAGGTACAGGCATACTCATTTTATTATTCTTTGCCTTACTGTACTTCACAGTTATTGCATTAGAAGTTACTACAAATTGAAGGTCTGTGGCAACCCTGCATTGAGCAAGTCTATTGGTGCCATCTTTCCAAATGCATTTGCTCACTTTGTGTCTCTGTGTCACTTTTTCAAAATTCTTGCAACATTTGAAACTTTTTCATTGTTACTATATTTGTTATGGTGATCTGTGATCAGTGATCTTTGTGTTACTATTGACAATTGTTTTGGGGGACCATGAACTACACCCATATAAGAGAGAGAGCTTAATCCATAAATGTTGTGTCTGTTCTGACTGCTCCACCTGACCAACCATTTTTCCTGTTTCTCACCTTCTCCTCAGGCCTCTCTAGTCCCTCAGACAAAACAACAAATTAGGTCAATAGACCAAGAAGCCAATGGCCTCTAAGTGTTCAAATGGAAGGAAGAGTTACATGTCTCTCCTTTAAATGAAAAGCTAGAAATGACTAAGCTTAGTGAGGAAAGTATGTCAAAAGCCAAGATAGGCTGAAAGCTAGGCCTCTTATGCCTTTTCTCCGCATCCTTTCCAGCATTTGTTATCTGTTATCTTTTTGATAATAAACATCCTTACAAGTGTGAGCCGATATCTCATTGTGGTTTTGATTTGCATTTCCCTGATGATTAGGGATATTAATCACTTTTCATGTACATGTTGGCCATTTTTATACCTTTGGAAAAATTCCAAAATTCTTCACCCATTTTAAACTGGGTTCTTTTGGGGGTTTTTGCTATGAGTTTTTTGTATATTTTACATATTAACCCCTTATTGGGTAAGTGGTTTGCAAATATTTTCTACCATTCCATAGGTTGAACCTTTTCATTTTGTTGATGATATTCTTTGCTGTGCAGAAGCCTCCCTATGCTGGGTCTTCCTCAACATTTTTACTCTCAGACTTGTCCACACTAAGCCTCCAGCAATCTGTCAGTTACAGATCAGGTCTCCTTCTTTGGCACTAGCTCCTGTGGCAGTTTCATCTCATTAGTCTTTACTCCAGTAAGCTCTGATTCCCTGTGCCTGTCTTTCTCTCCAAACCTGAGGAAATAAGTTTGCTCTGGGTTCCTTTCTCTCTTACTCATCCAAGAAGTGTTGTTTTTTCAGCCTGTTCATTTGGGGTGGTGACTTCCAAGCTCTTTACATGTGGAACCACAAACCGGAAGTCCAGGCTTCTTGATTTTTCATAAACAAATTCCACAGCTCCCTGTATCATGGCATTTGCACTCTCGTTTCTTTCTGTCTGGAATATTCTTCTCCCAGATATCTGCAAAAGCACATTCTCTTACTCTGCTCATATGCTAACTGGCAAGCTCTTTCTTGACACCCAAAGTCATATAACAACATCTCCCATCCCAACATTCCTCATTATCCCTAACTACACTTATTTTTTTTCCTTTACAGCATTTACCATCTATATATTTGCTGGTTTATTTTTTATTGCCTTTGTCCCTTTCTAGAATGCAAGTTTCTTGAGGGCAGTAGCTCAGTTGGTCTTCTTCACTATATTCTCAGGGCTGAGACAAATACTTGGCAATAATAGATAGGCAAATTAATGAAACAAAGATTCTAGAGGCCAGACCATGCTACTATCTCACATCTACTTAAAAAAAAAAAAAGAGTAAATACAGTTATACATGTATCAAAATTGAAGCTCACATTTAATGTTTGGTTTTTTTTAATTCATTTCCTTAGAACACCATTTATTTCATGTTGTATCAATATTGAGGTGGACTGAAATTAGAAATGTTTAGCCCCCCAGGAGACTCAACAGAAAAGACTGTAGTAGAATGCCTGATTTTCTCTTTCAGGATACCATCTAACAGTATCTTTTAGTGAGGAAAATCATCTTTTTCTATGGTGCCCAAATGAAATCAGTAATAATGTTTCCTACCCAGATATACTTAAAACCAGGACATTTTATTTTTTTTTAAGATTTTATTTATTTATTTATTTGAGAGACAGAATGAGGGGGGGAGAGAGAGAGAGAGCATGAGAGGGGAGGGTCAGAGGGAGAAGCAGACTCCCTGCCGAGCAGGAAGCCCAATGCGGAACTCGATCCCAGGACTCCAGGATCATGACCTGAGCCGAAGGCAGTCGCTTAACCAACTGAACCACCCAGGCGCCCTTAAAACCAGGACATTTTATAAAATTGTGAGATTCTTGGGGGCATTCTTCATAATATTATTTTTAGGTAAAATTTCATAAATGTAAACACCTAGCTGATGAGAGTACCACTGATTTAACTGAAAAGATATGCCGGTTTTCCCATCATTACAAATTGAGAAATTATTTAGGACAGTACTTTCCACACTTTTTCTTTTCTTTCTTTTGTTTGGAATACCATGGCACAGATATTGATAATATTTGCATGCCACACTGAAGTACCAAGGAGGATTTGGAAGTTATCTATATGGGGCTTGGTGAATGAATTAGTTAGATTTCCTTATATCATGTAGGTAAATTTACATAAATAAAAATATATATATATAAGTAAATATATAACAAATATATATAAATATATATAACAAAATATATATATAACAAATATGTCACTATATAAACACATAAAGACAAATATGTACATACATACATACTATAACAATAAAAATGAAATAGAGAAGGAAGATACTAAGTATAATTTATAAATAAAAACTTAATAATGGGATATTTTTCAAATTATTAAGAATAGGAAGTTAGCAGAAGTACCTTTACAAATAGTATCCAAATATATTTTCAAGTGCTATAAATTTTGAATTGCAGAAATGACTCAAATTTTATCACTATAAAACATGTTATCACTTTATATCCCTCAACATGTGCTGTCACACCTCTAAGCCACTCGCAAAAACCCAATTCAGAACTCCATTGTGGAAATCATACTGAGAGGCCACAACATGTGTGATTACTCTGCATTTGCCCTCCTGTGGCATCTCTCAATTGAACCAAGTCTTTTTTCAAAAACTGTGGCAAGGTAGGAGAGTGAACGGAAGACAAAGACTTATTTTATATATTCTTTTGGGAATACTTAAGGATTCATCCTAGTTTTAATTAGGAAGGAAGGAAGTTTTCTATTTGTGGCCATGGAAATGCATGAATTCCCATCTCTTGTATTATAACATCAGAAGTGATTAGAGCTATTTGATGCAGGGATTGTGTCTTAGTCATCTTTGTTTCACCTACATCTATATGACCACGCATAGCTCAATAATTTAATGAATAATAAAAATAATCAAAGTGGTCCTATGTATGCCAATTTAAAATGTGTGTCAGTGTTGATATTTTAAATTATTTTAGATACATGTTTGTATTGGACTTCTTTTTAAAACCTGGGGTGTTAGGTAGACACATTTTGGCCACGGTTTGACCAGAGTAGCTCCAAAGGTGGCTTGTTGGCTTCCCCATATACAGTTCTCCTAATTACATATTCCCAAATATTGACACTTAACTGTAAAATAAGCTTAAAAAGAAGTGTGCCAATCACCACATGATAATACTGTCAGATAGTTTATAATTTTGAAGCTAATTTTAAAAGTAAAAGCAATGTTCTTATATTTATGTCATATAGGTGAGTACTTCCAAGTTACTTTCACAATAAATTTAAATATAACAAAATAAATGTTATTAACTCGTATGCTCATTTGAAAACTCTCTCTTAATGCAAAACATATAAAAAATTTATTATTAAATCTCAACAAATATTTACTGATAATATATTGTGGAGAGAACGGAAGAATACAGACAGTCAGAGAGTGAAGGAGGATTGGTTAGAATGAAACAGAAAAAGAATAAGAAAATGGGAGTGATGGAAATTCTATGCTAATTTTCCATTATATAAATGAATGAGTACCCAGTAATCAATAAATTATGAATTTTAGGTTTCAGTGTTTCATATTCTTTGAAATAAATGATTTTCATATATCCCTAGAAATACTTTCCTATTTTCACAAATAGTGTCTAAAACAACCAAAAGTACAAAGTATCTACAAGCTTGTACACCTGTGCTGAGAAAAATTAAATGTACTTTATGTGGTTCAGTGAACAAGACAGCTCTGCTTGTTAAAGCTCTTTATTTTCCTTTTCCTTTCAAATCCAAATAATAGGCAGGCAAATCTTTCTCCTTGCCAGTGTCAGTAAGTAATCTTATGCTGTTGGATTCTCAAAGCTCCTAGTGAAAATATCCAAAAGCTTGTGGAAGAAGTTTATGTATAATGCAATACACATTTTTCCCTCTACTTCTGCAGCAATATTTCCTCTTCCACATGCAAACACAGAGCCTAGGTTGGTTTCTTAAAAACAAAAATCAGTAGAAGTATATATGACAACTAGAGACATCATAGATGTAACCAGCTACATCTCCTGCACTCGTCCAGAATCAGATCTCAGAATACTGCCCATACTCTGGACATGCCAAGTGCTCATTTCTCTTTTACTCCTAAAGCCACCACAAACTAGCTTCCATCCCCTCTGCTTCAATGAAATTATTTTCATCAGGGTCACAAATGGCCTCTGCATTGCTAAATCCAGTGAACATAATTCTGGTCATTTTTTTTTTTTTTTACTAGAAATCATATATATATAGTTCTGCCTGTCTGCCTGCCTGCCTGCCTTTCTATCTATCTACTGGATATCTTCACCTTGGATAGCCTACAGGAAAATTGATGGCAAAATAAAACAATATTTTCACAGAAATCATGTCTACTTCCCTCTAAGGCATCTTCCATTTGACCTAGGAACAAAACCAACCTCACACAATCCAAATACATTCACCAAATCCAATCTTGTCCTTCAGGTCTCACCCAAGGTTTCCTATCTTCTGGAAAACATCTGATTACTCCCACAGCCCCATCACCCTGAACCTCACTCTGATGTAGCCCATCTTACCCCCTTTCTACCTTCCCTTCTTCTTTCTCCCTTTCTTCAACTAATCAACTAATCTGTATTGAGGATTTATTAATTCCCTATCACTGCTATAAGCATTTGGAATACTACTAAATGGACAAAAATCTTTTCTCCATGGAACTTCCATTTTAGTCAAGGGAGAGACAAAAACTTACAAATAAGTAAATTATATTACACTGAAATAGTTACATTGTATTAACATTGCTTATTTGGCTCTCTTCCCGAACAATACCATAAGTCCTCTCACTATGTTCCTAGCATTTTGTTAGGTGCTTAAAAACATTTAATGAATCTAGAATCTGCCTTTCCCACTAACTGCAGATTAGCCTATTCCCATATTCCAGACTTTTATACAAATTAATTTTAGATTAATGCCACCTTAATGTTTTACTAGGACCCTAAAGAGAAGTTCATTCTGAACAGATCTAGATTACTGTGTTCCACGCATCATTTTCCCTTTATTCCAATTTGGGAGTTTACTTTGTTTATTGATTGCTCTCAGAAACTTAGTATTATAAATAATTATATGTAACACTGTAACTTAACGTTATATTGGATTGCTCATCAGGTTATAAACTTTTAGAACTATCTACTGTTAGTTGCTACATATAAAACAGAATTTAACTGGTTCCTGGGCATCACACATGGATCTATTTCATTACATTTAATGGCGGTATGATATTCTACTTGTATATATGTAATTATACATTCAATCATTTTTAAGGGCTTTTAGTACTTCCCAGCTCGCTATCATTACAAACAATACTGTAGTGAAGCTCCTTGTATCTGCCATCTTATGTGCATATCTGAATGATTCTATAAGTTAGCTTCCTAGAAGTGGAATTGCTGGTGCAAACAATGAATGCTGACAAATTATCCTCCGGGGAGGGTTTGTCAGTTCATACTCTGCAAAATAGCGTAACTGCTGTTTCCCTTCCTTCTTTACAGATCCTTTTGTAGATGTAAATGTGTGTATTTAATTTTCTCCTATTCTGATGATCATACAACAATTCCTTATGAAAGGGAAATTGTCCCTGAATCTGTAGCCTAGCTCATATCTCTGTACTAGATGTCCTCATAGTAGACCACATCACATTTTATCCTAATTACTTATACCATTATGTAATTCACATTTTTACCATTGTTCTTTTTATTTTTTTTAACTCTATTTATTTGTCAGAGAGAGAGAAAGAGAGGGAGAGAACACAAAGAGGGGGAGCAGCAGGCAGAGGGAGAAGCAGGCTCCCCGCTGAGCAGGGAGCCCCATGTGGGACTTGATCCCAGGACCCTGGGATCATGACCTGAGCCAAAGGCAAATGCTTACCTGACTGAGCCACCCAGGCATCCTTCATTCTTGCTTTTTAAAATCATAACTTCTTGAGTTATACATCAAGATGAAAAAAAATAATTATAACTTGGATAGGTCTTTAAGTATGAAGTTTTCTCATTTTACTTATTTTTAATAGTTTTTTTAAATTATACTTTGCCTAATAAATGCTTAAGAAAACAACTGGTACTTTCATCCAAACGATATTTTTCCTGTTCTTGTATTTGTTACCATTTTCTCATAGGCTGCATTGTACTGAAAAATCCTATAGAATAATTGCTTTTTTGAATTGACAGCAAAATATTACTTTTTAATTGGTGTCAATATATTGAGTTGTTACTTTTTAAAATCCTAAGAGCAACAAAAAGTAAAGTATGTCCCCTAATCATGGGATATCATGTTGGCATATATTAAATTTAAACTTCGTACTTATACTCTTTAAATATTACTTTCAAGTCTCTTTTTAAATAGGATGGATCACACGGTAGATGCGACCTAATTAGGGAAGATGAACAATAAAAAAATAGTTACAATTTTCAGTACTGTAAATATACTATGGTAAATATAAAGTAGAAGGAAGTGAGAGGAGGTTACTGGACAGGGAATTTACGTGAGATGGTCTCTGAAGAGGCAGCATTTAAATTAAGTTACTGTATCTATTATCATGTGCTGAAACTCTTTCAATTTAATTTTTCGCTTTGTATTTTACTTTATCTATTAGCACATGATTGTGGCTATGTTATCTTTATTGGCTTATTAAATATATTTTTGTCCACGTGTTCATCTTTAATCCACTTCTCAGGTTGTTTCTGGTTTGTTTATCCTAATTGGTATGTGTTCCGGTTTAATTATAATTAAAGGTGAAAAATGTTGTCTATTATTGATGATGATCACATTTAAATTTGTGATCATAAATGATAAACTTGTTTTCCATCAAGTGTTAAGTTCCTCACTGTTGGCTTTAAAATCTTTTCACTATTTTCTACCATGTATTGCATATATTATGCTATATTTTCTTCTGTTTTCTGCAATGATTTGGTATGAAAAATTCCTTTATTGTAAAAAAAAGTATCTTTAATATTTAATAGCTATACTTAAACTGACATTGTTCATATTTTAAAAGTCAATAATTTAATAGTAATAAGAATATTAGTACCTATACTGGTTATTATATAAGACTGATGAATCACTGAACTCTACCTCTGAAACTAATGATACACTATATGTTAATGAATTTAAGTTAAAAAAAGAATATTAGCACCTATATGTTGTTCTATCCATGAATCCTTACATTGTTTTGAATTATTTACTACTGTGACATCACTTTCATTTATTTTTAAACATTTCTCTTGATACACATATGCATAAGATTCTCCAGAGTATAAACTGGGTGAGAGGGGCTGCAAAAGTACACCATTACAAAATAATGTCAAATTGTATATGCCATTTATAATTGCAAAGCAATATTTTAGAAGTCCTGTAAATCCACACTGTCTCTAACAATTATATTGTTAGCCGTTTAATTTTGGTCCATACAATGTGTAAAATTTTATCTTGATACATTCTTAATTTGCCTTTTCCCTGGTTATTTTTGAGGGAAGAATCTAATGAGTTTGACTATCATTTTATGCATAAGGCCATGCATGTTTCCTCATCTGTCCATGCCTCTTCATGTTGTTTGCCAATTGTTGTGTTGGATTGTCTTTTTCGTATAATATTAAAGAGTCTTTTCTATATCACCAATGAAATAATTTGTTGGTTATATATGTTGAAGATATCTTCTTTCAATCTGTGGCTTATCTTTTCATTCTTTTTATGTTTTGTTGAACAGACGTTCTTAATTTTAATTAGGTTGAATTTATCACACTTTTATTTTACAGTTACTGAATACATTTTTTAAAAATTCTATGAAATTACGGCTATGAAATTTTCCCACTAATTTTGCAGAAAACATCCTATGTCTTTTCAATTATAGGAAATGCTTTTTTTTTTCCCCAGCTCAGGAGCATCTTCTTTTACTATCCTCCTTACTGTTTCTGCATTATTTGTTCTGTTTCACTCTTTCCAGAGCTCCATCTGCATAGACTGGATTTCCCTTACTAGAACATAATGTATATTATTTTCTGTTAGTTTATTTTACATTTATTTCTGTGCAGTGTATTTTGAGAAATAACATCAAATTGATCTTTGATATTAGTAAATTCGTTTTGCCATCTGTATTGTTAGTCCTGTTGTCTAACGCATTCAAAGGAGATTTTTATTTCTATTACTGCATTTTACTTTTCTATAAGTATCTTCCCCATTATTCTTTCCCTCACCCCATCCTCATCTTATTTAGCTCCATTTTATCTCAAAAAACACATCAGCTTTTAAATATATATATATTATTCTTATCTCCTTTTGAAGTCCTTTTTTACATTGTAGGTTTTCTTGTTTGAAAAGACCAAACATTTTCTTTTCTATCATTAAATATTTTTAGAGTAGTGCTTTTTTTCCAATGATCCACATAGTGTGATTTTTTGAGGGGAGGAGCTATAATTTCATTATCTGTTTCTTGGTTCAGTGTCTTAGATTAGACATACTTCTACAAAAAATGGTTATTCATACTCAATTTTGTTAACTGACTTTATGTCTGTTGTTTCAGTTGTGAAATTCAGTTCCTAGTTTGCCATTTGTATTACTGTTGTGCATTGAGGAGGTCAGTGGTTATAAGTAATATGTCCCATATTTACTAGAATTTACATATTTAAACATTTTTATTTATTTTGTGTATAATTCCCTTTGTGGATTGGTTTATATTATAGATATCTGTTTTATTTTATTGTTTGAGAAAAGTTCCTAATATCTTATGTCCTACATCAGGTTTATTTTTTTGTTTATGTTTGCTTATTTCTTTCACAGTTTTGACTTAAGCATGTTAATGCTTGTACATCTCCTTATAACTGTTTTCTAGGAGTAAATAAGGTGTTTTAAAATGTGATCTCATAAAATATTTAGAATGTCTACTATCTCCCATATTGATGAAAATCTAGGAGGTATATCATTTAATCTACCAGAGAAAAATTGGGGGGGGGGGGCAAGGTTGAATTGTCACAAATACTGGTATTAACAGTGGAACATATTTTTGTTATTTATATCTTTGTTAGTGTTTACCAGTGAATGGAAACACAATGAAAGAAAGGTGTATAAAAGACACAGAAAGGGAAGGAATTCTTATTAGTGTCCTATGTTAAAAAGAGTAGACAGTACAATGCTGTCATGAAGAGTATTTTCTTCTAACTTATTTATTTTTTGGTTTAGAAAGTACTGCTTACAGTCATGTGGGTAATAGTAAACAGATATAAAGCTGAAGAATAAAACAGAGATAAAAATTTTGCTTGATATTTTCAAAAACAAAGAAATACATGATTTAAAAAGGGGGAATGATTAAAAATTACTAGTAAAAAAATGAATGTATTTGAAAAAATCAAGTAAAAATTAGAAAAACAAATAAAATCAAACATTAGATGAAGACCATTGCAAATTCACAGAACTATAATATGGCACATTATGTTGAATCAAAATTAAGAATGATTGCTACATAATATTTGTCAAATATATTCTGCATTTGGGATTAAAGATTTCATGTATATATTCATTAAGCATATATTATGATGAGTATTAAAACTGTTTTGACAGTAGTGCAGATTTGATAATTTGAACTAGACAGTGATATCTATTTTTCTTTCCCAAAGGCCTACTTACAAGATTCACATTTATTTTTTTGTTTGTTTGTTTATTCATTTATTTATTTGTTTATTTATTGGGGGAGAGGGAGAGAAAGAATCTTAAGCAGGCTCCATGCCCAGTGTAAAGCCCAACATAGGGCTCAATCTCACAACCCTGAGATTATGACCTGAGCTGAAATCAAGAGTCAAGAGTCTGACACTTAGCCAACTGAGCCACCCAGGTGCCCTATAAGAGTCTGCTTTGGATTCTCTCTCCTTCTCCCTCTGCCCCTCCCACTCATGCTCATGCTCTCTCTCTCTAATAAATAAATCTTAAAAAAAAAAAAAAAGAAGGTATAAGATGAATGCATCAAGAAGAAATAATGATGTTTTATGGAAGATAAACAGGAGTATTCAAAAGAACACTTGCAGTGTACAAACTGCGAGAAAGGGTAAGATATTTAATGTAAAAAAGTAAAAAAGAAAAAACAGTACATCTGATAAAGCCTAAACCTAGCAAGCAGATAATTTGTCTAATATATATCCAAAAGTTTGAGGCCTGGTAAATTCTTTCACACTGTTTCTGGGTTGCGGTGAAGTTACCTTCTCTTCTACTTGCTTCCTTTTTAATATTAGCCTAGAGGTAATTATGATGCAGCCAAAACCACAGAAGGTATAAGATTGTCAATAATTGGACCAAAAAAATGCTCTATCACTAGATGTCTAAATAAGAACAATAACAACAAAAATAGCAACAATAATAACAAAATCTATCAAGAACAAAAATAATAGCTATATCTTTGCATGCTTACTATTTGCCAGAAACTGTCCCAGCTGGGAGAACAATGGGCCAAGTGGCACCATAGATGGTATTTTCTAGACTTTTCACAAGGTCTGAAGAACCTTAATTCCATTTTCTCTTTTCCCAGATCTTCCACCTTTACTGATGCCCCTAACAAACAAGCAGGTTCCAAATTAATATTCTAAAGATTACTCATTAAATTTAAAATATTACTTTTATGATAATAAAATCCTAGTCAAAATCATGAATTTATTGCCCTAAGAAAAAGATTCCAAATCCCTAAAGTGTTTTTAAGTTTTTACACAATCTGAATCCTATCTTCTTTCTAGACATTTTCATCTATACCATTCCTTCCAAAACTCTTTTTCTATTGCTCTCAGACATGAATCCCTCCTTAAACCTGAATTATCTATTTATTTTTTGCCTCCTCCAAATACCATGCATAGTCTACATTCAAACCGCTGTTCTCCTTGCTGGACCTGTAGGCCCTCTTCCTTTTAATCCCTTTTTATAAATCCTCCCCTATTAAACCAAAATATAGGCAGAGTCTAGAAAACTTATTCTAAATATATACAAGAAAAACAACAACACTGCCAAACTTTCTTAGGTAGTGCTGTGGAGGACATGATTTGGGTAGGTTACTTGTTGATTGGTAGTTTACAAAACTACTAGCTTTAAAGCCAGAAAGTTTCACTGAAAAAAGAAGTCATACAGATGTATGAGCTAAAGACATGGAGATAGATAGGTAAAGATAGCAGCATATACATTTCAATTCTCAAAAACATAAGAGATTAGTTAAAAGAAAACATAATAAACCTAAAAACAAACTGATAAAAACAGGTAAACCAATAGATAATAAGGGCAAAATCTTACCACAAATACTACCCATATTCTTACTGGAGCTCAGGGGAAAAAAAAAAAAAAAGGAAGGAATCCAAAGTAACCAACTACAATTATTTCATGTAACATGGAAACAAACTAAAAATACTGTAGCTGTGTAAGTTTTGTTTCTTAGGGAATAAAAAAGACTAAGGGGACTATGATAGAGTCTATTTAATCAAGAAATTCATGTAGATATAATAACCTGGATTTGTTTCCCAAACACTAAAAACAAAAATATGACATTTGAAAAAAAAAAATCACACTTAGAATAAATAAATGTAGTATCACTTTACTTAACTTTTAATATTTGCAAATTATTACTAAATGATGTAAAATTCTTCAAAGAAATCTCAGACAAATGCTTTATCATCTGAAACATGAAACATTTCCCATATTCAAGGAAAAATAAAATACCATTTAGTGAGCATTTACTATTTGTCAAACCTTGTATTATGCCCTCTCTAAATTCATTACTTCATTTAATCCTCAAAATAATTTAATTAGATTGCTATAATTATTATTATTTCCATTTTTCACTAAAGGAAACTGAAGCTAGCTGATAGAGGTGAAGAACTGTATCCAAGGTCAAGTTAGTAAATGCAGAGACATGATTTGCACACAGGCAGTCTGTCTCTAAGCAGGAGCTGATTACATTACATTCTACTGTCTCACACAATATAAAATTTAACTATTCTTATTCCTTACTCTATTTTTCTTTTCCTACTTAATTATAATTTTACCATATTCCCTAAAAATTATAATTTTACCATATTCCCTAAAAATAAACACTCCTTTTTCTAAGTCATTAGAATTTGAAATATGCCACTGTGCTTCTTAGGATTTTTTTTGGTTGTCTATATCTAAAACCAGCTTTAGATAGTTTAAGCCAAAAAAGGAGACTATATTTGGATATAAGAATATTTCACAAAACACAAAGTTGCAAAACCCTCCCCATAAAAAGCCATGTGTAACCCAGGCAGATTTTTTTTTCTACATCTGCCTCTACTCTTTCTTCAGACTGACTTTTTAAAATACACATGGCAGGTGGAAAATGTCCACCTTGCAACACTCAAGTTTCAATTTTTTGTTTCCTGCTCAAACAGCTCAGAATGAAATAAAATCTCTTACCCCCGATTTCTGGAAGAGAATCTGCTTCTCCTGGCTTTGGTCAGTTTTCTCAATCAGATTCAGGCCACCAGATTTGAGGTCTGAGTCAGGTGGTACAAATATAGCTTCATGAGCCCATACCTACACATCTGTGAATCTGAGGGGGGGCAGACACCTTCACAAGTACACACTGCAATCATATCTATCCCAGAATTTATGACAAAATCATTCATTTCTCATAGAAAAGAATCCTATAACTAAGGAACATAACAAATACAGAGGACTCAATCCTAAGAGGCTGGATATCCCACAATTTGCCACTTCAGCATAAAAATTATTTTGAGCTGAAGGCAATTAAGAAAAAGCAAATACTATCCTCTCTCCTCCTACCTGCGTAAAAGCAGGACAGAAATTTCCCTTTGTGAAAGTATTCCTCCTCCCCTCTCCTGTACCAGAAGAACCATTATCCCTGGAGACAGAAAGTCAGCATTGGGATGCACAAACAAACCTTACTAAAATAACTTTAATTTTCTGTTAGTTGTCCCTATATATTTACCTTCCCACAATTAACCACCTCTAGATGCCCAAACCCCTTTTTCCTTGTCTTGCTACTTCTCCACAATTTATCATCCTTTGTTAAAATGGTATATAAGCTGCTGGGTCTAGAAGCATCGCTGGGTCTTTACTTCTTTTCTGTGAAGGTCTCCATGCACATAAAAATAAAATACCAACGTCAACCAAAACATATATACCTTTTCTTCTATTAATGTCTTTTGCCAGTTTAATTCACAGACCTCATTAACTAAAATAAGAGGGTAGAGGAAAAGTTTTTTTTTTCCTCCTATGTATTATACATTATATAAATACATTTTAAAGACAGATACATACAGATAATTGGAATGATGTATTCAAATGTTGATGTTGAAATTTTAAGCATGGAGCCAATCTGCAAATATTAAATAGATATTAATGTTTTCAGGATCAATCACATGAAATGTTCTAGACATCAGGTCAGTAAAATCTAAATTGATATATTAAAAATTCTGAGTGGAAAAAAAAGAGAAAAATTCCATTCTATCTTATTAAAAATGATTGAATCCAAAGCATGACCAATGCAGAAAGGGTATAACACATTTTTGGGGGAGGGGTTGTTATTAATGTAACTCAAGAGACAGAACACTAAAAATATGCTGGTTTAAAGAAAATAAGAAATGCAATGCAGTTAGGATGTGCTGATCTTGATTGGGTTACATGAAAATCCAAATATTTTTAAATTCATAAATTTCCATAATTGAGACCTATGACAGCAGAGTTCTATATTTCCATTCATACTCAATTTTGAGTGTGTGACTACAAGTCTTTTTCATGAGATTTTTCAATGGTCCCTGAGACTCAGAGTAATGTATGAAACATTAATGTTCTGAGTTTTGTGAGGATACAGTATACACCAAATCCCCACTGAAAGAAAAGCTCCTCAATTCCTAATCATTTCAATAGGCTCTAATGTAATATTTCCTACATTACAAATCACAGCACTTTATTTAAGGAAATCAGTCTGGCCAAGTGAGCTCTGTGGAGTGCAGCCTGCACAGACATCAGTTCAAAGGATCAGATGTCAAAGTGCTCCCTCTAATGTCCCTTAATCATCACTCCGATTAGTGCTTGAATAGAACTGTGATTAAAACCGCTGCTGCCATTGTCTACCTATTCAGTCGTCTAGCATTCTACGTAGGTTCCACCGATTAGTGTTTGAATAGGGGAACGATTAGAAAGACAGCTGCCATTGTATGCCCATTCGGAAAACAGCAAAACTCGCATATTTATTTGCTATGAGCACCAAATAAATGTTTTGCAAAGGTAAAATATACTATTAGGCTCTAAAGACAATTTAGCTGATTTCTTTTGTTCAGAGCATTCTATTTTCCCATATGCAAAGATATTTCTTATTTGCAAATACAGTAATATGCTTCATTAATATCTTTTAAAATATACATATTCTGTTTTTATAGACATAGTCTTAACACACATCTGCTTTATTATGTAGTACTTATTGACCTACAATACATCATACAATTCCAGTTTAATATTATGATTATCCAAAGAATTTCTGTATAAACAAATCAGTTTGGTTCCAGATCTTTTGAATCCCTTCTCAATATCCGTAGACTAATATGCAATCCATATGAATGACATCTCCACAGAGAAACTTCCTTGTCAAATATTGAGAGAAAATATCTCATTCTCAAGCCATCCTAAGACAGGGGCACATTTTAGGTTAGTACTCTGTACCCTGCAGGGACTCACATAGGAAGAATCAGCCAGGGTTAGAATCCCCATGTCAACGCAGACCTACAGACTGATGAAACTGGGCAGGTCCAAGGCATCATGTTGAAGGATTTTTGGAGAAAGGAATATGTGGCAAAAAAAAAAAAAAAAAAAAAAAAAATCACAGAAAGATAATTCATTCCTACTTTATGCATATATTAGTCAGGGCAAAAAAGCTGGTGTCTTTTTCTGTTTCTTCTTATCTCTTTCTGTCTGTCTCTCACACACACTCCTCCCAACACACACACACAATTTGCTGCCAGGATATTTCTGGGCAATATAGGAAATGCTCTGTTTTTCATTACCGTTCTTAATATCTTCCTGCTCATTACCTCTCCATGTTCTTTCCATATTTAGTTATTCTGTTCTGTGTCCACTGTCATGATGGACCTACCTACATGCATAGTAACAGAAACAGACCTCTATCAATGTTTCAATGCTAATAATGAGATTCAATAACACTTGTTAAGGACTATATATATGCCAAGCACTGTTGTAAGTATACTATGCAAATTGATCCCAATAGCAAATGTATCAGGTAGATTCTGTTAGTATCCTCATTTTGCAGAAGAGGAAATGGAGGCAGGAAGAGATCAAGGAATTTACTCAGGATCATAACAGCTAGTAAATGGCAGAACCAATAACTGAAACCAAATAGTTTGCCTCTGTAGCTCACTCTTAACCAACCTTTCTGCTGATAGGTCATTCTTTTTGGTTTCACTGTCTTCTTTCATAAAAGAGAAAAAAAAAAGAAACCTCAAAGATAAGGAAGCTAGCTTTAAGGGGAAAGTTTTCTTTCTTTTTGCTAACAAAGCTAAAGGAACACCTCTTACACTTAGGGGAAAGTTTTTTCCAGTTCTACTTAAACCCTGACTAGATAACTACATGCCATCCTAATCAACAATAAAGAAAAAGAACTACCACTTAACGATTATAAAATTTCAAACTAAAGAAGAGCAAAATAAAAGTAATGGGGCTGATGGCTGACAATTACAAACGAGTTTAATTTGTGTGTCACATGGATATGGAGAAAGTTGGGATCAGTGTGAAATAAATAATTAAAGCAAAGCTCTCTTGTAACAGCCTCAGGAAATCAAGAGTTAACACTTTTCTTCTTTTTAGTCAATTAACATTTTATTACATATTTCTGCCTGGAGAATAAATCTCTGACAATACTAGTCTATGTGTAGAATGAAGCACCAAGAAAACACATACACATAAAGAGAGAACCTAATATGTGACAAAACTAAATTACAGTGTATAGCAAAGAGCGTGCTTTCTTAACCTGATGACATGCACTTCTCTTAATGAAATCACCAGACCATAGAACTTTTCAATAAATGCAATTATTAATATCATCTTCATCATTATCAGTGTTATTGTTACATGTACTAGTCTTTGCTGACCTCTTCTGTCTCATTACTTGGTACTTACCTTCACACTCTACACTTCAGCCAAGCCATGCAGTACTGAAGCTGTTTCAGTACCTGGGTTCAGTATTCTCCCTCATCTCAAATCTTTCCAGTATATGTTTTCCATTCTGGTGGGATCCCTCTTCTTCTCCTTTTCCTCCTCCATCTGTATTTTCAACTTAAATTCTGTTTCCTCGGGGAAGCCAACCTTGAATCCTGAGACCAGATTCCACAGCTATAACTCCCATAGTTGGCTATACCTGCAACACCTGGTTGTGAATGACTTCAATGCCTTTGAGAAGGACTGTAAGTTGTCAGGGCAAGAAAAGTGTTTGTCCTTTTCCCCACCACTTTTCACAGTGGTAGGCACATAGTAGGTCTGCCATTAATTTTGTAATGAATTAAACTGTACAAGGCAGATTCCAAGCAAATATTTATACTATGTAATTCTTAAAATTAGGCAGAATAATTGATCTATAGTAGTGTTGGAATATAGAAAAATGTGACACATTAATTCTTTAAGAGGGTTCACTGCTATGAAAAGTAATTTATTCCCAGCCATTGGATTAAAGTCCAAAAATGTTCAGGAGATACTTTTCAGAGTTCATATCTCATATAAAGACAATGAAAACTATCAATGATTTCATATTTTAATTATTGATTAGGGTATATTTGTTTTCTTAAATTGAGATGGCCAAAATTCTCCTTTTGAAATCATAACTAGACTTTAAGATTTCCCATAAGCAATATGTTACTATTTTAAAATAAATACTGATTATGTGTTAGAAGATCCCACCCCAATTCCAAAATTACAAGGTCTATATATGACTAAATGACCACAAAGCAAGATTTTAGGCTCAGAATCCCTCTTCTACTAAATTTTTATATTCTTGGAAAAGGATTTTTAGTTAATCACATGTCACTGTATATTTTTCCATCTCTAAATTTTTTTCCCTCTGCTGAATTTTAAACTTGCATTTTCTTTAAAGAATCAAATAGTTTCTTCAAATTAATGTCTATACTAACACATACATAAAATTAATTACTAAATTTATATAATGACAACTTCTAACCTCTGTTAGAAGTATGGAAGAGATTGTCCAATAAAGATCACTTACAATATAATTATTTAAAAACAAAGTTATTTTTTTCTAATTAATTACAATGTTCTCAATGCATGTAGCAGGATAAGTGTTCTTACAATATAAATGGTAAAACGTTACCAGATTAATGATTCCAAAAAATCCAGTAATACATAATGTTTGGTAGCATTGCTATTAAGTTAAGGTAATGACCAGGAAAGCCCACCCAGTTAGCCAGCCTGAAGTTCTGGGGCTACCTGTGCCATCCAAAGCCATCTGAATCCTTATTGCTGGTTGCCAGTTGCTACCCAAGTTTAAACATTCATGGGAACATCCCTAGGTCCTGAGGCTGGCTGGTACCTCCAGAACAGTATAAGTCCTTTGATTTGCAGTTGTTTTCAGGGCCAGTATTACAGTGAGGTAAGTGAGGCATCTCTAGCACAAAATTTAAGGAGGTACTCACTTTCAGAGTCTTGCAAATACCATCTAAGTTTCCCAACATGGGGTTCTAAATGGCCTTGCCTGTCTTTTTTTTTTTTTTTTTGAAAGATTTATTTTAGAGAGAGTCTCAAGCAGATTCCCCATTGAGCCAAACATGGGCTTGATTTTGAGACCCTGAGATCATGACTTGAGCCGAAATCAAGAGTCCAGTGCTTAAACAACTTAAAGCCACCCAAGCACCCCATGGCCTTGCCTGTCTTAACCCTTCTTTCTTACTTTCTCTGACGAAGATTAGAAGCTTACTCCTCCCTCTCTCCCCACCCCGGACAGACCTCAGTTGAGAACCTGCTGGATGGAGAATGGGAGATAATCATCAATTCTGTTAAGTCCAAATTCAAAATCAGACTTCATGGGATGGGGAAGTTTTACCATAATTCCTCCTCCTTCCTCCTAAAATGTGCATGTTAGGCATTGAGGCCACCAGTTTTCATTTCTTGAAGAAAAAGATGTAACCATAGAAAGCAATGAGACAAAGAGAGTGTTTCTGAGACTTAAGATGTTGGAAGTCAGGTTTTCAAGGAATCTGAAAGAACCTGAGTGGTTGACCATGGATTTAGAAGGAAATGTGTGATGAGTTAAAAATAAATTTTTATCTCCACTCTTACCTTCCCATCTAAACTAAATAAATATTTTTTAAGAATGGAAAGACAAGATAAGGATCCATAGGAAAGGGGAGGGCCCAGAAATTTTGGTAGATCCCAGAAAAAAAAAAGGATCATTGCCCAGCAACTCAGGCTAGACATAGAGGGATGGCAAAAGTACATGGAGATCATGAGCTGGAGAACCTGTGATGAAGCCCTGGGAGGAGGTGACTAAACTGTGAAGTTTCCTGAGCCCCAGTGTTGAATGGAACATTAGAAGGAATTGTCATGCATTCACGAATGACTTAAAAATAGCACAGGGGTGGGGAACAGAAAAGGATCTGGTGACAGGGAATGAAGGATGACTCCACATCCCCCATGATTGGTTATTAATGGAAATGCATAATGAAGAATCAGCTGGGCTCATCTCAGCTACCACACTTGTCACCAAATCCCAGGGAAGTCAGATGTTAGCCCAGAAAACTAAGGAGGGGCAGGGGAACCAGTGGGGGCAAAAATCCTGAAAGTGATAGTGACTAAGTTTCTACTCTTGAAACAGCTCAAAACAAAAATTAAGTTTGGTTACAGAAAAATAAAGGAGGTTATATTTCCTATATGCCTGAGTTTCTAGTCTGATATTTGTAATCTCTATACAAACAATACATTTTTCACCTATTGAACATTTTTCACCTATTGAAGAAGGCATTAAGTTGCAAAGAATCTTGGTTTTGGTTATTTTATTTCATTTTATTTTATCCTTCAGGCACTGAGTCTATTTTTGGAAGAATGCTATTGTCAGCAATCAGGAAAGCAAACTCAAGCTTGAGAAGTTGTTTTAAAATATGGCGTAAGAGGAGGTGAGGGCAGAACAGAGATTGCTTTCTTACTGTGAATCTGGTAAAAAATTCATTTAACTTCAGAGTTTAAAAAAAGGAATACATATTGTGAATTTGCTATGTATCAACATTGGGACCTACATTCTATGTCACATTTAACTGAGCCAGGTAGCTGGTTATCGAAGCAACGATTCCACCTTCCCTTTTTAAATGAGGTTGAGTGATAACTTTATTAACTATGTAGATTTTGTTCGTTACTAGTCATGTAAGCTTGAGAAGGAAAAAATGGACCCCAGCACACAAAGTAAATCATAAGGATAATTTCCAGAGTATAAAAAATAACCACATTTGGAAATCATGTATTAGAGAGAAAACACATTAATCTATCCTTCCTTGTAGGAATTCTCTCACTATTCTTTCATGGCTCTCATCTCACCCCACACGGTGCTTCTTAACTAAATTCTCATCTCTGCTGCCCTTACCATCCTGTTTTTCAACATTATGCTAAGCCACACTGGAGCCTGAGGCAAAAGTAAAGAGGTATGCTCCTATATACATGTTTTATAGATTTTTGTATTATTTATCTTGCTTACAAAGTCTTTTGGTGCCCCTTACATTTTGTACTCTCCACATTCTTCCTGGGTAACTCTATGTGCAGGCTTTTATACCTACATATGCTATGATGACTCAAAACTCTTCATCTCCATTCCTGACTCTTTTACTGAGCTACCACATGGGATATCCCACAGGTACAAGAAACAAAAGATCACAAACTGAACTCACTATTTCTCTCTCAATTTATCTTATAAACAACTAAATGCACACATAAAGTAAACTCACAAGTCATATTTATTTTACCACCTGTTATGGACCGAAGTTTTGTATCCCCCCCACCAAAATTCATATACCAAAATTCTAACCCCCAGTGTGATGATATTATGAAATGGGGCCTATGAGAGTGTGATTAGGTCATGAAGGTGGAGACATCATGAATGGGATTAGTCCCCTTATAAGGACCCCAGAAAGCTCTCTCATCCCTTCTGCCATGTGAAAACAGCAAGAAAGCAGCCATCTATGAACCTGGAAGCAGGTCCTCACCAGATACCAAATCTGCCAGTGCCCTGATGTTGGACCTCCCAGCCTACAGAAGTGTGAGAAATAAATGTTTGTTGTTTAAGCCACCAGTCTGATATTTTTACCCACGCAGACTGAGACACCTCCTAAATATATTCAAGCTTATCCTCTCTCCTACATACCCACTGCCCCTTCTTTTGTCTTCTGGCCTTCTATACCAGTATGAATCTTGCCTCCCACCTTCCTTGTTAAATCCATCTTCTACTATGAAAGTTAGATGAATTCAGCCAAAGGCAAATTTGACTGAATCACAGTGATAATTAAAACTCCTTCATGGTACTTCCTTTGAAAGAGTACTATTGTTATTTATTGATATTTCAAAAAGAATGTGAGAACTTCTTGGCAAGGTCTATGTCAATCAAATTCATATTCATTCTACTGTGATAAGTGACACAATGGCTGGCCCATTATAAAAAGGCAATAAATACAAAACAAACAAAAATAGTGACTAAGATTGTGAACCTCACACAGGAAAACAGTAACAATTTATGAAAACCTATATATTACTGCAGTCATTTCCTAGAATGAAAAAAAAAAGTCAATGATTTATTTTTATTTACTTATTCAAACAACTTTACTTAAGAAGTTCTGGTGCCAGATTGCATGAGTACAACCTCTGGTTCCACCATGCAATGGTGGAATCCTGGACAGGATGTCTAATAATTGGCTGTCTTTAACTGCATTCCCTTTTTATTTTTGCCCAGTTTTCTGATTTGTAACATTTTCTGGTCTTCAAAAATTACTAATGGAAAATGAGTGCAAAATATTTATGCAATTACGACAGTTCAACATTTTCAAAAATGGCAAAAATAAACAGCAGTTATGGAACACCTGCTTAAAAGATACTGGAAATAACTGCTTCGTGCTTCATTAACCAGTATAAACACAATTTGCCAGTTTAAATTCCCTACTGAATTCAGAATTTCCAATTAGTACTAGAATGGTATCAAATTGCCAAGGGAAGAAATTCCTGGGTAAAAAAAAAAAAAAAATTCAGAATTTCCATTTGCCGAGCTCTTTTACAGGTCAAACTGATGCCTATCTTCTAAGAAGCCTATAAATTTTTGTTTATTAAAACTAAACCTGTATCTATTTTAATAGACAATTTTAGACTATAATTTGTGATTTATTCATCTCTGGGTGGCATTCAGTACAGTGCCTGAAATATGGTTGTTTTCAGGACCAAAATGGACTTCTTAAAAAGAAAGGCAGATAGGGACAGAAGACTATACAATGGCTCAAGAAAAACTTCTTTCCTGGGAATTCAAAGAAACCCAACCCACAACCCTGATGCACCTATACAAAGAGTAATAAGTCAGTGATTATCTGAACTAAATCAAAACAAAATTATAAAGCCAAAGCAAAATAGTTAGAAAATGAAACAAAGTAAGCATAAATAAAAAACCTTTGTATTTGGTGGTCAGGAAGTCAGCTAAAAATGATCTCTTTGGCTATCTTCAGAAATTATATAAGATTACTGGTAAAAAAAAAATGTGACAACCACTGTAATCCATATTTTTCTTACTTTGATGATTCTATTTTCTAATACTCTTACTTGCCCTTCCTAAGGAAGCCAGGTGATATCCTGAAAAAGATGCACTGGATCCAGATGACCTAAATTCTAGATCTGGCTGCAACACTAAGTGATATCAATAAGCTTAAGTAAAGCATTGAACATTTTCAGCATAGTCCTCATCCATAAAACAAGGAGACAAATCTGAGTTGTCTATTTACATCACTGTAAAAACCAAATGTAATATGCAAAGGTACTCTGGAAACTGTATAGCACTATACAAGAAAATATGTAATCCTTATGTCTAGTATATAAAGAATACATAAAAGAAGGGTCATATTCATTCATGCATTCATTTGACAGATATTTAGTGAGCACCAACTGTTCTAGAAGTTGGGAACACAGCTTATGAAACAGAACACACAATGAACAAAACACAAAAATCACTGCCCTCTTGAACGTTATATTCCAGTGGAAAAAGACAAAAAATAAACTAGTGAGTGAAAAAGAGAGTATATCAGTGATAAGCACTAGAAGAAAAATTAAGCACAGAAGTCTAAAGAGAGCTTAGAGTGGGGCAGTCTTAGAGTTCTAAACAGAGTGGCCAGAGAAGGCCTTGCTAAGGTGACAACTGTACAAAGGAAATTGTGCAAACTCCAAGTGAGCTGAAAAACCACTGAAAGATTCTAAGCATGGGAATTTTAAAAGGATTTCTCATGTGTATTAAGACGAGATTCTACCAGGAAAGGCGTAAACATGGAAACTGTCTCAAGGCTATTGAGACAGATGAGAGATAATGGTACTGGCTTAGAAAGGTTGGTAGTGGTGAAGGTGGTGAGAGGTGATAAGATTCTGAATATACACAGCATTTAAAGTGAGGAGAAAAAAATGAAATCACCAACCTAATGAGCCTCAGAGAGAGAATGATCTAAGCCCTGGGCACTCTAATATTTAGGGGTGAGAAGATGAACAAAGAAGCCCAGAAGATGCTAGTAAGGGAGTTTGATGTTCTGCAAGTGAAGAGAAAGAAAATATTTTAGGAAGGAGAGAGCAAATTTCTGTATCAAGTGCTGCTCATAAGGCCCCATGATTCGACTCTTTGTTTAGCAATTTAAATTGATTTTCCCTAGAAGCAAAATTTGAGACAAGGATTTGTGTGCAGGTGATTTACAGAGTAAGTGCTATTCAGGAAAAGTACAAGAGGAGTAAAGCAGGGTAGGAAGGAGGGAGACTTGCAGAGCAAGGATGCAGTCAGTGGTACTGTCTAGTCATAGCCAGAGCAATAGGGCAAAGGCTCAGGAACTTAACAGCCTGCAGGAGTTGTCCCTGCCTTGAAGCAATTGGGCTGGCATCCTTCAGAATATTGTCTTCGTCTTCAGTTTTCAGAAGTTTAATTATGACATATCTTGCTATGGATTTCTTTGGGTGTCACTCAGGTTTTTTAATCTATAGGTTTATGTTTCTTGCCAAATTTGGAAAGGTTTTAGCCATTATTTCCTTTTTGAGTATTTCTCAGCCCTGCCCTCTTTCTTCTCTTCCTCTGGATAGTAGCAGAAGTCCAGTGGTCTCTCCACTGACATCACAGAGGGTAAGTGGGGATGTGGGCCCACTCAGTTATCAGCTAGCTAATGGGGATGAAAATACTGGCTCCCTATTCTTTCACCCAGCAGAGGTATTTGGGCATCTCATTATCTCATCACAGAGCAGAAGTCTAGGCTTCCTACCCAGCCTTTATGGAATAGACATGGGTTGGGGTCACAGTTTTTCTTGCTGTGTTTGGCGAATAGTTACTATCTGAAGGTTTTTTGTCTTGCTAGGCTGTTCCTTCCCTGGTATTTTAGCTAGAGAGAACAGACTTAGCATTTCGGGACTTAGCATTTCCAGTTGGGACTTAGCATTTCCAGTTCTCCAATTTCTTTAGCTCCAAGACTGGGATATTTCTTCATTTTATTTATCTATTTTATTAATTCCATTTTTTCCCAAAACATGTTTTTTTATTTTTATTTTTTAATTTAATTAATTAATTAATCTAAGTAAGCTCTGTATCCAAAGTGGGGCTTGAATTAATGGCCCCAAGATCAAGAGTCACATGCTCTACTGAGCCAGCTGAGCGCTCCCCCCACCCCAAAGACTGGGATAAATGCAGAAAAAATAAACCCCAGGGAACTCACTACTGTTTCATTCTTTAGGTTACATTTCTCTAGCTAGTTGGCCTTCTTTCTACCTTTCAAAGTCTTATGTTTGCTTTATATACATATAAGGCTTTTAAATTTTGATGAGTGATTATAAAACACAAGTATGAAAATTTACAAATTAAAAAATAAATCATATCTCTAGGTCATACTTTTAATCAATTCTTCATGCAAACACAAAGAGCATACTAATGAAAAGGAAAGGAACCACATTCTTTAACTGCACTGAGAATAACTTTCAACTTTAGCTCCGTATTTCCTATGGGTATGAATACAAATGTGTCAAATAGAATTTCAAAATGGTATGCATCCAGAGCAATAAATCTGATCTTATAAATTGAGATGATTTAGCTTTCATTTTCCACTAATACTTGCTTATCACAGAAAACTTGAAACATACAAAGGTGCTAACAAAACAAAGCTAGTCACAATTAACATTCCATTATATTTTCTTTTTCGATGTGTCTTGGGGTGTGTGTGTTTGTGTAACTGTACCCAATCAGTCTTAAATATAACGTTTCATGCATTTTCCTTGTAACATAGATTGCATTTTTCCAGATTATTATTTTAAAAATAATTTCCATGGTTGCACAATTTACTCCTGAATGGATCTTCCCTAATTTATTTAACCACAACTCAATGGTGGCAATTCAGTGGGTTTTCCCTCACATTTTTCTCTACCAAATAAATAATGGGGGGATAAGTTTCTTTCTACTTAATTCTTTACCTACATTCCTAATTCTTTGTTTAGGATAGTTTAGTAGAAGATGAATTATTGGGTATAAGTGTTTGATAATTTAAAGATACTATTATGGACTGAATTATATCCCCCACAAATTCATATGTTGGAGTCCTAACCTCCAGTACACCTCAGAATGTAACTGTATTGGAAGACAGTCTTTACAGAGGTAATTGAATTAAAATGAGGTCATTAAGGGAGACTCTAATCTAGTATGATTAGTGTCATTATTAGAGGAAATTTGGACACAGGCACATAGAGAGGAAAAGACCATATGAAGACACAAGGAAAAAGCAGCAGAGAAGCCTCAGAAGAAAACAACCCTATTGATACTTTAATCTGAGATTTCTAGCCTCCAGAACATTGATAATTTCTGTTCTTTAGGCCACCCAGTTAATGGTAGTTTATTATTGCAGCCCTAGCAAACTAACACAGGTGTTAATGAATATTGTCAGAGATACTGTCAAACTGCTTTTCTCAGAATTTATGCCAATATACTTAATGGAGAAAACCCATCTCACTACATCTTTGCCATTTATACACACACACACACATACACACACATATGGTAAAATGAGACAGTGTACAGCTTAACATTTTGGAATAAAATGCTAATTTTCACAAAATAAAAATAGTAAAAATGATAACAGAGAAAGCCCCTCTTTCTCAATAAAACCTCACCATAAATAGTTTAATAATATATAAATGAGACCTTAGAGAAGAAGTCATATAATTTTTCTGGATCAGAGTTCTCATACCTTTAAAATGATTTAGACTTAATAATCTTTGAGGGCTTTCTAAATTTGAAATTTATATTATTTCTTTATTCACTTTAAAATATAAGATCATGCCTTAGAGTCAGTCTATTATTTGATCTAATGATCTAATTTGGATCACACTAGTCTCCTTTCACCTCATGGTGGAAAGCAAAACTCACCGAATGGTACAAGGAAAAGTGAACTCCAAATCCAAGTTTGCTATTATGTGTTATCATCTCAAGTCACATTGTTTCTTTGTATTTATTTTTAAAGAGTTTATTTATTTACTTGACAGAGAGACACAGCTAGAGAGGGAACACAAGCAGGGAGAGTGAGAGAGGGCGAAGCAGACTTCCCACTGAGCAGGGCTCAATCCCAGGACCCTGAGAGCATGACCTGAGCCAAAGGCAGATGCTTAACGACTGAGCCACCGAGGCACCCCTCTTTGTATTTCTATTTCCTTTTTTTCATTTAAAAAACTTTGCTGAGTGCTCAGTGACAAGAAAATTTTAAAAATCACATGAATACAGACACACCTGTACACATACTTCAATTCCATCATCAAAGAGTTAATATGTAAGGAAGAAGAAAGTACATAAAAATAAACTAAAATCATTACCTTAGACAGTATAAGCAAAGTACCAAAAAGCCAATGCAAATAAACTAATACTATTCATTGTTTCACTAACTGATTTGAGAAAATTAATTTTGGGGAAATTAATTTTGAGAAATTGGGTAAAAAGGAAATTGCTTTCCTAATTTAAAAATGTATAACCCCTAAAATGGTATTTTAAACATTACCTTCAAGGTTGTACTTAATCCCCATTTATGGCCTCGAAGTGCCAGCCCTGTGTTAACCTCATAGAATCAGTTAAATAACATTTCAGCAATCAGTAACCCCAGACATTTTTGCTCCTGTACCTCACTTGGATATATTAAATGTTCACAGTGTTCCCCGAATACTGTACATGTATTCCCCAAAAGCATTATCTTACAACAGTTTGTATATACCAATGTACTCTTCTTCAGTTGAATTATACCTGTAATATAGAAACTCTTCTGTGTCCTTGTGTCATTATACAAAACAATTTTTAAAGGCTTTAATTTAATCTTTTTCATCACGACAAGTGCACTCTTTAATCCCCATCACCTATTATACCTACCCCCCAACTTCCCCTCTAGTAACCATCAGTTTGTTTTTGATAGTTAAGAGTCTATTTCTTGGTTTACCCTTTTTTCCTTTGCTCATTTGTTTTGTTTCTTAAATTCCACATATGAGTGAGATCACATGGCATTTGTCCTTCTCCGACTGACTTATGTCGCTTAGCATTATATTCTCTAGCTCTAGCCATGTTGTTGCAAATTGCAAGATTTCATTCTTTTTTATGGCTGAATAATAAATATTCCATTATTTATATATACCACGTCCTCTTTATCTATTCATCTATAAAGGGACACTTGGGCTTCCTCCATAGTTTGGCTATTGCAAATAATGCTGCAATAAACACAGGCATGTATATACCTTTTCAAATTAGTGTTTTCGTATTCTTTGGGTAAATACCCAGTAGTGGAGTTACTGGATCTACAGTAATTCTATTATTCATTGTTTGAGGAACCTCCATACTTTCTTCCACGGTGGCTGCACCAGTTTGCATTCCTACCAACAGTGTACAAGGGTTCCTTTTTCTCCAATCCTCGCCAACACATGGTTTCTTTTGTTTTTGATTTTACAAAACAATTTAAAGAGAAATTTTATAGATTTTTAAGAAAATAAATTTTGGCGCCACACTAAATCTACATAATTTTTTAAATGTTTCAATAGATTTTTAAGGAATAAAATTAGACACTTTTGAGATTATTCAAACATAAAATATTTGAAATATGAAAAAATTATAGCTGTACTTTACACATATTTAATTGTATTTCAAAGTATATGTAAAATCTTGTCTTACAATATGTAAGACGCGATCATTTTCAATGTGAAATCATCTATCAGTGGTACTTACAATGCAGTTTTTATCAGTATTTCTTTTCCAGTGTTTCTTGTCTACTTTCTTGGCTGAAGTGGAACGCAGCACTGCATGAGTTTGTGTTCGAGGATTTAAAGCCAGGATACTCTGAAGATAGCATAAACAATGTATAATCAAATATATTGGCATTTAAAAAAATCTAAATTTTATTTTAAGATTATCCACACACCCCAAAGACATATACTAAAAATGTTGTTTTCTCCTCCTGCTATTGTAATTCCATAATAAGCTTATCTAAAGTAGTCATTTACTAGGCAATATACTTGTTGATTTCATAAGAATATTGATTATAATATGAAAAATTTAAAAATCACATAAACTATACCAAAGACTCTTTAAGATAAATTTTATACATAGCATTTAGATGAGAATGAAATCAGAAAAGATGCAATACTCTCCATTTTAAGTTTTTAGAATTTACAAATTGCTTTCACTTGCACTACCTAATTTAATAACAGCTATTATTAAATCAAAATTTTGGATGAGCAAATGTTTAGGTAACCCATCCACTTGCGATCTCACAATTAATATGCAGAAGGGACTGACTTAGAACTCAATTCTAAGTTTATATTCAAACTCACCCAAAAATAGTCTATATTTTACTGCGACTTTGTGAGGCATAAAGGTAGAAGAGAAAACCTTTTTAAACACATGTGCAAATACATTAAATGGCAGCTGAATAACTCAATAAAGAATTAATCTCAAAGTCCTGTTTTAAGCAAGCATTTAAAAGAAAACCACTAGAGGTCTTCTAGAATGGTGGCTTCGTGAAGACCTCTGCAGATCAATTCCCCAGCAAAACAAACATACTGAGAAAAATTAGTAAAAATAAGAACCCTTTAAAACCTCCAGAAATCATGCTAAAGTTAAACAGCAACTGAACAGTTATTCAAGAAAAATCTACTAAAACTTGGTAAGAATAGTGAAGGTCTGTGGCATTTGAAGGATGGCCTGCCCACCCCCAATCTGCCATGTTCCCAGCTCAGCATGACAGAAATTCCACCTCAGGGGAATGCTGCCAAGAACACAAGGGTCCATCTGCCCCTAGCTTCCAGTTGAGGTTGTGGTATTTCCCAGAGAAGGGCAGACTATTAGTATTTCTCACCCCCCACCCTTCCCACTCACACACACCCCCAACCTCTATGCAGCAACTAAACTCCACAAAGTGCAGCTGCGAAGTTAGGAGTTCCCTTGCTTCACCCAGCCCCCATTCACAGAACAGAGGCTCTATCTGAAGAACAGCATGCCAATTACCCAGGGGTCCTGATCACCTTCATCTCAACTTGCTCACTCTTTGGAGTTAATATACCAGGAGAAACAAACTGAGATCGAAAGCTACTGCCTATACTAGTGCTCTGCTCATAAAGCAGGAGTGTCCATCCAAAAGAAGCAGGCCACTAAACCACCCCTAGCTCTGTAGCTGTGGTTCAGAGATTATTCACAGAACAAGAGGCATGCCATAAGAACAGACAGCTCCCGGCAAAGGAACTGACTTTATTAGAATTAGTATGTGGGTAAGTTCAAGCCTATGGGTACTCTCAAAACAATAGTTTGATGGCAATTAAGAGGAGGGTGATAGCTTCATGAGAGCAATAAACTAAATCATAAGGCAGACTATTTACCAGAGAGAACCAGGGAAAGAAATAGTTAAGAACAGCTCCCCTATGGTCACACGAAACCTCAAAGACTCACTTCAAAAACAATCCCTGTAAGGGGCCCAAATTTAATTGGCTTACACTGTGGAGAAATTTATATCCCAGAGCACTGAAAAAAATAATAATAATAATAAAGAAATCAGCCAACAATCAGTGAAAACCAAGAGCTGGGTGTAATACCAACAGACCAACAGAAGTGGGCAGTTGAAAAACAACAACAGGCGAAAAGGCATATAGACCCTGATAAACCACTAGCATCCCAGAGTTATTGTGCACATGCCCAAGACATCACCCTATGCAATCAGAAAACGGAAACTCTCTCCAGAGAGGACAGGTGTCAGATTTTACATACACACACAAAACTTTATCTATAAGACACTCTACCCAACAACAGCAGAATGCACATTCTTCTCAGGTATATACAAAACGTTCTCTAGGACAGACCATATGCTAGGCCATAAAACAAGCCTCAGTAAATTTTTAAAACCATATAAAGTAGTTCTCCAACCATAATGGAATGGAATCAAGTATCAATAACAGAAAGAAATTTGGGAAATTCGCAAGCAACATAGATGAACATAGTAAACTATGCTGAGAAAAGCCAGTTATAAAATAACACATATTGTATGATTTCATTTATATAGAATGTCCAGAGTAAGTAAATATAAAGAAACAGAGCATAGACTGTGCTTGCCAGAGATGGAAGAATTAGGGGGAAATGGAGTGATTGCCAAAGGACACATGGTTTCCTTTTGGGGTGATGAAATTGATGGTGGGTGGGGATGGCAGCACAACTCTATGAATTCACAAACAGCTTTTGAATTCTATACTTTGTGTGAGTGAATTGTGTGGTAGGTAAATTATACCTTGATAAAGCTGTTATCAAATAAATAAATAATCACTAAATTCTACATTCAGCAGATTTCACTGTATACTATATTCACTCTAATAACCATCACTGGGACTTACTTTATTAGCCCAATATAAATGAAGATTATTTTTAGCAATCCCTATACCTGAGGGACATGAGATTTCTTCAAAATCCACCAATTTAAATGTCTAGGTTTTCTGGACAACAAACATCAAATAGAGCTATTAGTTTTAAATGGCTTATTCCTTATGATGAAATAATGACAAAACAACATAATAAGAGCCAACATTAGAAAATATAACCTCATTTTTATACAAAAAGTTGAAAACACTTTCTTATTATAAAATGAATGTGTTTTTTGTCATTATTCAACCTTGACCCATTACTAATCTCATACATCAATTCAAGCTGATGAATAAGAAGATGACATTTTTTAAAGGTAGATATTGTGACCAACATTTAAAGGAAAAAAAAAAAAAACCTGGGTAACAGGCAAGATGGTTCCATTTATTTTAGCTTTTACTTCACAATCCATATTGTGATAAATGATTATGTTTATCTATGTCAGCATAGTAATGTAATTTTGGGGAATAAACATTCTGAATGCAATTTATTGGCTGCTTATCACAGTAACTTTTCTTTCACATAGCATAAGTAGAAAGTATAACATAACATGAAATATTGGGTTAACCTTTTACAAAAAAGGCAGTGAGTTGAATTCAATGGATCTTGGGTAAAAATAAATTGGATTGTGGAGAATGGTTACCAGGAATTTGACTTAATATCCCAAGTGAAAAGTGATATAACATAAAAATTCAAAATATAAGTGGATGAGGGCTGTTAAAAACAATTTTCCAAAGCAAGACATTTTAAAACTAAAAGTCAATATCATCAATAACTAAATAGCTGGCAGAATAATATAGGAGAGTTCTAAATTGCATTCTTCCTAAGAAATGACCAAAGCCAGATCCTAACAGGGTCACAGGGTCCCCTCTCCCAATAAATTTAGAACTTTAAGAGGCCTGTTAACCCTTTCAGATATAAAGCATGTTTCCGATAGAGGGGATTTTCTCCCCTACAAAGAATTTGGCCTTTGGCTTTCCCAATCATTTTCAGTAACACAATAAATGTACTGGTGATTCTAGAAGCAAAACAAACAAAAACAAAAACCAGAATTTGAGAAATTTTCCCTATACTATTTAGTTTAAGAAATGATAGAATATAATCCAGACACAGATTTACATGTGAGATCAAATCAGGGTTATGTGTTGTCACTGTGTTGTCTATCAACACTATTCTGGGAAGTGTTGGGAAGAATGCCACAACATACAAACTAAAATTCAGCATCTGAGGAGAGTCTTTCTTTCCTCCCACAGAGGGCACAAAGAGGAGCCCATATTGACTACAATTGCAGGCCCTCACTTCACAAATAAAAGCATTAAGAATTAGCCTAAAAATATTGGAACTGCAGTATTATTTGAGAGCCTGAATTCCAATTGCAGGAAACCACTTGGCCAAAATGTCCTCTTTCTAAAAATGTGGCTTTGTTTTATATCACAATATCAGTTATCTAAACATAATGCATCATTAAGCTTCCCTCACCCTTTGCATTTTAAATTATAAACAAATGTTTCCTCTTCAATCCTGGCCATTACTATAATTCTGAGCCATTAACATGTTACACACATACTGACATTTTAGATTTAGAGGCTGAACTTGGTAAATTAGATTTTATCTTATTTAGATTGTTTAAATTTTGTCTTTAATGGCTTTTTCTGAGTCTTCTATAAGTTGTCTCCTATTTCCCATTCCATCAGATAAAAATTTAAAAAATAAAAAATAAAAGTCATGTTTTTCTCATCTTTTTCATAACCGGACATAAGCATCTTCATTGCAATAAAACATTTTATTGTGCTGCCATTTTTTTTCAATAAATATTCTTAACTAAAAGGAAAACAGAATTATCTATTGATTGATGCTTTTGTTCAGGATTTGTTCCTTCATCCAGGCAACAATCTAACAAATGCTGATCAATGAGTATCTGAACTTTTCATTACTTACTCACTTAAAAGTCTCTTGCTTACAAGCCCTGATCTCAACCAATTATCCCACCCTTTACAATGTCCATCATTAGACAAAGTGTAGTGTGAGTTTAAGTAAGTATCTTTAGGAATTTACAAAGGCACCTCTGATTCTTGGATAAGCCCAGAACTAATAATAATTCACTCTCCTACTGGTTTGCAAGCAGAAGTAGAGAGAATGCAGCTTCATTTTGCATCCTATACACACACTCAAGATATAGATTAGTCTGAAGTCTGAAAACCTTGGAAATCCACACTAATCAGTCCTGGTCAGGGACTCTCAGATTTTCTTAATTATTATTTTTATTTTTTAATGCACTTCTATTCTTTGGCCAACCTCTAGATTTTTTTTTTTAAGATTTTATTTGTTTATTTGACAGAGAGACAGGAGAGAGGGAATACAAGCAGGGGGAGTGGGAGAGGAAGAAGCAGGCTTCCCGTTGAGCAGGGAGCCTGATGCGGGGCCCAATCCCAGGACCCTGGGGTCATGACCTGAGCCGAAGGCAGACACTTAACGGCTGAACCACCCAGGCACCCCATAGATTCCTTTTCCTTTAGGTTGGACTACCTTCCAAGTAACTTTCTTTTTTCTTTTCTTTTTTTTGTTCCCCATTTTACTAGCTCTACACAAAGGCCAATTTTCCCTTTATGCACAATGTCTAAGTCACTGCGGTTAATAAATAATCAATGAAGAAAGGAGTTTATGACAGTTCTAAATCTTACAACTTTCATTTTATTAAGTATTCACTAAGCAATATGCATAATGTCTGAACTTAAATTTGGGCTTAAGTCTTAGCTCTACTATTTTTGCTGGTTATTTAAACTCTCAATCCCTCTACTTCAACAATAAAATGGTGATTAGGAATGTACCTTCCTCAGAGGGTTGTTTTGAGGATTAAATAAGATGATATATAGGGGGATGGGGTAACTGGGTGATGGGTTGTTCTGAGGATTAAATAAGATAATACATAGGGGGATGGGGTAACTGGGAGATGGGCACTACGGAGGGCACTGGGTGTTATATGCAATTAATGAATCATTGAACACTACACCAAAAACTAATGATGTACTATATGTTGGCTAATTGAATTTAAATAATAAATAAGTATGCAAATAAATAAATATAAATAAATAAGTTGATACATAAAACTGTCTAGAAGGTGCGTGCTGTGAGTGCTTAATACCTGTTTTCAGTTAGTATGTGACAGAACTAGATTTTAGGCTCTATTCACCCAATGTATATTCATATTCTTATACTATCAGTTTTGAATATATACAAGGGAATCATGAAGATGAAGGCAACAGGTGAAAAGTTAACCATAAATGAAATAGTAAGAAAAAACAGAGCTATATCCAGGTGAAACCAAATCATTGGTCCTGAACTTATCTGTGCCCTAAGCCTATAATTTCAAAAGGAGACTGCCTAAAAATGCAATATGCTCTTCACAAATTAAATGGCAGTGTGGAAGGGTCATGAAATTCAAATATAGATTTTTAAAATCCACTACATATAAATAGAAATGCAGATATCATTTTATAATACATACAACAGTATATAATTCATGGACCTTTGGTCTCAACATGTTTAGGTGAATTCACACTACAATTCCTTCCAGAGAATGGTCAGACCAAAAGTGATGGATTTATAAAACATCAAAAAACTCATCAACTGGAAATGAATGAGTGAATGAGCCCCTTCAGAATGCCAGTCCTTTTACCTGGGGAATCTGATTCATTTCTACTGAACAAATAGTTAACACAAATAAAACAGTTTATGCATCTTAAAACATCCCATTCATCATGTCACTCTTTTACTCAACAAGGGAAGGTCAGCCACATAAAGTTGTCTACTTTTCAAGGCCAGTATGTGACTCTCCTTTGCTTATAAAATACACACCATACACCAGGCACCTCAGTGTTCTCTAACTGTAATAAATGTCTTTTTATTGTCTTTCAGGAAATATTGAGAACTCAAACACAGGAACAATTACTTATACATCTGATATTAACCTTACAATTTCTAATACAAAACAGAGCATGCCAAAAGTGGTGACTGATTCTGACTTAGACACTGTATTAGTCCGCTTGGGCTGCTATAAAAGAATCTCACAGAGGGGCGCCTGGGTGGCTCAGATAGTTAAGCGTCAGACTCTTGATTTTGGCTCAGGTCATTTTCTCAGTGTCGTGAGATGGAGCTCTTCACTGGGCATGGAGCCTGCCTAAGATTAAGATTCTCTCTCTTTCTCTCCCTCTCCTTCTACCCCTCCTCCCAACCCCCCCCCCCACCCTGCTGGTGTGTGCACTATCTCTCTAAAAAAAAAAAAAAAAAAAAAAAATCTCATAGACTGAATAACTTGAACAACAGACATTTCTTTTTCACAGTTCTGTAGGCTGGGAGTTCCAAGAAGATGTTGACCTATCCAGTTACTAGTGAGAGACCACTTCTTGGTTTGCAGAGAGTCACTCTCTTTGTCCACACAGGGCACAGAGAGACAGAGAGCTCTCTTGGGTCTCTTCTCATAAAGGCACTAATCCCAGCATGAGTGCCTCACTCTCATGGCCCCATCTAACCTAATTACATCCCAAAGGCCCAATCTCCAAATAATATGGATTGAATGTTAGGGTTTCAACACACAAAATTTTTCTCTTAAGATTTTATTTATTTATTTATTTGGCAGAGAGAGTGAGTTAGAGATAGTACAAGCAGGGGGAGCAGCAAAGGGAGAGAGAGAAGCAGGCTCCCCATTGAGCAGGGAGCTCCATTCAGGGCTCCACCCCAAGACCCTGCAATCATCACCTGAGCCAAAGGCAGACGCTTAATGAATTGAGCCACCCAGGCACCTCAAAACACAAAATTTAAGGGAGACACAGACATTTAGTCCATAATCATCATGGAAAAATTTCTACTTTCTGTGGATCTGTGCAAATGCTGTAAATACTGGGCATTAACTTACAAGATAACTTTATCTTAAGATTACAAACAGTACCACATTGAGTTTATACCTTTATTTTATTAAGAAGACAGGCAAAATGGGTGAAGGAGAGTGGGAGACACAAGCTCCCAGTTATGAACAATTAAGTCATGGGGATGAAAGGTACTACATAGGGAATACAGTCAATGGTATTGCAATAGAGTTGTATGGTGAAAGATGGGAGCTACACTTGTGGTGAGCATAGTGTAACATACAGACTTGTAGAATCACTATGTTGTAGACCTGAAATTAATGTAATATCATATGTCAACTATATTTCAATCAAAAAAAAAAGGGAGAAACTTCAAAATAAAAGAAAAGCAGTATTGGGCGCCTGGGTGGCTCAGTCAGTTAAGCCACTGCCTTCAGCTCAGGTCATGATCCTGGAGTCCCAGGATCCCGCATCGGGCTCCCTGCTTGGCGGGGAGTCTGCTTCTCCCTCTGACCCTCCCCCCTCTCATGTTCTCTCTCTCTATCTCATTCTCTCTCTCAAATAAATAAATAAATCTTTAAAAAAAAAGAAAAGCAGTATTATATGGCATTACTTAAATTTTAAAAATAAAATAAAACAGTATTAAAGAAATTAACAATAGCCATGATGTATCCTCCTTTATTCTTTAAGTCATATGAGTAGCAAAGCATTAATAACTTAGATACTAATTTATATACTCCATATATTTTCATTACAAAAATTGAAAATCAAGTATCATGTGCAAACACCAAGTGATATCAAAAATAGAAAAAAAAAGATAAGAACCTGTACTACAGCTATTTTCTTTAAACATTTCACTTCAGTAATTATAAACTAATACAATGTTATGAAATATCCATGCATTATATATTTAAATGAAAATCAATATTTGGAAAAGGCATAACTATAAAATCCATGCTAAAATAGCATCTTATGTTGGCAAGAACTGAAAATATATATATGAATCTATATACAGAAATCCAAGATAATTTATGAAGGGAGAAAACTGATAAGGATTATTACATTACCATAAAAAATTTACAAGTTCACTGGGTAATTATGAAAGTTCATATTCTAGAATTTATGGTTTTTTCATTCAGGAATATTTTATCCTAAAACTTGCTTTACAGAAATTGTCTCAAAGTAAAATCAGCCTTAGAGAGTCTTTTTAATTAATATGAAAACTACTATGATTTACCTTTAATCCATTAACTTCTGTGGATAAGAAAACACTGGTTTTCAAAAGATCCATGTTTGTAAGACCAAGGGTCCTTTTAGTTCAAGAGACGTTAAGTGTATACCAGCATACCAAAGATAAAGCAATAGTGATCAGCAAATAGAAAAGCTGGAAAACAAAACTTAAGAATAAGGAAGTAGGATCTTGCCTAATTGAGTTTTCATTTTTTAAAAAAATTAGCTAAATTGAGCAAGCACCATTATTTTAAGGTTCACAAAAATGTAATAAATCAAGGATTGACCAGTTGCCCTTTATATGGGTAAGAGCAAAAAGGAAACATATATGCATTAGCAAGTGATTTATACCAGAAATAAGAACTAAAATGATTTTTTTAATGATCTATGAATTTTTGGGATTTATTAGTATGAAGGATTATCATAAGATACTTTCTCTTTTGAGTAGGATAGGGTGGAACAAAGAGTATATGGTGAGTTAGGAAGCTGGACTATAATCTAGAAAATGAAACACGTTAAAACACTTGTGTTATTATGCTAAAAGTCTTAGTTTAATTCTCAACTCTCCATGCCTTCTGCACAGTATTCAATATTGTTAATTCACTCCTCTATCCAGAAACTCATCTGCTTTGGTCCCTGACATCATGACATTAAGAGTACTCTTTCTATTCACTGTTTTTACTTTTGTAATTTCCATTTCCCCCCTTGACCACAATGAAAGGTTCCTGGACCTCTACTATATGCCTTCTACTAATGACTACTTTTCTACATCTGAGCTTTATATCTATATTCTAAACCCTGAGATCTCTGCCTTGATCTACAGTCATCCACTTCACTGGATGCCAAATAACCCACTTACATGTTCTATCATTATCTCAATTTCTTAACGCCAAAAACAATGCATTGTCTACCCCCTCAACTTTTTAACTCCATTTGACTCCTGTCAATATCACCACTTCTCTAGTAAAATGGCCTTTATACTGTGTCAATCTATAACTACTACTTCTTTTGTTCCTTAAACCCACATAATGGCAGTCAATGTTAGTCACATCTGGCCTGTCTTTTGTATTTTCTATTTCTCCAACCTACTGCAGATCCTTATGCAGAATGCTTGGGTTATAATATAATAGTACTCTACTAAATAAACTATTCACCTCAAGTCTGTGCTTTCATCTCTTTCTTATATGACAGCCTCCATACACATATATAAATGTATGTGTGCATGTGCACATACACGCACACACACACACAAAGCTTAAATGGCTCCCCACCACATACACAACACCAATAAAAACTATCACCTAACTATTCAGTCTCATACCCACTTACCTCTCTAACACACCTCTACCTCACCTATGTGTATGGTTTTTGTTGTTGTTGTTATTGTTTTGTAAGTAGGCTCCACACCCAACGTGGAGCCCAACACAGGGCTTGAACTCACGATCCTGAGATCAAGACCTGAGCTGAGATCAAGATTCGGGTGCTTAACCTACTGAGCCACCCAAGTGCCCCTCACCTATGTGTTGTTTATTGAGTCTATGTATACTCTTATACCCGTATCTCTGCTCACATCACTCTGTATATAGGATACACCCACTTTATGTTTAGTTTAGATGCTAACTTTTCTTTAAGTACTAAGAACTATTTCCTCTAAAATTAATGAAGCGCTGTCCTTCCCCCATTTAGACTGTATCCATGAATTTCCATAGACACTAATGTCACTGTCATTCATTTGATACATAAGGATATGATATTAAGTATTCATTAATATATATATGTTCTCTCCCATCAAAATGGTCACTAAAACCCTCAAAAGCAAGAATATATTTTATACAGCCCCCATCATCAAAACCAAGCAAACTTCACTAGTGAAAATTTGCAAAAAAAAAAATGTTAATGGAAAAATTTTCTTAGCAAAATAATAATACCAAAAAGCAGCAAGAAACTTCCACTGGAGAACAGAAGGATTTTAATGCTGCCAAGTCAAATAGAACTCTGTTTTCTTCTTTGTGTTCAATCTATTGCAGTGGACAAACAGAACACCATTCAGTACTTATCAGCAGTTACACAAATTTTAAGCTATATAATCATTAACTTCTCCAAAACGGGAAGTCAGTGTTTTCCTCACTTTCACTGAAAAGTTTAATCATGCACCTCACTTGCTGAAGCGGCAGTGAAACACTTTGAACTGAACCTTGAAATGTGTGGTAATATAAAGTCAGCAACAAGTTCTGACAAGAAAACAAATGAATTACTTGTCGTTACCAGCTCTTCAAATGTTCTCAGGACAAAATTTGGGGTTTTATTATACAACACAGACCCCTCCAACATGAGAAAGACATGGTCCCTACAACAAAGAAGCTGCAGGACACTGGAGGTAGCAGACAGGACAAAATAAAAATAAAGTGGTTTGAGTATGTTCGTAGAGTACTGCAAGGTGCTGTGAACTCAGAAGGTGAGTCTAGGAAAGGCTAAATTTAAAGGATTTATTTTTTTAAATGTATATGCAATAATCTTTAAAATAAAAAGGAGATCCTTTAAGAAATCTCCATTAGGAGAAAATATGATGTTATTTGCAACAATAAAAAGCTGGAAAATACCTAGCAGAAAGAGAAAAGTTAATTACAGTCTGTCTACGGTAGAGTATCCCTATACCTAGAGTCTGCATAGAGCTTAATATATGGACCTACTAAAAATCATGCTTATGGGAATTTTTAATGATATGTAGAAATACTGTCGGTATAATGGAAAATTTTTAAAAGGAGTAGAAATCAAATCTGTATCTGAAAAGAGATCAGTTCTATTAGACATAACTTTGTATATTAGATAATATTTTTAAAATAATGTAAAATTCATGTATGTAATTACTACTGAAGCCACTTATGTTCTCTTAATTAATAAGTGATATCTTGTATCCTTAATTAATGCCCTTTGAGTGCCCACAGAGAATGGTCTCCATTTAAAAAGTGGTAGTATTAGGTAGTGGAAAATATGCAGTGTGAAGTCAGATCAAGATATTTCAAATCTTTAACAAACATGAACTAGCAATTCCAACTTAAGGGTATCAATATCTCACTTTAAATAACTTAAATTTAAACCTAAAGCAAGCTATAAAGAAATGATGCCTCTTCTAATCTGCATTTATAATTAAATACTACCTGACCTAAACTGGTTTCCTTCCAAGGATGAATAAAATTAACTCTTTGCATCTACTCTGGGTCTTCTGGATTTAGTATAATTTGAATTGGAATGGACTTAAAATATTAACATTTGATTGCCCATCCTAATTCAGAAATCCTATTCCAAACATTCATTAAACTGTATCAATCAAATTTATCAAAGAAATATGACAAAGGTTTAGTCTCTTTAATATATATATATAAGGCTTACATAAATTAACAAGAAAACAAAAAATGCTAATAAAGAGGAAAAGGGCATAAACATTTCACAGAGGAACACATGCGTATTTCCAATCTAAGAGAGACAAAAAGAAATGTTTAGCTACTCATTGGGCCTTCATTGCAAGTAAGTCTCTGCTTCTATCGCTTACTGGAAATGCTCTTGCCAAGTCTCTGATGATGACCACACTGCCCAATACTTCTCTTTGTGCTCATGCTGTTAATACATTTTACTTTTTTTTCATATTTACCGCCTTTTTTTCAAGTAATTTTTTTTAATTAGAGAGAGAGAAAGATGGAGGGGCAGAGGGAGAGGAAGAGAGAAAATCCCAAGCAGGCTCCACACCCAGAGCAGAGCCCAAAGTGGGGCTCAATCTCATAATGGTAAGATCATGACCTGAGCTGAAATCAAGAGTTGGATGCTTAACTGACTGAGCCACCCAGGCGTCCCTCAAGTGATTTTTATAATAGCTTTACTGAGACATAATTCACCACATAATATACCCATTTAAAGTGTATAATTCAATGGCTTTTAGTATATTTGGAGTTGTGCCATCATCATCATAATACATCTTAGAGCATTTCATCAAGGCCCCCCAAAATTCATACCCATTAGCAGTCACTTCCCACTCTCCCAAACTCCCAGCTTCAGGCAACCATTAATCTACTTTCTGACTATACAGATTTGTCTATTCCCTTTTCCCAGGTTTATTGAGGTATAACTGATAAATAAAAATTATATATATTTCAATTATACAATACAGTATTACCAACTATAGTCACCATGTTGTACATAGTCACCGTGTATAACTGAAACTTTATATTCTTTAACCGTCATCTCTCCATTTCCTCCACCTCCAACCCCTGTAAACCACCATCCTACTCTCTGCTTCCATGAGTTCAGCTTCATTGGATTCTACGTATAAGTGATATCATTCAGTTATCTGTCTTTCTCTGCTTGGCTTATTTCTCTTAGCAGAATGTCCTCCAGATTCATCCATCTTGTCTGAGATGATATAGCATTTCCTTCTTTTTTATGGCTAAATAATATTCCTGTGTGTGTGTGTGTGTGTGTGTGTGTGTGTGTGTGTGTGTGTGTGTGCCTTTCTTTATCCATTCATCCATTGATAAGACTCGAGTTATTTCTATATCTTGGCTATTATAAATAGTGCTGTAATGAACATAGGTGTGCACATATCTTTTCAGATACTGATTTCTATCCTTTAGAAATATACCTAGAACTGGGATTTCTGGGTCATTTGGTAGTTTCATTTTTAATTTTTTAGGAACCTCCATACACTTTCATGATGGCTGTACCAATTTATGTTCCCATCAACAGTGTGCAAAGGTTCCCTTTTCTCCACATGTTCACCATTTGTTCTCTTCTGCCTTTTTGATAATAGCTATCCTAACAGGAGTTAGGATATGAAGTGATAGCTCATTGTGGTTTTGATTTGCATCTCACTGATTAGAGATGTTGAGCACATTTTCATATACCCGCTGGCCATCTGTATGTCTTCTTTTGAGAAATGTCTATTTGGGTACTTTTCCCATTATATAATTGGGTTGTTTTCCTGCTATGGATATGCCTATTCCAGATTGTCATATAAACAGAATAACACAAAATGTGGTCTTTCATACTTATTTTTTTCATTTAGCACAATGTTTCAAGGTTTATCCATGTTGCATTTTACTTTTATATGCTATTAACATGCTAAATGTATTCATTACTTAAATACTCAATTACTTTCTAATGAGATTTAAATAATAAGTAAAAATCATACATTTACCCATGTAGTTACCATTTTTGTAGTTTTGTATTCTTGGTGTAAATCTATACTTCCACCTGGTATCATCTTTCTTCTATCTGAAGAACACGGCTTCCTTTAACATTTCTTATAGTGCAGGTCTGCTGTTGATAACTTCTTTATAATTCTGAAAGTCTTTTTTCACCTTTTTTTGTTTTGTTTTGTTTTGTTTTGAGAGAGCATGTGTGAGCAGGTGAGAAGGAGTAGAGGGAGATGGAGAGAATCTTAAGCAGACTCTGTACGGAACACCAAGCCCCACAGAGGGCTTGATCTCAGCACCCTGAGATCATGACCTGAGTGGAAATCAAGAGTCGGGCAGTTAACCGACGGAGACACCCAGGTACCCCCATCTTTGTTTTTGAACATTAATTTCACTGGTATAGAATTCTAGGTTGAGAGTTTTTTTGTTTTGTTTTGTTTTGTTTCTTTCTAGTACTTCAAATACGTTACTCTGTTGTCTTTTCACTTGCATTGTTTCCAAGAAGAAATTTGTTTTTGCCTTATTTTTGTTCATACCTAGTGTGCCTTTTTTTTCCCTCTTGTTTTGAAGATTTTCACTTTACCACTGGCTTTGAGCTATTTGATTATGATGTGCCTTGGTGTAGTTTTCTTCATGTTTCTTCTGCTTGGACTTCATTGGTCTTCTTGAACGTAAAATGGATTTATTTCTCAAATGTGTTTTCTGTCTTCCCACCCCTCTACCTCTCCTCTCCTTGGGGGATTCCATTTACATGGATATTGGGCCACTTGAAGTTGTCCCACAGCTCACTGATACTCTTTTTTTTCTCTGTGTGTTTCATTTTGGATAGCTACTATTGCTCTGTCTTCATGTTCACCATCTTTCCTCTGTAATATCTAATCTGTTTTTTAATCTTAAATGCATTCTTAATCTAGACATTGTAGTTGCCATTTCTAAAAGTTCAATTTGGCTCTTCTATCTTCTATGCCTCTATTTAATTTTTTGAACATATAGAATACAGTCATAACTGTTAATGTCCTCTTCTAACATCTGTGTCAATTTTGTCAGTTTTGAATTTGGTTCAGTTTGTTGATTTTTATCCAGATTATGGGTTTCATATTTAACCTTTAATTGGATGCCAAGTATTGTAGATTTCACCTTCAAGGGGAGGGGATGTTTTTGTATTCCTATAAATACTTTTGAGTTTTGTCTAACATATGGTTGAGTTACACAGAAATAGTTTGATCTTTTCAAGTTTTGCTTTAAGACTTGTGAGGTAGTACTTGGGCAGCATTTGGTCTAGGGTTAATTACTGTCCACTACTGAGTCAAGAAACTTCTGAGAACCCACTGTCCTGAGAATCATGAAGATTTCCATTCTGGTGGTTACAGGCATTATTCCCAGACCAGTGTTCCTTCTAGTTATCTCAGATTTTTCTTTACCTAACTTTGGGTCATCTTTCTCATATGCATGGGCTGATCATTACTCTGGAAAATTCATGGGGAAACTTTTGCAGATCTCCAGGTCTCCCTCTGAGTAGCTCTCTCCTATTATTATGTTCTACAAACTCTAGCTGCCTTGGTCTCCCCAGACTCTCAGCTCTGTCCTCTCAACTGAAGACGTCCACCAGGCTCTGTGTAAGTTCCATTTCCTGAGATGAAGCCTGTAAACTCAAGAAAGTATGTTGGGGAAATATTGGGGCTTTCCTCATTTGTTTTACATCTCTTAGGGACCACTATCTTTTGTCATCTGATAGCTAATGTCTTGAAAACTATTGTTTTACATATTTCATTTCTTTTTCACTGTTTCAGGTAGAAATGTATGCAGAAAAGGGTTAATTCAATAGGCCTGAGTTGCTCAAGTCCTGCACATTCCTATTTCAGAAGTGGCCCTTGATCCACTCCTGGGAACATTCTGTCTGACGAAAGTGTTTTTGTGTGCCAGAGGCCTTGGACCATGCTATACTAGCTGACATCAAAGTCTAATCACATGAACATCTGATTTTTTGCTGGTGGTCTAAAGCTCAAGAAATTGAAGTCAGTCATGTAGCACTATACACCTATAAAACTAATGCCCAGTAAAAACCCTGGATGTGAAGGCTTAGGTCAGCCTTCCTGGCTGGAATACTCCATGTTGTCATACATTGTTGCTGAAGGAATTAAGCATGTCCCATATAATGCCATCGAGAGAGAATACACAGAAGCTTGTGCCTAGTTTCTTCTAGATTTTGACCTGTGCTTTTTCTCTTTGTTGACTCTACCTTTTCTTCACAATAAACTGTAACCATGAACATAAAAACTTCTGAGTTCTTTGAGTACTTCTAGTGAGTTAGGAGCCTGAAAGTGGCCCTGGGGACCCCAGAAACAAAAGGTAAATCTATTCCCTATTACTCCATCTTGAACAGAAGTGGAAGTAGAGACATGAATATCATATTTTAATGGCCACTCCTTCCCACGCAACTTAACTTTGTAAAGCACCTTGACAAAAAATATAGAAAAGTTCTCAAAATGGCAATAAAGTGATATCTCCACTCACTTTTATATTCAACTAAGTGCAAGCCAGTAAGATGTATTTGGAAGTCTAGGTCTTATGGAAGTCTCATTAAAGGGAGGAATGCACCTTTCTTTTTCCCTTACTTCTTTCTTTGGAGCTCTGGCTTCCAACTTGAACAACGGGATGGACCTGAGGATATCAGGACGGAAGAATAGAAACCTGTCGACAAGAAAAAGGGGCCACACGCCCTATACCACATATCTCTAGACTTCTTTACATTAGAAGAAATAAATTATTGCCTTGTTTAAGCCAATTCCATTATTTTTTTTCTATTAAATGCCTCATAATCTGGTTCTTACAGTGCCCAAGGTGATTCTGGTGGCCAACTAGGTGTGAGAAGCACTGATAGTCCAATCAACAAGGGAAAATATTCAGAGCCAGAGTGTATATAAATGTCAAAATGAAAGCATTTGGCTTATGTACTTAAAAGACAAATGGGAAATCACATCAGCATAAGTTAGTATTTTTCTGGAAATCCATCAAAATGTCAAAAATCCTAAACCAAAAATTATTCATTTCAAAAAATGATCAATGGAAATTTTGTTGTGCCAGCGTAGGAAAAAAAAAAAAGATGCATTTTAATCTCCATTGATTGACTGCTAATAGCTTTCTCCACTTTAACTGACATGAATTTTTTACAATGTGGCACAATGATGTGAATAAAAATTTACCTGACGTTCCTTTATAAACTGTTTTCTGGAAACTTTCCATAACTATCCCCAGTACATAACTCCCTCCCTTCAATCCACACTCCCAAAAAGGCTGTGTTAAACCCCTTCTACCAGGCTGTACTAGATAACACACTTCTGTGCTCTCAAGATATACCCGTCTCTATCAATATTCTGACTTAATTTCAGGATTTGTTCTCAGCCTTATACATATTTCAAAGAAGACAGTTTAACTCCTTTTTCTCAAAATTGTATAATGTCTCTTATTTGAAAAAAACCAAAAATATTTAGACACATTTTTCTAATGTTCTTGCACTAGATGCCTGTTCATAATAGCTGATATTGAATAAGGGCTTCCAGTATGTCGAACACTCTTCTAAGTGTTTTTCAAGTTGATCATCACAATAATCCTATGATGTCATTAGTATTATTATTGCCAGTATACAGACAAAACAAAATCATGAGAAGGATGAAGAAGTGACAGAGATTCTAACCCACATTTTTTGGCTTCGGGTTTTATACTGTTAGTCACGACTCTATACTTTCTCCATGGGCAGCGATGATAATAGCTTCATATTTATTTTAATATATATAACTCAAGGACTGCTGTATATTCATTGTAAATACTGAAATCAGTTTTGCATTGGGGAAATACAGTGTCAACAAGACCTGAATTGAGTCAGCCTTAAAGACAAATCTATCATCTATCTATCAGCCACAGCATCTAACAAACTGCCTGATACATATTGGTTATGAGTTGTTGATTTAAATGAAGAAAAATAAGCAAATCTTAGAAATATTGTTAAGAAATCTCTAGCAGGATGTGATGACGATAAATATAGGTTGTGAAGAGACAGAGAAATGTACCTCCTTTGTCAACAATTTGGTGATTACAAGAAACACTGGTGACTATAACTGGTAATCACAGAAAATAAAAAGGTGGAATAGAGGACCAGCTTAGGGAAAAATGTTCAATTCTCTTTGGCACATCACTTGAATATTGATGTCATTTACAAATGATAGATACACTAAAAAAACTGACAGTGAAATATACCCTGTTTCAGTGCCTTTCAATTGTTGGATTTGAATTAAGTCCAGACATGTTACCCGAAAAGCTAAGACTTTTCCTTAATTGTGAAGAAATCACAGATGCTCTGGTACCAAAAATACAGTTTACAACTCAGAAATGCCAAGTAACACTACTTCCATTATAATAGACATTATATGCTTGACACTTAAAATGTACAAAATGTTTTTACATACAGTATTAGATCATGTATTCCAAATGAAATCCACACCATCTAAAATTTTCTTTATATGTGCCTATCTGCCCCACTAGACTTTGAGCTTATTGAGTATAATGACTGGCTATGACTCATCGCAGTAATCTTCAGTACCTTGTATGAGGCATAATATAAAGGATGCTCACAATGAATTGAATTGCACCTCCTTAGACTGTTACAGCCTTTTATGGATGGACCTCATACAGTGAAAGGACAACACAAGTAAAAGACAGTAAAGATCGGGACAAAGTCTCCTGACTCCATTACATCACTGCCCTCATACAAAACATTACTACAAAGGTGCTCCCAAATATTTTGATTTGTCCACTATTTCACATCACCTCTGACCCTACTTCTGATTGGAAACCATATCTAAAAGTACAAATGGAACAAGAACCAGGAGATGTATAAATACCAAGACCAGAGAGAGGCATAATAGGTCAGAAGTTCAGTGTTTCAGATTTACTGGATAAAGCTAGATTTCTTTTATTTCCACAGGAAAGATTACATGATCCCTATATTTAAAATAATTTTTTAAGCATTAAAAGTTTTCCATTGCATTGAAATACTCTTCATCTCAAGATGAGTAAATTATCACCATCACTTTCAATACAAAGCTTCTTACTCTTCAGCTGTCATTTTACAAATTCTTACTGAAAATAAATTTTAAGCAGAGTTACATTGCTGTGCAATGAGTAATAATTTCATCAAATTAGTAGCATTCAGCTTCTAGTGAGATTTCTTTATTATTTTATTCATAGAATATTTTGTGAAAGGAGAATACTAAACAGAACCATTTACCTTTTAAGACTTTCCTTAAATAGGGCATACCACTAGGAAACAATCAGCTATTATTCCCTATTTCTACCTAAATAACTGTAATAACTTCCAGGTGTTTGATGAAAGGCACTTCCCGTCACTATATAGGTCCATACTTTCTATAAGCCTTGCTGGCACTTAAACTTGTTCAAAAGTATAAACATTTTTCTCAAGGATGATAGATATTAGGTTGTAATTAAGGTTATTGTGTTGGCATAGAAGATAATTTGACTTAATGGAAGACTTATGGTGATGGAAATTAACAAGTTTGCTACATAATTACATAACAGGATTGATTTTGAGCAACATTTGTGCTATTTACACACTTACTAACATTTAAGGAAGCAAAGGCTAGATGATTAACAGATCTGCAGTATTTACTATGAATCACAGTGAAATAATTCAAAGAACTAGGCACAATCTGTTTAACAACATCACAAAGAATGTAGTATCTTAGATTTCTTTTACCTTAAAATTTGTTACAATGAACATACATTTTTATTGGGAAGACTAAAAAAAAAGTTTTAATTTGAGTGAAATTTAACCATCCTAAAAATACACATTATGGAACTATAGGAAGCATTTGATAACTTTAAAAAAGAATATCTAGATGGTGTTTCTTAAAATTTGTGAGTCAACTCCAAATAGAACTTCTGTTACAACCAGAATCTTGAAACAGGCAAAATATATTAGTGTAGCAAAATAATATCTAACACAGGCAAGGCTGTGGAAATGTCTTGTGTTTATTAAATTAATTCTATTATTAACATAGCAATATGTTTAGGATCCACAATATCTTTTAAAATTATTCCTTGGAAAACTTGTCTTGGTACTATCTTATAATTCATTGTTTTTCATTTTTAAGCCTATTCATTATTTGATCATTTAAATTATAGTAGAGGAACCCAGAAATCCAAATATCTAGTGTTTTAAATCGTAAACTTCAAGTGGCCTTTTAAAAAATGTACTTTTCCAAAACTGCTAGGCAAATGGCCAAACACACAAAGGAAAATATCCAAAAATCTGATAAATACAAATTGGAATCATACTAGCGGGGGAATTAAAAACAGAAACAGCTAAAAGTATTGCCTCTAAAAAAAGAGCTAGGAGAAGATGGGAAGGGGTACAGAGAAGTCAATGGTGTGCTAGACTCAGCTCCAATGGGCCCTGGAAAACTGATAGTTAACACCTCTTCCAAACACCACATTTTTAGGCCTTAAAATTTTCCACAGAGGAAGTATTTCCCCCATGGTAATCAACAAATACTACAAATCAAGGCTTCCCTACTCTTCACTCCCTTGCCCCCACTCCTAATTAGTTGCTTAACGGCATGTCACTGGTAAGAAGAGTAAAAGGTGCCATTGCTTTTCCTCAAAAGCTCTTAATTTATTTTTTTTAAAGATTTTATTTATTTATTTGACAGAGAGACAGCAAGAGAGGGAACACAAGCAAGGGGAGTGCGAGAGGGAGAAGCAGGCTTCCCGCTGAGCAGGGAGCCCGATGTGGGGCTCAATCCCAGGACCCCGGGATCATGACCTGAGCCGAAGGCAGACACTTAACGACCAAGCCACCCAGGAGCCCCTAATTTATTTTTTTAAGCTTTTTGTGAGTGTATTCATTATACTGATAAAAATTAAATAACACTTAAAGATGCCATTAGTGAAACAATGGGATAATTCAGAGATTATCCACAAGATTCACTGGGCAGTAAGGTAATCATAATGTTTCAGCAATAACACCTTAATAATAATGGAAGGAACTCAAAACTCCATGTCAATCTAAGTAGTTTCCATGGGTAGTAAAAGGCACTGGTGAGAGCTTGAGTAATAGCATAAGATTTTTATAACCAGTTAATGTAATTTAATTTCCCCAGAAAAACTGACTCAAAAAATGAGTTATCAAACATCAAATACCATATTTATTTTTAAGCCATAGTTTTTATGCAGGTATACTATTTTAAAACTATCAAATTAAATAATTATATAGATTCTCTTATTTCATTTTCAGATTAACCAAGAATCAAACTGCTTTGTGTTGAACATTGTACTGTAAATTATGATTACATAATGTATACCTCTAAGTATTCACCATGTACCAAAATTAACTTAAAATTGTACAGTACTAAAGATCCAAAAGGGGAAAGGGTTAAGCTAATATAAATTAGCCATAGATATACCCTTTAATTACATTTTTTAATCCTCAAATATGAACTGATTGTCTTGACAGTGACATTATTATTGTTACAAAGTAGAATGCAAAAAAAAAAAAAAAGTCCTTCAGTCTAGAAGCCAGTGAACCAAAGTTTTATATAACACATATCTAAATATATAGGAACTATAGAAAGAATATAGTATGCTGAGCAAAATAAGTCAACCAGAGAAAGACATGTATCCTATGACCTCTTTGATATGAGGAATTCTTAATCTCAGGAAACAAACTGAGGGTTGCTGGAGTGGTGGGGTGGGAGGGATGGGGTGGCTGGGTGATAGACATTGGGGAGGCTATGTGCTATGGTGAGTGCTTTGAATTGTGTAAGACTGTTGAATCAATATAAGCTTTGGAGAAAAAATATATATTTAATTTTTAATGTGGATTTTAAAAGTTATCTATGTGGTTCTTTGCCATATTTGATAATAAACATCATTTCCTGTCATACAAGGACTGTACAATCTGTAAGTTAAACAACTTTATGATAATACCAGCTTACATTTGCATTGTACCTCTGAAACAAATAATACATTATATGTTTAAAAAAAAAAGGAAGATAGCAGGAAGGGAAAAATGAAGGGGGGGAATTGGAGGGGGAGACGAACCATGAGAGTATGGACTCTGAGAAACAAACTGAGGGTTCTAGAGGGGAGGGGGGTGGGGGGATGGGTAAGCCTGGTGATGGGTATTAAAGAGGGCATGTACTGAATGGAGCACTGGGTGTTACACGCAAACAATGAATCACGGAACACTACATCAAAAACTAATGATGTATGGTGATTAACATAACAATAAAAAAGAAAGAATATATATAGATAGAGATATAGACATATATCTCTAGCTATATATAGAATCCCCAAACCAACTCCAGCCTTTTAGTCCATTGTGCCTATTTCTTTTTCCTAATTTCTCCAACAAATAATCTGTCCTGTCAGAGATCAAAGGAGCCTTGAAAAGGGCAAAACTGGTCAGTTAACATCATATTGAGAAATGATTGATGATATTTCATCAGCTCCCTCCCTTACAACCATCTGGTTTGTGGATTAGAAGCCATTCATACCTTGCTTCATTTACACATGTGAAGGACTCCTTGAAGAACCCATTATAAAATATCTTATTGAGAAATTTTCTGAATACCTACAGCAGGGCTGAGGGGGGGGAGAATGAGGTAACATTTGAAGGACTTCCCATTCCTATACTTTGATTCTTCATTTTCTTATCATGTATTTTAATGTCTGAATAAACAGCAATATAAAATTGAGCTCCTATTCACAGGTTTTAGTTTCCAATTCACTACTGACTTTAATCAAACCATTTAACCTTTCAATGCCCTTGGTTTCAACATTTCTGAAACTGATGCATCTTTGTAAGGCTGAAAACATGTTCATAAGTAAAGCAACAGGAAAAAAAATGTTGTAACTGCACAGACCCACATTCACCCCTCTTTAATCTGACTCCACCAGCTCCTATAGTTACACCTGTCTTACACTTGACCCATTTCAGCCAGGGCAGTCCTCTACCTCCTGTCTCTAAAAATAGACACCTAACTCATTTTTTGGTCCTTGAACGACTGGAGATCAGAGTGAAGGTGGGAGGAGAATGCAACAAAAGTTACATGAATTTCTTTCTTATCATTTAGTAAACATCAAAATAACAGTGTAAAAGTAAATGATTAAGTTGCATGAATGTGAATTTATAACATGCAGACTTTAATTCTAACACCATAATTCTGAACCATCACCCCAAAACACTTTTTACTTTCTATCTTGATTTATAGTTATTTGTGAATTTGCCTCATCTTCCATTCTGGTATCATAAGCTCATTTAGGAGAGACACACGTATCTTTCTAGCCAGTCCCCATGTGTACTTAATGTAGTGTCTAGGATATAGCAAGTACTTAATAATTACTTATAAAATTGAATGAAGGTTGGGCGCCTGAGTGGCTCAGTTGGTTAAGCGACTGCCTTCGGCTCAGGTCATGATCCTGGAGTCCCGGGATCGAGTCCCGCATCGGACTCCCTGCTCAGCAGGGAGTCTGCTTCTCCCTCGGACTCTCCCCCCTCTCATGCTCTCTCTCTATCTCATTCTCTCTCTCAAATAAATAAATAAAATCTTTAAAAAAAATTTAAAAAAATAAAAATAAAAAAATAAAAAAATTGAATGAAGGTATATTTTGTTGGTAACTTAAGCTTTGGAGAAAAAATATATATTTAATTTTTAATGTGGATTTTAAAAGTTATCTATGTGGTTCTTTGCCATATTTGATAATAAACATCATTTCCTCTCATACAAGGACTGTACAATCTGTAAGTTAAACAACTTTACGATAATATCAGCTTACATTTGCATTTATTCTTAATTCATTTGTTCTAAACAAAACACTATGAGGTAGATAGGAAAAGTATCATGATCTCTATTTCATAGACAGAGAAATTAGCTTTAGTTCACAAAGCTAAAAAGTGGCAGAACTAGGACTTTAATAGCATATTTAGGACATTTTAAAATACGACATGTAACCCTAATTACTCTCTTAAACTATGAATCTGAATGAAATAAAGATCTCTTTGCTTACAAATGTTAGGTATCACCAGCCTCACTACCCTTACATCTAAAGGATCTTCCCTCCTTCCCTTTCTTCCTTCCACAAATATCCCACTTTGCAATTCATACCAAAATCTGTATTTATTTGCAGGGCGCCTGGGTGGCTGAGTCGGTTAAGTGTCTGACTCTCGGTTTCGGTTCAGGTTATGACTTCAGGGTCCTCGGATCAAGCCCCATGTAGGCCTGCCTGCTCAGCGGGGAATCTGCTTGTCTCCCCCTCTCTCTCTGCCCCCCCCCCATGGTCTTGCTCTCTGAAAGAAATAACTAAATCGTTAAAAAAAAAATCTGTATTGATCTGCTTGGTAGGGATGCCATAAAAAAAAGTTACCATAAATTGGGTACCCTTAAAACAACAAGAATTTATGATCTTATAGTTCTGGAAGATACAAGTATGAAATCAAGGTGTCAAATGAGCCATATGCCCCTGAAGCCTGTAGGGGAGACTCCGTCATTGTCACTTCAGGGTTCCAGTGTTTGCTGGCAATCCCCACCATTCCTGGGCTTGCAGATACATTACTCCAATCTCTGCCTCTAAGTACATGGCCGTCTTTCCTCAGGTATCTTCACATCATCTTTCCTCTGTGTTTTACTTCTTGTATCTGTGTTCCTGTCATCTACCCACTCCTTGGTCACTCCACCACTGTCCAAATGCAGTGAGAATTTAAATCAAGTTCTCTTTCACACTCCACCATTCTTTACAGCAGTCTTAGTTTCAACGGTCATTTGGATCATCCAGCATCTGCCCCTTACTCAACCATCTCACCACCAATAATTGTTTTTCCCTTCCACATCACCACAGGCACCATCCCCCTTGGTTATGTTCTTGACCATTTTATTACTAATTATCATACCATCTCCAAAAGCTTTGTTTCAAACACACCACTCTAATCTCCACCTCTTCTGCTTTCATACTCTTAGCCTTCCAACAATTCTTTGACCTTATTGAGACCACCATTCCATTGAGCACACCACCTCGTGTTCTCACTATTCATTCTTCCCTACTATCCTGAATAGTTAGATTCCATATCTACCACTATGACTTCTTCATGACACCCTTAATTCTCTGCCCCTCTCTCACACCAACATTATTGCCCAGGTAAATCTTAACCCAATTAACTACTCTTTGAATCCAAGCAGTTAAAACTGGCTGGAAGAACCCACAATCACATTCATGGTAAATTCTTAACAAATTTCAAATGGAAAACACACACTACCTAATAATCCTATAACTATAGTTCCTTATTATTTTCATACTCCCACTTTCCAGAAAGTTTATTCATACTTTGATCTGTTCTTCAAATTTATATCGTTTTCTTCTTACCCTCCATTAATGACTTTGCCTCACACTCTTATTGAGAAACTAAAAACCATCAGATGGCAACACCCGCTATCGCACCTCTCTGCCATCCATCTGACTGACTCTTCATGCTTAATCTTACCAATCCTATTCCCCCTCACAAAAGAATCCCTTTATACAGATAATTATCCCTTCTGTGTCCTTTAACACTGGTGTCTCTTTCCATTGGATCTCTTTCATTAGCATAGGTACATGCCCTATTCTTCCCCTCCAGCTACTACTCAATTTGTGTTCCCCTGTAGAGCAAAACTTTACCCGAGTTTTCTGGTGTCACTAATTCACTTCCTTATCTCCCGTCCCTTCTCAGTCCGTTCCAATTGGACTTCTTTTTCCAATAGCTATTATTAAATTCACAGTTTCTCCAGGCTACCAAATTACAAGGAAACTTTTATGCCCTCATCTTACTCACACAACAGCAAATAAAGAGAGTTGACTATACCATCCCCGTCTTCCTTTCTTGTATTCTGTGACACCACAGACTCCTGGCTACTTTTTCTTCTTCTAAATGCCTAAATCACCAAGGCTTTGTCTAGCTACACTGGCTCTAAGTGATTTAACTCAGCCCCAGGATTTTAAACATCATTTTTGTATCAATATTCCCCCACTCTCCATCTCTAGCTAGGATTTCTTTACTAACCTCCAGATAGTCATTTCCAGTGTCCTATTTAATATCTTTACTTTGGTATCTAATGGGGATTTAAAACTTAATGTCATTAAATACAACACTTGTATCTCATACACCTGCCATTTCTTTTTGCCCCTCAGATTAAGTCCAATCCCACCTCTTTTTCTTTCTTTGTTCCTCAAAAGCCATGGCAGACTCCTTCAGGTACTTCATGTTTAAGTTGAAATGCCACTGCCACAAGGAGGCCTTCTCTGACTACTCCAAATAAAGAAGGCCCCACCAATCATTCTGCATTATAGTATTGTGGTTTACTTTTACCAAAGCTCATGATACTATCTGAAATTACCATACACTTTGAAATTTTTACAGCCTTTTATTTTTATACTGTAACGCAATTTTACTGAGAGCAGAAATCTTTTCTGTCTTGTTTGCAGGTATGTTTCCAAAATCTGGACTAGTTTCTAGTACACAGTAAGAAATTAATAAATACTTTTTAATATATAAAAGAAAAAGTTAAATTTCTGTGCTTAAAACATCAGAATAACAGATTATCAGAGAGATAGGTCATTGGAGTCAGAAAGATAATTGTTAGCCATTATTAGTGTTAGAGTCAGTTAGTTAGATTCTAATAGGATGCCTGGACGCCAACAAAAAGGAAGTCATGGCCAGCTATTGGGAAAGTCAGAGGCCTATCCTGGCAGCACTCCAAAACAAAGTCACAAGAAGCTGGATCAAAGTGGACAGGCCCAAGATGGCTGACAAAGTAGGACAGAAAGCCATGTGAAATAAGGAAGGAAAGGCTAAACCCTGCTTCCAAGAAATCCCCACCCCAAATAATGAATATTCCACCCCCTTGTTAACAACCATCAATAAAAGATAGAAACCCAAACCCCAGGGCCCACAGCCCTCTCACATTCCATTGCTCATTCTCACATCTTGAGAGCATACCTTCGCTTAATACTTTCCCTTCTTGTGTCGCTCATTCAGTGTTATGTTTGTCCTTGAATTCTTTCTCATGAGGAGATCGAGAGCCTTCAGGGACATCTTTGGGATAGCCTGGGTCAAGGCCTCAGGGCTGGGGTTCTCCCCAATTCACCAAGCAACATTAGTATTTTAATATTTAATGTTAACTACTTATTTGCTCTATGTTGACACTATTTAAAATGATGAATATGTAGTATTTCCTTCAACCATACAACAATCCTGTGATATAGGTACTATCACTGTCCCCATTGGACAGATGAAATTAAAACATGGAAAGCTGAAGTTATTTGCCAATGTCAAAAACTAATATGTGGCACAGCTAGGATACAATGGACATTAGCACTTTAATTCCAGAGTCTACATTCTTAACCACTAATCTGGTTAAGAACCACTCATTTTAATTAAAATAAACAATAATGATCCATATTACATTATAATAAATACTATAATAGACCAAGTCTACTAGTCCATTGCTTTTCTGAATTTCCTTGAAGTTAGTTTTAGTGGATTATATGTTTCCAAAAGAGTACTGATTATGTTGTGATTTTATAATTAGCATCTAATTTTCTTAAAATCTGTGATGTTTCTACTTTTCTTTTGTATGTGTGTGTACTTTATTATTGAAGTATAATTGACTTACAGTATTATATGAGTTTCAGATGTACAACGTAGTGATTCAACAGTTATGTACATTATGAAATGCTCACCGTAAGTGTACTTACCATTTGTCACCAAAGTTATTACAATATTATTGACTACATTCCCTATACTGTACTTTTTTTCCTCCTCATGACTAATTGATTTTATAACTGGAAGTTTGTACCTCTTAATCCCCTTCACCTATTTTACTTATCCCCCATTCCCCCAGCCCCAGCAGCCACCAATTTGCTCTCTGTATTTATGGGTCTATTTCTGGTTTTTATTTGTTCATTTGTCTTGTTTTCTTGAATCCACATATAAGTGAAATCACCTGGTATTTGTCTTTTTCAGTCTGACTTATTTCACTTAGCATAATGCCCTCTAAGTCTATCCACGTTGTTGCAAATGGCAAGATTTAATTATTTTTTTATGGCTAAGCAGTATTCCATTGTGTGGATATATACCACTTCTTCTTGATCCATTCATCTGTTGATAGACACTTGGATTGCTTCCGTATCTTGGCTACTGTAGTTAATGCTGCGATGAACATAAGGGTGCATATATCTTTTCATGTTAGTGTTTTCATTTTCTTTGGATAAATTATCAGAAGTGGACTTACTGGATCACACAGGATTTCTATTTTTAATTTTTTAAGGCTGCACCAATTTACATTCCCACCAACAGTGCTCATGGGTTCCCCTTTCTCCACATTCTCACCAACACTTATTTTTTGTCTTTTTGACACTAGTTATTCTGAATGATGTGAGTTATTCTAGTTACTCTGATAGTTCATTGTGGTTTCGACTTGCATTTCCCTGATGATTAGTAATATTGAGTATCTTTTCATGTACCTCTTGGCCATTTGTATGTCTTCTTTGGGGAAATGAACATTCAGGTCCCTTGCCCATTTTTATTTTTATTAAAGATATATTTACCTTACAGAGAGAAACAGCGTGCAGGTATGTACACGTGTAAGCAGGGGGAGGAGCAGAGGGAGAGGGAGAAAATCCTCAAACACACTCCCTACTGAGCACAGAGTCTGACCTGGGGCTCAATCCCAGGACCCCAAGATCATGACCTGAGCTGAAATCAAGAATCAGATGCTCAATCGACTGAGCTATTCAGGCACCCCTGCCCATTTTTAAATTGATTATTTGCATTTTTGGTGTTCAGTTGTATGAGTTCTTTATATATTTTGGATATTAACCTCTTATCAAATATATCATTTGCAAATATCTTCTTCCATTTAGTAGGTTGCCTTCTCATTTTGTTGATGGTTTCCTTTGCTGTGCAAAAGCTTTTTTTAGTTTAATGTAGTCCCCAACTGCTTATTTTTACTTTTGCTTCACTTTCCTGAAGAGACAGATCCAGGAAAATATTGCTAAGGCCAATGCCCAAGAGATTACTGCCTATGTTTTAAGAATTTTGTGGTTTCAGGGGGTGCCTGGGTGGCCCAGTCAGTTAAGCATCTGCCTTCATTCAGCTCAGGTCATGATTCCAGGGTCCTGGGATTGATCCCCTGTATCAGGCTCCCTGCTCAGCAGGGAGGTTGCTTCTCCCTCTCCCTCTGCCCTTATTCCCCACTCGTGCTCTATCTCTTGCGCTTGCTCTCACTCTCTCTCTTATGCACCCTCTCTCTCACATAAATAAATAAAACCTTTACCAAAAAAAAGAACTTCACGATTTCAGGTCCTAAATTTAGGTCTTTAATCCTTTTTGTTTATTTTTCCGTATGGTGATAGAAAGTGGTCCAGTTTCATTCTTTTACATGTTGAGTCCAGTTTTCCCAATACCATTTATTGGAGAGACTATCTTTTCCCCATTTTGTATTCTTGCCTCTTTTTGTCATAGATTGATTGACCATATAAATGTGGATTTATTTCTGGGCTCTCTATTCTGTTTCTTTGATCAATGTGTCTATTTTTATGTCAGTACCATACTGTTTTGATTACTATAGCTATGTAGTATAGCTTGAAATCTAGAATTATGATACCTCCAGCTTTATTTTTCTTTTTTCTCAAGATTGCTTCAGGATCTTTTGTGGCTCCATACAAATTTTGTGATTCTTTGTTCTAGTTCTGTGAAAATATTATTGGTATCTTGATAGAGATTACACTGAATCTGTAGATTGCTTTGGGTAATATAGACATATTAACAATATTAATTCTTCCAAACCACGAGCATGGTCTATCTTTCTATTTATTTGTGCCATCTTCAATTTCTTTCATCAGTGTCTTATAGCTTTCAGAATGCAGATCCTTCACCTCCTTGGTTAAATTTAATTCTAGGCATTTTATTCCTTTTTATGGGATTGTTTTCTTAATTTCTCCTTCTGCTACTTCATTATTAGTATATTGAAACATAACAGATTTCTGTGTATTAATTTTGTATCCTGCACCTTCACTGAATGAATTTATTCTAAGAGTTTTCTGGTGTAGTCTTCAGGGCTTTCTATATTTAGAATCATGTCATCTGTATATAATAACAGTTTTACTTCTTACTTACCAATTTGGTGCCTTTTCTTTTTTTGCTCTGATTGCTGCAGGTAGGATTTCCAGTACTACGTTAAATAAAAGTGGTAAGAGGGGACCATCTTTGACATGCTCTTCATTTTAAAGGAAAAGCTTTAAGCTCTTCACCACTGACTGTGATGCTAGCCGAGGGTTTTTCATACATGGCTTTTATTATGTTGAAGTGTGTTCCCTCTAAAGTCACTTTGTTGAGAGATATTTCTACTTTTCTTATTTGTATTTATTTCTATTTTTCTCTTTTATTTTACTCTTACACTAAAATCCTGTTAATTTGTTTAAAAGAAAAGCCCCTGGGTGTTATATGCAAACAATGAATCATGGAACACTACATCAAAAACTAATGATGTAATGTATGGTGATTAACATAACATAATAAAATTTAAAAAAAGAAAGAAAGAAAAGCCAAACTATTTTAAAATGTGGAAAAAATGTTCAAATTAACCAATATTCAAACAATTGCAAATTAAGCCAATCACCACTTTCTTCCTCTTCTTGAGTACCATAAGGAAAAGAAAAACAGCATACACACACACACACACACACACACACACACACACACACACACACGTGCTTTTGTGTAGGCATACATACATACACATGAACACACACACACATACACCAAATTATACTTCTAATACAAAGGCCTAGGGTAAAAGAATGCTTTGAAAATCTGGTCTGGTAGAGTGGTTTGAGGAGAGGGAGGGGCCCAGGGTGGCAGGTACAATATAAAAGTTTCCATTTTGGTCAGACATTGGAACATCTACAGTTGTTATATTTATTCATTCAAGATAAAAACCTGAGATTTATCCATTTAAAATAACAACCTGAAACCCAACTTTACTCTTCCTGTTCTCCCTGGCAAAAAAAATAAGGAAAATGCAGGCAGTCAAGCCATGATCTAGAATGAAGCTTCAAATAAGCACTGAGTCCAAGTGAAGTCACATCCACATCATAGGAAACTACATTTAGATGCCTCTGTGTTCTGTAACCTTGAATGTGGTGGGGGGGATTTGGCAAATGAGTAATTGGTTCCAAATACATTTTGTCCTTTCTGTCTTTGCACCCAATAATGAACCCTTTTTCCTTTTAAAAACACTTTTTTTTAAAGACACTTAATTCATTTAAGTCATGTAGGTAGATGGAAAAGGCAAACTAAATGCACTATATATCAATGAAGCCAACCCTTTCCAATGTATTTTAAGCAAAATTTCTTAAGAAAAAAAATACTGAAGCATTATTATAAATAACTAAAACAAAGTAAATATCTGATCATAAAGGAGAGGCTTGAATAAATTTTGGTATCTCCACTCCATGGAATCTCATGGTGCTATTTAAAACTATTTAAAAAGTTAGTATGAATCGGGGGAAATAGTTCTGAATGGAGAAGAAAGCAAATATAAAACTCAATGTGATTAAAACTGTTTAGGAAAAAACTCCTTATGCATAGGAAAGAAAAGTACTAAATCATTTAGCAGGGCTGTTTTGGGTGGTGTGACTATGTATATTTGGAGTCTACTTTTCACTTTTTTTTGGCATTTTTTTCCTGTAATGATCATGAAAAATAATTGTAAAATTAAATCAAAGAATGAAAAAAATTACAAAAGTTAACCCCCCCCCCCAAAGCATCTTGCTGTGAAAACTGTCATGGTTTAGTTAACCCTAGGGATCTGTGAGAAGAACTGAGTATCTTTCTTTGAAGTATGAGGATTTAAAACATTCTACTCCAGTACTCTCCAATATTTATCATGTAAGAATATCTGAAAGAAAGTCCCCATAGCTTTGAGGTCACTATGGTACAAGGAGTCAGAGAAAGGTAACTTAAATTCCCTATGGGCTAGAAACCCAAGGATTCAATACTATGGTTTCCACTGAGTTACCAATCAACAAACACACTGGAGAAACACTAAGAGACTCCCAATTCCTTTTTAGAATCTCTGATCATAATTTCTAGTTAAAGACAACATCATCCAAGAGATACAAGATATCAATTTATGAATCCCAGATCGCCTCACAGAACTCCATCCATATATAGAAGGATTGAACTTTTTCTGCGTGCTCAGGAGAGATTTAAAAAAATCATTCCTTTGATTGAAAAAGAAAAAGGAAGAAGGCAGGCAGGAAGAAAGTTTAAAAATCAGGGAAGTATACCAATTCCATATAATGGGTACAAATGGTATACTTAATCCTACCTAGCATGTAAAATAGAGTAGCTATGACAACACCGTGTCTGCATTTCCTTAACAGGTCACTCAGCAGGTCACATTTCAAACAATTTCACCATTGCCATATTTTATTACAAACCATCCTTAAAAGACTGATCAATAGCAAATTCATTGAGAAGTCAGCAAACTCTTCACAGTGGTTGAATGATTTCCACAAGGTCAGAGAGCAAGGGACCCAACATGTAGAGCAAACATATTTCCAGGCCTGTCCCCTATCCTGGAATACTTGCATTAATTAACATACAGTGAATACACATTCTGTTCTATTGCTTTGCTGAAGATTTTCACATGGCTTTTACATTAGACATACTAACATTTTAAATTTTTAACATGCTGCTATAGTCAATTTTTAGTTTCATTCAAAACGATTTCACAAAGATTAAATAAAAGATCTAGTTAGGTGAGTCAAATGTGGGTAGGTAAAACAAGTTGAAAATTAGGGGATGAAGTTTGGAGAGAAGTGTAAGGGGTGGGGGGAGTGGGGAGGATCAGCAGAGAGTGGTGGGTAATAAAATATGGAGGAGGGGAGGTGCAGTCAGGGCTCCATCCATGAGCACCATCTGTATAAATCAGGCCTGGAGTTGACATGTAATTTTGTGTGGGTCCCCTGAGAAGTGGCCCTCAGGGCTTCATTATTGATGAAGAGATTTTTCTTTAAAGTGGCCCAGTCAGCAATGCCTCAAGGGGACATTCATAAGCACTCATAATATCAATTTCCAAGCACCTGGGAGGTAGGGACACAGATTGTCTCTTTAATTATTATGATAGAGGTAGAGGATAGTAAGAATGCTATTACACAACCAAGCTGAAATTCTCAAAGAAATAAAATTATCATAACCTAGTATAAAAAAGTTTAATATTTAAGTCATCTTTCAGAAAAAGCACATTTTACATTTCCTGGTGCTAAATAGGTTGATCTCCAACTGTTTACTTCCTAGGAGGTGAAAAAGTTTTCATGAACATATACAGTATGTGCAGAGATGGGAAAAAAAAGAAAACTGTCTTTCAAGCTAATATACTTGCTTAGAGAAATTATAAGCTAATCCAGTTTGTACAAAGAGATATCTGAGTTGGCCTTTTTTTTTAATAATTGTGTAGAAATTTCTTTTCAGAAAAGAATAAAACTAAACCCTTCTAAATATAGTTGAGAATGCAAAGAAATAATTTTCACCAATGCACTGGTCCTGATATAGTCTCAAAAACAACCAGGAAAAACAGTAAAAAATTAATCCATATGTATACTGCAGTAAAATAGTAAGGGTCGGGGGGTCAGTCCTGGATTTGAATCTTGTTCCCTAGTGTATTAGATGTGGATACTCCCATATAGACAAAACCTATGCCACATACTTCCTTTGAATCTTCTTCAGTTTACACTAGAAGGTTGGCAATACAGAGGGCATTAAAGATATTTTTAAAATAGAAATAAAAGAAAATGAAGTGGGTCTTTTTAATTTAATCTGAATTTCAGAAACTCATTGGTAATATTGACAAATAAAATTCAGGAATTTGTATTCAAAAGTCATCCTAGACAAAATTCAGCTTTATCCAAAAACTAATTCCATAAAGTAATTATAAAGTCTTATAAAGACATATCTGCAACATTTCTGAATCTGTAATGAGCATTCATTGTAATTCTTTTAACTTCTTTAACTACTCCCCTCCCTCACATATTTTAACAGACTTTGATACCACTAGTTAATTTCTGGAATTGAACAAAATTTCAGCCCAATGACATTTACATAATATACATGATATATGCAGTAGTGATATTTAAAAGAAGTACTACCACTTAAAAAACATGTATTTTATGTGATACATGCTATCTGAGGCATTATATGTATATGACACTAATTAACCATTATAGCTATTGCATGAAATAATTAAGCTTAAATCCAATTGACAGAAGAAGAAATGATAATCCAGGAAACAACTTGACCACAATCACAAAAATAAAAAAATAAGAAGCCAGGATTAGAACCCAGCTCTGTTTTAATATGATACGTTCTTTTTTAACAACGAACTAAAGCTTGATTTTGTGAAATACAGAAGAATAACTGTACACAAATTTACTGACTTCCTAATATCAATAAATAGATATCTGTGGTGAACATTCTAAAAGAAAAATTATACACTGAGTTCACCTCTACCAGCATAACATTTTAATTACAAGCAAAGGAAGAAGTAATAATTATAAACCACAGGAAATATATAATCCTATTAAGAGTTATCTCAGTAGTATAATTGGCTCCAGGATATCAGTGAACATCCATACTATTAATGTTTGAGGCCAAAAAATACCTTCTGTTTTGATATAGAGGATTAAGAGCAAATGAAATCCAGAAGGTAAACATGTCACATTTAAAAATCAAAACTCTGACTATAAATTTATAATCTTAGAATGTCTTATTAAATATTTTTGAATTAAGGCAAGTTATAAATGACATAGAATTTTTCTTACAGTTTTAAGGACTGAAGGCTTCCACTGCATATTTGTCATTATAGCCATATAGCTAAGAGGCAGAAAAATAAATTCACCAATCCTATTTTTGAATATCCTCTTTAGCCACATTGAAGTCTGGATTATATCAAATATCATATTTTCTTTGTCATATTATTTTATAACTTGATTTTTTCAGTCAAATTATCTTTAATTTTAGTGTTTTTAATTTTATAACTTAAGTTTATGCTTATTAAAAATTCTCCCACAGTGACCAGATAGGTTTACCTTACTGGAAAGTCTATTTTTCAGCTCTTGAGCTGTTCCCTGTTTGGTAAAATGCCATATTCAAATATTAAAGTAAAAGATTGCTTAAAGATTATCCAATTATCTCAGTATTTTGGCCCTTGATGTCTTTCACATTCTTATCAATTCCTTATGTTCAGCTTCTCAAAACTGAATTTTTCTTCCAGAACATCAGAAAGAAGGCTACTGGAATTCCAGCACATTTTTACAATTAAGCAATCGGACAACAGTATCTGCTATGATTATGAATAAGCAGATCCAATGTAAAAATTTCCCTAGTGATAGATTCATCAATAGTCATTAATCTCACAGTTTTTAATTAAACTTCTAAAATAGGTCACTGAATCCGTGTGTAGGTGGTAGATTTAAATATATATATATATATATACATACTGAAATATACATATGACCATGCTTACATAGGTAAATGTACTTTAAAATCACAAGGAGCTATCATATGGAATAAAGGAACTTCCCAAATCACATCATCAGACACATTTTTACTGCCCAGCTAAATTCCTTAGAAAGGAGAAATACTTTAAACTAAATATGGTCCACAGAATAAAGGACAAGCATATTTTTAACAACTCAAACTCATAAAACAGGTTTAATTTAAAAAAAAAAAAATTAAAGCCTTAGCAAGTCAAGATAGCATTTCCATAGATCGGTGGTGCCCAATCAATAAAAGAATGGAGACAAGAAAAAACTGTCATTTATACACTGAATAAAAAACATAAAAATTTTAAATAAATAACCATAACTTCTGCAAAGTTGAATCTTTATTCTCTCCTTTGGATCCATGACCCTCCCCACTCCTCTGGGACAAAAGCAGTTCTGATACAGGATACTTCAAAATACCTCTTCTATCTCTAGGAATTAATTCATAACCTATGCCTTCCCTTTTTTTTTTTCAAAATGCTGCTTAAAATGAATTTTCTCCAAGTTGCTTCCTTTATTTTCCCATTTTCCAAATCCATCATTTTATTAGCCTATTTTCTTAATAAACAGAAAATTCTCAATTATCCTCTCAAATGGTAGCCAGAGTATAAGTAATTTAGAAACTATTTCTATTTGACTTGAAATGCACTGTGATTCTGTAGACAATGGACTGAAATCCCTTTTTGATTCAGGGTAAATGTGGAATGAGTTTATACCCTTTAATACCCATTAATTGATAATTCAAGGAATGGACCTTGACTTGTGATTGTGAAAGCATTAGAGTGGTAGGCAGCAATTTAGTTTGGCTGTAAATATTTACCAAAATTACTATTATTCAAAAAGTTAAACACTTCCTGTGGCTATATACATTTTCCTTTAGCTATACTTTTATAATCTACTCTCAATTATCCATGTCATTGGAAAGATTCGAATAAGAACTTGAACACAGTGCACTCTTCCAAAATCATTCTTACTTGTTTTTAAATGTGCAGATATTGACCTATACTGGTTATCAATTCAAACTAAATGAAGTACTGTGAAGGTACTGCTGAAGTCAGGTAAAGTGATCAATACTGGGTATTAACCTTCTCTGAAAACTTCCCAGGAGAATTTGTATTCAAAAGTCATCCTAGACAAAATTCAGCTTTATCCAAAAACTAATCCCATAAAGTAAAATGACTTTTAAAAGTATATAGCTACTATTAATGAAATTTAGAATGCCAATTATTTCATTGGCGGTGATTTTCCTAAGATATTTGTTCATATTTTTTTTAACATTTGTCCTTTTTCCTAACAAGATGTCAACTTGTGACATTTGTTTTATTTTCTATTATGATTTTCTTTATTTAACAGATTATGCAAATATGACTCAGAGAATCTAAGTAACTTGCCTAGAACCACAGCTAAAAAGAGTTAAATTAGACTTCAACCCCAGACAGTTAGCTCCAGATCCCATGGTCTGAACCACATTAATGTGTCAGGGAAAAAAATGGACAAAAAAAAAAAAAAACAAATACAAAAACAAAACCTTCACTTTTTTTTTTTTAAGATTTTTTATTTATTCATTTGAGAGAGAGAGACACCATCGCATGCACAGGAGAGCAGGACAAGGGGGAGGGCCAGAGGGAGTGGGAGAAGCAGACTCCCCGCTGAGCAGGGAGCCCTGAAGAAGCCTGGATGCAGGGCTAGATCCCAGGACCCCAAGACCATGACCTGAGCCGAAGGCAGATGCTTAACTGACTAAGCCACCCAAACACCCCAAAACCTTCACTTCTCATGCAGCTTCTACAATTACTACAATAACAATTTTTGAGTATATGAGCGAGGTTCTATTGCTTAATATATTACTTACTAATTCATCGTTGTTATGCCTATCTTCCAGCCTGAAATATTCCAGTTTTGGGGTTTGGTGACATTCTGATTGTTTTTCATGCTCCCAATCCTTCAAACCCTGATGTGATTATTTAACTGAGGCTAGAAATTATGGAGTGAACACACAAAGCAAATTCTATACCTCAGTAACTTTTTTCCTCAGAAACAAAGATATTTCTTGGCTGCTTCACTGAAACCTGAGGTTTTATAGGTGGCTTACAGGGAAAATTAAATCACTATTATAGAAGCTTGCCAACATCACCTTCTGTTCTTTCCACATTTATCAAGTGAATATGTACTTTGTTTCATACTGATTTTTATTTTTAAGATTACTCCATGTACTTGAGACTAGAGCAATGGTCATAGTCAGATCAATCTCTAGACAATAGTCTTAATGAATTCATTCAAGGAAGACAAATCTAATGTATGCATTCAAATTTAATAGAAAACTGAGCTTTCATAATTCATTCTGATTCTTCAAACAAAAATGAACTTTGGTGAATCAATAGGATCAACTGAGACATCTATTCTTGAATGTGTTCCTTTAGGCTTAATGTATTTTTCCTCACTGCATTATATTTTAATGATTAATTTTATGCTCTCTCATGGTACTCTAGGTCATGAAACACGGGTATTACTTTGAGAGAAAAGGAAGGTACTGTATATAATGAAAGATATTACTGATTAAAATGTGCTGCATATATGAACTACATAAAAGCTGAAAAACTTTACCACCATTCTAGATTGTAAGTAATATCATACAGATAAACTCTACAGATTAAGATTAGATTGAGGTGAGCGTGAGGGTGTGGATTTCTCAAATGATCTTGGTTCAAACAACATACAAAACTAAGCTACTCATTTAATGTTTCACTGGCATCTTTTCCTTAGTGTTAGGTGGTTAAGAACTGATTTCAAAGACAATTGCTGGAGAAATACAGAGAAAGAAATCAGTTAAGCAAGTAACACACCATTCTAAAAGCCAAAAGCCAAAAGCCACCTGCCCTCTGACACTCTATTCTCTAAAAATCAGTACTATCTGAATCTGTCAAGTTTGCTATTTAGCTTAGTTAAAAAAAAAAAAGAAAAAAAAAGAAAAAGATTTGGTTAAGTCAAAGTAACAAGGACCAAAAAGGGCTATGACATAAATCAAGTATCTTTTACCCTGTGCACACATGAATAAGTATTGAGTTAAATGTATCTTATTGATCAATATTTTCAAAATAGTAAACTATCCACAAGAGAAACCACAAGTAAATTAACCAGACAGGTCACTACAATATAATTTGACTCTTGTTACTAAAATGGATTTTTCCCAAACCGATGTATGGAGTGGGGAGAAAACACTACTACCATCTCCCAAAGAGAACACAAAGTTACTTCAATCAATGACAGAGGGAAAATGTGGCAAAAGCAGCTATTCTGCAAACAGGTGGTTTTAAACTTTTACTTAAGCCACTGAAAAGGACTAAAGAAAAATTGTGTCATTTATAAAAAAGAAAAAATATACACATATACACATACACTCATTTTATCAGAGACAGGAGACTCAAATAAAGAAAAGCCATAAAACACAACAACAACAACAAAAAAACTAAGAAGCAGTTTATCTTAGCTCACAAATGCTGAACTGGGTTAGTATGTCTAAAATCACTGTTTATAATTAAATCCTTCTCATTTTATAAATAAAGATCTTAGGGAAAATTTAAAGGAAATGGTCATGTCATTTCAGGTAGGACCTTATTCACAGGAAGAAAGATGCCATTTTTATAGAAACAGTGCAAGAGGGGATCAAAAACTGTTGAGAGGAGAGAAAAATACAGCTCGTTTATGTTTTTCTGACAGCACTGCATTTTTCATGTTCTCAATACTTTGTTCCATCCCTCCCTATGTTAAATAATTTCATAAGCAACACTATGGCTAGCGGGGACTGCTATAAGAGCTGACACAGAGATCTTTATTTCTATGCTCCACCTTTGCATTTATTCAGAATTCATCCACTGGAGGTGGGGGCAGCAAACAGGTGCCCTGAAACGCATACGGGGGGAGAAATGATCGGTGTGGTGGTAGACTGGGTGGGAGATGGGAGCTCCTATCCTCCAGACTCCACCTCACTGGAACTCTTGTGCCTCTTAGTCACGCCATTCAGGGCAAGACTAGACAGGTTTCCTTAATCCCCTCCAAAGTAAACAGCCAGGTCCCAAACCAAACGGTACCCCCTCCGGTCGCGGGACCCCTGCACTTCTCTTCTCTCCCTCGCTGCCCACGCCGGGCTCTGGCTACCCGCTCCTCCACCTCCCCCGCAGACCTCCCGCGGAGGCAAAGTTTCCCGCATCTCCCACTCTTACCCGAGCAATCCCGGCGGCCTCCCCCGAACCCACCAGCTGGGCCCCCTCCCGCCCCAGGAGACCCGGCGCGCCGTAGGTACCTCGATGTCCGCCGCGTCCTTGCTAAGCACGGGGGCCATGGCAGTGCTCACAGCCTGAAGTCTCCTAGTGACAGACCCTCCTAGCGTCCTCGGGCTCTAGTCAGAGAGCGAAGTGACCGCCAGCCGTAGTGACAGAGTAAATAGGAAGCGAAGGGTCGGCGGCGAGGGGGCGGGGCGGGCGCCGGGAGGCCCCACCCCGGGGGCGGGGCTGCGAGCTCGGCCCCGCGGCTCTCGGCGCACCGCACTGCCCAGCGGAGCGACGGGGAAAGGAGCCCGGCCCATCCCCCAAGCTGGCGGCTTGTTTTCTTTCTACAGGCAGAAGGAAGGGAAGGAGAGAGAGCCTGCTCCCGGGACTGACCTTTGCTCTATAAAATGTTAAAGCCTGAGCTTGGTAGGCAGGGGCCAGATGGGAGAGACCCACAGGACCAAAGGTAAAAGCAGTTGGCGCTTTAAGTAACAATTTGCTCCTTTTCCTTCCTTCCGCACGAACTCCTCGAGGTGCAGAAACGTTGGCTTCTGGGCAGCTGCATCTTCTGGAACTCCTCAGGGATGAGGTAGTAAACGTTCCTCCATTCATCCAGCAAATAGGCGGGAGAAGGCAAGGGCGCGAATCTAATAAAAGTAGTCAAAACCCGGGGGTGAGAACGGGGGCGGGGTTAGAGTGGGGCTGAGGGAGGGAGGCGAGCAAAATTTTTACAGCCAGAAGTGACAAGTAGTAAGCGATGTAGGTGGTACAGAATCAAGGTTATATTTTTGCAGGACAATCCTTTCTAAGGGCGATTTACAAATATATATATTATTCTAAAATGTGAAGCTCTTTTGAAGAGTGCTTTATGTTTTGTTATAGAGCTTGCTGTGGAGAGGGGAGTGATTCTCCTTTAGGGACGGTCTCAATCCAAAAAATATTCATCTTTGAGTATATGTCTTCAGACTTCCCTCCGTTCTCCCGGTTAGATAGATACATCGTCCCCTCTTCTCCCACAACACTACCTGCTTACTTCTAGTGAGGCTTTTGTCACACTTCTTAATCCTCTCGGCTAAATTGCGAGCACCTTGGATTCAGGTATTTCCTCCATATCGTTATTCTTTCATTAGTTCATTCATCATTTCATTCAACAAATATTTATTGAACATTTTCAATGTACCCAACACTGCCTTAGGTACTCTAGATATACTCTGTCTTCAGGAAATACATCACTCTCATGGAGATTCTACTCAGAGTAAGCAAAATAGTAAGCCTGCTTGGAAGATAAAAAAAGGAACAGAATAACTGGGGTGTGGGTGCTCACCACCTTGAGTGATTTGGGAAGACTTCTTTAAACAAACCATTAGATTACCTTCCATAACCTGGAATTTACTAGATAGAGAATGGATACATTTTCTTGAATCAAATAGTATTACTAAGAAAAAACTATAGAAACCTTAAAATCATATTTTCTCCCACATTTTATCCATACCCAAGTTCTCAGGATTCAGCCTCCTAAAGAGATCTTGGAATATTTGTTCATTTCTCCATCTTCAGTACATCCACCAAGGTCCAAGCTACTGGTGTTCCAGCTTCTACTCTTACCCCTCTCCACTCCAGATTGAGTTTTAAAAAGTATTAACTCATATCTCACACACACACACACACGGACTGTATAAATCTTTCAGTGGTTTGCATTGCAGTCAGAATAAAATACAAACTCTTCAGTGACCTCTTAATAACCTCCCGTACCCTTCTCCAGCCTCACCTATGGCCATTCTTGCCATACTCCTTAAGTTTCACCACAGAGTAACCTTTCCTTCTTCCAACCATTTCTCCTCCCTTTGCCCATGTCCTCCACTTGGAGGACTCTTCCCTTTCTACTCATCCTTTAGGTCTCAGAAAAGGCTTCTTTGACCCATCCCAATCAACAAGATTAGACTAACCCATCCCAATCAACAAGATTAGACTGTCTCTGTTCTCTTTTTAACACCTATTTTTTTGTCATAGCCCTATCAAATTTTATTTGCATATTTATTTGTGACTTGTTTAATAACTCTCTTCCATTTACAATGTAAGCTCCAGGAAGAGAGGGCTCATGTCTGGCTTGGTTGTTTACCGGATAGTCAGGTCCCAGCCCAGGACTGAAGCATAAGAGACCAAGAACACTTGGTGATTGAATGAACACAGTAGATCCTGATGGTGGTTTATGCATTAAGCAGTTCATTTCAGAAGCTTTAGTTTCACCTTACCATGTGTTTTTCTCAATGTCCTACTTATTCCTGAGAAGTCAATCACAGTGTCTGTCAACAAATTTCTAGTTAAAATGTCAAACTACTTTCCTTTTTATGAAGTAATGTACCAAAGTCAGATGTTCCTGCATCTTCCTACAACCATACCTTACCCAACCTCCAAAGTCATCTATATCCTCCTGGAGATATGTATGTATTATATATGTATAATAATATGATTATAATGGTATATAATAGTATTTATCATATATACAAGTATATATGTACATACGAATACATATATGGAGGAGAGAAAAAGGGTATATGCACATATACCTAAATAACATAAATATATGAGTGATGTATTTAATAACATATATGGTTCCTTCTCCAGTTTAACCAGAGACCTTCAATAGTCAAATTCCTAACCACCAGAGACAGAGACTTATATACTCTTTTAGACTGCACTATACTACAAATCTTATCAGTTAGCAATCCATTTTTTAGTTTTATATTGGTACAAGCGTCCAAGTTATCCTTAAGAGTTAGACACTGTATTTCCATGTTCACTTTTTGTGATTATTATTCTCCTAAGCTACCATAGGATAAGTTCAAAATATGCTGTCTTTCCAAAGGTAAGAGCTTCTTCAGTGACACTCAATAATCAAATACAAAATTGGAATGCTATTTTATAATTCCCCCCGAACTCACCAGATGTACCCAGTTCTAAGATATGTAATTAAAGCATCAAATCATGTTGCTCACATGCCACACCTATATTCTGTGATCAGTGATTGAATCGAATAATATTTTAAATCCATTGAAATTCCACATTAAACACAGTTGTACCTGTAAATAATCCAAGCTGTTTAAAGCTTACTGCAAATGCATTCACACCACACTTTTTAAAAGTTGTAAATTATGATGGCATTTGTCAAGCTGTCCCTCCATCTGGAAGCACAGTCAAATATCAGGTGTTCCACATTAATTTTTTTGTAGACTTTGGAGAGACAGCTCATCTAATAGTGTACGAATTCACCAAAATGCATTTCAGCCTAATAGTTTACATTACATGAATGAATATTATTATGATTATTATTACCATAATCAGAAGGGAAGCTTATGAGTCATCTTTCATTTCTGAAAAGTTATACAGTACCACAAATTTAGGAACACAATAAAAATGCAGACTTCCATGTGCTTTATTTTTTCCCCAGTGGTCTAGCATTAAGCACGGTTTTTTTTTGTATTCGTTCATCCATTTATTCATATCACAAACAATTGTGTACCCAATATGCACTAGTTACAACAACAAAACACTAGAGATACTGTGGTAAGTGAAATAAAAGTGAACTCTATGCTCATGCATTACCTTGCAGATGATTTAGGGAGGTGAACATTTGTCAAGTAATCATACAATAATATAATATTTACCATGAATAGAAATATCAAGGTAAAACAGAGGACTGTTACAGCAGAGGGACCTGGGAAATCAGTGAAGGACTTCTTAAGGAATTGCCCTTGCTGCTAAGATCTGAGAGACAAAGTTAAAACAAAAAGGAAGAGATCAAAAGCATTCCAGGCAAGAAAGTAATCCTGCAAAGGCTCCAAGGCCAGAGGTGTCCTGATAGAAGGGAAAAGAGCCTCTGATAGCTAGAGCAGAGGCACCGAGAGGGAGAGTGACCCAGAGTGTTGCCATGTGGTATTTTAGCATTAGTTCAAGATTTTGAATTTTATCCTATAAGAAGTGGGAAACCATGGAATTTTTTTTAAAGCAGAGGAATGACATGATCAAATATGTATTTTTGAAGTATCACTCTGATTGTAATGTATGTATAATGCATATTCATATATTCACTTGGGTGAATGTTTTAAAATCAACCAAGAAAGTGATTTCTGGGAATGGGCTCAGTTATTTCTTCCACATGCCAGCCAGGATGGTAATAATCGTTGTCACTGGAAACCAAAAAAGTGAATTTTCTACCATATAATGACATTGTTATTTAGTATTTTGTTACACTTATGGAGCAGAGCCCTGTGTTTTTAATCAGTCTGGAAAGAAAAACCTGCACCCAGAAGGATTTCTGTCTCCATCAGTGTCTCTATTTCTGTTTTCCAACATAAAACTATGATGATCCATTTTTAATCATCTGAATAATGAATGACATGCTGTTCTTGTTCTGTAGTTTGTTTTTGTGATTGCCACCTTCCCTAGACTAAGGACCTTGGTGGTTTTGAATGTGCCTTATCCCTTTATTCTCCTTGCCTAGAATGGATTCCCTTTTAGAATATAAGTGGTTGATTAAAAAAAAAAAATTATATCACCCAAACTAGTAGTAAAAAAAAATGCCAATTAAATGAGATATGATTTTTCACCTATTAGACTGGCAAAAATATTTTAAGGAGTGATTAAGGTGTAAGAAAATTAACGGATACTTAAGATTCTATAATGAGCAAAAACTTGTTACAGTATATAGGTAGAGCAATTCAGCAATATATAGCCACACTTTAAACGCATGCATTTTCTTTAACCCAGTAACTTTATTTCTGAATTGTCATCTTAAGAGAGAAGGATTATGCTATATGCAAAATATACTTAAAAATATGGCTCATTCCAAAGTAATTTATGCAAAAATAAAAAAGTAATAACATAAATCTACAAAAGGTGACTGATTAATAACTGTATTAAATTGATACAATTCAATTTTATGCAGCGTTTATAAGTAAGGTGGTGGAATATTAACATCAGGGGAAGATACTGACAGTATAACCAAGAGCGTATGAGATTATAGGGTCTAAATATACATGGATAAATCACAAACACGTTTTAGGTAATTATAGGGAAAAGTAAAAGTTACTTTTAAAACGCCATTGTATTATGAGCAAATACAGAAACACATTTACCTTTTATAAATTTAAATGTGCATATATGCATGCAAGGCCTTTATTATTTGTACTATGGTGCTTGGCCCATGTTAGGCACTCTGTAATTTATATATGAAGTAATTTATATTAAAAAATACCAAAATTATCTATGATGTTCTATAATCCACTAAATGAAAATAATTATTAGTATCATCACATTCCTGGCTGAAAAGTTTTTAAGCATTATGGAAACTGGCAAATAGAATTATTAATATCATCATAGTCCTAGGTTAAATTTTTTAAGGTATAGAAGCTGGCAGATAGAACTACTTAAGCTTTATCTCACTAGGTAAAAGTAATCTGAGTGTTTGAAGAATGTCCTATCACAAAATAGTCATTTGAGTGTATTGATTTATTTAATCTATAAAACAATAACCCTGTCAGTCTTTTGCTCCAAACCCATCATCGCTTCCCATTTCACTCAGTAGAAAAAATTCCACATAGTGGCCTACAGGCATCAATAATATAGCTGCTTGTTTTCTCTCCTAATTCTTGCTATTTCTGTTTGTTCCAACTCCATTCACACAGGCTTTTCCACTTCTTATTCTCTCTGCCTGCAATGATATTCTACAGATATTTTGATGGTTAGCTCTTCATCAGTTTTAAGCATTTACATAAAGTTCACTTTTTTGGTAAGTTCTTCTGTGACCACCAAGTTTAAAACTGTCGCTTGCATTTCTCACATTCACTATCCCTGCCTTCCCACCTTATTTTTCTTTATAACACTTAATATAAACCAACATTCTATTTGTTTTAATTATGTGTTTGATCATTGTCTACGTTTTCCTACTGAAATGTTTTTTTTTTGAAATGTAAATTTTATTAGGTTGTTTCTTACACTGCTGTATCCCCCGTGCCTAGCACATTGTATATGCTCAAAAATATTTTAGATGAAACAGCTAATAGCTTATAGCATGAAACAGCTAGTAGGTTATAATCCCTTACCATTTTTTCATGCTTCTATATTAGCACTTAATATTGAATATTACACATTTATGTGTCTGCCTCCCCACCAGAAAGAATTATTCAAAGGCAAGGACTATGTCTTAATCATCTTTGAACCCCTCAGGGGTTCAATGTATGTAATATATGGAAGTAAGTAAGTGTGCTCTAATATATGTTGATCGAATGAACAAGTGAACTAAAAATCAGCCTATTTGTGTACCTTCCCAGTAGCACTTGTTCCAGTACATCTTTTGATGTTTAAAAATTGAAACTTATCATGTATGCCAATCAGAGAAACTCTAAACTAGAGGCTTACTCTGAAGCATATTTTCTGTTCTCATTCTTGTCTTAGCAACTCACTTGGCAATATATGATAAGTGTAATCATCCATGTAAAATACTTAGACTATTTTCAATGAATTTGAAAATATTTTACATTTCCTTATTTCATGTCTTAAACACATGCAAAGGGTTTCATTAATTTTATTTTTTTCAAGTATTCTGAGCATTATCTTCTCCATCTATTGAAAATGTTGTCTTTTTTTTTAAAGATTTTATTTATTTATTTATTTATTTTGAGAGAGAAGGGGAGCGAGGATGAGCTGGGGGAGGGGCGGAAGGAGAGGGAGGGGCAAAGGAAGAGAAAGAAGCAGACTCCCCCGGATCCGGATCCCCGGATCATGACCTGAGTCGAAGGCAGACACTTTAACCGACTGAGCCACCCAGGCGCCCTATCATGTCTCTCTTTAATATTTGCATCCAACTTGCAGAGTACAAGGGGATGAATTTTTGGTAGTTTGTATCTTAGGCAGAATAACCATTTAACATTCTTTTAGAAGAACTAATATATTATGTATGTGTGCCATTGGATGTGCTGTGTGTGTCTGTGTGTATGTATATCTGTATATTACCACCACGTATACTTTTTCAGTTTATTACTCAATTTATTGTCATCACTGAACTCATAAATTTCAAGGATCTTGTTTTAGGCTTCATTTGAAAGAAGTTTCATTAGTTTTTTTCTTCTTTTCTTTTTTTGGAAGGTGGGGTATGGTGGAAGAGTAAGGGATGCTGATTAGTATGACTCTTCCAAGTATCACAAATACATTTCACAATGTGATCTTTGATAAATGTCCAAATGGATTTTAAAACTAAATTGAACTGCTTTTTATTGAGCCCCATAATTTATTCCAACCATCTGTGTCACACACACAAAAGTTTGTTTCTTAAGGGCTTTATGATATTTTTTGTCCCCCTCAGCACCACCATTAGGATATAACAACATTAACATATTTCAGGATTGACTTTGGTCCCCTAAAGAATATAATACATCTTTCGGTCAATAAACATTTTTCAACACAACTATTTGCAATTTGTAGATTAAAAAATATGGAACTGAAAAGCATTCTTTTGGCATCATATTTTCTATTTAAAGGCCACCAAATGTTTCTTTCTGAGAGATTGTATTGAGCGGTTAGTATCTTGGCATCCACTCTTGTTTTAGGGAAAGATTTTCCTGGCCCACACTTGTTGTTGCTGGATAATGAATGACTAGAGTACATGGACAGAGCCACCTTCCCATCTGTACTAGCCTTAACTACCATTGATCGCTGTGTTGCGTCCTCTGTTGAACCATGTATGCTTAATGATTAATTTTACTTAGAGTTAACAAAAATACCTCTCATTATTGATCATCTATTGTATGCCTAAGACATTACACATATTTCTGATTTAGTCATCATAATAATCTGAATTTAAACATAGAGAAACTAATGCTTATGTATTTTCCTGGAATTTCTGATAACTAATTTTTTTGTAGGAGTTATTAAAACAATACTAGAAATTAGTGGTTTTTGTTTTAAATGCATTGTAATTTATAAAGTGCAGTTTTAGTTTTCTTTGTAGAGAAAACTAAATCTTTTTTTTTAAGATTTTATTTATTTATTTGACAGAGAGGGAGAGCACAAACAGGGGGAGCAACAGGCAGAGGGAGAAGCAGGCTCCCTGCTGAGCAAAGAGCCCGACATGGGGCTCGATCCCAGGACCCTGGGATTGTGCATGACCTGAGCCAAAGGCAGATGCTTAACCTACTGAGCACCCCTATACTAACTTTTAGAGTTCCTACAGTCATAGTATGATTAACTGTATATTTTCACAAGATTTCTAGGTAGCTGATCCTGCCCAGGACTCTCACTCAGTATACCTTCCATCTTATTATTCTGCCTTGAAATAGAGTGATAGTAGCCTATGTTCCCCTGCAGAATCTGTGTCTGCCTATTTATCTTTCTATCATTTATTCTATTCTATTCTGTTCTATTTTATTCTAGTATATCTATAACCTATAATAACCCTGATGTATGGAAATGATATCTATATCATGGCCTTTCTGTGCTACAGTATGAAACATTTCATATATATGAGTACATATAAGTAACATTTATGGCTATATCAATTACATCCTAAATAAATATATATGTTTATGGTTGATACATATAGTAAATTCATGCCTAGATGATGAGCTCTATTAGAGACTTTCATGCAAATATAATGTATTAAATACTATTCCATCTTTCTCCCATCATTTGAACTAAGCTAAATTGCCAAACATATAACATGAATTTCTAAACAACTCATGATGCATTGATACAAGAAGTAATTCATACTTTAAAATAGATTGTTCTCAGAATAAGAAAAATGTGGCTAAGGTGATAAAAAGAGAAAGATGAGAGAATTTGATATCATTTAACATAGAGAAGATAAAGCTAGTTCAGTTTGAATAATTTTTCATATTTAAATAAGTTTTTTAAATAGGAATAGTGAGCAGTTGTTTTCTGTTTTGGCATCAGATCAGGAAACAGGCTTAATAAATTATGAGATGGGGCGTCTGGGTGGCTCAGTCATTAAGCATCTGCCTTCGGCTCAGGTTATGATCCCAGGTCCTGGGATCGAGCCCCGCATCGAGCTCCCTACTCAGTGGGAAGACTGCTTCTCCCTCTCCCACTCCCCCTGCTTGTGTTCCCTCTCTCGCTGTCTCTCTGTGTCAAATAAATAAATAAAATCTTTAAAAATAAATAAATAAATAAATAATGAGATAGTTTAATTGGATATAAGAAAAACAACCTCTATGTCGAAGTAATAAAATATTAGCATGGACTACTAGGGAGATATTAAGTATTTATACCTGGAAATCTGCAAAAAGAACATAAACAACCATGTTTCCCTGCCTGAGAAAGGCAAACTGCTGGACAAAATGATCTCAATAGTCCTTACTAATTTTTTATTTTATAGATATCACTCTTTAGTTTTCTTCCAGTTTCTCTGCTAGTTACAATACATTAAACAGTAACAATTTCTGGCTTTTGTTTTTAAACACATCTGATTATAAGTTTATTAACTATAGTTTCTCTTTTACATTCCATTGTCAAGAAGTGAAAACAGTGATGCATCAGCCAGTTTTTCAGGAAGAATGCAGATTCCAAGGTAAATCACATTTACAATGTATCCCTTAACATACATATAGTAAGTGGATGGTTAAACCATCTTTATTTAAATCATAATACTCCCTTGTTCAAAAACCTATTGGCCCTGCAGCAGGACGGCATCAAGGAAGTGTTCACTGAGGCTGTCCGGGTGGTGCTCCACCCCACGCCCATCAAGCGTGGGCAGTCCTATGTCCTCTTGTGACCCTGGCACTTGGCTTGGAGGCTGCCCCTGCCCCCCGACCAGTTGTGCCTTGGCACCTTGTCTGCCCCCAGCTGTGCCTTAAGGAATAATTCTGGCACTCCTTCCAGGGGGTTCCCTGAATGCCCTTTTCTCTGAATGCCTAGTTCTCCTTAATGAGGCCCACAGGGAAAGGGGCTTTGGGCCCTGCCCCACTCTGCTTGGGAACACCAGGTATTCCTGAGAGCCCACCTAGGCCAAGGCTGGACCCCTCCCCAAAAAGCCAACCCAAGTACCCCTCCCCCATTTCCCCTACTGACCAGTTGATCCAGCTTTCCATACAGATGTTGCTGCCTATTGTGGTGCCTTCTCTCAAGTTAGGAGTTCTCAGCTGTCCCTAACCTCTCCCTCACTGCTCTTTGAATTGCTTCCCCCTCAAGAGGCTCTCTCCCTTCCCCAAAGAAGGAGCCACAGAATCCTGAGAAGATGAATGTGCCCTAACCTACCCCCATGTGCCCAGACCTTATGCATCTGCTGACTGACTCAGCGCCCCCTTCCCCAGGCTCCTGGGGGCCTTTCCTACCCCCATCAGCATCAATAAAACCTCCTGTCTCCAGTGGGGGAAAAATAATGCCACTTCAACCACTCTGATCTTAACCATTTGTCCAATATCCCAAATTCACAGCTCTTTCTATTCTTTGTCCTTGGATTAACACCAGCATGATACAGACCAGGTGACCATTCAACAATATTGGATCAGGAAATTCTACACATAGGGAACAGCAAATGCAAAGCTCTAAATTCTCTCATTCTGTCATTTTCTCCTGAACATACATAGGCACACGTATATATCAACGTCATTCGCTTTCTCCTGAATATTTTCCTTTGCTGCATACACACTGACATTATATCTGTATTTGTGTATTTGTTTATTGTCAGCTTCTCCTTCCATATCATAAATACTGTGATCAAGGACTGTTTACTTTTTTATTCTCTACTGTATTGCCCATACCTAGAATAGTGTCTGGCACTTGATAGACATTTAATAAATCAACCTTTCACTTCACTTTCAATTTAAAAGCAGATATTATTTCTGCAGTGCCAAAATCTGATGAAAAAACATATTGTTTATAGTTGTGACTATAGCCAAAGTCAGTGCATTTGTGACTGAATATTATGCTTTCCATCCGTATAGTTTGTCATCATGGAAAGAGAACTGTAGTCTGAAGGTGAAGTGGGAAGTACAATCTGCAGAAATCATATCATTTATTCTTTCTCAAATGAATCAAGGCTTATTGTCTTTGGGTAAAAATATATTATAAAAAAACTTACAGTGAACCTCTTTTCTTCATATAAGAAAACACTTGCTGTTTAAAAAATGTGATTCTCTCGCTGATGTGAGAAGAATTTATTCCATTCCCTATCTGAGAATTTCATTGCCATTTGCATGTTGCCTGGAATACAAATTGTACTTAGTAATCAATCAGTGTTTAATTGCTGCTCAAGTAAACCCTTGTAATCAGACTTGCTGTAAAAATGTTAAGGTGTGCAAAAAGCATAAGGTGGCATTTTCCCCTCCTTCTTATTATGCCTGTGTAACTTCCATTAATACTAATAGGAGGCACAGCTGGTCGTCAACAGGAGATTACAGGTTGCTGCTTAAATCGTATTTTATTTTTATACCTTGGCAAGATTTATGTATTGAAATCAGGTGGCCAGATTTTTTTTTTGCTGTTGTTAAGAAAGCTTTTACTCTGAAAGAATGAGATTGGGGGAGGGAAATTGAGTTTCAAATTTTTTATTTTAGGAATATAAAGACTCGAAATCCAAGCAGCAGCTTGTCCTTATACAGCAAGTCTGTCTTATTCTTTAGCACCAGCTGGAGTCCCGTTTCTAATTTGCTGTGAAGAATTAAGTGGTTTGAGACCCATACCCTGGAGTATTTGACCTCCAGTGTCAACCAGCTAGCTTGCAATTCCCTTGGCTGAAAAGTTTCTCCAGAATTGATTTGAACATCAGTTAAAATACTCTGCAATTTAGTAGTAAATATCACTGCAAATCTGAGTACAAGTTTATAGCCATGAAAAAAACACACTGTAGAATATTAAGGAAAAGACTTTAGGAAACATGAAAAACCTTGGTGATCAAAAATGTGGTAATAGAACCTTTCACCTCAAGGTCATTGGTTTGAGTCTGGCGTAGTTGGGTGGTTTACCAGCTGAAGACGGTTGTTTGTAACGTATGTGAGCTATGTCAGTGCTCTCAAACTCATTTCTTTGTGGTCAGGTCCATTTGTGATAAAACAGCTATTCTTGTCATTCTCAAATGCCACGGTATTGACAACCCTAAAGGAGAATAGAAGGACTAATAGGGACAGAGTTAGGGCAGTATCCTCGTTACCCCAAATGCAAGTCAGGCTCCTTTTATCTCAATCTTCCTTTTCTCATGCTGTTGCTCCCATCTGGACTGTTGCCCATTTATCTTTATGCCAAATTTAGTCTTTTAAATCATTCGACTCATTCCTTCTCCCTCTCCATGATACTTCTCTCAGTATTCCCTGTGATTAGTACATTTTTCTCATCCCAGACCTTGCTTGGTATCCAGTTACCTGATAGTAGATGGATTACCAGTGTGAGTAACACTATTCTAGATAGGAGAATAAATGTCACCATTCCCCCTAACTCTTGTTAAACTCCTCTGTTCTCATTCTCTCTTCATTTTCTTCTTCCCCAGCTTCCACTACCGTTAATTAACCACATCCCATGGAGACATGTTCTGCTTTTTACTCCAAAATCTCACTTGGCTTCTTACCCTAAAAACACTTCCCCTGACAACCTGTAGTTCTGCTGTCCTTAATTTTGCCACTGCCTACACTGATTTGCCGTACTATCTACTCTAAACCATGAAGGGTACAACAAAGCTTAAAACTAGAAAAATCTCCATTCATTTGACATGATAAAGTAGATCAAAGAGGAAGTGGATGGAAAGTGTGAAGCAGAAGGTGAGATCAAAAGGTATAGGTACATTCTGAGAATCCCTGCTTGGAAAACTAGATAGTGATTACGTTTCATAGTCCATTTTCCCATATTTATTAGTTCCATGTGTTTGCTGGGTACTTAGTACATTTAATACTGTTTTTCAAGTATATTAAGAGTTAATTTAGCCTTATGACTTTGTTCAATTTCCCAAATCTTGAACACATTTTTTTCCATGAGTAAAACCATATGGTGGGACTGAGTAATAAAAAGAGCTACCAGTTATTGAGAGATTACTTTATACCAGGCACTGCATTTACTATTTATAGTAAATGTAGTACTATTTATAGTAAATGCAGTATATTATTTTATATAATATATATAATTATATATAGCTATATAAGTATATAGCTATATATAATTATATAACTACATAATATATATGATTATGTAGTTAACTATATATATATATATAAAATCTCATTCAGTACTTAATCTTGGGAGATATTATGCTGCTTGGTTTATGGTAGAGAAAATTGGGCCCTCAGGAGTTTAGGTACCTTGACTAAAGTCACACTGCCAGAAATATCAAAGTTTCAGGCTGAACCCAGATATTTCCAACTCCATAGCCTATTTTTTTAAATTAGTGTTACATACAATCTCTTTAAATCCTAATGCACTGTGATGTAGTCATCCTATTTAAGCACCTAAAGATCCAGTCTGAGATTTGACCAGAATATATCAAGTCTGCTGTAAGAAATTACTATGCTTATGTTTTCAACTCTGTACTTTATTTAACACATATAGTGGAATGAAGGAGAATTGTGTTTCTGTGCCATTGTATACCAACTCTTGCTTATCTAAGTCTTTGTCACCAGGTAAGATTTTGAGTGTAATAATCCATTAACTCATTATTCCTTTTTTGTCTTTAAAAATATATAATACATTACAGAACACTGAATAAATGCTCAACAAGTGCTTATAGCTTCAAATTGATATTTTAATAATTTACCAAGTTATGGAAATTCAGAGATTTGTGCCCCAACAAATCTTAGTTTCAATTTGAAAGAAAACAGATGTGCCCTACCTCCTAGTACAGTACATAAGACTATATATAATACATAAATCAGTTTTCCTAGGTTTTGAGGGATATGTGATCATTGTTTATTCACATTTTATTTTTTTTATGAATGTGGTAAAAAATGTAAAACAAAAGAAGGTAAGGAGGAAATATAAAACACTCGTAATTCTGCCATCAGTGTTATTATAATCTATGTCAGTTTACACAATTGGCATTATTTTAATAACCTTAATTTGTAAGCTGATTTTGTTTTACTTAATACAAAATATGATAGTTAATAGATTCTAATGTTATTCTTATGTTATTCTAAATGTAGAGTATGCAATAATGTATTGGTAAGTATAGGCTAGGCTCTGCTGCAATAACAAATTACTCCAGAAACTTCAGAGACATAAACCTTTGCTACATATCCTATTTGGATTGACAGGGAGCCTCTGCCTCCTGTAGTAAGTAGGATGCAGATTTCCAGAGGTTCCACTTTCTTTTGATAGCACCTTCTGGAGCATGTGACCTCCTCAGTCACTGCAGCACATTGTAAAGGTACAGGGAGTTTTCATCTAAGCAACTAACTGCTTAAGCCAGAAATGACACATGTCATTTTCACTCATAGCCCAATGGCCAGAACAAGTTACATCACCCTGCCTAATTGCAAAGGGGCTGGGAGCTATAAGGAAACACATGGAATATTGTATATAACTAATCTCTCTCAATTTCTTCCTTTAGTATAACTCTAATAGCTTTATGTTTAACAGCGATTTCTCAAAGTTATGATTATTAAGAAAAGCATCCTTTCTTTTTTTTTAAGTGTTGATAAAAATGTAGTAGTTACTACCCTTAGACTTCAGACTTAGTTACATTCACCAGAAATATCACTTAATTCTATAATTACAACTTAATTTTTATTTTGAATCCTTAATCGGCCAAATGGAAAAATCAAATCTCAGCCAATGTAAAGCTGCTTCTCCCTTTCTCCCAGAGTTGCTTCTAAATTCTAGGGGGTTGATAAAGTGCCAAAGTCTCAGTAAGGAGGGTAGACACCTGCTCTTCAGTCATTTTCATTTTTCTGTGTGATGAATGATGACATGGCCATCATCTGTTCCATTCATTGGTCCACACATGTAAATAGAGTATGCTTCTCTCTCCTGAAGACAAGCCTTCCAGAGCGTCCTGCACTCTCTTCCATGCGGCACAGGGAACATGTTATTCTGCAACTCTGGCCACACTAGGAATTTGTCAGGCTGGAATGAGGGTGTGGAGTTGTAAAACAGGTAGGGATCAGGTTCTTAGAAACCTGAAAGTGACTGATTTTTCATCCCTGATGGGAAGGATGAGCAATATAGAAATTGACATATCACATTTTCTCCCAAATCTTATGATGTAGCATAACCTTGTTCCTGGACATTAACTTTTGAAATGAAAAAGCTAAAATTTAATTCTTTTTACTCATATTCTGTTTACTAACCCTTGTCTGAGGCTATAATCACACCAAATGAATAGAGGAAAGACAAAAAAAAATGAGGAAAGGAGAAAAAAATACATACCAGTTTATCAAAATAGTATTCTATTACCTGCTGACTAAGTCTTCATGGCTGGTTACTTCTGTGTAAGGTAGTCATATTCAGCACCATGCAACTATGTTATCTTGTAATACCTGATTGTCCAGTGTTTATTTGGGATCGTGGAGCCAAAATTCCCCTGTAATAATATGTGACCCAATCATATTCAAAACCTTAGAATTTTACTTAGAGATTCCGATGTTTCAAATAAAATGTAATTATGTATTTTTAGAAATGGTGGTGGTGGAACAGGGGATTGTTGTTATTTGTTCATTTGTCAGTTGGTTGTTGCTTTGAAGAAACATTTTATCTGCCACTGGGGGAAGGTGATTCATTAGCTGTGAATATCATTTTCTCCTTCCCTTCATCTGGTTCCTGGAAGCCCTGACATTGTGTTTCTAAAGAGCTATTTTCCAGTCTTCCTATATCTTTACATGGTGGAGAGAGAGAGAGAAAGAGATTAAGAGACAGAGACAGAGAGAGAGATTGGGACAGAGAGGAAGGGAGCACTCATAAGCTCCTCTCTTTTCCTTTCCTTGTAAAACACAAATCCCATCATGGGGGCCCCACCATCACTTAAACCTAGTTATCTCTCAGAGGCTCCATCTGCAAATACTATCACATTGAGGATTAGGGATTCAATATATGAATTTTGGGGAGACACAACATTCAGTTCATAACAGTGTGTGTGAATGTGTTTAGTACGTTCTTTCTGGCACTATGAGATGTTCCAAACTTATGTATTCCCTGCACCAATTCTGGAAGCAATCATTTCTCCAAGGAGCCCCAGTTTGTTTTATTGGAGCATGGTATTAGAGACCAAAATGGGTACACCAGGTGTGCTTATTGTTAGTGGAGTATCATTATTTCTAGGTCTTTTCAGCAGATTGAGCAAGAAAATATGTATGTGTATACTAATCCTTGCATATGTAAATGTCTATAAATATTTTTATATGTATTCATCTGTGACTATATCAAACTAAATATGAGTTCCTACTAATGTTTCTATATGTGACTATATCAAACTAAATATGAGTTCCTAATGTTTCTATCTCTAATCCATTACAACATTGCTCATTCTAACCCTCTCCCCTTGCTTTTTTCTGTAACCTTCTATTCCAAAAGTAAGAAACCTGGCTCTCATCATCCTTACTTACTTACTCAGTTTCAGTGTTTATGTATGACAGTACCAGAATTGTTACCCCAAAACCCTATGGGAAGTAACTTTACCAACTATACTGCAGCTTAAGTATAGTTACTTTTGCCTTTAGATTTACAGACTACTAATTTCCAATTTTGCTTTGGCCAGCATCTGTTTCCCTACTCCCTTCAGTGTGGTTATTTCGTGTATTTGTAATACAGTTAGATTCTTTTCTCATAGTTTGCATTCCCTCCTGATATCTCTTGATTTCCTAAATAACGTCTTTTTAACTTGCATATATTAAGGTTTACTATTTATGCTATAAAGTTCTATGCATTTTGACAAATGCATTATGTCATGTACCCACTATTAGTATACAGAATAGTTTAAGTGCCCTAAAATATCTCCTGTATTTTGTCTGTTGAAACATTTCCTCTTCTGGAACACTTGGTAACTGCTGGCCTTTTTACCTACTCTATAGTTTTGCCTTTACCAGAATGTCATATAAATGGAATTAAACAGTATGTAGCCTTTCAGACTGACATCTTTCACTTAGTAATATGCATGTAAGATTCATACATATTTTTGCATGGCTTGTAGCTCACTTACTTTTATCACTGAACAGTATTCTGTTACATACATATACCACAGCTTGTTTAACCTTTCACCTACTGAAAGACATCATGGTTGCTTCCAGCTTTGGTGATTATGAAGTTTGTATAAACATTCATTTGCAAAATTGATTCTTGGCTTCATCTTAAAAAATCCTTAGCTATAAAGATCATAAAATGTATCCTTTAAAATATATATATTTAAGTATTTTTAAGTACAATCACATGTTGAGCAACCACTACCACTATCTAATGCCAGAATAATTTCAGCATCCCAAAATGAAACCCTGTACCCGCTAACATGTATTCCCTATTCTCTCTTGCTCTTAGCCCCTGACAACCACTAATCTACTTTCTGTCTCTATGTCTTTGCCTATCTGGACATTTCATATAAATGGAGTCATACACATTACCTTTTGTGTCTGACTTCTTTAACTTATAATGTTTTCAAAATACATCCATGTTGTAGCATGTATGAATACTAGTTCCTCTTTATGTCTGAATAATATTCCATTATATGGGTATATCACACTTCGTTTATGCCTTTGTCACGTAAGGGACATTTGGGTTATTTCCAATTTTTGGCTATTAAGAATAGTATTGCTATAAACATTTATATGCAATTTCTGTATGAATAAGTGTTTTCATCTATTTTGGGTATATATATATATATATATATATATATATATATATATATATATACCTAGGAGTGGCATTTCTGGATCATATGATAGCTCTATGTTTGATTCTTTGAGGAACTTCCAAACTCCTTTCCAAAACACTTGTGCCATTTTAAATTCCTACCAGCAACATATGAAAGTTTTGATTTCTCTGCATCCTCACCAATACTTTTAATTGTCCATTTTTTAAATTATAGCCATCTAATGGATATGAAATGGTATCTTATCAGGGCTTTGATTTGCATTTTTTTAACAACTAATGACATCACGCATCTTTTCATATCTTCCATGTGCAGATTTTTGTATGAGCATAGTTTTCAAGTCATTTTTGTAAATACAAAGAAGCACTATTGTTAGACTCTGTATTAAGGCTTTGCTCTCTTTATTTTTATTCAAAGAAATGTGATATGAATTGCAGCTGATACTTGTGGAACAAGACTTCCCGTTCCATATTATGACAGCTAGCCATTTGTTAGCCAGAGAGGAGGCAGAAAGCTCATATTGCCCTATGTAGTTAGTTGTTCCTTGAGTGTGGGGAGGAGAGATACCGCCCTCTAGGGGAGTTTGCCAAAGTAGTGGGGTACTTTGGTTGTCACAATAACCAGTGTGTGCTATGGGCATTTAGTGTCTGTGGCCCAATCAATATTATGCAATGTGTAAAAGAGTCTTGCACAATTAAGGAATGCCCTATCTCAAATGTCACTGAACATCTTGGGTGAAAATAATTGCCAGACATATGAGTCAGCAGAAACCAAGGATAGAAAACATAGAGAGTAAGGTTCAAAATTTGCAAGTGGTAAAAGCCAGCTTGGAAAGGAAATACTGGTTAACTGACAACTTTCTGGGACTGAAGGTGATAAGATCTCCTTTCTAGAATTGTCTTGCATCTTAAATCATCTTGGTACCTCTATAGGATGAGCTCTGGGTTCCTTGAGATTCTTGTTTTCCATCTTTATATTTTGTATCTTCATACTGACTACCAAATATTATTTAGATTACTTAAATAAATATCTGATTTTTGCAATCAAAAGATGCTAACTAGCATACTTTTCCCCCCAAAAAGATATGGAGAGAGTGGCATTTAAAGAGGGGGGGTTCAAGTTCCCACTTTAAAGTTTTTCATTATAAGCTGTTAGGACTAATATTTTCATTGTGGTTAAAACATTACAAATAATTGTAGCATCTATAAATATTAACCTGGCAGGCTTATTATTTGGGATATTCTAGTGAGTTGCTTTTTCCTATGTGATGCTAACAAATTAGTTTCTCAGCACACTCCAAATTATGAAGTTGAAGCCAACTTTATTTCATTTTATTTTATTTTTAGAGAGAGAAATTGTGCAAGTGGGGAAGGGGGAGGGACAAAAAGGGAGGGAGAGAGAGAATCTTAAGCAGGCTCCACGCTGAGCTCAGTTTCACAACCCTGAAATCATGACTTGAGCCGAAATCAAGAGTCAGAGCTTAACCGACTGAGCCACCCAGCTGCCCCCAAAATTGAAGCCAACTTTATTTTTTTTATTTAAATTCAATTAGCCAACATATAGTACATAATTAGTTTCGGATGTGTTAAATAATTCATCAGTTGCATATAGCACCCAGTTCTCATCATATCATGTGCCCTCCTTAATGTCCGTCACCCAGTTATCCCAAGCCCCTACTCACCTCCAACTTTAAACCAAATACATGGGTAGGGGAAAAAAGTCAGTACTTTGCAAGTTTATTCACACTATGTGATACATTATTTTTAGAGAGCTTAGTATTTTGCTAATGTATTCAACATTATAAGCCAGGAATAAAACTTTTCAATTTAACTCCCATTGGTAGGAATTACAGCCTAAGTTGTAGTGAAGTAGAACTTTGCTAAAAGAATAACCAAGTCACATTCTGTACATACTAAAGCATTTAATTCACATATACTTGAATTTTGCATGTTACTAACATGTTAAATTCATTTTACCCTATTGAGCAGAGACTAGGATATCGTGTTCTATATTAGTAGCAGCCAACTCAATAAGTAGTGATTAAGCCATGTGGTAGTCTGTTCCACTGGCGGCCCCTGATGAGTCCATCTCCTGGTATTCATCCTCTTGTGCAATCCCCTTTCCTTGAATCTGGGAAGCAATGATGTGCTTAGACAAAAGAATATGGCTAATATGACACTGTGCCAGTTCCAGACCTAAGCCTTAAAATGTCTGGCAGCTTCCACTTTTGCACTCATAGGAGCCAGACAAGAAATTCACCCATGCCTCTAGAAAGACCACATGAAGAAGCACCAAGGAGAGTGAGAAGCCCTGAGACTACATGGAAAGATGGAGATGCCTAGCCCTTTCCACTTCCTCATTACCCACAGCTGATGTGAGAGCTGAATTTACCCACAAGTGTGGCCAGCAGAAGAATCAAAGCGGAGCCCAGCTCAGACTGCAAACTTGTAAGCAAATAAAATAGTTGTCTCAAGCCAGTAAGTTTCAGGGTGTTTATTTTTGAAGCAATGAATAACCAGAAAAAAAAATACCTACTGAATATCTGGGGCTGCTGTTTGTTAGGGAGGTACAAAGAATAGATGATGAAGTGATACATGTTTGACTTCTATTTTTTTTTTATTTTATTTTGCTGTGGTAAGAACACTTAACCTGAGATCTAGTCTCTCAACAAATTGTTAAATGTTAATGATACAATACAGTATCGTTGACCATCCCTAGAACTTATTAATCTTGATTAACTGAAACTTTATGCCTATTGATTACTAATTCCCCATTTCCTCCTCCCCCAGTCCCTGACAACCACCATTCCACTCCAATTCTATGAATTTGATTTTTTTCAGATACCTCATATTATTGACTTCCAGCTTTTGAGCTGGAGTATGGTATACATCTTTTCACAGAAATTTTGACTTCCAGCTTTTGAGCTGGAGTATGGTATACATCTTTTCACAGAAATTTCTGAAAGTTATATTTTTGTTAGTAATATATTTCAGCTACATTTTTTATTAAAATATAGCGTGGAATATTAATTATATTTGATAAATCTGTGGGCAAGTGATTTTCAACTTCTAGTGTCAATTATACTTCAATAATTTTTTTGTTTTAATTTTCAACTTCTGGTAAGTAATTTATAAATGAATTTTTGGAACACATTAATTTACCGGTGTTACCTGTATCATCACATGCAGTCCTTCAAGGTATAATTTCCAATTATTGCAGTAATTCAGGCAAGGGAGAAATTTGGACCTGCCTGAGTAATTCAAGAAAGTTGCAAACCACTTTGGTATCAGGAACTGATAGGAAGGAAAGACTTGGAATGAGCCAGGCGTAGGAGAACAAGACAGACATTCTAAGTGAAGGTGTGACATGCTCAGAAGCACAGCAGCAGGGGAGAAGCTGCAATGTTAGACGGGTACATACGGATTTGGTTTATAATCACAATGAATGGGTGAAGAGGATTTTTTTAAAAATTACCCAAAGGTAACTTAGCAAGGAAATTACTTGATTAGGCTATGTTTTAGACTTACAAATTTAGCAGCAGTTCCCAGGACAGAGTAGAATAGGGAAAGATTTGACAAAATCATGAAAAAAAATCTTACCGGCATCCAGTATTTTCAGCAGCTTTCTCTAGTACTCAAAAGAGGTTTTTTTTTTGTTTGTTTTAAACAGAAAGACAAAATAGTTATTAAAAAAAGTCAATAAGTACTTTCCTTTTGCAGTTTTGTCAAATACTTTCATGTAATGTCATAATAACAATAATTGGACTATCATATCTTTTTTTTTAAAGATTTTATTTATTTGAGAGAGAGAGAGTATGCACGTGAGGAGAGGGGCAAAAGGAGATGGAGAGAATCTCAGGCAGACTCTGCTGAGCACAGAGCCCAGTGTGGGGCTCCATCTCACCATGCTGAGATCATGATCTGAGCTGAAACCGAGTCGTTCCCTTAACCAACTGAGCCACCCAGGTGCCCCATAGACTGTCATATCTTCTTGGTAGTCAGTTCTTGATCATACAACTTTGATGATCATCCTGGGCTGTTTTATCACACCTTAAATAAAGAGATGTATAGTTTTTGCAAGCATAACTTTTGGTATCCTGGAACAATTTTTGTTTATACCGACTTCCCTTAACAATTCTATTGTGCATATATATGTTTATATGTATTTTTCTTTTTTTAGTCTCTTATTCTGGACATGATTCTTCATATTTTGACTGGTATTAAACAGCAGAACATTTTCTTACATATTTAAATGTCACTAAAATAAATGTGTGTATTTATCTTTTTAAGATGAGAAAAGATGTTCAAGAAAAAAAATAATGAGCTAGGCACTAAAGGAATAATAGAGTCAGGATGAAAAATGAAATGAGGGGCGCCTGGGTGGCTCAGTCGGTTAAGCATCTGCCTTCGGCTCAGGTCATGATCCCAGGGTCCTGGGATCGAGCCCCCGCACCGGGCTCCCTGCTCCGCGGGAAGCCTGCTTCTCCCTCTCCCGCTCTCTTTGCTCGTGTTCCCTCTCTCACTGTCTCTCTCTCTCTCTGTCAAATAAATAAAATCTTAAAAAGAAAAAGAAGAATGAAATAAAAAATATCCCCTCTAATTCTCAGTTTAGTCCAAAATACCTCAGGGTATCCTGTACCAATGCATACCTACACTTCATATTATTTGCAATTGCACAGAGTATCACAGGAACTGAGAGACAGATATCTTGTTGAAATTTATTACCTTCATAAACTTTATAACCAAAGAATTTGTTTATACACAAATACTATTCAATGGGTAGGCCTCATGCTTAATATCCAGTTATGGCTAGACTTAATGCCAATTTGTATTCCTAAGAGGATGAGCTGGGTTAGTATTTCTTCTCACATACAACCTGGGTATATATTATATTATATTATATTAATTATATTATATTATATTATATTATATTATATTTATTATATTATTATATCATATCATGAACAACTTTGTAGAAATTGGTGAATGCCTTTCCAAATTAGGTAAAGCTTTCTAGAAGACTTTGTAATTAGCAGAATTTCCTGGATTGGTCTCAAGCTAATTTAGCCTTTAGTGACCTATAAAAACAAAAATGAGGCATTCACCTATAGACTGATGTGATATGTGATTCTGTGATTTAGAATATTATATCATATCACTGGATTACAGATAATCTGTTTTCCCATTGAAATATGTAGCCACAAACTAACTGAATAAAAGATTGAATTAAATAAGAAGCATGGCAAAAGTTTCTAAAATTTCAAAGTCTGCATATATTTTTAGGTTTGTCTGCTATAGAATCTATACTATAAAATATGGGAATTCTTTTAAAATCAGGAAATGCATGTTTTTGGGAAGCATAATGCTAAATGGATCTAATTTAAGTTTTAAGTATTGTTTGTTGAAAGGTAGTTTTTTATTTGAAATATTTAAATTAGAGATGCATGTAGATTAATTTCAAAAATTAAAACTCATAATCAAATGTTAATTCTAATTCTTTTTGCTGTCATATAAGTGTAAAAATATATTTTTATCTCTAAGGTAATATAATGAGCCATGAATCTAAGATTTGAAAAATGGTATACTAATGAACTTATAATTCCCTTGTGCATATGTTGGGAGGGCTTTTTTTTTTTTCAAAGCATATCTGAAAGTATAAAGAATCTCTTTTCAGTGTTTGATTAGCAGCAAAATTAGTGAGCTAGAAACATTATTCATAATACAATAGAAATGTAGGAAAGTTGGAAACTCTCCAAGTGGGTATTTGGAAACAGAGACAACTTAATTGTTCTGAGGTTGAGAGACAAATTATTGATTACATTTTTCCACTAAAGTATTCTCTTTAAAATGGATGTTAATTGTTGGTATCTCTTGCTAAGAAAATACTCATCCTCTACTGAATAATGCTTGGCGCATAGTAAATGCTCAATAAATACTTTAAAAAAATAATACTAGATATAAATATGCCCCCTAATTATAAATCTTCTGAGCATGTTCCTTATTTGAAATTAATGAAAATTGTGGTTTATTTTTCAGTCTTATGGATTATCCACAGTAAGGAGATATGAATGTTAATGCCATGTTTGGTGATCTTACAAAACAAATTTGTGATTTATAACATTTTGACTCAATATTTCTATTTCTAGTTTACAGATATCTGATTCCTAAAAAGTATTAGAGACTATTTTTGTTTATGTACCAAATGATTTGATCTTTTCAATAATGCTTCTTTTTTTTTAAGATTTTATTTATTTATTTGACAGAGAGACACAGCAAGAGAGGGAACACAAGCAGGGGGAGTGGGAGAGGGAGAAGCAGGCTTTCCCTGGAGCAGGGAGCCCAATGCGGGGCTCAATCCCAGGACCCTAGGATCATGACCTGAGCCGAAGGCAGACACTTAACAACTGAGCCACCCGGGCACCCCTTCAGTAATGCTTCTTAAACATATACTTAAAAATATAAACCTGAGCAGGGCACCTGGGTGGCTCAGTTGGTTAAATATCTGACTCCTGATTTTGGCTCAGATCATGATCTCAGGGTTGTGGGATCAAGCCCCAGGTGAGGCTCCGAGCTCAGTGGGGAGTCTGCTTGAGATTCTCTCTCTTCCCTCTCCCTCTGCCCCTTCCCCCCATGCTCTCTCTTTTTCAAATAAATGAATAAATCTTTAAAATCTTTAAAATATATATATATATAAACTCGAGCAATAAAAGAATAAGTGTCTAGATTTTTTTAATTTTTTAAAGTGTCTAGATTTTAAATGAAATATTTAGAAGAGTATTTCTTAAGCTATACTGACTCAAATTGAAAGTAAGGATCTTCTAGGCAGCATAAGAAATTATGCTAAAATGAGTTGCCTCTGTGTTTATGAGGACAGTATATATTTGGGTTAGTACTGTGCATAGTTTTGTGCAATAAATGGAAAAATAAATGGCACTTCTTGTAGCTGAGCAGGAGTTTCAGTGTCCCAAGTTGTATATATATTAAATGAGAAATGTTCTTAAATATTCAAATATTGAAAAATATTCAAAATCAGTATTGTGGTTCTGTACATTAAGGAAGTTCTTCCACTGTATAGGACAGGCAATGTTTACAGCAAAATTTGAGTAGGGTGAGGAGAAAGAGAATCAAATATAAATAGGAATGTAAGTAAGGATATCCATGAACTAACCAAAAGTGTGAAAATACTTTTATTATTCACTGGACAAGAAAATTACAGAATCAGAGATGCAGAAAATCCACACATTTTGACATGTGTGATTTAGTTTCAGTTTAAAAGATGCTGCTAAATAGAAGCAGAGAAACAAGTTCAGATATTTCCAAATGAGGCTGGCATCTGGAAGAAGGGACAGGCATTTCAGGCTTTATTCTAATCTACCACTAAATCTATCTGATACTATTATCAAGTATTTACTGATAATCTAACATGTATGTATATACAATACTATGTTAAATAATGAGAAGACAGAGAATTAGTATACAAGTTTCTTACATTTACCTGTCTTATTAGAAAGCCAGGAAACACCCATGGAAAGAAAAGAATATCTGATATCATCTGCCATGTTCCAAATATGTATAACAAATAATAAGTACTATATGTATGTAAGGTGGGATGTGGTAAGTTTTAAAACCAAGTAGCATGAGGAGCACTTGGGTGCTTAGTTGGTTAAGCAGCTGCCTTTGGCTCAGGTCATGATCCCAGGCTCCTGGGAGCGAGCCCCACATCGAGCCCCACATCAGGGTCCTTGCTTAGTGGGGAGCCTACTTCTCCTCTGTCTGCTGCTCCCCCTGCTTTTGTTTGCTCTCTCCCTCTGTGTGTGTGTGTGTGTGTCAAATAAATAAAATCTTCATTAAAACAACAACAACAATACCAAGTAGCATAAAAGGTGGAGAGATCCAAATTGGGAAAGAAGAAATAGGATTTTAATAGGCTAAAATTTCATGTAGAAGGAATAGTGTAGTAAGGGTATTAGCATTGGAATGATAGACCAGAATTTATGGAGTTGCCCTGGGTGAGCATACAATGTGTATAATGGTATAAAAGTCTAAAAAAAGATTGACCATAGTAATGGAGAATTTCAAATGTTGGGACAAGAGGTACTTAATCGTATTACATAAACCTGTGAAACTATTAAAAGTTTTTCAACACTCAGATCCTGGGGTTACATGATGAGATATTAGATTTAGAAAGAAAACTCTGGTGGAGAGCAGTGAAAATGAAGTGACAAGTTGGAAAGTTACTATAATAATCCAGGTGCTAGGCATTAAGAATCTGAACGAGGACAGTAACAGAAAGAATGGAAAGCAGATGATACTGCAGAGATTGAAATAAAAATACTATGCAATCAAATGAATATTAGGATAGATAAAAGAAATAAAGAGGTTAGTAATTATTATTTGTTACATATCTTATATCTATATGAGGAATATCATCTAAAATTTTATCTTTTTTTCAAATAACTGAATTTATTTTATGTGTGTGTGTATATGTGTGTATGTGACTAGAGATTTATTTAAAGAAGTTGGCATACAAGATTGTGGAAGCTGGCAAGTTCAAAATCTGCAGGGCAAGCCAGCAGGATGGAGACCCAGGAAAGAGTTGATTTTGCAACTTGAGTCAGAATTTTTCCTCTTTGGGGGACCTCAGTCTTTTTCTCTTAAGGCCATCAACTGATTGAGTGCAGCCCACCTACACTAGGAAGGATAATTTGCTTTACTCAAAGTCTACTAATTGATTGATTGGTTTTGAATATAGTTGACACACAATGTTACATTAGTTTCAGGTAAACTTAGTGATTTGACAAATTTATACATTATGCCGTGTTCATCACAAGTGCAGCTACAGTTTGTCTCATTACATCACTATTACAATATCACTGACTGCATCCCTTATGCTGTGCCTTTTATCCCTTTGACTTATTCATTCCATAACTAGAAGCCTGTGTCTCCCTTTCCCCTTCACCCATTTTGCTGAAGCCCCACCATCCTCTCCTGTGGCAACCATCAGTTTATTCTCTGTATTTATACCTCTGATTCTACTTTTTATTTGTTTTGTTGTTGTTGTTTAGATTCCACTTATGAGGGGCACCTGGGTGGCTCAGTTGGTTAAGTGACTGCCTTCGGCTCAGGTCATGATCCTGGAGTCCCGGGATTGAGCCCTACCTCGGGCTCCCTGATCAGCAGGGAGTCTGCTTCTCCCTTTACTCCTCCTCCCTGCTCATATTCTCTCTCTTTCTCTCTCTCTCAATAAATAAAAATCTTTAAAAAAAAATTCCACTTATGAGTGAAATCATATGGTATTTGTCTTTCTCACTCTGACTTCTTTCATTTGGCATAATATCCTCTAGCTCCATCCATGTTGTCTCAAATGGCATGATCTCGTTTTTTTAGGTCTGTGTAATATTCCTCTGTGTGTGTGTGTGTGTGTGTGTGTGTGTGTGTGTGTGTGTGTACTGACTTTTCTTTATCCATTTGTCTATTGATGGACACTTAAGTTGCTTCCATAATTTGGCTATTGTAAATAGTGCTGCAAGAAACATAGAGGTGCACATATCTTTTCAAATTAGTGTTTTTGTTTTCTTTGGGTAATATACTGTAGTGGAATTATTGGATCATATGGTAATTCTATTTTTAATTTTTTGAGGAACCTCTGCCCTGTTTTCCACAGGGGCTATACCAATTATCATTCCTACCAACAGTACACAAGGGTTCCCTTTCTTCTACATCCTCACCAACACTTGTTATTTCTTGTCATTTTGATTTTAGCCATTCTAACTGGTTTAAGAGAATATCTCATTGTGGTTTTGATTTGCATTTACCTGATAATTAGTGATGTTGAGCATCTGGTCATGTATCTATTAGCCATTTGTATGTCTTTGGAAAAATATCTATTCAGGTCCTGTTCCCATTTTTAAAATCAGATTGTTTGTGATTTTTGTTCATTTGGTGTTACGTTGTGTAAGTTTTTAATATATTTTACATATTAACCCCTGATGAAAGAAATTGAAGATGACACAGACAAATGGAAATATATTCCATATTCATGGATTAGAAGTATTAATATTGTTAAAATGTCCATACTACCCAAAGCAATCTACAGATTCAACCCAAATCCTATCAAAATACCTATAGCACCTTTCACAGAAATAGAACAAATGATACTAAAATTTGTATGGAATCACAGAAGACCCTGGATAGCCAAAGCAATTCTGAGAAAGAACAAAGCTGGAGGTATCAACAATCCCAGATTTAAAGATATACTACAAAGCTGTAGTAATCAAAAAAGTATGATAGTGGCACAAAAATAGTTACATAGATCAATGGAACAAAATGTAAACCCCAGAAATAAACCCATGATTATATGGTAACTAATCTATGACAAAGGAGGCAAGCAGATACAATGGGGAAAAGATAGTCTCTCCAATAAATGATGCGAGAAAAACTGGACAGCAACATGCACAAAAATGAAATTAGACCACTTTCTAACACCATACACAAAAATATTCAAAATGGATTCAAGACCTAAACGTGAGACCTGAAACCTTAAATATCCTAGAAGAGAGCACAGGTAGTATTGTCATCAGAAGCAACATTTTTCTAGTTAGGTCTCCTGAGGCAAGGGAAACAAAAGCAAACAAACTGTTGGAACTACTTCAAAATACAAAAGCTTTTGCACAGCAAAGGAAACCATCAACAAAACAACACAGCTTACTGAACGGGAGAAGATATTTGCAAATGATATATCCAATAAATTTATTTCTTTTAATGTCATTGTCCAGTATATGTCTCAGAGTAATGTCAACCAGGTACACTGAGTTATTCTGATTATATTTTATGCAAAGATATTTGCATTAGTGTGAAGTATTAGAGTATCAATTGTGGGTATAAAAGAATTTTCTCCCAAATAAGGAGGAATAGTAGGCAAAATCTACGAAAAATTGCAAAATGTATGAGAAATAAATATATTTCTTCCCCATCAGCTTTATATCTGAAAAAGTTATTCAAAAGCACTGTTGGAAAACGTGCTGGAACAAGAAAGTTTACTCACCATCTAAACTGACTCATTAGAAGTACAGTTAGGTATTATCTTGTTTAAGAATGAGAAAAGCAGGAGTGCCTGTGTGACTCAGTTGGTAAGCGTCTGCCTTTGGCTCAGGTCATGATCCCAGAGTACTGGGATCCAGCCCCACATCGAGACCCACATCGGGCTCTCTGCTCTCCCTGCTCTCCCTGTTCACCCTGCTCGTGCTCTCTCTCTCTCTCTCTCTCTCTCTCTCTCTCAAATATAAATAAAATATTTTTTAAAAAATGAGAAAAACAAATAAAATAGTGATCAAACCTGAATGTATAACAGTTCAAAAAAGTAAAAAGGAGGGGCGCCTGGGTGGCTCAGTCGTTAAGCGTCTGCCTTTGGCTCAGGTCATGATCTCAGGGTCCTGGGATCAAGCCCCACATCGGGCTCCTGCTCAGCGGGAAGCCTGCTTCTCCCTCTCCTCCCACTGCTTCTGTTCCCTCTCTCTCTGTCCAAAAAATAAATAAAATCTTTTTAAAAAAAAAGAAAAAGGAAACAGCATCTGGATACCCTGTATAAAGGCTTTGTTTCTGGGGTACCAGGGTGGCTCAGTCGATTCAGCCTCCAACTCTTGATCTCAGCTCAGGTCTTGGTCTCAGGGTTGTGAGTTCAAGCCCTGCACTGGGCTTGGAGTGCTGGGCATGGAGCCTACTTTAAAAAAAAAAAAAAAGGCGCTTTTTTTTTTCTGAAAGTGATTTGCTGTGGTACCCAAAAGGAAATATTAGAAAATAATTAGCATTCAATAAAATTATGCAAGAATCACTGCTTTTTGTAAAACAGAATGAGAAAGTCATTTAGAGAGAGAATGTTCAGATGAAATGGTAAAGAAATGAGTTAAAATAAGAAAATTTAAAGCATTAAAAATTATATTAAAAGAATAAAAATCCATTGATACTCCAAAAAGTTTAACGATGAAGTGATGAATCACTAAATTCTACTCCTGAAACCAACAATACACTATATGTTAATATTCAGATGTTAGAATTTAAGTAAAAATTGGGGGGAAAAAAAGATCACCTGGTTCAACATATTTGCAAACCACTAAGCCACCAGTATTTTCATATTCTGAATAAGAGAAAAAATAAAACATCTAACTTCTCATAAGGTAAAAACAAACAAAAAATAATAAAATACCTAAGTCACAGGGATGTAAAATACATCAGAGGGAATATAACCAATATTGTAATAACTTTGTATGATGACAAATGGTAATCAGACATAGTGGTGGTGATTTTATAATGCATATAAATGTCAAATTACTATGTTGTACACCTGAAACTAATATAATATTGTATGTCAACTATGCTTCAACCAAAAAAAATTTTTAAACATGTTCTACAAAATAAATGATAAGAGTTTTAAAAAAAACAAAAAGACAAGAAAAAAGCTTAACAATAATGTGGAAGATAAACCCAAAACAGTCAACAAAAAGGAGAAGAACAATAAAACAGTAGAACGTGACTTGTATTATTTTTAATCTGATGTTTCAGTTAAGCATAAAATGCAGATGGAGAATTTGAGAATAAAGTTAACTCTGTGGATCTTTTCCATAGAAATACGTATATACGCATTTATACCTAAAGCCCATATCAATTTCAAGAGGTTCACAGACCTTTCAAATTGCATTCGTGTACCCCATGGTAAGCTGAAGAATTTTCCATATGCAGTTGGTCTGAATAATCTAGTTCAATATTTCCAAAACCAGTATTCCATGAAACACATTTTCTTCCCCTGGCTATAACCAAAGAATTCCACAGTCAGGTTTGCAAAATGCTAGAATAATCAATATTAAGCAGATTCTATTACTTTGTTACTTCTCAGAGCCTTTTATATGCAATGTATCAAATACCTAGCTGTTTTTAAAAATGCTTACTCTGTTAGGCACTGTTCAAAGTGTTCAATATATATTCATCTTACAATCCTTAGAACAATCCTATAAGTACTATTATTTTCCCTATTTCACTGACATGGAAACTGAGGTAGTAACTTGCCCAAATTCACACAGCCTGTCTATAAACTGGGGGATCTAGGGTTCAAATAACCTGGTCCTGAGTCTGTGTTACTAAACTCTACAATAAAGACAAGAAGCAGGGATCATAGGGACCATTAAACTTTTTATTTTGAGGTGAACCTATTAAAAGGTAGTATTTGTAGAGCATAATATGGGAAGTGGTAGCATGATTAAGAGGTAGATTGAATAATATATAAATATAAATATATGCAAAACTTATACATACATACATAGTTATATATCTTTGAATACTAACAAAATACAGGAATATTTACAGTACTACCAAAATACAGGATTTACAAAACTTGATCATGTAGTAGGTAACCAAAAATATCTCAACACATTCCAGTCAGAAATTGTGCATTATCAATGCTTTGATAATGATGCAAAGATACTAAAAATTATTAACTGCATTAGATATAATTACACCTATTGAGGCAGAGTCTCAAAACAGTTCTTGAATGAGATAGAAGTTGGGGGGGGGATTGTTTGTTTTTGTCTCTGTCTCACAAACAATTCTGTCATAAGCCATCAGGGTAGATAGAACAGCTCTTTGGTGTCCGGGACCCAGGCATCTTCTATTTGTTTATTCTACGCACCCCAGCCTGTGGCTTCTACACTGTACCAGTCCCTCCCTCATTTGTGTTTGTATCCCAGGCATTGAGAAGAAAACACACTCATTTTCATAGTAAAAGTTTGCATCACTTCATCATTTCTTCACAATTCCTGGTAGAACTAAATCACATGGCAACACCTAGCCACAAGAGTGACTAAGAAGTAGTAGTCTTCAGATTGGTGACCCATGTGCTCAACTAAATACTATATTACTGTATAAGAAGGAAATAACAGATTTTGGGGTCCTGGGGTAGCTACCAGCTTTGGCTACTCTAAGAGGAAAAATTCTCTTAACTCAGATAAAAGATGAAATTGTAACTACAATTACAGAAGGCTTAAAAATGATGGGATGCTGCCAAATCTATACTCAGAAAAAAATTTAATGTTTAAATGTAATGACTTTATATTAAACAAGAAAGAATGAAAGTATATGAATTAATCATTCAAGTGGAGAAGCTAGAAATAATTCTTTAAAATGAGTATAAGAAATACAGAAGAATTAATAAAATGGTAGATTAATAATTTATAAATGAAAAAACATAGAATGATAAACGTAAATGCTGGCTCTTCAGAAGATCATTAAAAGAGATAAACTGCAGAAAATGCAAGTCAATAAAAAAAAGATGCAAGTCCTTTATATTATGTATGAAAGAGAAACTGTAACCACAGATATAAAAGGAGATTAATAATCATAAGCATATACCAGAGCATCTGGCTAGCTCAGTTGGTAGAGCATGCAACTCTTGATCTCAGGGTTGTGAGTTTGAGCCCCACACTGGGTGTTTATTTAAAAAAAAAAAACATGTATCACATATCATCACTTAGTACAATGCCTAACAGAGCACCTGACACAAGTACCAGGATCTTAATTTCTAGTTAATAGTCCTTGGCCCCCACACACAAAAAAAGTCCTTCTCTATAAAGTAATTAATATATAAATCTGTTTTAATAATAAAATCAATTTAAGAAGATGTTGGAAATGTGAATCACCAAAAGCAGAGAAGAAGGAAGGAAATTATTTTTATAGGACATTCTATGTACCAGGTGTTTTACATACTTTTTCTCATTTTATTTAAGCTTTATAATCCTTTAAGAAAGGATTACTACATTTCAAAGCTAAGGAAACTGAGATTCAAAGAGGTTAGTAGTTTGCTCAGTCTCGTGATATAAATGATTAAGCAGGTGTCTCTCTTAGTCAGCTTCACTTGGAAGGTGATGTTCTTTCCTTTTTGTTCTTCCTGACTTTTCTTTGCTGAGGAAATTTTATCAAATTTTTTATATCCGAGCAGGTCGATTTAATCTCGTTTATTGTTTTAAATATTGGGACTTTGTGTAGGACTTTTTTGAAAAAGCAGTTTGCTGGTCAAAATTTTTTTTCAAATTATTTCATGTAGGTGGGAGGGAACTTACCTATGGCAGAGATTTCTCTCAGGTCTCAGAACAAACCATATTGCTCCTAATCAACTTTTTTTGTTTGTTTGTTTGTTTTAGTCATTCAGACACTTGTATCATAATCAACTTTCCCCTCTGCCTGGTAGGAAGCTCAAAGAGCGGAGGCTAGTTTTTCTCTAAAACCCTATAAAACCCATGAATGTTTGGAACTAATCCTATCTCTGATTGTATTTTCTCTAAACACTTAAGGTTTTCTTTGCTTTTTTCTGTGTTTATTTTACCCATGATGTTCCAAATATTTTGGAAGCCATTTAAAATAGTATGTGCACTAAAGCATTGATCGTATAAAAATATACAAATTGATAATTTCCCTAACCATTTTCTTATTTTTGAAAATTTAGCTGCTTTCATTATATTTTTCTGCTTTTCTAACATAGCTTACTAGCTTGCTCTGACACTAATGATGTTTAAAATTGCCAGTTTTACCACTACCACATAAATGGTGGATATCATTATACATTATAGTCCATATATACTTTAATATTGGGAATAATAGGACTTGGGCATAGAAAGGGAAGATGGTCAAGAATGGGAAGGGGAAGCATAAGGGGATTCTTCTGATAATAGCATAAATACCAAGGAGGGTGGTGAGCAAACCATGGTTGAAAAGGATATGACAGATTCAGCCTTGATTTGGTCTGAGATAGTAATTTCTAAGTGTAAACTAGTGGATTGGAGCAAAGCAGCAGGAATTTTAGGATGGTATTAATTTTTGTGGTAAGGCCAGTGGTAGCATCAGGATTTGATGACATCATTTTTTAGGTTTTTTGGTTTTTGTTTTTTAGAGAGGGAAAGAAAGGGGGGTTGGGGGAGGGGCAAAGGGAAGGGAAGACAGAGAATCTTAAGCAGGTTCCACACCCAGCACAGAGCCCAAAGCAGGGCTCACTCTCACAACCCTGAGATCATGACCTGAGCCAAAATCAAGAGTCAGACACTTAACCAACTGAGCCACCCAGGAGCCCTCATCATTTTTCAGTTTAAAGCAAAATCCAGCTAACAGCTAGCATTAAGGATCAAAGTCTAATACCTAGGAAGTCATAACCAGAAGTAATTTGAACTGATTTAATGGGCAAAAAATACTTATTTTCATTTGTGTTTTTTGATAAATTAGTCAGTTTAGCAAATTCTTAAGGGTTAATCAACTAAACCTACCTTTACATTAAAACTTTTAGAAAGTTTGTCCATCTAGTTATTGAGGTATTATTCCAATATCAACTTCTATGAACTCTTGGTATAATGAACTCTCTTTCTATATTTGCAGAAAATAATTTTTTCCAATCTTTTCATTTAAATATATAAATATCTTATTTACAACTAGGAGACTTATATGTGGATATCAAGTTAATGTTCCTTTATTAGTATATTGATCCTTTCAAGAAGTAACCCTTAAGAGGTGTATCCACTTGTTGGTATGATAGAGTATCTTGCAGTAGACCTGTTGAGAACAACAATAAAAGGAGATTAAAATATACATACGCCTTCTGTGCACTCTCTGCCCAATTTTTCTGTAAAACTAAAATTGCTCTAAAACTTAAGTCTATTAATTTTTTTTTTAAATGCTCATGTCTAAATGCAGTGGGGAACTGTAAAAGCAGGACTAGGGAAACACAAGATTTTGGACAGAGGGAAACTTAAAAGCAGTAAGCTCATAGACTGAAGTTAACTTTTTTTCTGAGGGCATTTGCCAATGCAGGGCTCAGGAAAAGGATATGAAAAACCAGACTTTCCTTGTGCAGAATGAAATTAGGAACAGAAAAAAAAAAAAAAACAGAAGAGCCTTTGGCAGGCTTCCAGTATAATAAAGATGAAATGCTGGACCTGTGGGGCTAAGATCCTAGTGAGAAGGGATGGGCAAAAAACTGACCTTTGCACATGGCAAGTTTTCCCCACAGGATATCTGCCAATTTCTGAAGGTGCACAGATGATAATATCATATGGTGGCATTCAATTATAAATTACTAGACATGCAAAAAGACAAGACCACTTGAATTTTAAAAAAATAGGATTAAAAACTGGAGAAAAAAAAGAGAATAACAGATGATAAATATATAAGAAATTACCAGACAAGAACTTTTAAGTAAATATGATTAATATGTTAAAATAAGTAGAGGAAAAGGTGAGGAAAAGAGGTGAAAATATTGAGAATTTCACCAACAAATTATAATATGTAAAAATAAATAGAAATAAAATAGCAAATTGAGAACTTTAAAGAGGGGTCAATAGCAGATTAGACACAGCAGCATAGAGGATACCAAACCACAAAATGAGTTAATGAAATCATGCAACGGAAGCACAGAAAAAAATGGAAATCCAGAAAACATAAAAGAAACGTATGACATAGTGAAAAGATTTAATGTGCATGTACTTGGATCTCATAAAAAGAGCAGAGCGAGAACAGGGAGGCAGAATTATTTGAATGCATAGTGACCAAAATTTTCAGAGAAGTGAGGAAGACATCCACTATCCAGTTCAGAAGTTCTTCCAAACCTGAGTAGGCTATATACAATCCAATCCACACCTCACAGCCAGACACACCATAGTAAAACCGATTAAATCTAAAACCAAAAATAAAACCATAAAAACAGTCAAGGTAATGGAAACATTACCTTGAATGAGCAACAAGATTGATAGTGCATTCTTAAAAGAAACAATAAAAGAACAATAAAATCAGAAGACAATGAAATGATACCCCAAGTGCTGGAAAAGAATTCTATCTCCAGAGAAAATATCCTTCAAAAACTAAGATGAATATAGATTATCAGATAAGTATAAACAGAATTGTTGCTAGCAGAGTTAAACTAAAACCCACATCAAAATCTAAACAGAGGTCTTCAGACAGAAGGAAAATAATCAAAAGGGAAAAATAAGAAAGGAAAAGCTAAGTATATGAGTAGATGTAAATGAATATTGATATTACATAATAATACTAATGTCTTGAGGTCTGTGCAATGTATATATAATGCATAATAATAGTAACACAATAATTAACTCAGGATAATTCTTTTATGGTATATAGGTCTATAAAATCATAGTGTTGCACACTTTAAATACCTTACAGTTTTATTTGTTAGTTATTCCTCAATAAAGCTGAGCACAAATAATAACACAAAAAGGGAGAGTGGAATAAATTGAGACAAACCATTCCAAGATCCTTGCATTGTCTCAGCAGTGAAAAAGTAATAATTTGTAGTCAAGGATGCATATTTTAATAACTATGGCAATCATAAAAAAGCAATAGTGGGGAATAGAAGAGTGAGGAAGTAAAATAGTAAAAAATAATTGATCCTAAAGAAGATAAAAAAGGATATAAAATTATAAAACAAATGGGTTATTTAGACAAGTAATGGTATGATAATACCTATCAACCCTTATCAGTAAGTATACTAAATATAAAAGGATTAAATATTCTAAAAGATCAAAAAGTAAAACTTAACTATGTTGCTCATTAGAAGTACACCTTAAATATAAGAACACAGCGTGACTGTAAAAGGATATGAAAAGATGTATCATAAAAACATTATTCAAAGAGAAGATGGGCATTATATTAAAATAAGACAAACTAGATTTGGAGGCTAGAAGAATTCCTACAAAAAAAGAGAAATATTTCATACTGATAACAGGTTAAACCAACAACAAAATATACACTTGTAAATTTGTCCATGCTTGGTAATATATATATGTTATCATAGATATAGATGGATGGATGGAGGGATGGAAAGAAGGAAGGGAGGGAGGGAGGAAGAGAGGGAGGGAGGGAGGGAGAGAGGAAGGAAAGAAGGAAGGAAGGAAAGTGAGCAAGCAAACAAGCTAAGCAAAAATTGAAAAGTAAAAAGGAGAAGTAAAGCATGTGAGAGTTTAATTCATCAATATTCATAGCTGATAGAATAGACAAAAAAATTATGACTATAGAAATGGACAGCACAACAAACAACTTATTGGCACAAATTGAACAATTATGATAGAATATACATTATCTTTAAATATGTATTGAATAGTGTGCCCAAAACTAATCTTAACAAGTTCCATAGTAATATAAAGTATTCATAAAAATAAAAGTTTTAAATAATTGAATAATACAGAGTATAGGCTCGAGGCCACTGTTGAACTATAAAATAATAACATGGATGACTAGAAGATCTCCAACCTTTGGAAATTAAGCTAGTCTTTTCAATAATGCATGATTGGAGGACAAAAATCACAACAGAAATTAGAAAGTCTTATGAACTGAGTAACAGTACAGTGTATGAAAACTTTTGGAATGTAGCTATAGGAAAGTTCCATAGAGATAATTATAGCTTTAAAATCTTATATTAAAAAAAGAAAACGGGGTGTCTGGGTGGCTCAGATGGTTAAGCGTCTGCCTTCGGCTCAGGTTATGATCCCAGGGTCCTGGGATCGAGTCCCGCATCGGGCTCCCTGCTCCTTGGGAGCCTGCTTCTCCCTCTGCCTCTGTCTCTCTCTCTCTCTCTCTCTCTCTGTCTCTCATGAATAAATAAATAAACAAATCTTTAAAAAATAAATAAATAAAAAGAAAAAAAGAAAAAAGGGTGGTAATCACTATCTAACTTTCCATCCCAAGAAGCTAGAAAAGGAACAGCATATTAAATGTAAAAATGTAGATTGAAGGACATAATAAAGATAAAAGTTGAAATAAATGAAATAGAAAGCAAAAAGAGCAGTAAAATTCAACAAAGTGTGAAGCTTTTTTTTAATAATAAAATTGATAACCCCCCCTCAGGCCTAATCTATTTAAAAAAGAGAGAACATCAACTTACCAATATCAGGAACAGTGATGGAGACATCGCATTAGGACCTACTGATATTTTAAAAAATTAATAATGGGTATTTTTAATAACTTTATACAAATGTGTTTGACAATTTAGATAAAAGGGATGAATACCTTGAAAAACAAAATTTGTCAAAGTTGTCAGGAGAATAAATAGAACATTGAATAATTATATATTTTAAAAATTGAACCCATTATTTAAAATTTTACACAAAGAAACATCCTGTCAAATTGATTTCACAAGTGAATTCTCCCAAATATATATGAAGAAATAACACAAATTCTACACACACACTTCTAGAAGATTAAAACAACAACAAAACAACCAGAGGTTACACTCCCCATGCATTTTATGAAGTCTACATAACCCTGACACCAAAATCTGAAAATAATATTACAAAGATTGAAACCATATAAAATCTCTTTAATGAGACAGATGAAAAAAAATCCTGCACCAAACAGTGCGATATACTGAAACGGGACCTTTTTATTCCATGAACTATAATGGTGTTTCAGCAATCAAAAGTGAATCAATATATTGATGGACATTTGTGTTGCTTCCATATCTTGGCTATTGTAAATAATGCTGCAATAAACATAAAGGTGCATATATCTTTTTGAATTAGTGTTTTTGTTTTCCTTAGATAAATACCTAGTAGTGGAATTATTGGATCATGTGGTATTTCTATTTTTAATTTTTTGAGGAACCTCCATACTGTTTTCCACAGTGGCTGTACCAGTTTGCATCCCATCAACAGTGCATGAGCATCCTTTTTTGTCCACATCCTTTCCAACACTTGTCATTTCCTGCCTTTTTTATTTTAGCCATCTGACAAGTATAAGGTGATATCTCATTATGGTTTTGATTTGAATTTTGGATTTCTTTTTTTTTTCTTTAAATTTTTTTATTGTTATGTTAATCACCATACATTACATCATTAGTTTTTGATGTAGTGTTCCATGGGTCATTGTTTGTGCATAACACCCAGTGCTCCACGCAGAACGTGCCCTTTTTAATACCCATCACCAGGCCAACCCATCCCCCCACCCCCTTTCTTTTTTTTAGGGAGGGAGGAGCAGAGGGAGAGGGAAAGAGAGAATCTTAAGCAGGCCCCACACCCAGCACAGAGCCTGACATGGGGCTCAATCTCATGACCCTGAGATCATGACCTGAGCCGAAATCAAGAGTCAGATGTTTAACTGACTGTGCCACCCAGACACCACTGAATTTTAAATTTCTCTGATAATTAAATCTCTCTGATAAAGATTTGGATTGGAAGAGGTCTTGCCATTTGTGGCAACATGGGGTGGACCTAGAGGTTATTATGCTAAGTGAAATACATTAGAGAAAGAAAATAACACATTATTTCACTTTGGGTGTGGAATAGAAAAAATTTAATAAAGGAATCAGACCTATAAATACAGAGAACAAACTGATGGTTACCAGAGGGAAAAGGGGATTGGGGGATGGGTAAAATGGATGAAGAGGAGTAGGGTATACAGGCTTCCAATTATGGAATGCATAAGTCATGGGAATAAAAGATACAGCATAGGGAATGTAGTCAATGGTATTACAAGAGCTGTATTATGACAGATGGTAGATACACTTGAGGTGAGCATAGCATAATGCATAGAGTTGTGAAATCATTACGTTGTACATTTGAAACTAATGTAACATTGTGTGTCAACTATGCTCCAATTAAATTTTCCAAAAATCAATATAATTGACATTAATGGAAAAAAGGAGAAAACACATGCATCATATCAACAGATAAAGAAAAATTAAATACCATTAATGGTATTTAAAAAACTTTTAGTGGGGCACCTGGGTGGCTCAGATGGTTAGGCGTCTGCCTTCGGCTCGGGTCATGATCCCAGGGTCCTGGGATCGAGCCCCACATTGGGCTCCCTGCTCAGCGAGGAGCCTGCTTCTCCCTCCCCCTCTGCTGCTTCCCCTGCTTGTACACTCTCTCTCTCTCTGTCAAAAATAAATAAAATCTTAAAAAAAAAACAAAAAACTTCTGGTAAGCAAGAAACAGATGGGAAATTCTGGTACAGTATCTACAAATATCATAGTTAATGGTAAATTATTGAAAGCTTCCCTCAAAGACTGGGGATAAGACAGGGTGGCTGGATGTCCCAGTCAGTGAAGAAAGACATGAAGAAATAAATGAAAGTATAAGGATATTATAAGAAGAAATAAAACTGTCATTATTTATAAGCAATATGATTTTATATATATATATAGTAAATCCAAGAGAAAAGTAGACAAATTATTAAACTTATGAGTTAATTTAGCAGGATCACTAAATACAAGGTCAATATACCAAAAATCAATTGTATACCTGTATACCAGCAACAAGAAACTATAAAATAAAAATTTAAAAGGTCACTTTGACAATAGCATAAAACAATCTAGAAACAAATCTAACAAAATATGTGTAGACTCTGTATCTTGAAAACTGCAAAACTTTGTAGAAAGAAATTAAACACCTAAATAAATGAAAGTATATAACATGCTCAGGAATTGGAAGAAATAGTGTGTAAGATGGCCATTCTCCCCAAATTGATCTATAGATTCAGTGCATTCCCAGTCAAAATCCCAGAAGAGGGTTTTTTGGGTTTCTGTTGTTTTTTTTGGGGGGGTGTTTTTTGTTTGTTTTTTTTCTGGTGGAAATTGATTAGCTGATTCTAAAATCTGTATAGATATACAAAGATCCAGGAAAAATCAAGGTAATCTAGTAGAAGAGTAAAATGGAAGAACTTCCAGTACCAGTTATCAAGTCTTATTGTAAAGCTTCAGAAACTGAAGACAGCATGGCAAAATAATAGACAAATAGACCAAAGAAACAGATGAGAATCCAGAAACAGACCCACACTAAATTGGCTGATTTACATATGGCAACGATGACTCCAGGGCAGTGGGGGATAAGGGATACTGGTTCCATTGAATATCCATATGGAAAAAGGGCTTCCTTCTTTCTTGTGGCTGAATAATATCCCATTGTGTGTGTATGTGTATGTGTGTTATATAGTGCATTGTGTGTGTATATAATAATATCTGTGTGTGTGTGTGTCTCTGTGTGTGTTCCACATCTTCTTTATCAGTTCATCCATTTGCAGACACTTAGATTGTTTCCATATCTTGGCTTCTGTAAATAATGCTGTGATGAACTGGAGGGTACAGATATCTCTTCAAAAATCTGTTTTCATTTCCTTTGGATATATACCCAGAAGTGGAATTGCTGAATCACATGATAGCTTTATTTTTAATTTTTTACTCTTTTCCATAGTGGCTATACTAGTTTCCATTCCCACTAACAGTGCACAAGGTTTTAATTTCTCCGCATCCTTGACAACCCTTATCTCTTGTCTTTTCGATGACACCCATTCTAACAGATGTGAGGTGATCCTTCATTGTGTTTTTGATTACATGTATACATATGTTCTAATGATTACAACAACACTATTCACTTTAGACAAAAGTTTGACACAACCCAAATATTCATCAATAGTAGAAGGGGTAAATCAGTTGTGGTATATTCATACAATTCATACAATTTAGTACTACCCATGTTATTTAAATGATTCTTTACCTTCGGTTATCCTACAGAGAGAAAATGATAAATCAAGGGAGAATTTATTCCAATCATGTTGGTATTATAGAAGGACAACACTCATACAGATACTGAATTAGAGGGAAGAAAGACTAAGTATGGAGACAATTCTAATATTAAAGACAAAATGTGACTAGGAATTGAGATAAGCCTGAAAGCTGGAGTAATAGAACCGTGGTAAAGACCTGAGAGATGTTCATGAAGTATGATTGGAGATCAACTAAATATAGGGACCATGAAAGTAAGGAAATAGAGAAGAATAATTCTACCTTGGAATATTTGGTAGATGGTGGTATTAAAAGCTTCAGATTTTAAATAAGAGGAAGAGGTTTGGACTTTAAGATAACATTAGAGTTTACCTCTAAGTTACTCGTAAGATGCCCAAAGGGAAATACGGAAATACGATGTTGAGTTCAGAAGAGAAGATCAGGCTACGGGCAAAGATTTCAGAGTTGTCAGAATGCATAGATTAGAAAAATCAGTGGAATGACTTTTTTTTTTTTCAGTAAGACAAGAAGAAAATAATAAAATCCTAAAAAAATAATAATTTAATGGTTGGGTGATGTTTGAAGGGCTGCTACCTGCAGGGCTAAGGTAAATTCTCCCAGCTCAGTGATTTTAAGAATGTTCTCAAAAGCCTCGCCAGCTAGGGTACAGGCTCCTGTCTGTAGCCTTGGTCCCAGTTTCAGCATCTCAGCCCATCTTCCTCAATTGAAGGTGTTAATAGAATGTTTTGGTTAATCCCAGACTTACCCTTTGTTCTTCACTTTCTAATCTTTCTTTTCTCCATATTCTACAAGCCATGATGACTTTCACCTTACCCCTATGACCTATTTCACAGAACTCCAACCCAGGCATTGCCCTCAGAGCCCCTCTTTAGCTGGAAAGGGAATCTTTAAGTGTCAGTGAAGCAGGCAGAAAACTAGCAAACAGAAAAGAAGAACCATACTGATTGCATGGACACTATTTTTCTAATTGCCCTAACACTTTTTTTTTTATACCACCAATAGGTTTTTCCACATTGATGAAAATTAGTTGCAAATATTCTAACTCTTATTGCTTTCCTGGTATCCTTCTGGGCATACATTTATTATCAATATAATTAGCATGTTTTCAGATAACTCTACCTTGGGAGAAAGTTCACACAGTTGAAGTCCCGCTTCAAAGAACACTGTGCCTTGCCTTTATGATAGCCTTACAATGTTTATCGGAGTGTCAAGGAAACTCTACAGAATTTTCCAATGGTTTTGCTTCTTTTATCCCCTTCCTTTATTTCCTTATTCTCTCTGTTTCTTCTGAAGTTTTATCTCCACATACATGTGGACTAACTCCTTGTCATAAAATGCTATTCCCACCCCCCTTCCTCTAAGCCTATTTTAAAATATATTTATCCTTTTCTCTCTTACAATATTGAGCTATATACCAAAAACCTTTTTGGCTGACATTTCAGAGGAACTTTTGTATTAAATATATATTTTATATAGAGTCTAGAACAATCAGCTTTCTGTTTGGTTTTTACATTTTTTACAGTGGCTTAACTTCATAGCCCCCTCAGCATTTCAAGTACACACATGAGAAACTTCATTTTCTAATTGACATTTTGCTGCATGATAGTCCACTCATAAGTAGAATCAATTTTAGAAATTACACAACAAATCTATTCTCACTGCATTTAGGAGAGGTTGAAAAATATATTTTTCATTCTGAAAGTATTCATTAAGGGGCAAATGTTTAAAAAGATTAATTCCATAATAAGTGAAAACTGTGTGACATCTGGTTAGTGGGAGGGGGGATGAAAGTAAGAAAAAACCTAGAGATTATACAATTCCTGAATTCTTACAAGTTTTAAATATTCTAAACCTAGCATAATGCCATTTTATCTTCTCTCTGAACTTCTATTACTTTCTCATGGCACTTTTTATTCCTTAAATCCTTTAATTACAAAACTGGACCAGCTGAAGCAGTGAGGACTATAACTATGATCTGTTAAAACTCTATAATATAGTCTTTCAGTTTCCTACAATTCTCTACCTCCTAAACAGATTGGACTTGCACTTCAGCTTTCAGAGAAAAAGTATGGGCGCTTACACTCACATGAGATTGACTGCAAGCAGATACAAATATTGCAAAGATGGACTGTACTGGGCTCAGTTTATGCACTACCTGAATTCTGCATGAAACCACCTATGTTTTCAGGCCTCAGCCATTTGCCTCTCTGGTGATGGAGTGGAAGGAGAGCGGCTCTAGCAAATACTCACACCTTCCACAGTTGTGATGCCCTGGATACCTCCACCTCCATCACCACAAATTTAGATGCTTCCACACTTTGCTCCAGCTGACATAAAAACACTGCAACAGTCTATTGGCTGCAATGGATGCCTGGAGGCTCTGGCTTCACCAGCATCTACCTGGAGGGGCCAGCTAACACAACCCAGAAATTTGGCAAGTTAATACTATATAGAGCAGACTATAGCCAATAAAAAATAGTAATCAGAAGGAGGCAGCAAATAAATTGTTTGCCTTTCCTTTCCCTCAACAGACTATTCCAAATTGCAACAGTTTCATATAGTCCCTCTGGAGATTTCCTTCAATGGACAACCAACTGTGATGTAGAGCTGTGACCAGCTCAGGATATAGTTCTTACTAGCCTGTTTTTCCTTCACTCCTGCTTCTCTGGGATTGCACTTCCAAGAAAGCTATAACACATGAGCATTTGCCTCAAGGTCTGTTTTCTAGGCAAGCATGTTTAAGACATGGACTAAACATCAGCAAAAAAGGCATTTTTAGATCCCCTCCTCTAAGGGGCCACCACTAAAATATAAGATTATGGGAAAATTGAAAGAAGTATAAAAAATATATAGCAGGCAAATATTAATTTTAAAAACCTATTAAAAACTGAGAAGATATGGGGCACCTGGGTGGCTTAGTCATTGAGTTTCTGCCTTCAGTTCAGGTCATGATCCTAGGGTCCTGGGATCGAGCCCTGCATCAGGCTCCCTGCTCAGCGGGAAGCCTGCTTCTCCCTCTCCCACTCCCCCTGCTTGTGTTCCCTATCTCGCTGTGTCTCTCTCTGTCAAATAAATAAAATCTTAAAAAAAACTGAGAAGATAAACTTTAATGAATAAAACAGCACAATTAGGAATATAATGACTAAATACATAATGAGAAAAAATAAATTCATCAGAAAGATTTAATAATTCTTAAGTTGTGTGCAACTAATAAAACATTCTCAAAATATATACAGCAAAAATGGCTGAAACAACAAAGTGACAAATCCACAATCATAGTGAGAGACTTCCATTACCTCTTTAAATTGTTGATACATTAAGTAGAAAGAAATTTTAAAATAGACTTTGAATACACAAGTAACATATTACTAATATAATTTTAAGAAACTGAAAAAAACCCAAAATATTTTTTGTGACGGAATTAGAACATTATTTTATAGGTACTCCGTGGAATATTATGTAGTCATGAAAATTAACAGATTATACCTACATATGCAACATCATGAATCTAAGAAACACAGCCTTGAGTGAGAAAAGCAAGTTGCAGAACACACATAGACATTATAAGCTCCTATTATGTGCACTCAAAATCATAAAGCTTACATTCTAGAGATAGGTACATTTATGGTAGAAACTATTTGAAAAAGCAAAGTAACAGTGAAACCACCATTCAGGATATTGGTTACCTTTGGGGGTCGGAAAGGGGATAGGAGTTTGAGGAAAACATAGGCACTGCCTCAGTGATTATGCATAATATTCTACCTATTGTGCTGGCCAAAATGTTTGTGGCTATTTTATTTTCATGCTGCATGATTTTTTATTATCAAATATTGTTATTGATACATATATATCAAATTTTATGTATCAGTTTTGTATATCAAATATTATATAACAAAATAATACATAAAATTTTAAAATTAGTTTTAAAGATCATGTCTATTAAGTAGAGCATAGTTACTGATAAAATTATTTAGGAAAAGAAGTTTTAATTTCATTACCTAATTTTACTCTAGATCTTGAGTTTTGGTCTATTCAAAAAATACCATACTTTACTATTCTGTGCCTCTATATTCTCAAAATCAAGATGATAGTAATTTTTAAAATAAGAAAATTTGATTAATGGTTTACTTTTTAATGCACCTTTTTTTTGTTTATATAGAAGGGCTATATAGAATGTTCAGGAAATTTGGCATGTTTTATCTAATTGTGTTAAGTGATGTGTCTATAACTTTGAAACCACAAGTGAACATGTAAAATTTTCTCAGTTTAGAGGGACATCACTCTTGCTAGATGTCATTTAAATGTTCTTCAATTGCAGGAGCTATATATACAGTGCTATACACCTCCCTCATACCTGCAAATCATTAGTGTTGTCCATTCACAGAGCTGTAAGTGACAAGTTTAGAGAACACCAAAATGATGTGCTAGTCTGTTCTTTTTATTACCACATGCCACCAAAAGTCCACATATAGCCTGTATCTTAAATACACACATGCATTAAGAGATAGCATAATGATTACTAGCTCATTCTAGTCAGACCTTGAGTTTATTCATTTATTAGCTGTTGGATCTTGGCAGGTTACTTATAATCCCCTTGCCACATTTTCTGCATTTTTAAAAAGTAGGAATAATGCTATTCCCCAATTTAGAGATTTGTTGTGAGGATTAATGTATGTGAGGTTTATAGCACATTATCTTTTTTATTCATTGAAAGTGCTCAATAATTGTAAGCTGTTGCCATTATTATTATATAATTGGGGTAGTGCTTATTATATAATTATTACATAATTGGGGTAGTGCTTACACCTGTGACCAGTTTCTTTCTCAAAGGAAACGGTGCTGTTGTGTTATTTTACTTTATTTTAAATTTTATTATGTTATGTTAATCACCATACATTACATCATTAGTTTTTGATGTAGTGTTCCATGATTCACTGTTTGCATATAACACCCAGTGCTCCATTCAGTACGTGCCCTCTTTAATACCCATCACGAGACTAACCCATCCCCTCAACCCCCTCCCCTCTAGAACCCTCAGTTTGTTTCTCAGAGTCCATAGTCTCTCATGGTTTGTCTCCCCCTCCGATTTCCCCCCTTCATTTTTCCCTTATCTAAGATTTCAGAATAGGTAGGCTCTATAAGAACATGGTGTTCGTGTACACGGAGATTGGAAATAAACAATGAGTATATCAATTTCAACTGCAAGAAACAGAAGACCCAACTAAAAGTGGTTTAAACAATAAGGAAAATTTATTATGTCACATATCAAGAACTTTTAATAGAAGTAGGGTGGTCCAGGGTTGGTTCAGAGACTCTCTTCTCTGTCTTCCTTAGAAAGTCAGGTATTCTCTCTAGCCTTACAAGATGGCTACAGCAGCTTCAAACAGCTTCTTGTAAGACTGTTCAAAGGTTGGATGAAAGGCATCTCTTCCTTTTGTCTGAAGAGTGGGGAAAAATCTTTCTAGAAGATGTTGCCTTGTGTCTCATTGGCCACAGTTACATCACATGCCCCTGGAAGAAGTGGGGGTGGAAGGCTGTTAAGGTAAATGACACTGTTTGTCACATTGAGGATGGGAAAGAGGTGTTGGAAGCAGCACTGAAAAGATTAATCAATCAGGAAATATTTACTGTACAATATCTAGTACAGAGAACTATTCTATGAATATTTAGGGAGTATTCACAGAAAAGACAACATATGTCATTAAGAAGAAAAATAAATGATAATTTTTTATAAAAAAAGAAAAATACTAGTAAGGACATAGAATTAAATAAAATAAGAAAATGTATAAAACTATAAAATAGTATTAGCACATTATTTATGTATAAACAAATGTATCTACCAATCTATCTACCTATCTCTCTCCTCTTTATTATTAATAACATTTCCCTCAAGGGAAATAACTCATTTTATTTTTCAGTGTTAGCTTACCATAATGGTTTGAAGAAGTTCCTTTTTTTGGTTGTTACCTGGATACCAACATTTTAAAAATAAAGGGGGAACCCTAGAGAAGCTATGCAATTTGCAATTCAAGAGGGAAATTAGAATGATAAACTAAGCACTTAGCATGTATATATAATATTGTACTTAGATTCTTAGGCTTACTGACAAATGATAAGCATAAAAACACACAAACAAGAAGGTATATTATACTTTAGTTCAAAGCCATCACAGAAGATAAAAAAATTCCTTCATGTACATTTTTGAATCTTGAAAATATTGATGATTTATACATACCATGTACTGAATCAAAATGGTCATCAAGAGAGTAAGTAGTAAATATTTAATGGATTTGTGAACATTAGGCCTATTACTTTTAACTTGTTTCCATTATAGGTAAAAGGGAATATTGAAAAAAATTTTTGCAGTGGTATTTTTTGCTGAAGACACCATGTTTTTAAAGGCTCTGAACTCATAAAAATTTTAAAGCTAATAGCAACCTTATAAATTATTTCATCTTGCCTCCTAATTTTACTAATGAGATCCAGATAGGGGAGAGGTAAATGACTTCGGCCTGCATTTGTACCTTTTTTACAAGCTTCTGCCATTTTCTCCTCTAATGTATTAATGTCATTCATTTCTTTTCTCTTTTACTCTTGGAATACACAGTACCTTAAAACCTGAGTTCTGAAGCAGACAAATAATATATTTTAGTTAAATGTTAAACAATTGTGTCAGAAACATAATTTGGAGAGATGGATTATGTTTTAAGTCAGTTATATTCCTCACCCCAGCTTTATTAAGGTATAATTTGACAAATAAAAATTGTATATATTTAAGGTATATAATGATAACTACAATCAAGCTAACTAACATATCTATCCTCTCACATAGTTATAGTTTATGTTGTTGTTGTTTGCAGTGAGAACATTTAAGATCTACTCCATTAGCAAATTTCAAGTATACAATATGGTATTATTCACTATAGTCACCATGCTGTAGATTAGATCCCTAAGAACTTATTCAACTTACAACTTAAATTTTGTGTCTGTTGACCAACCTCCCCATTTCCTCCACCATCCCACCTTGGTCAACCACCATTCTACTCTGCGTTTCTATGAGTTTGACTTTTTTAGATTTCCACATTTAGATTCCACATTGTGCTTCTAATAGTTCAAGTTTGAATTCTACTATCTGGGACATCACTTATCTGATAGCTGGGAAATAGAAACAGCAGCCACATTCCTCACAAGCACATTATCCTCAATGTTTTCCAAAAGAATATTTAATAAAATAGAAGACTAACAGAACAGAAAATCAAAGTGGTTTGGAGTCCCTTCCCCAAAGCTATATATAGTCCTTGCAGGGAGATTGGTCTGAATAAGGGGTTTTATCTCTGATTATTGGCTCTGCACTAAGATCTACTCCTTCCTCCAAACTAGAATGCCCTCAAGGGGACATGACCCAACATTATCTCCTGAACCTACCTCTGTTGGATCTATATGGCTTAAGTAATTATCTGTTTGACATAAGCACATTTTTTAGGTAGTTTTCATCTGGTCTTATTGCTGTTCATGTCCATTTCTTCTATTGGTAAAACCAACCAGCTATTCTCCATTCAGAGATTTATTCCATCAATAAGTATTAGGTAAGTCTTTTGCATATTCTTGGCATCCTAATAAGCTGTGGATACTCTGGTGAGCAAGAAAGAAAAAATTTCTTTCCTTATAGAACATTTAATCCAGCAGGGAAGACACACGATTAGATATCTAAACTTAATGTGCTACTTCCCCTGATCCAGAAATTATGGAGTATGAAAACACCCAGTGTCACTTACAAAGGAAGTTTAACTTTTTTTTTTTAAGATTTTATTTATTTATTTGACAGAGAGGGAACACAAGCGGGGGGAGTGGAAAAGGGAGAAGCAGGCTCCCCTGCTGAGCAGGGAGCCCGATGTGGGGCTCGATCGCAGGACCTTGGGATCATGACCTGAGCCAAAGGCAGACACTTAACGACTGAGCCACCCAGGCGCCCAGGAAGTTTAACTTTTAAACTGGACACTGAATACAGAATAAGAAATTCACAGGGAAAATGGGCCAATTTCATTTTCACTGGTGTGTTTGGTAATTCTTCCTTATTAGTTTTTCGACAAAATCATTCATAAAATATTTCTTTTGGAAACCTTGATGTAACTCTTCTCTAGAATTTATTTGCCACATCAAGTTCCAATTCCTGGAACTGAGTCTTAATATCTGAATTTAATTTCTGCTGTGGCTCTGGTTTCTAAAGAGCCACTGACCCCCAATCTTAGACTCACTCAGTGTGGTATATAAATATGGAGATGGTAGACATCCATCACTAGTCCTACTGATCTACGGAGTATGGGGAGGATACTCCTGTAATCTCTGGGAGTATGAGGAGAGGAAGAGAGCTAATTCAAATCTGCATACTTAACAAGTTTCCCTCGTATGCTCTAAAACTTGAGGCTTTATTGGCTGCCATCATTGAGTATATATTCAGGATGTAACTAAAATCTTCTTTCCCAATTTTCTTCTAATTGTCTCAAAATGGAAGATATGTGTCTTTTCAAGGGAAAACTATCCCTAGCTCTCCAAGTGCCAAAAACTCACCTTGATTATTTCCCATGATATCACCTTAGGCGCTATGTTGGTATATAAGCATTTCTTGGGACTAAAATGACACATGCCTAGGGCAATCACCAGTTATTGCGGCCTTCTTCCTTGGTAGAAGTAGAAAATAGAAAGGTCAGTTTTCAAAATTCCTGCTTAGCCTATCTGGAGTTGTATATTTTTATCTAGGGAAACAAAATCACAGTTACTATAAGTGACTAGCCTCTGGCCACTTCAGAAAATTGGGGCAAAGTCTTTCAAAGTAACCTAGAGTTTTTGACCCAAGATCCAGCATTTACCAACTGAATCATTTTGGTGCCAAGTATACTGTATAAGAGTATTGTATTAGTTAGAATAAGAGTAACCTATTGCAAAAAAAAAAAAAAAGACACCTAAGAATAATTCAGTAGCTTATAGAATTTTCAAGTTTATTTCTCTCTCATGTTAATAGTCTAAGATGAGTGGTCCAAGTTGGAGGGTGACTCTACTCCACATGTTTTTAAGTGACTAAGTTTCTCTTGATTGGGTACACCTCCTTTCCCTAGGACATTCTACCTGTCTGCATGATAAATCAGGTTCCTGTAAGTTCCATTTAGTGGGAAGGAGAATGAGAGCATAAAGAAAGCCCACAGAATGGTAGCCCACATCACTTCCATTCATAGTCTACAGGAGGAAACCTTGGCCTGTGGTCACACATAAATGAAAATAGAACTCGTAAGTATAATCTCTGACTGGATGGCTACATTACCACCTCCAAATGTATTACTATGGAAAAAAGGGAAGACCAGATATTGGTGTACAACTAGAAGTCTTCCTAACAGTACTTTAGAAATGCAAACTGAATGATATTGCTTTTGCCATAGAAGAGATTACTGACTCCCCAAAACTGCATGTATTTTTTCATGAGCATAGAACTTTATTAGTTTAATAAGAAATGAGGCATATCCCATTTTTGAAAATAAGTCTGTGCTTTTTTTCTATTGTTACTTAACAAGCCACCCCAAAACTTAGTGGCTTAAAACAGGATCAGCAAACTTTATCTATGAAGGAGAGGATAGTAAATATTTTAGGCTTTGTAAGCCATACAGTTTCTGTTGCAACTATTCAACTCTTTTCTTTATAGTGTGAAAGTAGCGGGAGACAGTACATAAGCAAATGAGTTTGGCCATGTTCCAATAAAACTTTATTTTCAAAAACATGTGATGTTCTGAATTTGTCCCATGGACTGTAGATTGGCAGACCCCTGGCTTAAAACAACTATTCCATTTTTGCGTATAATTCTGTGGGATAATAAGTTGGTTGTCCAGTTAGCAGATAGGTCATCTGAGGTTGAATCATCTAGAATGGGTTTGTTTATGTGTCTGGTGTTTGGCAGCTTTGTTGGCCTAGGTGTCCTTAGCTGGTATGTCTCATTTCTACCCTACCCCATGTGGTCTCATTCTCCAGGAAGCTAGTTCAGGCTGTTCATAGTGGTCTCCGGGCAGAAAAAATAGCAAACCCTAATGTGCAAATGCTTTTCAAACCTCTGCTTTCATCATCTTTGCTTTGACCAAAGCAAACCACTTGGCACAGCCTGGACTGAAAGAGTAGAGAAACTGTAGCTCACCTCTTGGTGAGAGGAAAAGCAAAGTTGTACTGCAAAGATATGTGTATACAGAGATAGAAGGAATTATTTTAGTCATCTTTGTAAACAATCTACCACAATGTCTTTGAATAGAGGACATTAGAATTCAATTCAATTTCAGTTGTTCTTTTTCTACTACAAAATTACTTAAATGAATTTTAAAACATCTTAAACAACATAATTTTCATGCTCTATGACGTATAGTGGAAAATGTGTATGTATAACTTATTTTAAAATTTTATAGGGGTGGGCGCCTGGGTGGCTCAGTGGTTAAGCGCCTGCCTTCGGCTCAGGTCATGGTCCCAGGGTCCTGGGATCAAGTCCCACATCGGGCTCCCTGCTTGGCGGGAAGCCTGCTTCTTCCTCTCCCACTTTCCCTGCTTGGGTTCCCTCTCTCGCTACGTCTCTATCTCTCAAATAAATAAATAAAATCTTTTAAAAATTTTTTATAAGGGTGCCTGACTTGCTTAGTCGGTGGAGTATGCAACTCTTGATCTCAGGGTCATGAGTTCAAGCCCCAGGCCTGGGCATGGAGCCAACTCAAAAATAAATAATAGAAATTAAAATATTCTGAAGAATTATATTCCAAGACCAGAGAAATGAAACAACGATTTTAAGAATAAATAATCCACATCAAAGACTATCTAGATGAGAGAACTGTTAGCTAGGCAACTAAGCAGGGTTATCTCTAGACTGGTTAATCCTTTCTTAGATTCCTTATTTCCTGCAGTACATACCTTTAAAGTTTCAAAGTATACATACTGCCTGTCATCTTGATAGATACAGTGGCCTCCGGCTCAGAATTTTGTTTGAGCTTTCCAAACAGTGGGGTGTATAGCCAGAATCAATCTTTGTATTACTTATCAAGAAGGTTTGAATAACTGAAGCCATGCATTTAATCTAATTCAGGGAGCAGTGGGTTAAAACCCCAAGAGATGCCCTTGAGCTTTTATATATGAGTCACTATAGGAAAAAAAAGTTTTCTAAACTAACCATACAGAAGAAATTACTATGCAAGTATTAGTAATTGTTTATCTTCTTTACAAAAATCCTATGTAAGGGAAACCATTTCATCTGTAAAGTCAGTAAAATAATTTTTACAAATCCTTCTCTCCTAGAATTTTAATGAACTACTTGAAATGCTTTCTAGTGTGTTGGAAAAGCAAAATTGTTGGATATTCTGTGTGATAAGCTGAATTAAATAACTAGAGTGCTACCATTATTGATGCTTACTAGGTATCAGGCACTATATGAAATATATCATCCATTGAAAGGTCTGCAGCATCCTAAGAAGACCTGTCATATCTATTTTTTTTCTTTTCAGATTAAAAAAACCTAAAGCTCAAGAAGGTTAGGAAATTTGCCCAAGGTCCAGTGAGTGCTGTGCTGGTAAGCTGGCACATGAGAAATAAAGACTAGATCTATAGCGTTTGCCAGTTTGGGGGATATAAATAATTTCAACTTGGCTGATTTTAAACTACCAGTGTGATGTCACTGAACATGATGTTGGGAAAAGATGCACATAATCATCAATCAGGAGCCTGTAGGAGGTGACTCTAGCATACCACTGCCAAGATCAGAATCATAATAAGTTGGAGAGCCAGGATCTCAACTCCTCGTTGCCTACAAAGTCCATCCCCTAAACCTTCAGACAATAATGCCTTCCAAAGTAATAAACTATTCACCTGACAAATCACAAAAATCATGAATGTCAGTAACGTCTTTAATGCCAGAAACATAGATTCATCTCTGTTCCCTTTTAGAAACTAATGCAGGGACTATTCTCTCAGAATTATTCAATAATCATATGTGAGAGGCCAAGAAAAACTACGCTTCTTCCCTCACCATTTCCATTGGTCTTGCATTTCCATTCCCATTCTAAGCTTTCAGAATGTTTGCCAGTGTTGCCTTTTATTCATATTATGCTGCTACTTTGTATCTTAAAATCTTTCTGCTTGGCCCCCAACAAATTCCTTTGCTATTTCAGATGGCTTCTTTTTACTTTATTTTATTTTTATTTTCATAGTTCTTTTCTTCTTATCTCATGGCATAACTTTCATACTTCTGCTCTTTATTTCTTCAACATTCTGGCATTCCTTGTTTGAGCAAGTAAGTAGATGGATAGAAGTCTAATTACTAAAATAAAGTGGGTTCACGTTGTACGAATTATTTAAACTCTGTACCAGAGTATCCTTATCTGTAAATGAGGAGAATCATAGTACTTACCTTGTGTTGCATGAGTGGTTAATCTATTAAAAAAAAAAACTGTAGGAGAAACAAATACAGAGAGTCTGAGATGGGGATATGAATGATGCCTTGAGAATGGGTGAGACCCAACATTATTTTTTGTGATGAAAAACATAATTTTCTATTTGATGGAAACACATCTTAAAAATTTGGAAACAATAGGGAGTGCCTACGTAGCTCAGTTGGTTAAGTGTCCAACTCTTGATTTCAGCTCAGGTCATGATCTCAGGGTCATGAGATCAAGCCCTGCATCTGACTCCACGCTGGGTGTGGAACCTGCTTAAGAGTCTCTCTCCCTCTACCTCTCCCCTCATGCTCATGCTCTCTCTCTCTCGCTCTCAAAAAAAATTGGAAACAATAGAACTTTTGAAAGTAATAACAGTTTTTTCAGAATATGAAATGAAATTGTATTGGGGTATTTTTTTCACATAACAGATTTTATACTAAGAATTTTCATCCTTTGTTAAGATAATTAAGGTACTCTTGAATACCATTTACCATTACCATAGATTGAAAAGATGACAAATGAGAAAATTTTTCTCAAGTAATCATATATGTATTGAGCTTTAAAAAAATAAAGAAAACAATTTTGCAAATTGGTGTGAATTTATATCTGATTGAGAAGATAAAATTTATGAAAGCATACCTGTGATGATAGATCAATGCATGTTTGTACTATGAGTTTTAAAACTCATCAGAATTTTCATTATTTCTCCAAATGGTTGAATTGAAGTAAACATATACCCAGCAAAATTGTTCTCATATACTTCTGTAGAAAAATAAAAGTAAAAATTAACTTGATTTTTCTTTTCATAAATATGAGCCCCAATGTATATTTTCTTCCCATATATGCTTTGAAAGAGCTAACTTAAAATAAATAATTCTCACTGTCAGGAAGTAAAACAAAATCTTACCTTCTGTTTGATGTATTATTCTTGTGGCTCTATGGCAAATTCAATGACATCTTGACTTTCTGTTGAAATTATTATTTTTATTATGTAGCATATCCTAGGATTTTGAAGAGTTGTATAGAATGGTGAATAAGGAATTTTTTTTTTTTTTGGCCTGATGCATTTTCAAGGGCATCCAAGCAAATGAAAGTAAATAGACAGGAAACAGAGCTAACTTAGATGATTGAGGTTCAAATGAAATAAAATTGGCAATAGGAAAAACACTGAATTCAATCAGGAAATAAAGCCATGAATTAATTTGACTTTAAATAACAGTTAATTATAACTAAATTTCAAATATAATTTGTAAATCATATATCAGACAATTAAATGGAACATGTAACAAAGTTTATAGTTTGTATACTTTCTTATTTAACTTGCCTTCCTCAATTCCTACTCTAACATTGCTGTTATACTACGGAAAGCCAAGTGTGATATTAACAATAGCAGATAGTTTAAGACTATAATGATGTCAGGAGCTAGAAGGGAATTCTGGGGAGAAGAATCATTGACTTAAAGTTTAACAAATATCTTTTTAATAAATGGAACATACTGGTGGCTTATACATTGCTTCAACATAAAGAAAATAAATCTACTGAACATAATACATCTGTTCTTTCCAAAGCCAAATGATTCTCTTTACTATTCCAGTGGCTTTACTTGTTAAATTTCATCACTTAGCAGACAGGATGTGCAACTTGGCAATAACATAGTCATATTGGCATTTTTTCCCTCTACAATGAAGGAACTTGAATTTTCCCTCTGTATAGCATATTACAGTATAGACTTACATGTTGTTTCTCTTCAAATTTTGATATCACCATAAGGTGTGAGTTTTACTTACTAAAACATGATAATTGAGAGCTTTAACTTTATTCAGGGAAAAATATGGGGAGGTCAGTATATGCATAAAACTTCAGTAAATCTGATTTTACTCATAATTCTGATTACTGACCAGTAAAATAAAATAAATTTTAAAAGCTTATGATTATGATTAAAAAGTTATAATGTATTTTATCTGTAAAAATGTATCACTGATGAATGTTAAATATAAACATAATCTAGTTTAAACAGATTGTAAAGCAGAAGTAGTGAGAAAGCTAAATAAATAATAAATAAATTAAGGAGGAGTCAGGATTAGTCACAAAGTGCAAATGAAAGCTCTAATAATGACAAGGTTGTGAACAAAACATTTAAAGAAAATGCAAGACATGTATTAGATTTCTAAATTTCTATTTCCTCATAATTTTTCTGGGCTTCATTTCATTATTAGATTATGAAATCGAGCCTAATGAATATAAAGCATCCTGAACTTGCAAGGAATGCTACCAAAATTATCTTGCAAAATAAACATTGATTTTGTAGGTCCTTAATATAATCACTATATTGTTAAGATATAACATCTAATGGATTTAATCCTTCAATGCTGACTACTAGAATTCTTCAAACCTTTACTTATTTATATAAACAAACCATTTCATTATTAGACTTTGCTTTTTGTCTTGAACATTTTATTTTTATATTAATTTAATTTCTTCTGAATGGTGGAGGATGTTTAAATTGACCATTTTTATGGAATGCATGGTTTGTCGCAAGCAATATAAATAAATACATTAATTGCTTATCATACTTATATCTGACAGATGGGTCCCCAGGCACAGAGCCTAACCTTTTATTTTGACACCTGCCACATTTTGCCAGCCCTGACCCTTTTTCTTTGCCAGAGTGTTGCTGTGCTGTTCACCATGGTTGCACTAATCTCCAGCTTTTAAAAGGCATAATATTGGAACCCTTCTGAGAATCACTGCTATCAATCAGCTGATACCACAACATAAAGTATTTCACAAATCCATCCAACATCCCTTCTCTCCTGTGATTCAAACACATTTTCTCTTATTTTTGTGAACTACTGGCTCAATAAGATTACATGGGGCTTGTTTTAATCTAAGACCCCATATTGTTAACCTCTGACATAAACCATTTAATTTAGCAGTCATTTAAAATCCAAAATATACTGGAGAATAATAAAAGAAGTTATGTTTCCATTTTTATACTAAAAGATACTTCTTTACTACAAAGAAAGTATGATATAATATAACTAAAGAGATAAAAGTAATCTGAACATGTTCATCAAAAAAATAAAAAAGCATTGGGGCAATAACACATGTTTTGAGAATCACTATGCACTCAATCTCAAACCTGCACCTTTGATTTCTGGGATAATTCCAGAAACCACTAATACATAATATGTATCTGGATTCATACACACTAAAGGCACATGTCTGGTCCCTTAGATGAGCGGTCCTAGTTCTAAAAAGCTCTGCAAATTGGAGTCCATACAAAGGGTAGGTGAACTGTGGAGGTTCCCCCATGACTGAAATAATTTGATATAAATTTGAAAGGATTCCCTCTATATAATTAACTATGGAAAATGTTGTAATTAATATTTTTCAGGAGTATGTTGGAAACAAAGAAATTGAGAAGTAGTTATCTATGTAGGAAGGAGATGGATATTTAGTACCCAAGTTCCACCAGATCGGCCCAGTTTTGCTTACAGTCTCATTGCAGACTGAAAGTCAGTTAGAGATGCATGTACTAACAACTTGTCTTTCAAATATGGCATCTGTTGTTCCTGACATAAGCTTATTAAGTATAATGGAAAAAGCCTTGGACTCTGTCTTCGATAAACTAAGTTTCTTGAATAATTCAGAGACCCGTTTATGCCAGTGAGGATATATATGTACATTGCAAGAAGTATGGGATATGTATCTTAGGATATTGAAAGAAAATGCAACTTAAAGCCTGGGGCTATGGGATATTGGAGTTGAAAGTTAATTCTAGAGTATGGCAGCTTTTTGTGCCTCAGCATCAGCAGTTTTTGAATCTTTAGTGAGCCTCTGTTAATATGACTCAGCTATAGTTCATATCTTCCTCTTCCTTCAGTGCCCCAATCCACCTTGCAAAGCTTACTCAGAGTTTCTGCTAGCTCATATTTTAAGCATGTGCAAAACTTTAGACTGTCACAGAAAATCCTTTCTTTACTTACTAGACCTAAATACAGAGACAACAACAACAAAAAATACTCGTGGGTCCAGCTCATCTTTTCAAGCCTGGCCACAGTTAATAGTTTTCTGGCCAAGCATTCTTTGGTCTCAGTCCAATCAGCTCTAAATGGTGGACGGCAGAGATCACTTCTGAGTCAACAGGGCCACTTAGGTGGCAGATGTTCTGGATGAGGATGATTCTCTTAGAAGGGATAGGTCATGATTGACATAGACAATACTCAAAGTGTGGTCCAGAGACTGGAGATGGTCCGTGTGTTATTTGTTCACTGTCCAAAATGATAAGCACATTGAGGATAACCATTTCAGAACTTAAAGCTATTTGTTGAAGTCATTTGATGGCTGTTGAATCAAATAATTTTAAAAAATGGATTTGTGTTTTGTATATTTTTTCAGGGAATTCATTTATATTATATGATTAAAAAATAATAGTTGGTGACAGATTGGGAGTGAGTGTGAAACTGATCTTTCACTAAACATAGTTTGAGTGGCACTGGATTAGAAGTCTCCTAGATCCTAGTTGTGGTGCCCCTCCTGATTAATTCTAAGTAATAATGATCAAATCTTTATAGTTGAGTTATAATACTTTGAATATCAGTTTCCTCCTAAACAAAACAAGAAGTATAATGTCAGTCACTAAACTTCCCAAGTTATTAAAAGTCATGAGACAATACAGGAGAATGAATTTTGAGAAGTTCTCATAAGCTAATCAGAATTAAGTTACTATATTTCACTGTTATTAAAGTATCTATATACAAGTATACACAATTATATACATATACATGTGTATACATACACATATGATATATATATACATACTTTCCCATATGAAATATAAGATATGATAGTGTAGATTTTATTGTTTGTTTATGTTTTAGATGTTGTTTATGTCGTATTTGCTAGTTTTTACAAAAGACAATTAGAGGTCAAATAGATAAAGATTTACTCAAGAAGCACTCTGTTCTTAATAATTTTACAATTTAGAGACACCTGGCTAGCTCAGTTGGTAGAGCATGCAACTCTTAGTTTTTGCAAAAGACAATTAGAGGTCAAATCGATAAAGATTTACTCAGGAAGCACTCTGTTCTTAATAATTTTACAATTTAGGGACACCTGACTAGCTCAGTTGGTAGAGCATGCAACTCTTAATCTCGGGGTTGTAAATTCAAGCCCCATGTAAGGTGTAGGGATTTACTTAAAAATAAAATATAAAAAAAATAATTTTACAATTTGCTTGATTGTATATGAAAGTTAAATGAAAATATTTAAGCAGTGTAACATTCTAAGAACTATGAGGAGGAAACACATATTTAATAAACAAATAATACAAACGTTAAAGATAAGGTATTCAAAAGAAGGACAGAGGATTTCACGCTATGATGTGCAGAAAATTTATAGAACAAGTAGGATTTGTACAGTATCTTGAAGAACGGATGAGATTTGAAAAGGTGGAAAGGACAGACTTGGTTATTCTAGACGGAACAAAACTTTCAAGCAGAAGTATGGAGTCAAAACATCTATATATATATGTGTGAATATGTGTGGGTATTCTGATCGATGGATAGATAGATAGATATCAGAAAATAAATGAAATTAGAAACAAAATAAATTGGAATATGCAATCTTAATTTTTTTGTAGTTTTCCCCATCTAACACATGACATTAAATTATTAAAAGGGGGACGGACTCTTGAGGGGCACCTGGGTGGCTGAGTCAGTTAAGCATCAGACTCTTGATTTCACTCAGGTCATGATCAGAGGGTTGTGAGATCTAGCCCCACATCAGGCTCCATGCTGGGCATGGGACCTGCTTAAGATTCTCTCTCCCTCTCCCTCTCCCTCTGCCTGCCCCCCCCACTCTTTCAAAATTAATTAATTAATTAATTAAAAAGAAAAAGGGGACTCAAAATAGAATTGCTTTTACATTTATATCATTTACTGTCAATTAAATGCAAATGTTACAAATGTAAAATAATAAATCATTTTTTTCAAATAAAACACAATACTTTAAGTGATAATTTCTTTTAAATCTCATAAATAATTCAAGTAATATAAACACAATTATTAAAACATTAGTATACTTTCCTGTGGACACCTAGCATCTCAGTCTAATAAGAACAAAACAAAACAAAAACTAAGTGGCAAGAGAATTGCTTCCCCTAAAGAGCGCCTTTATAACCTTAGCAAAGTTATTACTTTATGGTAGGGTCATAATAATTAAATTGCAGAATTTTACAGAGCATTATGTTAATTTGAACTACTTTACACATAGTGCCTCATTTAGAAAAGTCCACCTCACTTAATGCCGTTTTTTTAAGACATAAGAACTATGATATTGTTAGAAATGTAATTTAGTGAGTTTTTGGTATTTCAGAATTCAACCATATGACCCTAAAGTACCAAGGTACTAGTAATTTTCTTTGTATAATATCGTTTTATTTTTTATTCTGAATTTTTTCACACTGTAAGAATAAAACCAATAATTTAATTGTTCAAGTTATACAAAAAGGATTAACCAAGAAAATGGTCTACAATTCTCAAACGGTTACTGCCTATAATAATAAGCAAACACATCATGGTGCTTCAAATTTGTACTGCAAGAATAATCCTACTCTGGTATCTTATAAATGAGACAGTATTGAAAGTGAAAGAGGTGACTGTATAAAAATCTCCAAGTACAGGGGCGCCTGGGTAGCTCAGTTGGTTAAGCATCTGCCTTTGGTTCGGGTCATGATCCCAGGGTCCTGGGATTGAACCCCATGTCAGGCTCCCTGCTCAGCAGGGAGTCTGCTTCTCCCTTCCCTACTCCTGTTCTCTTTCTCTCTCAAATAAATACATAAATTCTTTTAAAAAAGTCTGCAAGTACATAAAATAAAATTAAAATATGTTAAGATAAACTGTAATTGTTTAAACAAGAGTAATAGAAACTACAGTTCTAATTTCATTTTAAAAACTGCAATTCCTGGGAAAAAAGGTAATAAAGATTCTTAAATTATAAAAAAAAGAAGTAGAATTATTTGAAGATGAAAAAAATCAGAGGAAAATGTGTAGAAATAGTTTATAACTTCCTCTGTAGTGTTTCCCTTACCATGTAGATGTGGAAAGAGTTTATTGATCAGTTAGAAAAATTACAATAAAATGGATTGAATGAAGCTTTGTCTCTTAAGATTACAAATTTATAAAACCAAATATTATTTTGCTTTCTGTTTATCTTAAAAAATAAATTTTCTTCATTTTTTCTAGTATTTTGTTTATTTTAATAATATTTTACTTTTATTAATTGAATCTATAAATAATGCATGTTAAAATGATGTTTAATATTTACACATTCTTAATTTACATTCCTTTTTGCATTTTTCTTTGTAATGTGTTCATAAATGTTAGTATTAAAAAATGTATGGAATATTTAATTTTGACTTTTTTCATTACTTTATAACAATGTGCAACCTATAGCAGCAGTCTTACCATTTTATCTTACTATTAATTGCCTGTCCAATTGAAGTTCAATATTAATTAAACCATACCAGTTGATTTCACTCAAGGACTCTTTTAAGGAAAATGTGGTGAGAAGATCATGGTTCTCAAGTGATTTTTTTTTAGTCAGCTAGCTAGCTTCTCTCCTACTTTTATCCTCTTCACTTATAGTATCTCCCTTCCACAAATTCTTCTGCAAAGAAGCAATTAGACTTATTCCTACAATTTTAAAAGAAACATATCCTTATATAATATGAAGAAAAAGTCGTATTTTTCTTTTAAAGATTCAGTTTCATCAAAGAATAGTCAGTATTCCTTGCTTTGCTGTTCGCCACACACATGCTCCTCAATGACTTTCAGCTTGGCTTCCTGTGTCCAAACATTTTGTTAGCAAGACTTTGGTTATCAAACTTAGGGCCTTTTCTCAGCACTAATTCTGAATCACCTTTTGGATATTAATCACTCTCACCTTAAAAAATATTTCTCTTGGGTTCCTTGAATTCTCTTAACTCCAGCAGTTTTCTGACTTCATATTTTTTTTGTCCTGGCATGCAGGGATTCCCTAAGGAGCAGCTTGCTTTCTTTCCTTTTCCAACATCCTCTCAAATGTAGCTCTTATTTCCCCCTACCTAAATCTCTGTGAGGCTTCCCCCAGACCATTATCTCTTATTCCATGTGCCTGCTGGACATCAGCCTGACATCCCACCAGCACTTCAAATCCAACATGTCCAAAAACATCTCTTCTGCCCCTCCATATACGTTCCCATTTCTTGGGTAGCTGGACCATAATCCCAGAAAACCAGGCTTGACTATTGGACTTGAGTCTGATTCCCCACCCCACCTTCCTCACCACATGTCTTGAACTTACAAATTGTGTGGATTTTGCCTCCATAATATTTCTAACATGTGTTCCTCCAGCCGGATTCTCATTTTTGCCATGAATCTCTCATTTAACTTTGATCTAAAATATCAATTATATAACTCGAATTTCTATATCCACTTCTTTCTTACAAAACATAACTCTGATCTAACGTTAGGAATCCTCCAATGATTTTTTTAATGAGAATTCTTTTTAAAAAATATTTATTTGAGAGAGAGAGAGAGAGAGACAGCACAAGCATGGGGAGGGGCAGAGGGAGAGGGAGAAGCAGACTCCCCACTGAGCAGGGAGTCCAACTACAGCACCACGGCATCATCCCAGGACTCTGGGATCATGATCTGAGCCAAAGGCAGACGCTTAACCAACTGAGTCACTCAGGCACTCCTTTTTTCTCTTTTTCTTTTAATAACCTCCACTATTTGGCAAAACATACTTGTCTAGCCTTATTTTTTTTTATTCTGTATCTTTTAAGGTACATCCCATTCCTGTCTTTTCTCCCTTATAGTGGACTAGCGCTTTGAGAACTAGAGCTTTGTGTTATTTGTATATGTGTCCCCTAGACCTTCACATAATACTTTATTCTAAGATCTCAATATATGTTTTCATGGTGAATGAATAAATGCATGAAGTAGCCTTTGCCCACCATTTCCTTATCCCAGAAAGTCTATCATTTCAGACAAGCAATAGAATTCTCTTAAGATCAAAGCTAATAAAAAAGACTAGAGTGGTGGTTCTCAGCCTTGGATGCACACTGGAATCACTGAGAAGATTTAGAGAAACACTAATGCTCCACCTTCAGAGATTCTGATTTAATTTTCCTGGGTGGGACTAAGTAAATGGTATTTTTAAATATTCCCCAGGCAATTTGAAGTACACCCAAAGTTAAAAACTTTTGAGCTATAGAGTAAGTGTAGGCTGGGGAAATTTGAATTTTGAATATAGTTTAAGATTAATTTTCACATACTATATTTACCCCAACAATCAAATCCACCCAAATGAATCCTTTCACTGTCTCTAGCATCAGAATTTGATACTTAACAGCTAATGGAAAACACGCATTTTAAAAAAGCCTTATTTTAATAGAAAATTCAACTTTTAAAGTCTATATATAATCATCTGAGATTAAACTATTCAAAAAGAGTATCAGACCAGACCAAAGAGGCAAAGGATCTGTACTCAGAAAACTATAAAATACTCATGAAAGAAATTGAAGAAGACACAAAGAAATGGAAAAACGTTCCATGCTCATGGATTGGAAGAACAAACATTGTGAAGATGTCAATGCTACCTAGAGCAATCTACACATTCAGTGCAATCCCTATCAAAATACCATCCACTTTTTTCAAAGAAATGGAACAAATAATCCTAAAATTTGTATGGAACCAGAAGAGACCCCGAATAGCCAGAGGAATATTGAAAAAGAAAAGCAAAGCCAGTGGCATCACAATTCTGGACTTCCGGCTCTATTACAAAGCTGTCATCATCAAGACAGTATGGTACTGGCACAAAAATAGACACATAGATCAATGGAACAGAATCGAGAGCCCAGAAATGGACCCTCAACTCTATGGTCAACTAATCTTTGACAAAGCAGGAAAGAATGTCCAATGGAATAAAGACAGTCTCCTCAACAAATGGTGTTGGGAAAATTGGACAGCCACATGCAGAAGAATGAAACTGGACCATTTCCTTACACCACACACAAAAATAGACTCCAAATGGTTGAAAGACCTAAGCGTGAGACAGAAGTCCATCAAAATCCTAAAGGAGAACACAGGTAGCAACCTCTTCGACCTCAGCCACAGCAACTTCTTCCTAGAAACATCGCCAAAGGCAAGGGAAGCAAGGGTAAAAATGAACTATTGGGACCTCATCAAGATAAAAAACTTTTGCACAGCTAAAGAAACAGTCCACAAAACCAAAAGACAACTGACAGAATGGGAGGAGATATTTGCAAATGACATATCAGATAAGGGGCTAGTATCCAAAATCTATAAAGAACTTATCAAACTCAACACCCAAAGAACAAATAATCCAATCAAGAAATGGGCAGAAGACATGAACAGACATTTTTTCCAGAGAAGACATCCAAATGGCCAACAGACACATGAAAAGGTGCTCAACATCGCTCTACATCAGGGAAATCCAAATCAAAACCTCCATGAGATACCACCTCACACCAGTCAGAATGGCTAGAATTAACAAGTCAGGAACGACAGATGTTGGCGGGGATGTGGAGAAAGGGGAACTCTCCTACACTGTTGGTGGGAATGCAAGCTGGTGCAACCACTCTGGAAAACAGTATGGAGGTTCCTCAAACAGTTGAAAATAGAGCTACCATATGATCCAGAAATTGCACTACTGGGTATTTACCCCAAAGATACAAATGTAGGGATCCGAAGGGGTACGTGCACCCCAATGTTTATAGCAGCAATGTCCATAATAGCCAAACTGTGGAAAGAGCCAAGATGTCCATCGACAGATGAATGGATAAAGAAGAGGTGGTATATATACACAATGGAATATTATGCAGCCATCAAAAGGAATGAGATCTTGCCACTTGCAATGACATGTATGGAACTGGAGAGTGTTATGCTGAGTGAAATAAGACAATCAGAGAAAGACATGTATCATATGACCTCGCTGATATGAGGAATTTTAACCTCAGGAAACACACTGAGGGTTGCTGGAGTGGTGGGGGGTGGGAGGGATGGGGTGGCTGGATGATAGACATTGGGGAAGGTATGTGCTATGGTGAGTGCTGGGAATTGTGCAAGACTGTTGAATCACAGATCTGTACTTCTGAAACAAATAATGCAATATACATTAAGAAAAAAAAGAAGAGGAAGATAGCAGGAGGGGAAGAATGAAGGGGAGTAAGTCGGAGGGGAGACCATGAGAGACAATGGACTCTGAAAAACAAACTGAGGTTTCTAGAGGGGAGGGGGGTGGGGGGATGGGTTAGCCTGGTGATGGGTATTAAAGAGGGCATGTTCTGCATGGAGCACTGGGTGTTATGCACAAACAATGAATCATGGAACACTACATCAAAAACTAATGATGTAATGTATGGTGATTAACATAACAATAAAAAAATAAAAAAAAAGAGTATCATACCAGAAAGCAAACTATGTTGTAAGACCAGAAAGCAAATCATCATAATTTATGCTGGGCCTTTTATTCTATTCATGCAGTCATCTATTCATATAACCAATTTTAATATTCAGTTATGTTTTGGCTGTTTTTAATTGCAATTTTAATTTATACAGAAGTGATTTTATATCAGGCTATTTTAAATACTAGAATTGATTGATCGTAAAGGTATCATATGTGATCATTAACAGTATCAATTATCTTTGGAGTCATTAGGCTTCTAGTAAGACCTTCAAGCTCATTCTGGGGTCTTGAATCCTTTAACTATTCTTTAAAGAGGGAAAGGGTATAAATAACATAATGAATTCTGAGTTTTTAATGTTCTCATTATTTTGTCTTGCTCTCTCTTTAAATACAGATAAAACATATATTTGGAAATACTTTTTATGTCTTGGATATTACCAAACAGCCAATCAGTATTGTTTAACTAAGCTTTCCTGTTTTAGAAAGTAATTGACTGTTTTTAATACCATCATTGATGACTCAGTAATTCATTAACTAGTTTTGAGGTACTAACCAATTTTTTTCTTAACAAGTTCCTCCTTTGCAACTTTCCTCCCTTCTCTACCCTAACTTTGCTCCAAAACTGTCAATATTTCAGGAAAATATAGAGGTAAAAGCAGAAAAAATATTAACTTTTTCTTTTTTTTTTTCTGTAACTGGTTACAAAAAACCTGAAGCCCTCAAGGGAATGGAGAGAACTCCATTCCATATATATATATATATATATATATATATATATATATATATATATATATATAATTTGAAAAAAAAATCCTTAAAAACTAAAACTGTGCCACTCCCTTTCCCCCATCAAGACTTTTTGGGCATGGAAGAGGTGGAGGAGAAATCATACAAAGAATTTATCTCTCTTCAGAAACAAAGAAGGGATGAAATAAAGTGAGCCACTTGAAAGAGTAAGCAGATGGGAATAAGGAGGGGTGCCTGGCTAGCTCAGTCCGTAGAGTGTGCAACTCTTGATCTTGGGGTCGTGAGCTCAAGCCCCACGTTGGGTGTAGATCTGACTTTAAAAAAAAGGAAAGCAGATGGAAATAAAGAATGTGTAACAGATGGTTACATGCATAGACTTGAGCCAGACTCTGGCATTCACACTAGCTATGTGACCCTAGGGAAGGTATTGGCAATTGTTGCCTAATTTTTCTAAACTATTAAAAAATGTGAATAAATGGAGTATGTCCTTCATAAAATTGTTGCAGGGATTAACTGAGTTGGGGATGCTACACAGAACGTGGTCTCACCCAAACTTCCCAATTCCCCATATACTCCACATCATCTTTCTCCTCCCATGGCTCTGTGATGCTGCTTCATCCTCATTCCTTCCTACTATTTTGGCTATTGTCTCCAAACTCAGCTCATGAAAGACCACTGTCTTTAAGAGCTGTCTGCTGACCAACCATTCAGGTCATAGGCATCCTAGAAAGCACAGCCACCTGCTTAAGAAACTTCTCCAAGCTTTGCCTCCTAACCATTTAAACTGAATCTTTTCATTTTTCTTTGCTCAATCTCTTTACATGGACCTTACATTTGGATGGGATACCAGCCTTTCCATTTGGCATCTTCTTTCCCATTTTGTCCTCTTAGCACCAAGCAGTGCTCTCTGTGGTAGAGTGGAACACACACCCATACCTACACCCACCCTGCACTGCACTAGGCTTCCAGATTCTGACCTGGGCCCCACCGCCCCTTAAAGGATCGATGATCTTTCTGTTTTCTCAACCCTCACATTCTCACAGGCAATCTCCTTTTCCACCATTGTTTCAACATTCATTGATAAGTTAATAAAAATAATGACTTAACATCAATTGAATGCTGCTATACACTAAGCACTCCCTGGAGACAGGTAGTATTATTATCCCTCATTGTGAAAATAAGGAAACTGAGGCAGAGGATGGGTAGGTAACATGACCAAAGTCACACAGCTCATACATGGGAAAGGCAAGATTGGAAGTCTGGGTGCCCATATTGGTTTATAGTGAGTGTGGAGTTTAGAAGCAAACTGTCTGGCTTTGAATCCTGTTTAGTTGGGAACCATGTGACCTGAGGTAAATCATTTAACAGATCTATGCCTCAGTTTCTCATTCATAAAATGGGGCTTATTATGCCTCTCTCCCAGGGTTAATGTGGGTATTAAGTGGGATAACATATGTAGGACACTTAGAACAATACTAGCACTTTGAAAGTGCTTTTAATGGTTGATAATGATGATGATGATGATGATGATTACTCTGTACTGCCTCTCATGATGGTTAAATCTCTGTCTTTGTTCCCAATTTTTAGAGCTCCAGACCTATATATCCAAGTCTACTAGACACCTGGATGTTCCACAGATGGCTCAACTCATTATTATGTCCTCAAACAATTATTCTCAAATAGCTTACTTTGGTGAATGCTGTCATCACACCAAACACAGAGTCACTCTGAACTCCTCTTTTTTAATAAGTTAATACCAACAATTCATGTCCCCTCACTTTATATGTTGTTCCATCTGCCTTCCCTCATTCCTACTTATAAGACTTGTTTCCAGTATATTGAAGTACCTACTGCTAGTTCATTATAAAAACCAGGAACTCTACTACATGCCTGCTAAAGATGACCTGGATCTAATCTCTGACCTCCTCTGAGAAAGCAAATGTCATTTATTTGTAACACTTGATTATTTGCAGAGTAATCTTTCTCCCAACCTATTATTAAGTGAGACATCTAGTTATGTGGGGAGTTTGCCACCATAAAAGCCTCAATTTTCTTATAGTAATCAACCATATCATCACATACTCTGCCTAGGTAATATCAAATTGTACTTGGTGACTTCAGAAATTTACCATGATGGAAAATTAGAGCTAAGGATGAAGTCTGCATTTAGCCAAGGTGTTCATTAATACAAATAGTACAAATGGGTATAAAATATCTTCAAAGCATTACTTACTTTATTATTAAAGCAGACATATTCCACTTAAGACTCTTGTTTCCATTTAGGCTAGCAAAAATAATCATTTAACATAACTGAATGCTGCAATTAGCAAGCATTTTTTGGAGACAGGTAGTATTATTATCTTTCCTTGTGCAAATGAGGAATATTTGTAATATTATACATAAATACTCTGTAAAGTCTAGTTATTTTTGCTGTTAAATCCCTTGTTACTCAAATTATCTTCATTGAACATATGAGTTTTTCCCAAGTGTTTTCTATGTTCCAGGCACTGGACAATCAGACCTAACAGGGCTGCCAGCCACTAATTCATACAGCATTGCTGTGCAATATGAAAAAGAAGCCCTTCCTCAAGACACTTCATGTCCACCTATAGGCAATTTATCATAATAAACTAATTGAATTAGAACATGGCACTAAATTGCCTGCAGAAAATTGTTGTAATACTTAAAGTCTACAATGTAAATGGCTCCTCTAGAGTTGTGTAGTGAGCAACTTGCACAACCCTTCACTGTGGTCCAGCTTAGTCGATCCTTGTCCTCAATAGAGAATTTTACATACGGTAAGAAAAATGAATGTTTCAATAATACACTAAATCAGAAATCGGAAGTGTATATAAGTAAACAGTTTGCTACAAAATTACAAAGAAAGACCATATTAGTAAGTAATGAGTATCTGTGGGGTTTCAATTTGACAAAATGCTGTGCTGACTATGAGACTTAGAAATCAAGCTATAAAGAGCAATGGGCTTTTGTGATTTTGACTACAGTCATTGTTTAGAAAATCTGCTATTCAATAAAATTATCTGAGAATCTGTCAGGTACAGAATTATTAGCTTGAGTGCACCTGGGTGACTCTGTCATTAAGTGTCTGCCATAGGCTCAGGTCATGATCCCAGGGTCCTGAGATCGAGCCCGGCATCGGGCTCCCTGTTCGGCGGGGAGCCTGCTTCTCCCTCTCCCACTCCCCCTGCTTGTGTTCCCTCTCTCGCTGTGTCTCTCTCTGTCAAATAAATAAAATCTTAAAAAAAAAAGAATTATTAGCTTGAAATTGACCTGAATAAGTTCACATGCTCAAAATCCTGTCTCCAGAAAGGTCCATCCTTAAATCACCTAAAATAAATGAGTAGCTATCTCTTTAAAATAAAGATTAACAATTTAAATAAGAAACTCTTCCTTATCATTAAATCTAGTGCTTAAAATTTAATCTCTTTTCTCTTGTTCTCTCAACGTGAGAGTAAAGTAATACAACAAATGTAAAATGCTTAGGTGTAGAAGGCACTCTATAGGTGGTAAAATTTTTAAATTCATGCAGAACCCTTCTTATTAATGCATTTAAAATACTTTTCAGGCTTCCTATATTATGCCAAGTTACATTATTTTCTTGCAAGCAAATATGAATGAATAATCAAGTAGTTGATTATAGTATCTGAAATTTTCAAATTATGGATATGGCAGTCCATAGACCCTTAAGTTCATATTGGAACATATGCTGCACAAGTACACAATTTAAGAAGGAAATAATAATGTAGTAAGCAACATTGCAAATCTGAAGAAAATGACATTTTAAGATTTATACCAATCATTAATTTGTAAAAAATATGAATGCCTAGGTTTGGTGAATTGAGACAATGCAAAAATAGATAGATAGATGATAGATAGATGATAGATAGATAGATGATAGATAGATAGATAGATAGATAGATAGATAGATAGATAGATAGATGATAGATAGATAGATGATAGATAGATAGATGATAGATAGATGATAGATAGATAGATGATAGATGATAGATAGATAGATAGATAGATAGATAGATAGATAGATAGATAGATGATAGATAGATAGATAGACCATGCCTTTTCATCACCATGGGTTCCCTTTACCAGTTCTTTTTGTTAACTATTTCTTTATGTTCTCTTTCTTCCAACATTTCTCAAGTCTTTTTCCATTTGACTTTTTACTTCCACATAAAACTCTAACACATTAAAATTTCCCACAATTTATTTTGTTTCTTTCTTTTGATTCTTCTCTTTATCATAGATCATCTTAGATATATTAGAGTGCTTAATGTGTTTGGATTACTGCAGGAATGATTCCATACGGACGCAATGTCTATATTGACCTGTCTTCTTCAGTTTTCTGTATTAAAAGCAGATTTTTTTTTTTTCTGGCTTTGAACATTTATGTGGAGAATGTTTGTACTTGTCAGAGTAGTTTTCTTTTCATTAAGTTGGCACATTCGGTGTATTTCTAGACTCTTAATGGTGCAGGAAAAAAAAAAATCCTCCAATATGGCAGCAGGAGGGATAAAAGGACCTGTTTCATAATTACACGCTGCACTCGGGAATGGAAGTCGTGGTCACACCACCAGAGAGTTGCTTGTCAGGCCCATAAGATTAGGGAGTTTGAAAGAAGAATGTACCCACAAATGGTATAGAAAGAAACAAGAGATCATTTTCTTCATTATATGGGACTGTAGTAAGGAAAAAAATCTAGAAAAAACAGACTAAGAATTGTATTTCTGTACCAACTAGCAGAACAAACTTCAATCAGCAGTTTATTTTCACACCTCCTACACAAAAAGATTCAAAGAATATTATCCACCCAAAAAGGATTTGATTAATTATTTTTTCAGTGAATTGAACAACTATTTCTTTTTTCCCTAAGTGAACTGATCAAATGTTGGATAACTCCTCGTGGATGTTGACAATATATGATGGCAGCATTGCCAACAATTTTCTTTTTAATTAAATATTGAACTGAGAGCATCCTTCAAATTTCTCATTAAATGTGAAAGTTCATATTTATTTCCTGGGTATCCCCTGGAAGGTACTCCTATAAACAGAGCCAGCCATCTCTTAGAGAGGAAAAAATAATTTACTTCTTTGACTTTGCCAAAAACTTTTACTCAAAATATTTTGGCATTATTACTATTTTTAATTTAGGGGAAAACTCTATACTACTAAGTAGTGAAAAAATTAAATGATATATATATTTAGGGATAGCCACAATATAAATGAGAGCACATCAATCCAGCTCCGTAAGAAATCCCCTAAATTACATAATAAACAAGCTGCTCTTTTTCTGCCACAAATGGCCACTTCTCTTTGTCCAAACAGGTACACCTCAAAGATAATGCTGGTTTGGTTCCAGACCACCTCAATAAAATGAATATCACAATAAAGCAAGTCAAATGAATGTTTTGGTTTCCCAATGCATACAGAAGTGATGCTTTTTAAAAAAAAAGTTATGTTTATACTGTACTGTGGTCTGTAAGTGTGCAGTAGCATTTTATCTTTAAAAGACAATGTACATACCTTAATTAAAAAATATTTTCTCGCTAAAAAATGTTAACCATCATCTGAGCTTTTGTGAGTCATAATCTTTTAGCTGGTGGAGTTTATTGCCTCGATGTGGATGGCCGCTGACTGACCAGGGTGGTGGCTGCTGGAGGTTGAGGTGGTTGTGGCAATTTCTTAAAATAAGACAGCAATGAAGTTTGATTCACCAATTTAGTCTTCTTTTCACAAACAATTTCTCTGTAGTGTGTGAAGTTGTTTGAAGCATTTTACCTACAGCAGAACTTCTTTCACACTTGGAGTCGGTCCTCTCAAGCCCTGTGCTGCTTTATCAACTAAGTGTATGTCATATTCTAAATCCTCTGTTGTCATTTCAACCATCTTCACAGCATCTTCACCAGCAGTAGATTCCATCTCAGGACACCACTGTCTTCGCTCAAACATGAGAAGCAGCTCCTCAGCCATGGAAAGTTCGATCATGAGATTGCAGCCATCCAGTCACATGTTCGGGCTCCCTGCTGCGTCTAGTCCTCTCGCTGTTTCCACCGCATCTGCGGTTCCTGCCTCCACTGGACTCCTGAGCCCTCCAAGGCACCCATGAGGGCTGGAATCAACTTCTTCCAGACTCCTGTTCATGTTGATATTGTGAGCTCTTCCCTTGAATCATGGGTGTTCTTAATGGCATCTAGAATGATGAATCCTTTCCAGAAGGATGCAATTGACTTTGCCCAGATCCATCAGAGGAATCACTATCTGTGGCAGCTATAGCCTTGCAAATATGTTTCTTAAATAAGAAGACTTGAAAGTCGAAATTACTCCTTGATCCATGGGCTGCAGAATCAATGTGTTAGCAGGCATGAAAACAATTAATTCCATTGTACATCTCTGTCAGAGCTCTTGGATGACCAGGTGCAAAATATGAATATTTTGAAAGGAATCTTTTTTTTCTCTCCTGAGCAGGAGGTCTCAACAGTGGGCTTAAAATATTCAGTAAACCATGTTGTAAACAGACGCGCTGTCATCCAGGCTTTGTTATTCCATTTACAGAGCACAAGCAGAGTGGATTTAGCATAATTCTTGAGGGTCCTAGGATTTTTGAAGTGGTCAGTGAGCATTGACTTCAGCTTAAATTCACCAGCTGCACTAGCCCCAAATAAGAGAGTCAGCCAGTCATTTGAAGCTTTGAAGCCAGGCATTGACTTCTCTCTGGCAATGAAAATCCTATGTAGCATCTTTTTCCATTAGAAGACTGGTTTATCTACATTGAAAATCTATTGTTGAGTGTAGCCACCCTCATTAATTACCTGAACTCGATCTTCTGGGTAATTTGCTGCAGCTTCTCCATCAGCACTTGCTGTTTCACCTTGCACTTTTATTTTATGGAGATGGCTTCTTTCCTTAAATCTCACAAACCAACATCTTTTCGCTAGCTTCCAGCTTTTCTCCTGCAGCTTCCTCACCTCTCTTAGCCTTCACCAAAGTGAAAAGAGTGAGGGCCTTGCTCTGGATTAGGCTTTGGCTTAAGGGAATATTGTGGCTGCCAGAGCCTAATCCAGATCTTCTATCTTCTATCCAGATCACTAAAACTTTCTCCATACCAGCAATAAGACTGTGTTTTGCTTTCTTATCATTTGAGTGTTCACCAAAGTAGTGCTTTTAATTTCCTTCAAACACGTTTCTTTTGCATTCACAACTTGACTAACTGGCATAAGAGGCCTAGTTTTTGGTCTGTCTTGGCTTTTGATATGCTTTCCTCCCTAAACTTAATCATTGCTAGCATTTGATTTGAGATGCATACGATTCTTCCTTTCATTTGAATGCTTAGAGGCATTCATTGTAGGGTTATCAGTTGGCCTAATTTCAATATTGTGTGTCTCAGGGAACAGGGAGGCCCAAGCTAGGAGAGATGGCAGACCAGTGGATCAGGTGGAGCAGTCAGAGCACACACAACATTTATCAATTAAGTTCTCTGTCTTATATGGGCACAGTTCATGGTGCCCCCAAAACAATTACAGTGATAACATCAAAGATCACTGATCACAGGTCATCATAATAAATATAAAGAAAAGTTTGAAATATTCCAAGAATTACTAAAGTGTGACCTAGAAATGCAAAGTGAGCAAATGTTTTTGGAAAAATGGTGCCAATAGACTTGCTCAACACAAGGTTGCCATTGACTTTCAATTTGTAAAACCTGTGATAGCTGCAAAACACAATAAAGCAAGGTATGCCTGTAGTACCATAACAGTAGCTGATGAGTACAACCTGAAAAAAAAAACCTCTCTCTGGTAAGTATTTTTATTTTTTAAACAGGGGCCTTCATTGTTTGGAAGGAGTTAATCATTCTACAGTTACATAGTTGACATATTTCAAATGTTTAAAACTACCGTAACAAAATTGACTATTGCTTAAAACAAAACAATCCTTTTAGGGGAAACTGGTTAAAAAAAAATCTGCTTTAAAATCAATAGAGTTTAAGTTGCTATTAAATTAATGATATAAAGGAAAATAAACTGATTTTGATTACACATTTAATGTTAATTCAAGTGCCTCTTGATATCTCCTCAAATTAATTTAAGCTATAAAATTGCCTGTTGACAATCCATTTTTATAAATCTCTTGTCAAGAGAGATTTGCATTATCCATAATTTAGTTCTAGTTTTTATTTAAACAATAAAAAATTGTGTTTATAATACGATTGTCATTTCTAGTTAGATTTAGCAGTATATCTTAGCAACTTATTTGCACACTGTTTCTTCCTAAATCACACTCCTTCTTTATGGATTCATTTATTTCTTAATGAAGTATGTCTTCCAGTATTTCTTCCAAGTGAGGGTCAGGAACTATGTGTCATTGTATGTCCTTAAACTTTTTTATTACCCTCTCTCTCTTGAATGGTTAACTTTACTTTGAATATTATTTTCTTAGCACTTTGGAGTTTTACCCTATTCTATTCCAGCCTCTCCTAAAGCTGATAAGATCAGTCTGACTCTTCCTTTGTGTATGAAGAGCTTACTTCTCTTTTATCTCTAGTCGATTCCAAGATTTTCTCTTTATCCCCTGATGTTCTGCAATCCCACTACAAAACAACTAGGTATAATTTTTTTCATTTTTATCTAACTTTTTGATATGAGGACTCATCACTTTCTTCAGTACAAGAGATTTTTCAGCCATCATTTCAAATATTTCCTCTTCCCTATGAACACCATTCTTTGTTACTGGAATTCTTATTCGATGTATGTCAGAGCTTCTTGATTTTGCTTTCTCCACGTCTCTCAAATTCTCTTTTATATCTTTATTTTCTTTCTTTTTCTGTGCTACATTTTGCACACTTCAATCTTCCTAGTCACTCATTTTTTCTTCGTCTATACATAGTCTACTTTATATACTATCTATTATTGTTTCATTTCAATGACTATCTGGCTTTACTTGAAAGCTCTTTTTTTGGCTTATACATGTGGAAACAGGGAACTCAGGATTCTACACTAAGTCTGGAAGAAATAATGCTATAATACTGAGATTGAATATCCAGAAAGGAAAATCCTATGATTACGCTACAAGATGCATGAGAGAAAAGGTGTGTCATTATCTTAGTTGCCCTCGTACCTAGCAAACAGCCTGACGAATTGTATATCTCCAGTAAATGTTTTCAGTGATGAATTAAATGTAAAACAACTGAGTGTTAAACTTAACAGTAGCATACCCCAGCATCCTTATTACTTTGTCAGTAGTTCAAGTACAATGATTCACAAACCAGAGATATGTATAAACACCTTGGGCGAACATTAAAATGCAGATTCACAAGCCTCCCCACAGAGCTTCTGATCCAGTAGGTCATGGAAAAGATCTAGAAGTCTGTATTTTCACAACATGTGTGATTTTGATTCTGGAAGCACAGGAAGCACCTTGACAGAAGCATTCCTGAGTGCGATCAGCTTTAGGAGTGGTAGTGATAGACAGATAAACCAAAGATTCCTTTATGTGAGTTAGTCAGCAGAGGGGACAGTGGAGACTGACAGGAAAGAAACACCTTGGAGTGAAGAAGCAAAAGCTGAATAATAGGAGAAAAGTGTGAGAAAAGCTGATCCTGCTTCGTCAAGTATCATACCAAAGCTAGATCATTTAAAAAATATGCAGATAATGAAAGCTTTGTTGTTTGCTTTAGTAAAATGCAGCATTTTACAGCATACCTGTGTTTTGTTTTGTTTTAATTCTTCATACAGTTTCCTTTATTAATTAAAACCATTTTGAAATAGGTAGAAGTTAATATTGGGCCTGTTTTCTTGTGGATTTATTTTTTAAAGGCTTTGCATTGATTTTTGTAGCATGATAGAATGATAATGTAATGTAATTTAGCTTAATATCTATTGTGTGTTAGATGACAGTTTTATTAAGCAGAACCAATAATCATCGTTATTCAGAGTCATAACGACCCATTATAAATGGTCTCATTTTTTTTTAACTTTAATTTTACCTCTTAGAGTATGCCTTTGTAGAATTGCTAAAATGGTTACACTTGGTTTCTTTATAAATATAATTTTAACAATCACTATGGAAACATAAGTCATCTAGTAGTTAAGTACCACTATTCTATATATTTGATAAAAAACTATTTTAGTGTCTTGGTTTCTGTTAATTAAACTTTCAGATGAGCAAATTTCAGGAAATTAAATTACCATCCTTCATGTGTTGGAGGCTTACAATTGAGATGAAGAGCCTTTTATTTCTGGGATGCCACCTTTCTGACCCCTGTGTTTATTAGAGCAGGAATTAGCAGTCAAATTAGACAGAAAAGGACTCATCCCGGCAGTCTCCAGAATAACTGGATTTAAAATACCCTCTTTAAAAATATTAACAAATTAAGGTGGTTTCGTGTTTATTAGGCATTTTAGCTTAAAGTGAATAAATTTAGGCAATAATCAGATTGTTTTCAGTCCCAACAATTGTACTGAGAGATAGGAATTTGGAGAGAAGAGAGATTGAATTTTTTTAGGTCATGGATACTTCAGGGCAGAGGACGTTAGAAGTTCTTCAATTTTAAGGATGTTTGATATAACATCAAATATCTATTTAATGTTTTATATTTGCAGAGCATTCTCACTTGCATGGGCCTTTCACATGGGCCTAAATCCTTTCTCTCCAAGGAGGATCATTATTATTCTGAATTTACACTGTGGGTAATAAGTGCCAGAGAAATTAACTCCACCCAAGCCAGTTATCTAGTTCTAGGAGAGGCAAAGCTTATGCTTTTTTCCCGCAACATCAGAGTCTTGACAGTCAGAGCACATCCCAAAGGCTCTGGATGTACGGGAACAGAGTCAAGAGGTCAAAAAAGTTCAAAAAATGAAGGGCGAAGGTCATCTTAAATACAAACTTTACCAGCTTTATATTATTGTCCAGGGACCAGCATGCAACAATTGCTTAGAATTCAAGGAAAGTCAACCCCTTTCAGCTTCTGTCATGGGCACTATAGGTGGTTCCTGTTGCTTTTAAGTAATAATTCTATTTCATCTATACATGATTAAATGTAACTTTCTTCTATACAATTTGTGCCTGGATGAACTAAAGATGTATTTTCAAGCATTCAAGAATGCGTAGGAAGAAATCAGATCCATTCATGGATGCAAACATGGGTTATAACCAATGATGCCATGATGTAATTTCATATCTTACTTTATATTACTCATTCATTTGTTCAATAAGTAATTGGTGAATGCCAGAACTACATTTATACACTGGGTTCATAGAGAAAAAGACAGCCTCTGACCTTAGAAAGCTCATACTCTAGTTGCGGAAAAAGGCATTTACAACACAACATGGTAAATATTGCAATAGAATTCATTGGAGATCATGGCAGTGCAGTGGAAGAAACTTTAAACCAACCTTCCAATAACTCTTTGAAATGGTTGTTTCACTGTGATTCGTTTGCACACATGCATATCAATGACTGAAAATCTGCATGTACGTATATAGGTATGTAGTATGTAGCTTTACACTCACCGAGTTGCCACTAAATTTGGAAATAAAATAATGTTCCCAAGTTTGTTCAAACAGAAAAACCTCGCAGAGAATGGTAAATTAGAATTGCTTTGATTGGGCTTGGAGCATGTGGTTTAATATAAGAGATATCAGGCTGTCTATATTAATCGGGGTCTTGATAAGCCACACTGATAGTAGCATTTTAGAAAGCCTTGGATAAATTAATGAAAGAAATGCTTTTATCTTTAGCCTCACAGATGTTTAGTTTCTGGGTTATAATCATCTCTTAAAACATTAGAATCACTGGAATCCTGTGACTACCCAGGAATTCTGCCAGTCTAGCAAAGTCTTTAAGATAAAGCTAAAAAAAAAAAAAATAGGGCATTCATTTCTGTCAATATGCCCTGTGTCTATAAAGCTCTTGGTCATTAATTATTGTCATCTGAAATCTATGTTCTCCACTTGGGTTTTTAGGTCAATTAGTTATATCCACTGGATAGTATAAATAATGCAAATTACATGAGTCTTATCAAGTTGGTTGGTTATATTTATATTATCTCTACGTAAAAACAATCATGGAGTTTGGAGGAAGTCATTGTAGCCAAATTCTGAAGCCTTGACGATTTTTTACCCTGGATAAGTTTCTTACTCCGATATTTAGTTTCTTATCTGGAAAATGAGGATAATACCTACCATGTAATTATACTGTTAGGATCAAACATAATATATTACCTAAGGAACTGGGATAGCACATGGCACAGTGTAGTTTTTGAATATCAGTGATAGTTCTTCTTCATGTTTGGCTATAAAACCTGTGCTGGATTATGCTTTTATCATTTAAACACACCTTCTTACAACATTCCACCAGAGGCATTCAGTCAAAAAATTTGCTTTTTTATTTTGTAGGGACATCAAACTCACCAGCCAGTGATTGGGCTGGCCCATATGAGCCAACCACTCAAAATATTACTTGGGTTGCGTTTTCCCATCAAAAAATGTTGAGACATACCAAGCATTTTCCTCTTATTTTCTCGTAGTTCTAGTAAGTGATACCTGGCACTCTATTATAATACACATGCTGAAGTATGTACAGTGAGGAAGAATTGGGGATGCTTTCTGAAATTCATCAGGGTATCACAATACCATTTTTTAAACACTGGATTAAATATAGATGCATTATTTGACACCATATGGATAGTTAAGCTTAGTTGGTCAGAACTTGGGGCTAATATGTCAGGTTAGGGTATTCAATCTCCCCTATGCACTAATTACAATCTGATTGATTTTTCACTCACTGGGTTTTTGTTTTGTTTTGTTTTGTTCTGGGCTCACTGACTGCAGCTGTAACTTCAACTTGCCAATGTACACCATTGCTCACAAGAGGACCAGATGAGAGTATGTGAATGAATTTATTGCCAACCCTTTCCTACTCCAAAAACAAAACAATTTTGTAGATCTGTTGCTGATGGGTCATAGCACCATCTTCATATACAAATAACAGCATTTCATATGGCACTATTTTCAGTGTAAATGATAATAGAGACCATGAGGAGACAGTACAAATTATCTTGCGCCATTGTCTTATTTATAGATTAAAGTACAATTATGTTTTCCACTGATTTACATTCTGACATCTTAGTTAATTATGTTATTTGCTTCTTTTATGCTCATTCTCCCCTTAGATCTGGTTTGACTATTCTTTTCTTTAGCATTCTTTCCCTTGTTAGATTGTTTATTTTCTCTGAGTGGCAGAATACCTTTTTTTAATGATTATTATGAGACTGCTAAGTATTTACCTAATTACCCTTTAGAGAACATTGGAAGACAATGCAGTTGAACAAATGGATGAATACTGGAAGGGGATTACTGAATAATTGTATTATTTCTGGAAGTCTCAGTGACTGTTATTTTTCTTACTTTCACATATTTTTCTTCTAGGTTACTATTTTTTTTTTTCATGATAGTTTTCAAGCTTAGAGCTGGTACCTTTTTTATTCCTGTTCGAAAAAAGTATCCCGGGAGTGTGAAAGTGCTCAGATAAATATTATCTTTAAAAAACTCAAAATTTTGAGAACCTATTGGTTCATTTATTTAGAATGGAAAAGCATCTAATTCAGTATTTATTACATTATGGATTTCAGTTCATATCAAGGTTTAAAGAATTTCAAATCAAATCTTACGTCAACCCCAAAATTGAAAAACTGATATAAATAAAAGAGCATAGGCCCAATCCAAATAATCAGACAGAGAAGAATCTCATTGATTCATTTAAGGAGTCACCTAGCCATCCATCATACAATTATTGAGAGCCTAAATTTTGTGCCAGGGATTTCTGTAGATACAAAGGTGAAAATACATAGTAAATCCCAACCAAAAACACATACTTTTATCAGAAAGGTAGATGATATGAATGTGTAAATAAATTAGCACCAATACAATGTAGTCAGATCTATCACAGAGATACATAGATTCACTAAGAGACCACCTAGCCCAGTGGATAATCCAGTCTGGCAGACAATTCAACTTGAAATGCATTCTGGTTGTTGCCAAGCAATTTTTATTATTATTATTAATTTTGTATTGAATTGGTAATCTTTAAATTGGTTTCATTCCTTATGTACATATTATCCAGGAGTAGGATGAATAATAGAATTTGATGAATGATAGAATAAAGGGTCACGTGGGATTAAACATTTGTAAAAAATAATTTGAAAAGTGGAATTCATTCCCAAAATGGAGAAGTGACTGCAAAATTAGGAACATGTTTGCGGAAACTCAATAGCATAAGCCCGGCATTGACAATCTGATTCACGGCTCTCTTACTATCTATTCACATTGTTCCTTTAGGGGAAATTTGACAATGATGCCTCGCAAATGTGTTGCCACTTTCAAAGCTTCTTGCTAGCATTTTAGCAAAGTGGAAAGCAGTTCTGGCATTTTAGATAAATGTTCCCCAAATCTTCCCTGCCAGACATCTCATTAAGTAGAAAGACTCAATAGAGTAATATGGAAAAGCAATTTTAAATAGAAGTTTGATTCACAACATGGTGATTTTTGTAAATAATATTCTGGGAAGTCTGTGCTTTTTATGGATTTAATTTTACTGTTGGAGTTGTATGCCTTTTCTCATCTATTGACCAGTAATATTCACCCAGCCACCTATCATTCCTTTTCAAAAAGACTGTAGATAAATGTTTAAAACGATTCCATAATTAACAGAGGACTATGCAAGAAATGACTATTTCTGAAAGGATTATTTACTTATTATGTCCTCACATACATATTCTCTAAAACATTAAATGCATCTCCTCCTCCCTAATGGGATGATACTTTTTAATGATATTATAGCCCTTCTTTTAAATATCGTGTTATTATAATTGTCTCTGTATAATTGTGATTCTCTTGCTAAAAGTTGATGCCTGAGAATAGGGATTTTCATTGTATATACATTTGTATCTCCAATCTGGCCACAAACTTTTGCAAGTAATTTTTAGTGAATGGCATGATTTATCAATGTTTGGTGCTTGTTAATATCCAATTTTTTTTAAGATTTTATTTATTCATTTGACAGAGAGAGAGACAGCGAGAGAGGGAACACAAACGGGGAGTGGGAGAGGGAGAAGCAGGCTTCCTACTGAGCCAGGAGCCCGATGTGGGACTTGATCCCAAGACCCTGGGATCATGACCTGAGCCGAAGGCAGATGCTTAATGACTGAGCCACCCAGGTGCCACGTATATCCACTTATGTTTTAAATAAATATGGCTTTCAATGTGTTTTATTGTCTTTGTCTAATATTTCTGTTTGCTAAAATTGGATGAAACATTCCTGTGCCATCCTCCTCACGATCTGGATTGCCTTTGTCCTGGTGTATGTTCTCATCCTCTCTTGGTTGGCTACAGAAATAGCCTTTATTACTACTTATTTGACATAGTCAAATGTCACCACTCCATTCTATGTCTAACTTTACTCCCAGAGTGATATTTTCTTTTTTTTTAAGATTTTATTTATTTATTTGAGAGAGAGAATGAGAGAGAGAGAGAGAGCATGAGAGGGGGGAGGGTCAGAGGGAGAAGCAGACTCCTTGCTGAGCAGGGAGCCCGATGTGGGACTCGATCCCGGGACTCCAGAATCGTGACCTGAGCGGAAGGCAGTCACTTAACCAACTGAGCCACCCAGGCGCCCCAGAGTGATATTTTCAACACTCAGATCTGATGATGTCACACTCATGCTTCCGAACCCTTCAGTGACTGCCCATCAGTCCACAGTGAATCTAGATTCCGATGTTATTTTACCAGGAGTTCCATGAGTATGAGTGAAGTCCCATCTTTTCCTTTTTTCCCCCAGGTGCCTCACATATGATGCTCATTAAATATCATTGAATAAGTGCTTCATGACTGAATAAATGAAGATGGCTACTGTAGTCCACTTGTACCAAAATTTGGACAGGTGAGTTAGCTCATGGAACTTTCTAATGGAGCTGTCTGAAAATGGGGACAGATGCTTTAGGAAAGCTTTTCACATACTTGCCTCTTCATAAAAATGATCTGAGGTGTGTTTTTAACATAAAGATTTCTGGAGTCTGAATTTCCAAAGGAAACTTGAGAATCTTTGTTTTTGTAAAAATAATTAAATGATTCTCATGTTCAGATAGGTTTGGGAAAGATCTCTTAGAGTAGCAGTTAATATCTAGAAACACAATGCCTACTCGATGAGGGAAGCTGGGCTTTGTGACCCTAGATTCATTCACTTCCACAAAGTTTAGGGTACTGTGATTCTAGTGGAGATCACAGTTTTTACAGGAGTAGATCTCAGGTGATTGACCTGAGATTTACCTGAATGCAGATAGGAGGAATTTGGGGACATATGACTGCATCCAAGTATTACTGGATCTAGAGGGTTTTGACTAGTATGTAGTAGTCAATGTACTAGTTATGTACGTACTAATATGACTGGTTTTGACTAGTATGTACTAGTTATGTATGAGGTACAATTCCAGGTGTTGGCGATATACCAATAACAACACACACAATCTCAGTGTTCTTTCAGCTAATATGTCCCAACTCGCCATGCTTATCTCCAGAACTCTCCAGTTAAGCATTATTTTCATAGTCACTTGGCTCTTAGGCAAATTGAAAATGATCATCACCAAAGAGTCATCATTATCCTTGTTAAAAATAAATGTCCAGGAGTTTTAGTCTGACTGAAAACTTCAAATTGGTTCCCATGTCCTCTGAAGGTATAATGGTTGAGTTCAGATGATCACATACCACTTCTTACCTTTTGGAACCTATTTATATCCTGATGAGAAATTCATTCTAGGCCTACCCCTGAGTCTCTGACCACTAAGCATCTTATCATTTTAAGTGGAAATGCACTGTATTTTTTATTTCCATCTTTTTCCCCCATTTTAAAAGTTGTCTCAACCAATACAGGAATTAAGTGTACAGACAGACTAGTACATAGACATTTATATTTTATATATGTTACAGGAAGCACAAAAAAATATTTTATCTAGGGCTGCCATATTTTGCTAGAAAATAGTTGGTAAAGGGTTAAACCAAATACTCACTTTTCTACCTCTGGGACTCTCATAGAATGACAAGAACTATTGGGATTGTGTGGGAAACCATGAATCCGTTTATAATGTATTCCACAAACACTTATTATAGCAATCATGTTAGATCTATTTCCACATATCACAATCTCCATGCCAGGTGTAGGGTACAGTATCTAGATAATACATGGAATAATTATGAATCTTTCACTTAAAACCCAGTCCTTAACCATGGGTATTCGTCACTCTGGATTTTAAAACTTGACATTTACATCTACTATAATAATGTCTGTGGTGATAAGAGTTGGACCCTTGGGACTGCAATCATTAGGGTTTTCCTTTCCTCTGAGAGAAATCTTTTAAGAAAGTTGAATTTTATGAACATTCTCTTGAAAGAGCATTGGCTCTGGTCTCTTTAGATTGCAGCCACTTGCTGAGATATTCATTTAATTAGGGATAGAACACAAGAAATAGAATTGTACCTAGCCCTCTTATATATGGAAATACTACTACTGTTACTTAATTATTAAGACTAGAATTTAATGTACCCACTCTATTATAGTCTTTGAGGCAATGGATTATTTCATTGTCTCTGAACTCATTTTAAAGATAATTTTATCTTTTGAACTTGGCATTTTTTCCCTAGGCATATTTCAAGCTGTACAAGGTAGGAGAGTGAAGTAAGGAGAATAGTTCCTACTTCACAAGCTGTGAAATTAAATGAGATATAAAATATAATAATATAGTGACTGGCACTTAAAATCTATACATTAAAATTATGGTGTAATTTATCTGATGTTATGGGATGTTAAGAAAGAGAGGTTTGAAATGCCTA